>NC_137661.1:1477500-2157500 GCF_963422515.1 Blennius ocellaris | reverse complement strand
TCTCACACTTGCAGAGAAGCAACTGACCTTTGAGCGAAGCAGATAAACATGAAGGCATAAAGCACACTTTACATTATGGATGTGTTGAAGTCTAAATAACAGTGAATATCTATGAAAAAAGAGCTAAAACTTACAAAGATTAGAGTTTGTCTCTGTATTTTCTCTGTGTGTTGAGGAGAAAAATCTAAATAGCAGTAATATAATAAAGGCACAATGTTAAGAAGTCCCACAGGTTTTAGAAAGGTAAATAAGCAGTCAAAATGCCAAGAGCACAAACAAAAGTATGAATATTTTTGAGGCTGAGATGCCTGACTTGTCAGAAATGTGGTCAAAGTGCATAGAATAAAGCTGAAATGTTAGCGATGGTCTGAAAATGTTCAAACGTGTAAATACGAAAAGTGAAATGCTGATAGATGAAAAGTAGAGATTAATTTTAAACTGGAGAATAACGAGAATATCTTCAGTAACTCATACATTTTCATAATGAAGAAAATATAAATGAAGAAATTCACTTTAAGGTTGAAAAAAATAAAAAATCCAAAGTTATGAAAACTTCTAAATATTGCAGATTGAAATGAAATGTTGAGATGAAAGTTTAAAAGCTGATTAAAGCAAAATAGATTCCAGTATCATCCACAATAACCTTTAAATAAAAAAAAAAATAAAAAAAATGTAATGAGCTTTTCTTGGTTGTGACATTGAGGAGAACCTTTTGTTTTTGCTAAATGTTTCACAATTAGTCCCAAAAAAAGATTGTTGAGATTACAATCTCAACATAAACCCAATTTCAAACTTTCTGGTATAAAATACAGCGAAATGTTGCTGTTGCATTTTGCAGCCTTCTTCCTGCATGTTTTTACACCCAGTTATGTTTGACCCTCGGTTCAGTCGTTATATTAAAGACTTCAGAGGCACAATTTGAGGAAAACGTGTTTAGAAAAATTAAGAAAATATCTGGAAAAAGGTGAGAAGAGCACAATGTCAATGTTTCACCTCAGAAGGTCAAAGGTCAGAATGCGTTCATGTCCACAAAGTCAAAGCGACGCTGAAATGAACACAACCCTCCATGATGTGACCGGAGCACGCTGACGAGCCACAGCTGATGGGCGCGGGGCGCGTCATCGCCCCTGTTGCGTGGCGCCGCGCTTCCAGGCCGGCTCAGGCGTCATTAACCAGCGTCCTCTGCTTCCATTGACCTGAGGGATCCCGTCTTGATTCGGCGCCGTTCCGGCTCTGCCAGCTAAATGGAGGTTGCAGGGAGATGGCATCCATTATTGAGGTATTCAATTCAAATGTCACCCTGTTTCCACTTGGCACTGTTTTCGCTTCCCTAATGTTTGCTCGGGGCATTGTGGGAGAGGGAGGGGGGAGCGGGGGGAGGCGGGGGCCTCACCAGACTTTTCAGCAGACATCAGCCGGGGGAACAGATGCAAGGTGACACCATTGTACCTCACCTTGCACTCCGACACCTGGACGTTCCCTCGCACTTCCGCAGCGCCGTTAGTATCCTCCTGAGCACGCGCCCCTAAAACAAGGCTGATTGTAACTATTCATCATCCAGCCTTCGCTTAATTGGAGCCAAAGTAGATTGGGCGCGGGGCGGCGCGGAGCGCTGTGGAGTGGTGGGCGTGGACGGAATACGCTTCGGATAAGAGCTTGAAAACACTCCGGCAGCCTCACGTGGAATAAAGCCCACTCCCCCTCTAAGTGTAGGTTACTTATTTGGCCGCGGCAGACTCGACTTTCATTACCCGGTTACCCTCCTGTCAGTGTAATTCACTCCTATCATCCCTCAACCCAGTTGAAATTAACAGGTAATTTCTAAATGTCACTTCAGGTTAGACACCTCATTTTCTTCCTTTTCCAACAATCCCGCAGCCAGAAGCTAATTTTTCTTGTCTTTTGAGTAAGACTTTCATTCACAAATAGAGTTATGGTCCACTAAATAAATGAGAGTAATTGATGAGTGGCTGGAAAAGAAAAAAAGAAGAAGAGGAAGAAGAAGAAAGATTTACCGTAAGCTATTACAGTCGATCAATGACACACTGCCCAGGATTTCTTTAGTTACGCTGATGTGTAAATTCTGAAGACGTTCATTTGTGGAGTGAAATGAGATGTGATGAGGATTTTTACACACATGTGCACACACACACACACACACCCACACACACACACACACACACTCGAATAAAGAAACAACCACCAACAGGAATTTCTAATGAACTTGGAGACATGCAAGTATAAGTTAAACTGAGAAATGACTGTGGGTTTCTCCACACCGGCGCTTCCTCTTCCCCTTGATAAAGAACAAGCAATCTGGTAACACTTCTGACGTAATCTCAGAGAAAAAAACAGCTAAACCCAGTTTTGCAGCACTAGAATGTGATTTGTTTTAAAAATGTTATTCACATGTGTAATATAAAACAATTTGCAATATTATTTAAAAAAAAATCAACAACTCAGATTTCACAGTCTTGTTGTCCCATCCTAGTACAACCTGGTGAGTATCAAATGCTGGTTTGAGGATTATTTAAAATGAATAAGGAAGACAAATCTAAGACAGGCTGTAAATTATGTTCTGCCAAAATATCAAGAGGAGATGAATGCTTCTTCATATAACACCAGCAGTTATAATCAGCAGAGACATTTGGACCTGCAGAGTTTAGCCCGATGTCACTCATTAGCAGTGGTGTGCAGTCAGGGGCAGCAGAGCTAGCACTGCTCGCCTTGTCAAAAATGATTTATTTATTTATTTTTTGATAATTAAAAAGTGATTCTGAAATCTGTGTCTGGAATCAATTAGTGACTTTTGGAACTTTATCCAGAAGATGCCTGGTTATATTTTGTGGAGTTCAAATCTCCTATGTCCTCTAAATGCATCACAGCTCCTTTCCTCTGCTGGGGCTAGCAGTGGAAAGCATTGCTACCTTCTGATCAAAGCTGGACGCAGCTATTGGATTAAAATGTTGTTAAATGTCTTCCTCGGCTCACAATTTCCATTTCTTCTGCAAACAGGCGCCTTGAAAAAGGCTTCCAAAGCAGGTCCGCTATCGTATCATTCGATCTTGCTGTTAAATTAGCCGCCATCGCTCCAGAGTAGCCGATAATAACAGAGCGTCATCACCGCCTGCCCATGGGCCAATCAGTCAAGCTCATTTCAATGACGATATCAAGGCTAGCGCTAGAAATGCTGCTGTTCCTAAGGCAGTCCATCAATAACACATCAAAATCTGACTGACATTTTAACCCAATATCAGAGTCCAGCTTCCATCAGAGGTTAGCAATGCTTTCCTCTGCTAGCCCCAGCAGAGGAAAGGAGCTGTGACGTATTTAGAGGACATAGGAGATTTGAACTCCACACACTGTAACCAGTCGTCTACTGGATAAAGTTGCTAAAGCCACTAATTGATTCTAGATACAGATTTCAGAATCACGTTTTAATTATTAAAAAAAAGAAAACCCATTATTGCAGTGGGAGAGCAGTGCTCTCCCTGCTGCCCCTGACACACCACTGGCTAAACCACAACCAGTCTGTCAAATAGACACAGCCTACTGAAACTTTACCTGGACTTGTGGTCTCTTTATAATCGACTAAAACTTTAAGTTTGGACCGACTTCTTAAAAAAAAAAAAAAAAAAAAAAAGCGAAAGAAAAAAAGATTTGAAGAAAGAGGCGTGACATCCACTGGTGTAAACAGTGAGATCTTTGAAATCTCCAGGGTAAAAAGGAGTTTGATAACTTTTAAAAGTAAAAAAAATGAAAGTGCATAGATTTATTAGATTTAATTAATGATTTAACTATATAGGGTTTAGGCCTTGAAATTGTGAGCAATATCCTAAGTTCTGTCTTTGAGAAAAAGAAAAACCTCCTGATTTGATTTCTGCAATTATAAATGTACTTTCATCACATGGAAACTTGCGGACTGATGCTCCTGATCAAGGACACACGATATACAGACGCATCCCATCTTATAGCATTAATGTGAAAATGTTTAATGGACATCATTAATGATTTCATAAGATGATACAGCTTTTTAGAAATGATCATTACAGCGAAAATGGAATTGAAATGATTGAACAAGCAGGTAGAGGGACGTACGTATTTTCACTTGCGTTCGAGGAGGCAAAGAGAAAATAGTTTCATTAACTGTAATGCAGCCTTCAGGAGCAGCAAAAAACAACATTTGCAATATTAGACAGAAGAGACAAACTTTAGGAAAATATCTCCTCTCATTTGAAAGTTTTATGTCTGTATGGTGGATGAGCCCGGCTATCAGAAATCAGTTACAAGCAGATAAAACATGTTAAATGGAATCCTTTTCTTTGTCATTGAAGAACTTATTATCATTTATATTTCAATGTGCATAAGTTAGTATACGAAGTTACATTTACTAAAGTTTCAATGGGCTCATTACTGCGACTTTTTCGTATACAAGAAATTTGCAGTGCAACTATAGCCCCTGTGAGCTTAAGCATTAGCACTGTTGTCTTCAGTGGAAATCTACTTAGTTCCTTGATAAACCCCTGTTTACTGGAAGAGAAATGCCTCTATAATTCCTTTTGGCCTTGCTCAGGCCTTTTGACGCAACGTGACATGATAGTCCTGAGCAACACTCCTGCGATGTATTAGCATATCTAAGTGGCAATTAGCTACAATGACTGACCCACAATGTGCTAAATACAATATTAAAGCGATGCGTACATTAAAACAGGCTGGGAAAACAGGGAAATAGCAACTTTTCTGAAACGTTGCTGCGCATGCGCACCACGACCGCAGCAAATAGCTGTTCTGCACATGCTCAGTAGATGAATAATAACAACAATGTCTACCTCCAGAGTGTCATTAATGTTGACAGTCACCGTAATAACAATCTAACCCCACTGAGCAAGCAACGTCCATCGTCTGTCCAATCTGGACGTCTATTTGACAGGCAGAACCAGTTGACAAATGACACACAAAAATAAAATGATGGGCATTAAAGACTCCCAGAATCAGTTGAAAGAGACAGGTCACACGCTGTCTGTTAAGTCCAACTGCCTGTATAATTACTGATTTGTCATTAAAATATTGAAGGAAGTAAATCATGACAGGCAAGAGGAGACGGCATGTGAAGTTTAATGCACAATGTCTGAGTTATGACCTTTTATTCTTTGGTCACATGGCATTGAACCTTTCAAGTATCCATGGAGAAACTCGCCCCTTTGATGACCTTTCATCTTGTGAATACAACTATGAACATGAGGAATTGTTTTATCAGCACTGTCAGTTGTCATTGTTAATTGTCTCATTGGTGCAGTGGTTCCTGCTCCAGCTTTACTAAGTCCAGCTGGAGAAAGACGTCTAAAAAAACATTCATTCTGCCTCGTCTGAGGACGTCGTCTGTACAAGTATTGACGTCCATGTGATGGTCAGAAAAGACATCCAGACAATGCCCAAGAAAGACGTATTAAAAAAACGTTCATTCTGGCCCCTTTGAGGGCGTCTTCTGGGTGTATAGAGACAATGTCTTTTAGACATGTCTTGGACCACTTTCTGCTCAGTGGGTATGAATGTCCTTGTCCTCCCATTGCTACTGTTTATAGTGTATTGTTCTCTGTGCGCACGTTTGTGGTTTCATTACAAAAACAACCAACAGCGCCCACTGGCAGCCCTCGAGGAAAACAACATCGTTTTCAGCATTTCTGAACCCCCCCCCCCCCCCCCCCCCCCCCCCCCCCACCTTCGTTACCATTGCTCAAAAATAGCATTTAAGCCAATTCCCCAATCAGTCAGTGCAGCGGCTAAGTGGAATTCAAGACTGATTCCTGTATGTGATACCCACGTGCCTCCAGCCTAAAAGCCTCTGTGTGATTGATAAATAGGAGAATTGAGGAGACGTTTGGACTGGGAGGGGCTGGAGGTTGGGGGCTGGTGGTGGTGGTGGGGGGAGGCGGTCTCTCTCATTAAAAATATGGTGTCCGTAATGAAGAGGAAATAGAATTAGCTGTGAGAAGGATGGCGTGGAGCAAATTGCTGTAAATATTATAAAGGACTGATCTGCAAGCGTCCTCTGCTCAGCCGCAGCAGAAAGTCATTATGTGGGTTTTGGATATAGGTTCCCCATGACCGCATATTTATTATCTATCTAAATAGAATCACTTACCTCTGATGCTGGCTCTGATAGCCAGTCGCCGCAAATATCAGCTCCCTCTGGTGCCTCCACCGGCACTTTCTTTCTTTCTTTCTTTCTTTCTTTCTTTCTTTCTTTCTTTCTTTCTTTCTTTCTTTCTTTCTTTCTTTTATACATAGGGCCTAGTGATTATGCGCGCGCCCAGACCGGGATTGCATTTTGTCGTTAACTTGATTCCCCCTCCGTTTTCCTGTGAGAAATAAGCATTTGTGGGGAGATTTCTTCCTCCCTTTTTTAAGACTGTAAACTCAACACTGTTTGACATCCTCCGCAGAGGAAAATGAGGTCAGTGGCAGAAAGTCAGGACACTGTTTAAAAACTGTAAAAATAAATAAATAACTAAATCTCACATCTGTACTTGCTGTTTGTCTTTTTTTATTATTGTTTCCTGCGCCGCCATTGGTCTGGCATTAGCTAATAAATATATGTATTGCAATCGGGGATGCGGCACAATGCCTATTCATGAAGGAAACATATGCAGCGCTCACAAAGCATGTATGCACATAGGTATTGGCCCATTTGTCAAGCCAGGAGAGCTAATTATCTCATACAGCGTGATATTGTTTTCGAGCCATGCATTTCATTTTGCAACATTAAAACATACGTGGCGGAGGCAGCACAAATGGCTTCCATGAGCATGAATGCATTAGGAAATTTTGGGAAAGGGGGGATGCTGTGTTAGGACTCCACAGGGATATCAGCACGCCGCACTCCTTTCGCTTTGTCATTCATCTTTCCTCGGCGAGGGCGGAGGAGGAAACCAGTGGGTAGTGACGCCTTTGGCCAACTTGGCAGGTTAATGAAGGTAATTTGATTTCGTATATAACGGCCGTCCGCGCCACGCAAGGCGGGCTTAATTGTGCCTCAGAGTCCGAGGGACGGGTGGGAGGGGGGGATCCAGCCCCCCCCACGCCTCCCTGCCCACTCCCCCTGAAAAAGGTTGTGCAGAGGCAAACAAGTTCCTGATTCAGGGTAGATAGAAAGGATAGCACCGCTTCATCTGCTAATAGTTCATCTTGTTTCCCAGGCAGCAGTGCAGCGCCTCTGATTTTCAACGAATCAAGTGAGTTCATCACGACATGATAACAAACAGCAGGTCGCAGAGTCCCGGGACAGAAACACATTACCTCTGTCTTCTTAGTGCGTCTGGGATATGATACCAAACACACACACACACACTGGCTTTGTGTCACCAGGAGTCCTGGAGCTCCGTGTTTAGACACTTTTTGTTTGTACTGCAGATATACTGCAACTTTACACACACACACACACACACACACACACACACACACACACACACACACACACACACACACACACACACACACACACACACACACACACACACACACACACACACACACACACACACACACACACACACACACACACACACACACACACACTCACACACAAAGGAGCTGCAAAACTGTTGTCAAGTGGAGACAACTGCAAAAGCCACCAGTTTTAACGTGATATGACGGAACGATGTGGGATAAATTAAATATAACCTTAAAGGGAAGGATGTGAAGTCAGTGTAGCATATCTGCTCATCCTCATGTTGGTTAAATTCTCAGATTGAACACAACATGCAACACAAGTAGCAGCAGAGACCAGAGGGACACATAACATTTTACCCGTTATCTGACTTTTCATTCATCACTGTAGTTTTGACATACAAATGTGAGCAACTGAGACGTGATGATTCAATGTGTTTTTCTTGTTTTGTTTATTTTTGTTCTACCAATTTCAATTTAAATGTTCATTCATTCATTCGTTCGTTCATTTGTTCATTTGTTCGTTCAGTTTCCTCTTCCATGTATGTGATGGTATACTTAAATATCATACACGCGTTGACCACAAATATACACACACGTAGCTGTTTTTAGCCAATTTAGCAATTTTTCTTAAGATATTTTTGAAGTTTTTGTGATTTTTAACGATAAAGCTGTTTTAGCTGTTTTGTTTCATTTGAGCAGTTTTTAACCATTTTGGTTCTTTTAGTTGCTATGTGAAGCAATTTTAAGCAGCTGTTGTCTTTTCAGCACTTTGAACAACGTGATGCTTTTTGACCAATTTCACTGCTTTACCTTTCTGTCGCCATTTCTTTTTAAAGCCTTGAACATAACTTTGGTTCTTTTTCTTCAAATTTCAATTGTAAGGGCACCCCAGAATTGCTGGTAGTGAAAATAAATGTCACATTTGTTACCTTGAACTGCGAAGGAAGATTCCCTACACATCATTTTGTGAAATCCTCAGGGAGACGCAACAGGGGAGCTCCAGATCACCAAATGGCTGCGGAGCTGCTGCAGGTTGCAGACTCCTGGTCTGGGATCATTTTGATTTCCAACAAAAAAAGATTTGGGAGGATATTACTTTGCTGTATTTCAGCCATCCTATAATTCCATAACTTCAACTACTACACATACGAGGAGCTGTTCGGGGTCAAAGCCTTGCTCAGCCATGGGATTTGAACCTACAAAGTCCTCCTTAAAACTACCCAGAGTCCCTGAACAGGATGTGCAATGTTTCAACAAGTTTAACTGAGAAACCTCAGCTTAATAAACTGCTCTGGTTCCGACTGTAAATACATAAGTCTTCTTTTTAGGGCTGTGAAAGGATTACTCTCAGTGGCAGTGACACAGCTTCATTACAATATTTATGTTTATATGTTACATTACATCATCTATATTTCTCATGTAAGAGTTTTTTTAATGTCTTGCACTGACTGGCTGATATCTGGAGCTTGGTTTATGCTCTTTAGTTAAGTTGCATTCAACAATCAAAACTTGTAATCATATTAATCACTGGGTTGCTTTAGATTAAGTCTGATTAATCGTGATAAAATATAATTAATTTTCATTGCATGAGAAAACACAATAAGGAAAAAAGAGAACATATCTGCACTGAACATGTTTATTCAACACATTTAGCAGTTCATGTTAACAAAAGAGTCTTTCTTAAAACAAACATCTATCCACTTTGATGTGTTCCTGTTTTCAGCCAGAAACTAAGATAATCCGCTTCTTCTTTACAATGTTGCCTGCAAGTGAGAACAGTCAGCAGGATCCCAGGTTAATGTAGTATTGTAAGCTGGAAGTGTTCATAATGGAGACTGCCCGTAGTATTTTGTCGGTTGACGTTTCCATCTTGGCTAATTTGTACTTAAATTCCACATCAAGAAGGCCAACGTGCTGTTTAGCATCTTCCTTATCGAGCTGGTTCTGATTGTCATTACCCCACCAGACCAACGGTCCATTTGCACAGCGGGGTGGCTCGCCCGACAGGAAGCTCACTTGGACAAACGGCATGAAATGCATTGCCAGAGACTTTTCAGGGATTTTGAGTCATTGTGCTCTGCAGAAACATTTCAATTCAGGGGCCACATGCAGCCCAATTTCATCCTGAGTGGGCTGGACTGGTTAAATAGTGTCAAAATAACCTTTTAAATTGAAACTCTAAAGTCTTGCTTTGTTCTGGCGCAGAGTATTTGTGATGAAAATGTCTATATTATCACAAGACCAAACAATTACTACCATAAATGAGTAAAATCTCAATACAGAACCAATAATTTCTGATGCAAAACACAGTGAAATAACCCCCCCCCCCAAAAAAAAAAAAAAAACCCGAACCCATTTGCATTATGCATGTTATTCCAAACTCACCCTGACTGCCGGGCTTTGAGGCCAGTTTGATAGCAATGAGGTCGCCAGCCCCGTGGTAACATCGTGACATCTCAGCTCAGGTTGTGTCCACTACGCTTAAAAAATGGCCTGTAAAAAGAATTAACAAACAGTGTTTGCTTTTAAGTTTTTTCAAATTGTTTGCTTGTTTGGCAGCCCTGTTTTGGCCCCCGGGCTTTATGACACACCTCGTCTAACTGCTGTACTTTTTTCACATATCTATCAATATGTATTTTTTTTTTCAAAATGTTCATACATATAATATACGAGTGATTAGTGTGGATTTTAAGTATATCTTCTCTGCAGGAAAAACAGCATTTCACACAAACATTTCTTGTTAGAATTAAAACTAAATGTCAAAATATCAGTAAGTACAAGCCGTCTTCAAATTAATTTTGTGTTTTTTTTCTTTTTTCTTTCTCTCTCTCTCTCTTTCTTTCCTATAATTGGATCCTAATCAGAATTGGGGTTAAAGCTATTTTCCTAAGACCTCTTCATTTGATCGTTATCTACAAAGCTGGTGTAGATATTATAGGCCATATTCCTTTACTCTGCCATACAATCTAAATGGATCTTGTTTCAAAGCCTCAAGGACAGTCTGTGATGAGCTTGACTAGATTGCACTTTGCTGCTTATCTTCATCTACAGGGATGTCTGCAAACATCATAATGCAGAGATCAAAATAGTGTTGTGGTTGCACTGCTTAAAAATAAGAACAGCAGTTGTTTAAAGGGAAAATGTGATGCAGATATATTACAAAAAACAACAACACATTATATCAACCGCAAAATGATTTTACTTCATCTGCAGGGAAGCTGTGGCTAATTTTTTATCCTCTTTACTGACACACAGTTCATCACAAGCCGCCTTGATAGTTTGGGGTTATGAGTGGGCCGGCTGCAGTCATTACGTAACCACATAATCACATGTTGAGCAGACTATCATCAATTATTACAATTACTTCTATTTGTGTGTTTCTGTTGACGCAGACTTGCAAAAACTATTGTTTTCACACATAAGCTTGAAATGCACTCAGCTGCTTAATTGTGAAAGCAATAACAAAGGTCAGACTACAAAAACTCGTCAAAAACGCTGTAAAAGAAAACAGAGGGAGAAATGTGTTGGCTCAAAGAGGAGACCAAGGAATACTCAGGATTTATTACAATGCAGGTTCAGTCCGTCAAACCCAGTAAATAAATCTGTCAAAATTGAGACATATCATGATCCAGTGAAATACGTTGTGACACTGAAGTGCAGGAGGGTAAACTGTGTGAAAACTGCCCAAAATATACTGTTTCATGTTGCAAATATAAACACATTAAGAAGGGATTTCCAGATGTGAGCCACTAAATGATGCTCAAAGTTTTCTTTGCACGCTTTTACACACCAAAATGCATTTCTTATCAACAATCACTAGTAAAGAAATGACTTTAAAATCCTTGGAATGATATGTTTCTTCCGTATAGGAAAAGCCAAATATAATGAACAACAGCGCTCTCTTTAAGGTTACTGACAATTTTAAATAATATATTGTAAGTCATCTCTTTCAGTTTTGACAAAATAACTCGCTGTGTTTTCACTGTAATAATTTTTTTTTTAAAACGCCCTCACAAAGGCACGCGTTAACCAAACCTCCACTTCAGTCGCTACATGGGCCACGTTTTTCTTCAGTTCCTCTGAAAAGCAGCACGTTGGCATTTTGTGGGCAGATTAGACGCAATGCTGCTCCGACATCTATTTGTCAGATATCATATTATCAGTAGCTACTTGTGAGCTTAAACGAGCCGTGCACCGTGTTGGGAAGAATTGCATGAAACAGTCGCGGGTCACTGTACATTCACCACTTTTGGCAGAAATGGTCTCGTAACTGACAGCTTGTGTAAAATCAAGGATACAGGTTTCACCATGCGCTCAATGCTCTTGAATCTTTTCATTTATAAAAGCTACTGTCTTCCTCTGTCCAGCTGCTGTAACAACAAGTCTTAAACAGGAATTATTTCAGTAAGCTACTTCTTACTGAAGGTGGATTATTATCATTTAGTTTTCTTGACAGCGGTTTCACAAGTAACATTAAAATGATCCCGTATCTCCTCTCATACATGAACAGCCTCAGGTAAACAGGAAACGTCCCACTGCTAGTACTCATGAATGGGGGATGACTATCAAAAGAACAAAGTGTATATAAACATGAGTGCATAAAGGAAGTGTGCAGTCATAAAAATGAATTCCACGTTGAGCGTTGCAGTCAGGCGTCACCACGAGCAACAAGCAGATGAGCGAACAATTGGCCCAATTCACCTTTTCAATATCAGCTAATCTTAAAATGATTGTGAGTGACAGGCAGAAAATAACAAGTGAACGTTTCAGAGGCTCTGCAGTGGGCTGCAGCACGTCTGATGGCAGCGCTGGCAGATACAGCCGTCCTGCGACGGTCTGTGAAGGCAAAGGAGCTGCAATAGACGAGCATTAGTAGTTTGTAGGTGACTTGCATGTGGGTCATTGAGCAGGTATTTGGCTCAAAGATATCCTCTCTCTCTCTCTCTCTCTCTCTCTCTCTCTCTCTCTCTCTCTCTCTCTCTCTCTCTCTCTCTCTCTCTCTCTCTCTCTCTCTCTCGCTCTCGCTCTCGCTCTCTTTGCTGGTCTTCTTTTCACTCAGGCTGTTTGGTTTTTGGTTTTCTTCTCACTCAGACCTTTCCCCCGCCTTGTTTGAGGAGGTTGCGATGATCCACTTCACATGCTTGGCATCACCTGAGAGCGAGTGGGTGAGTGGGCGGGTGGAGGGGCAGGTGGGTGGAGGGGCAGGCGGGTGGAGGGGCAGGTGGCTGGAGGGGCAGGCGGGTGGAGGGGCAGGTGGGTGGAGGGGCAGGCGGGTGGAGGGGCAGGTGGGTGGAGGGGCAGGCGGGTGGAGGGGCAGGCGGGTGGAGGGGCAGGCGGGTGGAGGGGCAGGTGGCTGGAGGGGCAGGCGGCTGGAGGGGCAGGCGGGTGGAGGGGCAGGCGGGTGGAGGGGCAGGCGGGCGGAGGGGCAGGCGGGCGGAGGGGCAGGTGGGTGGAGGGGCAGGCGGGCGGAGGGGCAGGCGGGTGGAGGGGCAGGCGGGTGGAGGGGCAGGTGGCTGGAGGGGCAGGTGGGTGGAGGGGCAGGCGAGTGGAGGGGCAGGTGGCTGGAGGGGCAGGCGGCTGGAGGGGCAGGTGGGTGGAGGGGCAGGCGGGTGGAGGGGCAGGTGGCTGGAGGGGCAGGCGGCTGGAGGGGCAGGCGGGCGGAGGGGCAGGCGGGTGGAGGGGCAGGTGGCTGGAGGGGCAGGTGGGTGGAGGGGCAGGCGGGCGGAGGGGCAGGCGGCTGGAGGGCCAGGCGGGTGGAGGGGCAGGTGGCTGGCGGGGCAGGTGGGTGGAGGGGCAGGTGGGTGGAGGGGCAGGCGGGTGGAGGGGCAGGCGGGTGGAGGGGCAGGCGGCTGGAGGGCCAGGCGGGTGGAGGGGCAGGTGGCTGGCGGGGCAGGTGGGTGGAGGGGCAGGTGGGTGGAGGGGCAGGCGGGTGGAGGGGCAGGCGGGTGGAGGGGCAGGCGGGCGGAGGGGCAGGCGGCTGGAGGGGCAGGCGGGTGGAGGGGCAGGCGGGTGGAGGGGCAGGTGGAAGGGGAGCATCCAGCAACAGGCTGCCGGCCAGCTGACATCATGCTGGGAAACGTGTGCGCTCTCCTCGGATGGAGGGTAATGGAGCGTGATGCTCGAGACAACGCAGATGGAGGAATGAAACAAATCAGCTCGGATCAGCGTCAAAGATCATGAAATTTGAAACAAAGTGCCTGCTCGTACAGACAATTTATGGAGTTTGTGTATTCCAGTCATTCCTTTTGGAACTGTGTTTTAATCCTTTGTACTCTGTTACTGGGCAGTCATGTCAGCCAGGCTGTTTTTTACAAATATAGAAACTTCCCCCTTTTATAAGGTCAACATTCATGGCTGTTTGGCTCCATAATCTACCATAAAGCCAAAGTCCACTTCTGAAAATGGCTCATTAAGATTTTGATCAATCTTGTGCTTTCGGTGAGGCAGACTTAGGAAATGCCATCAGAAAATTGCATTTCCCAATGACATTAGGCGCCCAGTTGACCATCCAATTCCATGTATTTCTATTGAGACGTTAAGATCTGATATCATTTGGGTCAGAAAACCTGCTTTTTTTTCTCTAAGTGAGGCAATTAAATTTCCTTGATGGTCTCTGAGAGCACTTAGCTTAAGAGAATACACTTTGAAATCAAAAAGCTTTCAATCATCTCAAATCATATTTGGGAGAGATCTGCCCCCGAGTGTATGTGTCACATGCAATGCCACTGAGCATGTGACAGAGCTGCGCTGAGACCAGCGACATTGGGAAAAGGTTGCAACCGTGTGACGTGCTGCTCAGTACTGATGTGAGCTCATATCAAAGAGAGGCTGAGCGGAGATTGATGCAAAAGATACAGAAGGACATAAAAAAAAGAGGAGGAACGTTCACAGATTGTTTCCTTTTTTTTTTTTTTTTTTTTACTGTTGGTACTGAATTCAACAGCATAAGGATGGGAAATTATTTGGTTTTGTTCTTGAGATCTTGACTTCTCAAGCAATATACATACATATTTTTTGTTTCTTTTGGTATGTACCTCTATTTAGTAAATGTTTTTCGCCTTGTCTGGAGTAAATTAACAAAAAAAAATCAAGAAACACACTGAAGAAAACAGATACTGTAAACATATTATAACCAAAGCAGTTGTATTGCATGTATGATGTACACCAATCTTAAATATTATCCATCAATTAATGTCAGGACATAAACTCGGCCTGGGTTTGTTGGAGGAGGCAGTGTTTTTTCCTTTCAGAAAACTTTTGTGTTTACACAATGGCAATGGCAGAAATGCTGAAAACGATGTAGTTAGCATGCCAGGCCACAAGGTGGCCCTGTGGGCTGTTTTCATACTGAAACCAAACACATTCATGCAGAGGACAACATACTCTAAACATAAACAATGGGAGACATTCGTATGGACAGATGATAAAGTTGGAATGTTATTATGGCGACGGGGGAGTCGGAGGATTTTCAAAAAGTTTCACCTCAGAAGCCATTTTCACAAAGTTGCATTTTCAGTGGCAGTGTTGTACCTGAATGAATTCAATGAACGCTCGTTCATGAACTCGTTCATATTTTGGGTGAACGTGAACTGAACGTACTGTATTTCTGCTTGATGAACGTCACTGTGAACGGCGCTCTCACAGTTTAATGTTGTTTAAGAGGGTTGCCAGATTTCCAGAGCGTTCCAGTGGAAAACCCTGCTGAAGCACGGCTAAAGTAAACAGGCCTTAGCATGTAGGGGGGAAAACAGCCAATCTGGCAACCGCAGCAACCACAGAGTCGCACCAGTGTATGTGTCATTAACGTTCGACGCTTCACGGCAAAAACAAATAGAAGACAGCAGCACTACCTCAGACTCTGCTTCCACCGTTAATACTTCATCTTCGTACGATTACTGAAAATAATCTTGAGAAAAGGTCAATGAGGATCTCGGTAGAAACATCTTACCTTTTTGTGTAAACTTTGCCCGCCGAGTCTCAACAAGCAACTCCGTACATGAACATCAACAGCAATAGGGGAATGTCAGTATTCTGAGGGTAATAGCTCGCAGCAACATATTGAAGAAAATACAACTATGAAGTAGTTCATTTTTGGAACTGAATTATGAACTGTGAACTGAACGAGTTCATTTTAAAATGTGTAAACTGAACCTTGAACTAGTTCATGTAGAAACTGAACTTTCCCAACACTGTCCAGTAGCTCCCAGCAGCGTTCTCATGCAAACAGACGCCCAACACACAAGAAAGTTTTGCGTCGTCACTTGAAAACAGTCTCCTGTAGGTTCCCTCTGACCAGTTTGACGATTCAACACCTGATGACCCAGAAACATCCAGGAATCACTGCTCATTGTCCTGCAGTTAAGCTTGAGGTATTCAGTCAGAGCAGATCCTGCTATTATTATTCAAATATTTCTTTAAAGTGTGCATTTTGTTTCTCTCACTGACCTCCGTCAGGCCCATGATGCCCTGTGATCCATCCATCCACCCTGTCCACCTCCAAATGCTGAGCTGACCTGCAACGATACACCACATTCATCTGTCGCATCAGGTTTCTTCAACACGGAGCTTTTTGGCTGCTGACTTCACAGTAGAGCCGCAGAAATGTATTCCTGGCATCAATAATATAAAAACCAGCGCCGCACTGGCTGAACTTCCTTCAAACAGGTCAAATAAAGTCAGGGAGATGATGTGATGATGCAATGGAAAAGTTTTTTGGGGTTATTTTTGTAATTGTGTCTTTTCTGTGGATTTGAGCATGAACACATTCCTCAAACTTCCAAGGACTTTTCAGCAATCTTCAGGAAATTATATCAGAAAATCTGAACCATGTAACTAATAGAAATGACAAACGATAACTCGGAGGTGTGCTGATCGTCAGTAGCCTGGATATGTTTACCAGACGAAGGAATTCAAGTGATTTCAATAGAGCTTTTCAATACAAGGTGCTTCAACCTGTATGCCCTATTGACCCTATTCATTTTGTTTTAGTTGGAGGAATGCTGCACGTACCTTGAAATTATTCATATTCCTGCACCTAACGTTTAGTCAAATATGAAGTCTTAATTGGATAGAAAGCAAAATATTTGTCTCTTTGTAACTCTGTTGTGTCTGCAGTGGCAGGAATAAAGATGATCTTTGAGCCAGAGTTAAATGTTATTTTAAACAATGGGAACACACAGAGAGCCTTGGTTATTAAAGGTGAAAATGATGCCAAGAGGCCATCCTTCCTAGTCAGGAATAAAATACTTGGGTCTCTGGTACTACCTGCTGTCTGGTTTACCGTTCTGCTCTATTTCACGACAGCTAATTAGGTTGGTTTTATAACTAGGTTTACTTAACTCTGTCATGCAAGGATAAATTACCATTTTGCTGTTCTCACTTAATCATTTTAATTACCACAGGCAATTTATCAGGCTGTCTTCAGGGTATGAATAAGTAGAAATATTATTAGATAAGAGTGTACCCTGCATGTATCAGGACACTGCTTATATGTAAAGTGTATACTCCCCTCTGGTCTACTTAGCCCCCTTCATATTGATCAAAGCTGCTTCGCCAGGAGGCTGGACACAATGCATTGAATTAATGTGTATGTGGAGCTGTCACCTCACACACACACACACACACACACACACACACACACACACACACACACACACACACACACACACACACACACACACACACACACACACACACACACACACACACGTGTTTTTCTCACATTCAATAGTAAAATCTTATTTAAATTTGGACTTCTTGTACACAATATACCAGTTGCACATTGATCCCCAATGAATGCCATTTATTTATTATTTTATTGTGCTAGTTATTGCCCTTTACACTGGAAGTGGAAATCTCAATATGCATCCTGTCATAATATAGTTTTTAATTGATAATGGAACTTTTTTCCTAAAATGCTCAGTTAAAATTCTTAAATTAGATTTGACCATGTTTTTCAGTCCCTGTGACACTTTTATATATATAATGTATACAATATATATATATATATATATATATATATGTATAACTTTTTAATCATACATTTAATTGAAATTCAATTAAGAACCTAAATAAAAGTGCACACTTCCTGCTGCTATATTTTTGAACTGGGTAAAATCTGTTTGCTTGTTTTAGTTAAACCTATTTTTATATCTTTAGTTTGCTTATATCAAATGAAATATATATATTTCTAATATATATTTTGTGGCATATAATTTAAAAATTAATGTCTTGAAAAATAAATAAACACATTTAAATGACAAAGTAAAGACACATATTCAAACCTCTTCAATGTTTACAAGGCAAACATTACAATAGTAAAAAAAAAAAACTTCATAAAAATACTACTTTGATCATTATTACTGACCAAAGTCACTTATTTCAGAGTGTAAATGGTTTGAAAAAACAAATCGTAATGCAATGTGTTTCTTGTTAGATTCTGTGTTATTGACAACTAAAATCTGTGATTTTAAGATTTTGTTATTTGAAACCCTATACGCATGTATTTTTGGCTGAATTATTTTCCTATCATAGTGCCTATGGGTAAACATTTGCATTTTTAAAATATATGAAAGCAAGTAGGAAATGCAAGTCAAAGCACAACAGCGTACAAATATGAGAAGCTTAAAGCAGAAGTTGATTTAATTTAATTCATTGTTAAAACCCAATTGAAGCTACAATCACCTCAATGTGCAGAAAAAAACCCAAAAACAACTGTTTAATTGTGTAAACAATGATTGTTACTAACAAAAAGGAAATCAGTCTCACTCTGAAGAAGTTTTATATCTTCAGTATATCTAATCTGGTCTGATGACATTTATGTTATTGCCACAATTTTTTGAATGAAGACAGCGATGCATGGTAGCGGCAGCATCATGCTGCCTGGCTGCCTCTCTGCAGACTGTGGAAGAGATCTGAAAGTGGTGAACTTTAATCAATAGGGGGATTCTGGATGATTCAGCTTGTAAGAGAACAACTTGAGGAACAATTTAAGAAATAATCCAAAATACTCAGTCAACTGCCTGTTATGTTCTCATGTCGTTTCAGGGTACTCTATAAACTGAATGTTTTTAAATGTAAAGGATAGAAACTGCCACACAATGTGCTTAATAGCCCTCTTCTACTACAATGTTAAAAATATATTCTTCCACAATTCTTGTGTTTTTGGCACATATTTGAAACATGAGAGCGAGTCAACGACGAGACGTCTATTGATGATACGATAAGAAAAGATCAGATAAGACATCTGAGAGGAAATTTGGATTAATTAGAGGATTAATAGATAAGAGAGACAAGACGAAGAATAAAGACGTTGCTCATCAAAGGTGAATTAGGTCAATACAAAGGTAATTAAAGGTGAATAAAACGACTACAAAGTGTTGAATTAAAAGAGAATGTGTGTCAAGTGTGTAGACAACATTGACAGGACAGAGCTGCATGTGGTTCATGTAAAACTGCTGATGGTGGTGCAAATAATCAGATGAGAAATGTGGCTAAAGCAGGGCTGTCTACTGTGTAACCTTGATAAACCAGAGTTTGACTAATTTACCAATTAAAATTATTACTTTGTTAAATGCATTCTATCTGAAGACATGACAGGATGAAGCTGAACCCTGGACTAAGCCCCAGTCCAGTACATTTACTCCATTTCATAACTATTATTCCTTGAACTTTTCAGACGATAGTTTACATTTCGCCAGTATGAGGTTTATTTCCTACACCTGCAAACACAATAAAAGACAAAACAGGTTCTGGACTTCAAAGAGAGTTAGACCCACCCTGCTTCGCTCTTGTAAGGGTCTGTCTGTGCAGTGTGTGTGTGTGTGTGTGTGTGCGTGTGTGTGTGTGTGTGTGTGTGTGTGTGTGTGTGTGTGTGTGTGTGTGTGTGTGTGTGTGTGTGTGTGTGTCAAGTCGCTGTCTCTACTCTGTGTTCACTTCCTGTTTTGTTCTGCGATCCTCTGTCTGTCTGTGTCTCGGTCTGTTGTCCTTCCTGTGTCCTCTGTGTGCTGGACAATCTGCTTGATGTGTCTCACCTGTGACGTCCCTCTGCTCATGTATTTAAACCTCTCATTCATGTCTCTGTGCTCCATCGTCATTGTTCTTTGTACTTCAAGCCCCCGGCCCATTCCTTGTGTTCCTGGTGTTTTGGGTTCAACCGTGTCCCGCCCCCTGCCTGGACTGGGACCACCTCTCTGATGGCCGGATGGAAACCAGTTTGCCCCGACTGTTCAGTAAAACCTGCAAACGCCAATGTGTGGTTCAAGTGTGCTTCTGGGTCGTCCTCGGCCCCGACAGCGCTCTCACAGATCTCACCATCGATACACAAACCCTGGCTGTCCTGGAGGTTTTACACATTGTCATGCTCGTGGCCACTGGCAGTGTTTGGAACGTCCCGGCTCTTTTCACTCCGCACAGTATCGACAGTTAAAAGTGAGATGCTGCCAATCCTTTCTTTCTTTCTCTCTTTCTTTTTTTTCTCCTTTTTTCCTTTCTTTCTTTCTTTCTCTTTCTTTCTTCTTTTTTCTCCTCTTTTCCTTTCTTTCTTTCTTTCTTTCTTTCTTCTTTTTTTCTTTCTTTCTTTCTTTCTTTCTTTCTTTCTTTCTTTCTTATTTTTTTCTCCTTTTTTCCTTTCTTTCTTTCTTTCTTTCTCTTTCTTTCTTCTTTTTTCTCCTCTTTTCCTTTCTTTCTTTCTTTCTTTCTTTCTTTCTTTCTCTTTCTTTCTTCTTTTTTCTCCTCTTTTCCTTTCTTTCTTTCTTTCTTTCTTTCTTTCTTTCTTTCTCTTTCTTTCTTCTTTTTTCTCCTCTTTTCCTTTCTTTCTTTCTTTCTTTCTTTCTTTCTTTCTTTCTTTCTCTTTCTTTCTTCTTTTTTCTCCTCTTTTCCTTTCTTTCTTTCTTTCTTTCTTTCTTCCATCCATCCATCCATTGGCTACCGCTTTATCCGGGGCCAGGTCGCGGAGGCAGCAGTCTGAGCAGAGTTGCCCAGACTTCCCTCGCCCCAGACTCTTCCTCCAGCTCCTCTGGTGGCACCCCAAGGTGTTCCCAGGCCAGCCGAGAGACATAATCCCTCCAGTGTGTCCTGGGTCTGTCCTGAGGCCTCCTACCGGAGGGACATGCCCGAAACACCTCCCTCGGGAGGCGTCCGGGGGGCATCCGAAATAGATGCCCGAGCCACCTCAGCTGGCTCCTCTCGATGTGGAGGAGCAGCGGCTCTACTCCGAGCTCCTCCCTGGTGACTGAGCTCCTCACCCTATCTCTAAGGGTACGCCCAGCCACCCTACGGAGGAAGCTCATTTCAGCCGCTTGTATCCGAGATCTGGTTCTTTCGGTCATGACCCATAGTTCATGACCATAGGTGAGGGTAGGAACGAAGATCGACCGGTAAATCGAGAGCTTCGCTTTTTGGCTCAGCTCCTTCTTCACCACGACGGACCGATACAACGTCCGCATAACTGCAGACGCTGCACCGATCCGCCTGTCGATCTCACGCTCCATCTTTCCCCCACTCGTGAACAAGACCCCAAGATACTTGAACTCCTCCACCTGGGACAAGGGCACTCCACTGACCTGGAGGGGGCAAGACACCTTTTTCCGGTCGAGAACCATGGCCTCGGATTTAGAGGTGCTGATCCTCATCCCAGCTGCTTCACACTCGGCTGCGAACCGTGTCAGTCCACGCTGGAGATCCAGGCTTGATGGGGCCAACAGAACCACATCATCCGCAAATAGCAGAGATGAGATTCTGTGGTCCCCAAACCGGACCCCCTCTGGCCCCCGGCTGTGCCTAGAAATTCTGTCCATATATATGATGAACAGAACCGGTGACAAAGGACACCCCTGCCGGAGGCCAACGTGCACAGGGAACAGGTCCGACTTACTGCCGGCAATGCGAACCAGACTCCTGCTCCGGGAATACAAGGACCGAACAGCCCTCAACAAGGGACCCCGGACTCCGTACTCCCGGAGCACCCCCCACAGGACATCTCGGGGGACGCGGTCGAACGCCTTCTCCAGATCCACAAAACACATGTGGACTGGTTGGGCGAACTCCCACGAACCCTCAAGCACCTGGTGGAGGGTATAGAGCTGGTCCAGTGTTCCACGACCAGGACGAAAACCGCATTGTTCCTCTTGGATCCGAGGTTCGACTAACGGCCGGACCCTCCTCTCCAGTACCCTGGAATAGACTTTCCCGGGGAGGCTGAGGAGTGTGATCCCTCTGTAGTTGGAACACACCCTCCGATCCCCCTTCTTAAAGAGAGGGACCACCACCCCGGTCTGCCAGTCCAGAGGTACTGTCCCCGCCCGCCACGTGATGTTGCAGTGACGAGTCAGCCACGACAGTCCCTGCACATCCAGAGACTTAAGGAACTCTGGGCGAATCTCATCCACTCCCGGTGCCTTGCCACCGAGGAGCTTCACAACAACCTCGGTGACTTCAGCTTGGGAAATGGACGAGTCCACCTCTGAGAACCCAGTCTCTGCTTCCTCAATGGAAGACGTGGTGGTGGGATTGAGGAGGTCCTCGAAGTATTCCTTCCACCGCCCGACAATGTCCCCAGTTGAGGTCAACAGCTCCCCACTTCCACTGTAAACAGTGTTGGTGGAGAACTGCTTCCCCCGCCTGAGGCGCCGGACGGTTTGCCAGAATTTCCTCGAGGCCGACCGAAAGTCCTCCTCCATGGCCTCTCCGAACTCCGCCCAGACCCGAGTTTTTGCCTCCACCACAGCCCGGGCTGCGGCTCGCTTGGCCTGCCGGTACCTGTCGATTGCCTCGGGAGTCCTATGAGCTAACAGTGCCCGGTAGGACTCCTTCTTCAGCTTGACGGCATCCCTTACTTCCGGTGTCCACCACCGGATTCGGGGATTGCCGCCACGACAGGCGCCAGAGACCCTGCGGCCACAGTTCCGAGCAGCAGCTTCGACAATGGAAGTTGAGAACATGGTCCACTCGGACTCAATGTCTCCAACCTCCCTCGGGATCTGTGAGAAGCTCTCCCGGAGGTGGGAGTTGAAGGCTGCGCGGACGGAAGGCTCGGCCAGATGTTCCCAGCAGACCCTCACAACACGTTTGGGCCTGCCGAGTCTATCCGGCCTCCTCCCAGTCCAGCGCATCCAACTCACCACCAGGTGGTGATCAGTTGACAGCTCTGCCCTTCTCTTTACCCTAGTGTCAAAGACACACGGCCAGAGATCAGATGACACGACCACAAAGTCTATCATTGACCTCCGGCCTAGGGTGTCCTGGTGCCATGTGCACTTATGGACACCCCTGTGCTCGAACATGGTGTTCGTTATGGACAAGCTGTGACTGGCACAGAAGTCCAATAACAGAACACCACTCGGGTTCAGATCGGGGAGGCCGTTCCTCCCAATCACCCCCTTCCAAGTCTCGCTATCATTGCCCACGTGGGCGTTGAAGTCCCCCAGGAGAACAATGGAGTCCCCAGTTGGGGCATTATCCAGCACCCCTCCCAGGGACTCCAAGAAGGTTGGGTACTCTGAACTGCTGTTCGGTGCATAGGCCGAAACAACAGTCAGAGACCTGTCCCCTACTTGTAGGCGTAGGGACGCAACCCTCTCGTTCACCGGGGTGAACTCCAACACATGGCGGCTGAGCTGTGGGGCAATAAGCAAGCCCACTCCAGCCCGCCGCCTTACACCGCGGGCAACTCCAGAGAAGTGGAGTATCCAGCCCCTGTGGAGGAGCTGGGTTCCAGAGTCCAAGCTGTGAGTGGAGGTGAGCCCGACTATATCTAGACGGTATCTCTCAACCTCCCTCACAAGCTCGGGCTCCTTCCCCCCCAGCGAGGTCACATTCCATGTCCCAAAAGCCAGAGTCCGTGTCCGGGGATCGGGTCGTCGAGGCCCCTGCCGTCGACTGCCACCCAATCCACATTGCACCCGACCCCTACGGCAGCCTCTGTGGGTGGTGGGTCCACAGGAGGATGAGGAAGAGGGGCCCGCGTCGTCCCTTCGGGCTGAGCCCGGCCGAGTCCCGCGGGCAAGAACGCGGCCACCAGGCGCTCGCGTGCGAGCCTCCACCCCGGGCCTGGCTCCAGGGTGTGGCCCCGGCTGCGCCAAACCGGGCGACGTCACCTTTTTCCTCGTGAGTGTGTCCATGGGGTCTTGTGAACTGCTTTTAGTCTGACCCGTCGCCTCGGACCTGTTTGCCTTGGGAGACCCTACTGGGGGGGCAAGCCCCCCGGCAACATAGCTCCGAGGGTCATTCGGGTGCTCAAACTCCCCCACCACGATAAGGTTGCAGTTCAAGGGGGAGTCTTTCTTTCTTTTCTCTTTCCTCCAGGCAGATCAAAGCAGGGTGTGCCATGCTGCTGTGGACTTCCTTGAGAGACGACCAACATGAAAATGCCATATCCCAGTCCTCGGCAGGGAGCCGGTCTGTAATTGTGTCTTGTCGGACCTCCAAAGTTGCTCTCGCAGCTTCGCACCTGACATTTCCCTCCAAAGAATTTATTTTTCATTCTTTGGTGTTTTGGCAGCACTTGTGACCAAATTTAGCTCTTTTTCTCCCGGTGCACTGCGAGCCGATGATAAGTACCTGAAAATTGCACTTTGTGCGGAGAAAGAGAACATTACCGCCATCAAACAAAAGGTCAGTTTCAGCCATTGATCAACGGCCAAACTGCAGTGCGAGTTAGTTATTCATTAGTTGGGACAAGTTCGCTGCTGGGAAATGTCTTTCCGAGGACAGAAACAACCACAAAAGTCTTGTGGATTTTGAAAAGTGCCTCAGAAATCCTCAGCATACAAACATAAACAGCAATTTACAACAAGTGTGTTATGAGATTGAACAGTTAAATGCACAGTAAATAAACAAAACTTCAAAAAAAATGTCAATATGCAGGATACACACACACGCTCGTATACACGCCACCGTCTGACATCATAAGAGACACTCAGTGACGGTGTTTGAAACCCATATTCAATAAACAGTGTAACTGTCACAATAAATCTCGAGGTCTGGGGTGGGGGAGGTGGGAGGTGGGAGGTGGGGGGGGGGGGGGGGGGTCTGTTTCCTCAGCAGGATTTTCTCTTATTATTTCCTAAGAAGAAAAAAAATTATTTAAAAAATGTGAAGGATGAAACTTTTTTTAATTGATCATCGTTACTGCAGTAGAGCTTATTACCAATCCTAAAATAAGCTTTAATGCAAAACCATGAATGCAAGTTATGAATCCAGACCCACAGGACTTCAAATTTAAAATCCTCCAACCAGCAGAAGAGTTCAACTTTTTATTGCCTCTAAGATCTCAGCAGCCCTTTCCACGTCACAGGGCACGTCAACATATATGGTAGCTATTAGGTTTGTTTGGAAGTAACCATGACAACTTCACAACAACTACACATCACATTTCTAAGGCCCCGTTTACATGACGACCTCACCAAGTTAAAAAGGGGAACTTTTCTTTGTGTTTCAGGTGTCCATTTACATGACGATATATATATATATATATATAACTTTCTTAAAACTGCTGAAAAAGTATATATATATAAAAAAGTATGTATATATATATATATATATATATATATATATATATATATATATATATATATATATATATACAATCAGTAGTCTGTGTGTGTGTGTGTGTGTGTGTGTGTGTGTGTGTGCACCTGCCACATTACCTATTCTTACTTTACTTCATTATAATAAATCTATTCATAGTGTCTACAAGCACATAACGTGTTATTTCCCACACAGACTGCGACACATGCTAAAAGTCGTTCAATCATCATAATGTGTTCTTTTTTTTTTGGCAAATTCATCAACGCCACTTGAACAACTTTTCAATAAAAAAACATTTTTCAATAATTTTCACAAAATACTTCTTTAAAAACTGAATATTGACACAAAAACACACCTGCAACCTGGTTGCTTTCATGGCATTAAAAAACAAAAACATGTTATTCAGAAGAAAAAAAACTAACAAAAAATAAACTAGTTGATTATACTCATTATTTCTCCACACAAAGAAACAAAATCATAGGATTGTAGGATTTGTAGGATTTGTTTTCTTAACATTTGTTCTTTCATGATATTAACGTGTGGCCCTTATACTGCAACCAGCCACAAGGGAGCAGTAAAATTAAGTGTTCGGTTTTTTTTATTACTCTAATTTAATTATTACATTAATTTCCTTTCACATTCATTTGCTAATGGGTGATATATTTTTTTTTAAAAAGCCCAAAAAACACTGTCAACATAATAGTGTTTCCTCACACAGCCACCCAGCTTTTCTCAGAGGCTGGTCCAAGTCCTCACTGGGAGAAGTAGACACTTAATACCTCGCTCTTCGATATGAATCTGCTCCAAGGCCTTCTATTGAAAGGGAGGGAAAAAAACAAAAAACCAACATCTAATAGAGTCAGTCTCTGTGTGTTTCTACAAGCATTACTTGGGCCACTACACGCGAACAAAAGCGAGCGCCCTTGTTTAAATCAAGCCGGTGATAAATTTTGCACAAACACACAGTGTCGGCTGTCACACCTCTGACTTACTGTAGTGCTCCTTCAAATCTCCCTGCACGCTCACATTGCTGTATGTTCCTGAGAGGACTGGAGATTAGCATATGACATGACAGATTACATTAAATCATGTCTGCGCCGTACTTTATGACATTAGCCTCTTAGCCCAGGCATACAGATGCATGCAAATGCTCCCCCAAACCCTCTTATTTAAATCTGCCGCGTGACACGGCACCTTTGATATGATTATTAGTCATCTAAGCGACTTGACTTCACCCTCGTCAGATAGGAGATGTCGGCAAAGGTGAGAAATGATGGCCACTTTGAACGCAAACCTCTGACAAGCTGCGGCGAATTGGTGAGAGGTGGGCGAACCGGCTGAAGGTGTTGTTTCACAAAGGATGTCCACACGTGTGAGGTGGTGCTTTTCTCCCCATCGCACCGCAGGATTTTCCTTGAGAAAAGCGCCAAAAAAAAAAAAAAAAGATAAAAAGGTCGAGCAGAAAGTGTGTGTGTGTGTTTTTGTTTTGTTGTTTTTTATTCTAGTGCTGCATCCTGGGGTAGCATTAAAAAGAGAATGTAGTTGCTCACTTCATGCTGTCCAACTCATTAGCAACAGAAGTCAGTCTGTCTCAGTCATAGCTGCTGTCCAGATGGCTCTCCAATCTGCCCCGTGTAAAGAGTGAATCATCATAATAACACATAATCTGCTGTTTAACACATGCCTTTTGCTTCATTTGAAAAAAAAAGATGCACACTACAGTAATACATAAATCAAGCCCGTCCCCCCCCCCCATCCTGAGGCGACACAGAGATCGTGATTTATCGGGTTGTTTCATCCTCATTCCGATTGTCATGTGATGCCCACATTACCCTGCTCTTTGAGGAGGTAGGGATTGTACATACTTCTCTCCAATTATTCCCAGAATCATCGGAGAAGCCCCCAACACCACTCGAGTGTCTTGTCTGTGCTCTGTGGTCTTTAATCTTAATTATAAAGCTATCATTACAGCATGAACCCTGGGCTGCCAACAGTGGAGCCCTGGGCTCATCTGCTCCGAATCAATCAAACTAAGTTCTGCACTGGAGGACTTTTACTTTTTTTTTTTTCTTTTTTCTTTTTTTTTTTCCAGTCAGGTCATTTTGATTCTCCCTTATCTCATTTTCATAATTATGCTTGTCCCTTTCTCTAATGGAGTGAAAATGCTGTACCTCATGAAGCTTTGCAAGTTCGAGTCTGAATATTTTAACTGTGTTGTAACCTTGAACATCTGACCTTACATCCTTAAAAAGACAAAGAGAGGAGTAGAGGGAGCCCTATATGATATTTGTATCAACGCTAAAAGCAATTATTAATAAAAAAAATTTTAAATCATACCACAAATTGACTGACGTTATTGGTGTGGTCAGGCTGACAAACAAAACCGGGTCAAATGCCAGCATATAGAGGATGAAGCATATTTTGTCATGTTATTCTAATATTAGTAGCAATGTGGTGCCCAGCTGACCGACAGCAGCTTCGTCATCCAGCCACGTGACCCATGTTGACCCCGTCAGTAAGTTTGATCCTCGTTGCTACTGCGCAGTATGAATGGTATGATGGTACGTACGGAAAAGTGCAAACTGCCTTTTCAAGTAAACCATGCTTCCCCAAAACACATTCATTTACTAAAAGGGACTAATGAAGCCTATACTTGTTTGTTTACAATCTAAAACATCAAGAGATACTACAACTGTAAAAACAATTAACAAACTAAAAGGACATACATAGTATTGAGTAATATACACAATGTTGAGCTGAACTTCACTGTATATAGGGATAAGAAAGAAAACCACCTCTGACCTCATGTTGGAACCTTTTTGTAATAAATGCTTGTATTTTTCAGTCACATGGAAATCCTCTGTGAATTATCCACAAGATCAAAATGTGTTCCCTGCAGTTCTTGTTAATAAAGCCTTGTTAATGGAGGCGGAAGAGACAGGAACAAAATAACTTAGGCAATTTATTGTTTATGGGAAGGTGCGAGATACGGAGTTATGTGTCTGCGAAACGCCCTCATTCACACTCAAATTGTCGGCTTCTGCTGTAAATCAAGGCAGTAAAATTGGATGACAGAGAGAAGGCTGGCAGCAGCCAATGACAAATTCTCCCTATCTCAAACACAGCTGACATGTTAAAGCTGCGATCAAGTGGAATGATCAAAGGCATTCAGCACTCCATTTAGAGGTAACGGCGATGTGTGTGTGCCGAGGGTGATAGAGGCAGGAGGGTTATTTAAAGCCAAACTGGAATTAAAATTATTTCTCCACATACCCTCGGTGTTTGTTTAGACTGGCGTGCTTTATCTGGTCCAAAGTGTGACTGCGATAAAAGGGAATTTAAAATTCTTTCGCCGCCCCTCTGCCTCGACGGCACCGCGTTCCTACGGCCCTGAATGACAACGCTGCTACTGTACTTTTATTGATGCGATATCTGTGTGGGCAAGCGCTAAAAATAGTTTGTAATATGACAGCAATTTCAAGAGCACACAGGCTGTTAATCAGCTGGAGGGGGATGTTATTAGCAGCTGCTTGGTCCCATCTGTGATTCCTGCTCTCCCCGTGTTACTTAGTGTATTGATTTAAATAAAGGCATTTTCACATCAATGTGGATCTTTTTTTTTTTCCCCTTTTTTATTGCACCTTTCCCCACTGTTGTGAGTGGGTGTTTAAAGTCCAGTATTGCATTTTTGTAAATTAGCACCACCCTTGTTCCCTCAGCAAAAACCTAATGGGATGTTTGCATGAATGGACTTTATACTTTGCTAGATTATTTTTGTAATTGAATACATAAATCCATCTTCTCTACCGCTTTATAAAGTGCCGGAGCCAAATCCCAGTTAACTCTGGGCGAAGGCAGGACGGATTTCCAGTCCATCACAGGACAAACACACAGAGACAGACGACCACACTCACGTTCACAACCTCCGGCATTTTAGTGTCACTAATTAACCTCACATGCATGTTTTTGGACTATGGGAGGAAACGTGAAAGATACAAAATGCTAATGTTGTCAACATGTCATCATTGCCAGTCACCTTTTACCGTGTGATTTCATTTACTTTGCTCACCTCCTCTACAACTGTCTTTTTCTCATTTGTTTTGTTTTTCTATATAAACTTTATGGTATTTATGTAAGATTGTTGTTGCCCAAGTCATTTATAGTCTTCTGTTCTTTATAATCTGTAATCTCGTTCTCCAATCATCAGCACTGTGGCAGGAGGTGATGAAGGCCCTGATGTGAATCAGGTGGGCTGCCTCACCTGCCTGCCCATAAAGGAGGAGGTGCCGGGACACACAGGGTGAGAGGCGGGAGACACAGGGTGACAGGCGAGACACAGGGTGACAGGCGGAGACACAGGGTGACAGGCGGAGACACAGGGTGAGAGGCGAGACACACAGGGTGACAGGCGGTAGACACAGGGTGAGAGGCGGGAGACACAGGGTGAGAGGCGGGAGACACAGGGTGACTGGCGGGAGACACAGGGTGACAGGTGGGAGACACAGGGTGACTGGCGGGAGACACAGGGTGACAGGCGGGACACACGGGGTGACAGGCGGTAGACACAGGGTGACAGGCGAGACACAGGGTGAGAGGCGAGACACACAGGGTGACAGGCGGGACACACGGGGTGACAGGCGGAGACACAGGGTGAGAGGCGAGACACACAGGGTGACAGGCGGAGACACAGGGTGAGAGGCGAGACACACAGGGTGACAGGCGGAGACACAGGGTGAGAGGCGGGAGACACAGGGTGAGAGGCGGGACACACAGGGTGACAGGCGGAGACACAGGGTGACAGGCGGGACACACAGGGTGACAGGCGGTAGACACAGGGTGACAGGCGAGACACACAGGGTGACAGGCGGGAGACACAGGGTGACAGGCGAGACACACAGGGTGACAGGCGGTAGACACAGGGTGACAGGCGAGACACACAGGGTGACAGGCGGAGACACAGGGTGAGAGGCGGGACACACGGGGTGACAGGCGGGAGACACAGGGTGACTGGCGGGAGACACAGGGTGACAGGCGGGAGACACAGAGTGACAGGCGGGAGACACGGGGTGACAGGCGGGAGACACAGGGTGAGAGGCGGGAGACACAGGGTGACAGGCGGTAGACACAGAGTGACAGGCGGGAGACATAGGGTGACAGGCGGGAGACACAGAGTGACAGGCGGGAGACACAGGGTGACAGGCGAGACACAGGGTGACAGGCGGTAGACACAGGGTGACAGGCGAGACACACAGGGTGACAGGCGGAGACACAGGGTGAGAGGCGGGACACACAGAGTGACAGGCGGGAGACACAGGGTGACAGGCGGAGACACAGGGTGAGAGGCGGGAGACACAGGGTGAGAGGCGGGACACACAGGGTGACAGGCGGAGACACAGGGTGAGAGGCGGGACACACAGGGTGACAGGCGGAGACACAGGGTGACAGGCGGGAGACACAGAGTGACAGGCGGGAGACACAGGGTGACAGGCGGTAGACACAGGGTGAGAGGCGAGACACACAGGGTGACAGGCGGGAGACACAGGGTGACAGGCGAGACACACAGGGTGACAGGCGAGACACACAGGGTGACAGGCGGTAGACACAGGGTGACAGGCGAGACACACAGGGTGACAGGCGGGAGACACAGGGTGACAGGCGGTAGACACAGGGTGACAGGCGAGACACACAGGGTGACAGGCGGGAGACACAGGGTGACAGGCGGGACACACAGGGTGAGAGGCAGGACACACAGGGTGAGAGGCGGGACACACGGGGTGAGAGGCGGGACACACAGGGTGAGAGGCGGGAGACACAGGGTGAGAGGCGGGACACACGGGCTGAGAGGCGGGACACACGGGGTGAGAGGCGGGACACATGGGGCTGAAAAGTCCAGTTTTTGGTTTCATTGAATAAAAAGTATGGTGACTGTAAAGTGTGACTCCGTGCCTCAGTGGGTCAACCTGATGCAGGACCAGCTATTACAATTTGGGTTTTATTGAAAAATGTTTCTATTACATTTTGGGCTCAGCACTTTTGTTACATTATCGACCAGTTATTACTATTCAGGTTTTATTACATTATATTTTATAACAATTTGGGTCGTTTTTGCATTTTGGGTTGTTGCATATCAGGCTCTAAGAAGCCTTATTTGAAGCGCTTCACAAAAAGCATGTTAGGATCATTTGTTGTATGATAAAAAAAAAAAAAAACGTCAACTCTAAACTTGCTGTTTTCCTATGAGTAAAAAATAGAAAATGGAGAAAAGGAGATATAGAAAGCTATGTGCACTCCGATAATTCTTGCTTTGTACCTTAATGCTGAGCTGTACAGCAACAGACCACCAGGTGGCATTAAACATTTTCACTGATCCCCTGAGGTGTCTGAGGGTCTTCAGGAATGGGGGGGGGGGGGGGGGGGGTCATCTGGTCTCTTTACCTCTGTTGCGAGAGCTGCATCCATGAACATTGCATTGAGTTAGACTTGTTAAATACACTGGTTTGACTCAGCCAAGGTTGGTTCCTTCTTTTGTTTTGATCTTCCTGGACAGGATGTCCAGCCATTGCCACAATCAGTCGGGCATCATGTTGAGGTTGGATGAAGGACCTTCATCATGCACAGGTTCAGTTTGAGCTGTAAGGATCTGTAGATCTGGACCTCCAAATCTTAATTCATGCTTCTCTAACTTCAGAAGATGGCCTGCCCTCTCTAGGGAGGGAAGAAAGCTTCCCCATCTGGAGGATTAACGTCTTTTAGGGTCTAATTCATGACTGACAAATTGTTGCGGTAAAAAGGAAGCTGAGCAAAAAAAAACCCCAAAGCTCTTGGCTTTAAGGTCGTTCTACCACACCACTAGATGTTTTCCTTTAGAGGTTTATCAGGCACGTCCCACTGGGGAGAAGCCCTGAGGTCGGCCCAGGACTCTCTGGAGAGACTATGGTCCTGTTTACACGTCAGTGTTCCAAGTGAAAATGCCTTGTTCCTCTCGGGAAAGTTCTGCTTTTAAATGGCAAAGTCAGAGACACTGAAAACTCTGTCGTTGGTACACCACGCCACGGGGTGGCGCTGTTCCTTGTTTCTGTAATGAAACAACACACGTGTGCAGAGAACAATACACTATGAACGTTGACACAGTCGAGAGTACCCAACATTCATTCAGCCAGATGACAAATCAGACGCTATTAGGGGGACAGTCTTCTTCTTCTCCTTATGGGTTTAACGGCAGTTTGCATCTTTAAAGTTGCATTACCGCCATCTGCTGGTTCTATTGTTTCTCACCGCTCTTGTCATCCCTGATGACTGTTTACCTTTCTCTCATATCAGCCGCTTTTTTTGTCCCTCATGACTGTTTCCCTTCATATTCTTCTTCACTTGGCATCTGTGAAGTTGCACTATCGCCATCTGCTGGTTCCAACAAGTCCATATTATTCACACCACTCCAAAAAAAAGAAAGGAAGGAAGAGAGCCTTGATGTGAAGTGAGTCTCAACTTCAAAATGGCCAATAGCAACTATAAAACCAGAATATGGACATATTCATGTCACTATCAGGGCCGCCATGTTTGTTCCTCGCTCATGAGCAGAAGATCTATTCACCACGGCGGTGGAGCGCATGTGCAGGGGGGAACTGGGAGCGTCAAACAATAGTTCCACCTTGGGAGCCGGAATGAAAAGCAGATGGTTGCAGTGGCTCCGGTTGCCGCCGTGGTCTAAACGGACGCGCAAAACGCAATGGAAGTTTTGCAGATACGATCGTTTTTGCTGTCATTTAAACGAGGCCTACATCTCTTGTTTGGTCTTGGGAGACTCGGTGCGTTTACTTTTTATGGTTAACAGGTAAATAAATAACTAATGGCCTACTTGATTTGAACAAAATTGTTGACAAAAAATTGTATTCAAGATTAAAAGAAATGCTGCTGTCTTGCTCTCCTTTACAGAGAAGCACTTAGAACTTTTTTTTTTTTTAATTACAAGAATGAATTCACTATGAACTCTAAGAAAACATCTTTAGTTTTTGTGGCTCATCTACAGCTTTGATAGTCACCTGAGCACTGCACTAATCTGCTCTTGCATGTGTAACCACGTCATTGACATGAGGATTATTTAAAAGACTCAAAGTGCTTCTGAGTCATTCAACCTCAGAACTATTCTGAACAAAATCCAGGCTTCAAATGCTCCTTCCAGTGGAAACCTGAATGATTGGAAGTAGAAGAGCCAGTCTAAATGCATAGTGGGCAAGGATAAGATGGTTAAACAAAAAAAAACAAACAAAAACAAAATGGCTCCGCGGGCCCATTGAGATACACAGCACCGAACGGGATGTGTCTGAAAAAAGAAGAAAAAAACCTGTCATGCTTGCAGCCATGACATTATGTCGTGTTCACAAGATGAGTTTCACATGTGAGCAGGATAAAGGGTGATGTGGAATGCTGGGATTTCCGGCTCTTTGAAGGAAGCCACAGTTTTTCAAAAGACTCAAGTCCTTTTATACATATTGAACCACCACATTTTTACATCGGACTGAGGCCCGTTTTGATTCATAAATATAACAAGAAAAAAAGAGCAGCTTCCAACTAAACATTTTTTTGTCATCGTTGATGCAAAACAGTCCTTCCTTAGATCCGACTCGTTCATGAACTCCACAGCCAGCAGAGCTGACCTCTTCACCTGATGTTGTTCTGGCAATCTAAGTTAAAAAACAACAACAACAGCAACAACAACAACTGCTGTTTTCCTTTTGGCTTTAATTTGGGGGAGTTACAGACTACCTTAAAGATATCATAACAAATAATTCTCCTTTTTACCACAGATGTTCTTCTTTTCTAATTGCAGTTTTTTGTAACCTCCTAGTTATTCCCTCCATCTTTCACCGTTCAAGATCTCACAATGATTCAGCCATCAGCGACACATGGTAGCCCAAGCTCATGATTTATTATCAAACTAAGAGACTTAGCGTTTACCTTATCGAAGCGAGTTATCTTCAACAGTAACTTTTAAATAATGGTACATTTTCCTTGCATGAAATTAATTGCAAATTAACTTGATCATGTTAAAAAAAATACAGAAGAACTGAAGGAAACAACTATAAATGTATAAATTACATGATGTTAATGAGAACAATCCAAATGCCCCTTAGTACACGTGATATTTGAGGAAAAGAGCCATTTATATCAGAGCATTTCGTTTTGCCGTTGTCTTATTGAAGATATTGTTTTGCTCAATGTGGAATGGCACACAAGTGCTGTTTTGAAATCAAGTCAGGTTTCACATTTTGTTTGGTTGCAATTGTTCTTCCAGAAACTATTGATTGATTCTCCACAACGTGCTTGTGATAATGCTGAAACACTAAGGACTGGGCATTGTCCCGTCAATACTTTGTTGTAACGGCCATTCCTGTGCTCATCTGTGGAGATCCCTCTCCCCGACACAGCTGCGCCTCGCCACACCCACATGACCTTTGATTCATTGTCCAGACTTCATATTTACCAAGGTCATCCTCGCCAGGCTCTTCTGAGCGGCACTATTTTATCACGGTCTCGTGAGACCACAGCATGAGCTCCAAATATTCATCAGGTTGCTTTTCATCTTCAAGCAATGTTTAATCTTGTAGTTGTGCACCACAGAGAAATCCGGGGTCGTTTTTCTTGGATGCCGCCCGTCGACGTTGACATTCAGCGATGTCCTTCAGCGTCTGAGCTGTCACCGAAACTCTGATTTCCCTTGATAACCCCGGAGTCTGAAGCTCAGCGTATGAGAGCCAGATTGTGGCAGTGGCGCACTGTCCGAGCCATCGTTTTAGGATGGACAGCCAGCGCGGCTCTGATTACTGCTGGTTTGATCTCAACCTCCTGATTACTGCTGCCAACTGTGTTCCCTGTGATTTTCACTTGGCCACTGATCTTTCGGTATCCTATTCCATTTTTGTCAAGTCTCACAATCAGATGTATCAATTCCAGGGTGTGATTTTTTTTCTTCCCACACAGATGATGCAGATAGACATAGCCCATCGGTCAAAGATGATTTTTAATGCAACGCCGATGGAACGAAATTGACTAGAAATCTGAGGGAGACTTCAGTTTTACTTCACTAAACACAAGACTGTGTCATTTTTGTGCTTTTGGTTCGGTCTCTGGGACTTGTTCCTGGTTCGTTGTCCTTCAGATGAAACACCTGACCATTCAACTTTGATAAAAGGTAGATCGTGACATTTAATGGTTTTCACACACCGTCAGCCGTGTATCAAGAAGTGCAATACAATGACAGTTAGAGCTTACTTCAATTCGCCGTGTGAAAATACACTATGATTGTAAACAAAGCTACAAAAAATGGTTTTCCTCAAAAACACTTTGGAAATTTAGGAAAATTATAATGCACATGCTTTTATTTTACAGCAGTTACGCTCAAACTTCCAACAATGCCACTTTTTATGAAACGGAAATGAAATTGCCACCATTATCAAAGACAAAGAGTAAAACTTATGAACTGATCAGCATTTAGCTTGCACAATCAACCTGCATGATCATTGTTCACATAAGTACCGGCTCAAATTGAAGTACCATTACTTTACTGGTCCTTATACAAAATAATCCAGATTAAAGATTTCAGCCCAAAGGAAATATACTTTGCATAATTCCAAATCAGCTTCACCGTTCGCCTTTTCAAAATTCACCAAAGATACGAGATCCTAATATTGAGCTCTAGTTTAACACTGAGTGAACCTGTGAACCTTCCGTCTGCTGCGGAGAAACTCAAACGAAATCCAACACAAAGACAACCTGTAAGTCACTTCATTCATCATGAAACGGCACGAAACAGATCAAAGAGCAGATGAATTGAGCTTTTCAACTTTGAACAGGCGGTGGCTGCGAGGATATCGCTTCCCACTGTCCACGCCACCTTGTCGCGGCACAAAGGGAGGGGGAGCCTGACAAGTGAGCATGAGACAGAGGAGATTATGTCGAGTTCACAGGTCACATTTCTGTAAAGCCCAAACCCTTCAGAATACCTTTTCCCTGCTGTCGGGGAGGAACCCAAAGCCTCGCTTTAATGCGATAGAACGGACGTCCTCATTGCCTTTAAAATATGCAAAGCAGTACATGCTAACATTAACCAGTGCCTACATTATTTATCCTCTTCAAAAGTGTTTTATCAGCACTAGGCCTGCTTTACTTTGCCTTAAAATATTCAAATTACAGCAGGAATAAAATACCCAGCATGCAAGAAGACCGGGGCTCTTTAACATTTTGATTTTAAAATTAAGCTCATAATTCTCACATATTTGGTTTAAACATGGTTTGGTTTATTGCAAATTCTGTGGTGCTGCAGTTTTTTAGAGGAATTGCCGAAGGCTCAGCTATTCGCAATAATCAATATTTTTTTTTCAGTGTAGCTGAAATATGGCCGAGAGCTGAGGATTGTGGGAGTTCTGCTTGAAGAGCTGAAACTACCAAACTCAAGTTTCTTTGTTCGTCAAACCAGGAATCTTTGATGATAGAAATAGGACTACATGCAACATATTTACCTGCGAGGATGGTTTTCCATTGTATTCCTTGGATAAATTATATCACAATGCAATTTCATTTTCAAACTTCATTTTTGGAGCACGTTTCAGACATGTTAAAATTCAAAGTGCTTCACAAATTATTGACTCTGTGACGATAAGACAAAATGGGGAATTTAAATTTCATTGAAAACCTTCAGGAAGACTGAAGTAAAAAAACAAAACAAAAAAACTAAATGTTCATAACGCAGGATTCAAACCCCTAAAATGAAATTAAACAACACTGAAATGAAATGGATGAAATATAGTATAAAAGTCAATAGGTGAAAGAGAAAATAAATAAATAAATAAATAAACACATTTCATTTTCTGAATTTTTAAGCATTTCAGCATTGAAAAAATATTTTTTGCCAAAGAAAAAAACAGTTGTGTGACCTAAACAGGAGTAAAAACAATGTCCAGCCCTTTCAAGTCAGTGCTGTAATTGCAACCACAACTTCATCTGCTCAGTATTGTGTAAGTGGGTCGGTTCCAATTAAAAAAAGCATCTTTAACATCTGGGGATTGAAATTGACCTCCATTTTCTTCCCCAAATTACTGAAGCTCCTTAAGGTTACCAGGTGTGAACCATTTTCACATCCTGACTCAAATTTCACTATTTCACTCAGAGCCATGCTTTGACACGGCTTCTCCCACAGTTGATGGTAAAACATGTTATATGTTCTAGATCAGTGGTTCCCAGCGTGTATATGTTCACTGTGTGTATCTGATGGGGGATTAAAGGCCTCATTTGCTAAAATGTGTGTATTAAGTGTGCTCAATTACACAGTCATACAAGTAAGTGGTGAATAACACCTGACATGCTGACATGTTGTGCAAACAGGAGTTTTCAAATGAAGGTTTTGTGTCCATTAGTTAATAATAGCTTGATAGACTGAATGGAGGACTGACCACATTCCAATACAGAATAAAACGTGGCACCATGAAGTTGGATGTTTTGGTGGAGGACGTTATCAAACAAGTTGCAGCACATGAATCTGGATTTGGGAAAAACAAAAAGAAAGAAGAAAAACACGCCATGGGAGATAATTGGTGACAGAGATCAAAATACAACACAGAGAACGTCATGTGGAACAGCTGAGGACATAAAAACTCATAAACACTCCAAATCAGATTTCGTGTTGTTCATTATTCTGTCAACAAAAACTCCTCCCAGTATTTTATGCATGACATCCCGTATCGCGGAAGGACAATTTACGAGATCGATAGTTTGCATTATTTTGTGCATTTTTCAGATTCAGCCATCAATGTGTGACATCAGCAGTGTACCTTGCACACACGTCGGTGTTGATTTTGAAACATTTAGTAGCTCAGACCCTGAATCTTCTCTCAAGTCCTGGTTCACTATTTAACTGAATTATTGCATCTTTTATGAACGTGTGGTTTTCAGGTTGACTTTGGCTTTTTTCATCCTCAAACTTCATTTTTTTAAAACACTTTCAACAAGTTGCCTGTAACCTGATTGTAAACCTGCTGAAATCAATGTGTCTCAAATGATCTCAATTTAAATGTTTAAATTATTGTCACCTGCAGGTTCAAATCCCACTGCTGCAATGTCACTGCACCATGACCTTTGACCCCCAGAGACTCCAGCAGTGCTGTACTGCAGTGGCCCACTGCTCAGAGCAATAGGATGAACATGCAAATACATACAAAGAGGCCATGGCCAGTATTTTAACAGGAACATTCTCACTATGAGGCCAGAGGGCGAATGATGACACTTTGGTTAGTTTGTAAAAATGATGGTAAATTCTTGGTAAAAATGCAACTTCTGATAACCAAAGTAAGATTTTAAAAAAATTTATTAAAATATAGCAAAACAGACTATTTTAGAAAGTGATTTTTTTTTTTTTTTTTTTTTAAGGCACTACACACAATAATCATACCGTAACAAATTGAAACCGACTTCAGAAGTCTTGTTGGTCTTGAAAATAAATCCCAGCAGGGGAGACACATCACATGTCATTTTCCCACGAATGTTTATTTTTTATCCATCTTTTTCTGGTTGTGGACTTTATTTTACATGAGCGGAGGCTTTAGAGGGAGGGAGACAAGCTTTTACCGTGGTTTACTTTGGCTGCATATCGTTAGGATTACTAAAAACCAAAGAGCTGTTCCTTGCTCTTTAGCACTCAACCCCCCCCCCCCCCCCCCCCACTCCCCCCCACCCCCATTCTGCCCTTTATTCCCTAACACCCATCACAAATTTGGTCTGGTATGTGACTGCTAATTTATCCTTTCAATGCATGATATCCTGTCATCTCCTCATTTGTCCCTGAGTGTTTCTAATCTGAGATAATCCCAGTCAAATCCTTTGATTGTGTGTTTGGACCAGATCCATCTCTAAAGAAGCAATTTAATGGGCTTCATGGCACTTGGTGTGAAGTCATTTATCTCGTGGATTGGATGTGAATGCTTGTTTTAATAAGTGCTCTTCTCTTCATGAATAGTGGGGAGACATGCCATTTAATTAGGAAGAGTGTAGACCTTTCCCGTCCCGACAACTTCTCCAAGGTTTTCTTGGGTTGTTTCTTTTGAAGTGGAGTGCTTTGTTTCACAAGGTTTGGACACTTCTGACTCACTTCAGCAGCGACAGTATGTTTGAGAAGGGATGTGTGGCTTGGCTTGTATTCACAATCTGTATGACAATGATGAACTTTTAATAAAGTCTGAACAGCCAACAGAAGCAGAGTCATTTGAACCACAAATAAATATAAAATGCCTTTAAAAAGCTTGTGATTTTTTTGATTTTTGTAGAATCAAAATCATTTCCAGTACAGTTTGGCTTCTTAATAGTAGCATAAAAAGACATTTCTGCATAGTACTGGTAGTTTATGTATAGGTAAGTGACAGCTGATTAAACATTTGGTTAGTGTTTCATTGTTGACATGAAGTAAGACTTTAAACGATGTTCAGGATCGAAGTTCCAGCGAAACACATCCAGAGTCAGAAACGCAACTTGGCGGGAATTCAGACAAAGCTCTTTTATTTGGATGCCGTTGTTTTGATCATCGCTTCGCAACTTCTGCTGATTTTCCTGCATCATGTGACCTCATCAGAAAGTGTGCATTTCAAACATTACCCCTCTGGTTTCTTCACAAATCACACCCTGTTTATTCATAAAGCGCATGGTGGATAAATATTATCACCAGACATGTCAAAATATTTAGGATGGGCAATCTGGTCGACTCAGCTATTTTTTCATGAATCCACATCATTCGAAATCATATCAAACAGAATACGATTCTAAAAAAGTTGACGTGATTAACTTGTGGAAAAATGGAAAAAGATCCAGTCCTTCACTTGTTGCTCATTACAAAAGCAGCCCTGGTGTTTCTCTGCCACACACTGTTTATGGTGGGAAAACCCAGGAGTGGGAGACGTTTGGGGATTGGCTGCGCGATGGCAAGGCTGCCGGCAGCATTTGGTGCCACACTGGAAGAGCGTTCACACAGAGAGCAGCTGCTTCAGATCTCCTCATCAAGCCTTTCCAGTTTGGGTTTCTACTCAAGCAAAATGCGAAGAGATGCGTGAGGGGGAAATTCCACGGCACATTTCCCAGGAGTGCCAGGCGACTTATTGCAGCGTCGTTCCATTTCATGGAAAATCCTCCTTCGAGATAATGCAAACCTCATAAAATGAATGCTGAGTCAGAAAAACAAAACAAAGAAAAACAACACAACATGGAAAGAATCCACCGTTTGTGAAGCGTTAGACATCACATTCCAACGTCTGCTCTCAGACTCCTCTTACACAGTTCACTGGAGAAACGCTTTTTCCTCCGCGTCATGCAGCTTCCTGTCCTGACTCGCCCGGGCGCTCGCCTGCCATTGGCCGCTTCACTTTCACAACTTCCTTACGAAACACCGAGCCATCAGCTGACGGAGGGCGCACGCTGGCGAGGACATGCAGATGTGCATTAGTGGATTTGTGACGCTAATTTGTCTGAGAGTGTTGGCAAGAGCAGCCTGAGGAATGCTAATAGGAAGCAGAGCGAACCGCCAACGTCTGGAAACACTCAATGGAGGGAGGAAGAAGTTGGGCGTCAACACGGAGGAGAGATGGGCAGCGAGCACCAGACACTGCCGGATGAGGGCTCGTGCACAAGTGTGTGTGTAGGTGTGTATTGTGTTTCAGCCCAGATGATTTAGTTCTATGACATGTTTACTGTCAGGCTGGGGAAGGATACTTGAAAACTGTAATCTGTTACAATTACAGGTTACTAGCAGGTTAGGAGCTAATAAAACTAGTTGGTATTGGCAGGTTACTAGCAGGTTAGGAGCTAATAAAACTAGTTAGTATTGGCAGGTTACTAGCAGATTAGGAGCTAATAAAACTAGTTGGTATTGGCAGGTTACTGGCAGGTTAGGAGCTAATAAAACTAGTTGGTATTGGCAGGTTACTGGCAGGTTAGGAGCTAATAAAACTAGTTGGTATTGGCAGGTTACTGGCAGGTTATGAGCTAATAAAACTAGTTGGTATTGGCAGGTTACTGGCAGGTTATGAGCTAATAAAACTAGTTGGTATTGGCAGGTAACTGGCAGGTTATGAGCTAATAAAACTAGTTGGTATTGGCAGGTTACTGGCAGGTTAGGAGCTAATAAAACTAGTTGGTATTGGCAGGTTACTGGCAGGTTAGGAGCTAATAAAACTAGTTGGTATTGGCAGGTAACTGGCAGGTTATGAGCTAATAAAACTAGTTGGTATTGGCAGGTTACTGGCAGGTTATGAGCTAATAAAACTAGTTGGTATTGGCAGGTAACTGGCAGGTTATGAGCTAATAAAACTAGTTGGTATTGGCAGGTTACTGGCAGGTTATGAGCTAATAAAACTAGTTGGTATTGGCAGGTTACTGGCAGGTTATGAGCTAATAAAACTAGTTGGTATTGGCAGGTTACTGGCAGGTTATGAGCTAATAAAACTAGTTGGTATTGGCAGGTTACTGGCAGGTTATGAGCTAATAAAACTAGTTGGTATTGGCAGGTTACTGGCAGGTTAGGAGCTAATAAAACTAGTTGGTATTGGCAGGTTACTGGCAGGTTATGAGCTAATAAAACTAGTTGGTATTGGCAGGTTACTGGCAGGTGATGAGCTAATAAAACTAGTTGGTATTGGCAGGTTACTGGCAGGTTAGGAGCTAATAAAACTAGTTGGTATTGGCAGGTTCCTGGCAGGTTATGAGCTAATAAAACTAGTTGGTATTGGCAGGTTACTGGCAGGTTATGAGCTAATAAAACTAGTTGGTATTGGCAGGTTACTGGCAGGTTATGAGCTAATAAAATTAGTTGGTATTGGCAGGCTACTGGCAGGTTAGGAGCTAATAAAACTAGTTGGTATTGGCAGGTTACTGGCAGGTTATAAGCTAATAAAACTAGTTGGTATTGGCAGGTTACTGGCAGGTTATGAGCTAATAAAACTAGTTGGTATTGGCAGGTTACTGGCAGGTTAGGAGCTAATAAAACTAGTTGGTATTGACAGGTTCCTGGCAGGTTAGGAGCTAATAAAACTAGTTGGTATTGGCAGGTAACTGGCAGGTTATGAGCTAATAAAACTAGTTGGTATTGGCAGGTAACTGGCAGGTTATGAGCTAATAAAACTAGTTGGTATTGGCAGGTTACTGGCAGGTTATGAGCTAATAAAACTAGTTGGTATTGGCAGGTTACTGGCAGGTTAGGAGCTAATAAAACTAGTTGGTATTGGCAGGTTACTGGCAGGTTAGGAGCTAATAAAACTAGTTGGTATTGGCAGGTTACTGGCAGGTTATGAGCAAATAAAACTAGTTGGTATTGGCAGGTAACTGGCAGGTTATGAGCTATTAAAACTAGTTGGTATTGGCAGGTTACTGGCAGGTTATGAGCTAGTAAAACTAGTTGGTATTGGCAGGTTACTGACAGGTTATGAGCTAATAAAACTAGTTGGTATTGGCAGGTTACTGACAGGTTTTGAGCTAATAAAACTAGTTGGTATTGGCAGGTTACTGGCAGGTTATGAGCTAATAAAACTAGTTGGTATTGGCAGGTTACTGGCAGGTTAGGAGCTAATAAAACTAGTTGGTATTGGCAGGTTACTGGCAGGTTAGGAGCTAATAAAACTAGTTGGTATTGGCAGGTTACTGACAGGTTATGAGCTAATAAAACTAGTTGGTATTGGCAGGTTAACTGGCAGGTTATGAGCTAATAAAACTAGTTGGTATTGGCAGGTAACTGGCAGGTTATGAGCTAATAAAACTAGTTGGTATTGGCGGGTTACTGGCAGGTTATGAGCTAATAAAACTAGTTGGTATTGGCAGGTTACTGGCAGGTTATGAGCTAATAAAACTAGTTGGTATTGGCAGGTTACTGGCAGGTTATGAGCTAATAAAACTAGTTGGTATTGGCAGGTTACTGGCAGGTTATGAGCTAATAAAACTAGTTGGTATTGGCAGGTAACTGGCAGGTTATGAGCTAATAAAACTAGTTGGTATTGGCAGGTTACTGGCAGGTTATGAGCTAATAAAACTAGTTGGTATTGGCAGGTTACTGGCAGGTTATGAGCTAATAAAACTAGTTGGTATTGGCAGGTTACTGGCAGGTTATGAGCTAATAAAACTAGTTGGTATTGGCAGGTTACTGGCAGGTTATGAGCTAATAAAACTAGTTGGTATTGGCAGGTTACTGGCAGGTTAGGAGCTAATAAAACTAGTTGGTATTGGCAGGTTACTGGCAGGTTATGAGCTAATAAAACTAGTTGGTATTGGCAGGTTACTGGCAGGTTATGAGCTAATAAAACTAGTTGGTATTGGCAGGTTACTGGCAGGTTAGGAGCTAATAAAACTAGTTGGTATTGGCAGGTTCCTGGCAGGTTATGAGCTAATAAAACTAGTTGGTATTGGCAGGTTACTGGCAGGTTATGAGCTAATAAAACTAGTTGGTATTGGCAGGTTACTGGCAGGTTATGAGCTAATAAAATTAGTTGGTATTGGCAGGTTACTGGCAGGTTAGGAGCTAATAAAACTAGTTGGTATTGGCAGGTTACTGGCAGGTTATGAGCTAATAAAACTAGTTGGTATTGGCAGGTTACTGGCAGGTTATGAGCTAATAAAACTAGTTGGTATTGGCAGGTTACTGGCAGGTTATGAGCTAATAAAACTAGTTGGTATTGGCAGGTTACTGGCAGGTTATGAGCTAATAAAACTAGTTGGTATTGACAGGTTCCTGGCAGGTTAGGAGCTAATAAAACTAGTTGGTATTGGCAGGTAACTGGCAGGTTATGAGCTAATAAAACTAGTTGGTATTGGCAGGTAACTGGCAGGTTATGAGCTAATAAAACTAGTTGGTATTGGCAGGTTACTGGCAGGTTATGAGCTAATAAAACTAGTTGGTATTGGCAGGTTACTGGCAGGTTATGAGCTAATAAAACTAGTTGGTATTGGCAGGTTACTGGCAGGTTATGAGCTAATAAAACTAGTTGGTATTGGCAGGTTACTGGCAGGTTATGAGCTAATAAAACTAGTTGGTATTGGCAGGTTACTGGCAGGTTATGAGCTAATAAAACTAGTTGGTATTGGCAGGTTACTGACAGGTTATGAGCTAATAAAACTAGTTGGTATTGGCAGGTTACTGGCAGGTTATGAGCTAATAAAACTAGTTGGTATTGGCAGGTTACTGGCAGGTTAGGAGCTAATAAAACTAGTTGGTATTGGCAGGTTACTGGCAGGTTATGAGCTAATAAAACTAGTTGGTATTGGCAGGTTACTGGCAGGTTATGAGCTAATAAAACTAGTTGGTATTGGCAGGTTACTGGCAGGTTATGAGCTAATAAAACTAGTTGGTATTGGCAGGTTACTGGCAGGTTATGAGCTAATAAAACTAGTTGGTATTGGCAGGTTACTGGCAGGTTATGAGCTAATAAAACTAGTTGGTATTGGCAGGTTACTGGCAGGTTATGAGCTAATAAAACTAGTTGGTATTGACAGGTTCCTGGCAGGTTAGGAGCTAATAAAACTAGTTGGTATTGGCAGGTAACTGGCAGGTTATGAGCTAATAAAACTAGTTGGTATTGGCAGGTAACTGGCAGGTTATGAGCTAATAAAACTAGTTGGTATTGGCAGGTTACTGGCAGGTTATGAGCTAATAAAACTAGTTGGTATTGGCAGGTTACTGGCAGGTTAGGAGCTAATAAAACTAGTTGGTATTGGCAGGTTACTGGCAGGTTAGGAGCTAATAAAACTAGTTGGTATTGGCAGGTTACTGGCAGGTTATGAGCAAATAAAACTAGTTGGTATTGGCAGGTAACTGGCAGGTTATGAGCTATTAAAACTAGTTGGTATTGGCAGGTTACTGGCAGGTTATGAGCTAGTAAAACTAGTTGGTATTGGCAGGTTACTGACAGGTTATGAGCTAATAAAACTAGTTGGTATTGGCAGGTTACTGACAGGTTTTGAGCTAATAAAACTAGTTGGTATTGGCAGGTTACTGGCAGGTTATGAGCTAATAAAACTAGTTGGTATTGGCAGGTTACTGGCAGGTTAGGAGCTAATAAAACTAGTTGGTATTGGCAGGTTACTGGCAGGTTAGGAGCTAATAAAACTAGTTGGTATTGGCAGGTTACTGACAGGTTATGAGCTAATAAAACTAGTTGGTATTGGCAGGTTAACTGGCAGGTTATGAGCTAATAAAACTAGTTGGTATTGGCAGGTAACTGGCAGGTTATGAGCTAATAAAACTAGTTGGTATTGGCGGGTTACTGGCAGGTTATGAGCTAATAAAACTAGTTGGTATTGGCAGGTTACTGGCAGGTTATGAGCTAATAAAACTAGTTGGTATTGGCAGGTTACTGGCAGGTTGTGAGCTAACAAAACTAGTTGGTATTGGCAGGTTACTGGCAGGTTATGAGCTAATAAAACTAGTTGGTATTGGCAGGTTACTGGCAGGTTATGAGCTAATAAAACTAGTTGGTATTGGCAGGTAACTGGCAGGTTATGAGCTAATAAAACTAGTTGGTATTGGCAGGTAACTGGCAGGTTATGAGCTAATAAAACTAGTATGTATTGGCAGGTTACTGGCAGGTTATGAGCTAATAAAACTAATTGGTATTGGCAGGTAACTGGCAGGTTATGAGCTAATAAAACTAGTTGGTATTGGCAGGTTACTGGCAGGTTATGAGCTAATAAAACTAGTTGGTATTGGCAGGTTACTGGCAGGTTATGAGCTAATAAAACTAGTTGGTATTGGCAGGTTACTGGCAGGTTATGAGCTAATAAAACTAGTTGGTATTGGCAGGTTACTGGCAGGTTAGGAGCTAATAAAACTAGTTGGTATTGGCAGGTTACTGGCAGGTTAGGAGCTAATAAAACTAGTTGGTATTGGCAGGTTACTGGCAGGTTATGAGCTAATAAAACTAGTTGGTATTGGCAGGTTACTGGCAGGTTATGAGCTAATAAAACTAGTTGGTATTGGCAGGTTACTGGCAGGTTATGAGCTAATAAAACTAGTTGGTATTGACAGGTTCCTGGCAGGTTAGGAGCTAATAAAACTAGTTGGTATTGGCAGGTAACTGGCAGGTTATGAGCTAATAAAACTAGTTGGTATTGGCAGGTAACTGGCAGGTTATGAGCTAATAAAACTAGTTGGTATTGGCAGGTTACTGGCAGGTTATGAGCTAATAAAACTAGTTGGTATTGGCAGGTTACTGGCAGGTTAGGAGCTAATAAAACTAGTTGGTATTGGCAGGTTACTGGCAGGTTAGGAGCTAATAAAACTAGTTGGTATTGGCAGGTTACTGGCAGGTTATGAGCTAATAAAACTAGTTGGTATTGGCAGGTTACTGGCAGGTTATGAGCTAATAAAACTAGTTGGTATTGGCAGGTAACTGGCAGGTTATGAGCTAATAAAACTAGTTGGTATTGGCAGGTTACTGGCAGGTTAGGAGCTAATAAAACTAGTTGGTATTGGCAGGTTACTGGCAGGTTAGGAGCTAATAAAACTAGTTGGTATTGGCAGGTAACTGGCAGGTTATGAGCTAATAAAACTAGTTGGTATTGGCAGGTTACTGGCAGGTTATGAGCTAATAAAACTAGTTGGTATTGGCAGGTAACTGGCAGGTTATGAGCTAATAAAACTAGTTGGTATTGGCAGGTTACTGGCAGGTTATGAGCTAATAAAACTAGTTGGTATTGGCAGGTTACTGGCAGGTTATGAGCTAATAAAACTAGTTGGTATTGGCAGGTTACTGGCAGGTTATGAGCTAATAAAACTAGTTGGTATTGGCAGGTTACTGGCAGGTTATGAGCTAATAAAACTAGTTGGTATTGGCAGGTTACTGGCAGGTTAGGAGCTAATAAAACTAGTTGGTATTGGCAGGTTACTGGCAGGTTATGAGCTAATAAAACTAGTTGGTATTGGCAGGTTACTGGCAGGTTATGAGCTAATAAAACTAGTTGGTATTGGCAGGTTACTGGCAGGTTAGGAGCTAATAAAACTAGTTGGTATTGGCAGGTTCCTGGCAGGTTATGAGCTAATAAAACTAGTTGGTATTGGCAGGTTACTGGCAGGTTATGAGCTAATAAAACTAGTTGGTATTGGCAGGTTACTGGCAGGTTATGAGCTAATAAAATTAGTTGGTATTGGCAGGTTACTGGCAGGTTAGGAGCTAATAAAACTAGTTGGTATTGGCAGGTTACTGGCAGGTTATAAGCTAATAAAACTAGTTGGTATTGGCAGGTTACTGGCAGGTTATGAGCTAATAAAACTAGTTGGTATTGGCAGGTTACTGGCAGGTTATGAGCTAATAAAACTAGTTGGTATTGACAGGTTCCTGGCAGGTTAGGAGCTAATAAAACTAGTTGGTATTGGCAGGTAACTGGCAGGTTATGAGCTAATAAAACTAGTTGGTATTGGCAGGTAACTGGCAGGTTATGAGCTAATAAAACTAGTTGGTATTGGCAGGTTACTGGCAGGTTATGAGCTAATAAAACTAGTTGGTATTGGCAGGTTACTGGCAGGTTAGGAGCTAATAAAACTAGTTGGTATTGGCAGGTTACTGGCAGGTTAGGAGCTAATAAAACTAGTTGGTATTGGCAGGTTACTGGCAGGTTATGAGCAAATAAAACTAGTTGGTATTGGCAGGTAACTGGCAGGTTATGAGCTATTAAAACTAGTTGGTATTGGCAGGTTACTGGCAGGTTATGAGCTAGTAAAACTAGTTGGTATTGGCAGGTTACTGACAGGTTATGAGCTAATAAAACTAGTTGGTATTGGCAGGTTACTGACAGGTTTTGAGCTAATAAAACTAGTTGGTATTGGCAGGTTACTGGCAGGTTATGAGCTAATAAAACTAGTTGGTATTGGCAGGTTACTGGCAGGTTAGGAGCTAATAAAACTAGTTGGTATTGGCAGGTTACTGGCAGGTTAGGAGCTAATAAAACTAGTTGGTATTGGCAGGTTACTGACAGGTTATGAGCTAATAAAACTAGTTGGTATTGGCAGGTTAACTGGCAGGTTATGAGCTAATACAACTAGTTGGTATTGGCAGGTAACTGGCAGGTTATGAGCTAATAAAACTAGTTGGTATTGGCGGGTTACTGGCAGGTTATGAGCTAATAAAACTAGTTGGTATTGGCAGGTTACTGGCAGGTTATGAGCTAATAAAACTAGTTGGTATTGGCAGGTTACTGGCAGGTTATGAGCTAATAAAACTAGTTGGTATTGGCAGGTAACTGGCAGGTTATGAGCTAATAAAACTAGTTGGTATTGGCAGGTAACTGGCAGGTTATGAGCTAATAAAACTAGTTGGTATTGGCAGGTTACTGGCAGGTTATGAGCTAATAAAACTAGTTGGTATTGGCAGGTAACTGGCAGGTTATGAGCTAATAAAACTAGTTGGTATTGGCAGGTTACTGGCAGGTTAGAAGCTAATAAAACTAGTTGGTATTGGCAGGTAACTGGCAGGTTATGAGCTAATAAAACTAGTTGGTATTGGCAGGTTACTGGCAGGTTGTGAGCTAATAAAACTAGTTGGTATTGGCAGGTAACTGGCAGGTTATGAGCTAATAAAACTAGTTGGTATTGGCAGGTTACTGGCAGGTTATGAGCTAATAAAACTAGTTGGTATTGGCAGGTTACTGGCAGGTTAGGAGCTAATAAAACTAGTTGGTATTGGCAGGTAACTGGCAGGTTATGAGCTAATAAAACTAGTTGGTATTGGCAGGTTACTGGCAGGTTATGAGCTAATAAAACTAGTTGGTATTGGCAGGTAACTGGCAGGTTATGAGCTAATAAAACTAGTTGGTATTGGCAGGTTACTGGCAGGTTATGAGCTAATAAAACTAGTTGGTATTGGCAGGTTACTGGCAGGTTATGAGCTAATAAAACTAGTTGGTATTGGCAGGTTACTGGCAGGTTATGAGCTAATAAAACTAGTTGGTATTGGCAGGTTACTGGCAGGTTATGAGCTAATAAAACTAGTTGGTATTGGCAGGTTACTGGCAGGTTAGGAGCTAATAAAACTAGTTGGTATTGGCAGGTTACTGGCAGGTTATGAGCTAATAAAACTAGTTGGTATTGACAGGTTCCTGGCAGGTTAGGAGCTAATAAAACTAGTTGGTATTGGCAGGTAACTGGCAGGTTATGAGCTAATAAAACTAGTTGGTATTGGCAGGTAACTGGCAGGTTATGAGCTAATAAAACTAGTTGGTATTGGCAGGTTACTGGCAGGTTATGAGCTAATAAAACTAGTTGGTATTGGCAGGTTACTGGCAGGTTATGAGCTAATAAAACTAGTTGGTATTGGCAGGTTACTGGCAGGTTATGAGCTAATAAAACTAGTTGGTATTGGCAGGTTACTGGCAGGTTATGAGCTAATAAAACTAGTTGGTATTGGCAGGTTACTGGCAGGTTATGAGCTAATAAAACTAGTTGGTATTGGCAGGTTACTGACAGGTTATGAGCTAATAAAACTAGTTGGTATTGGCAGGTTACTGGCAGGTTATGAGCTAATAAAACTAGTTGGTATTGGCAGGTTACTGGCAGGTTAGGAGCTAATAAAACTAGTTGGTATTGGCAGGTTACTGGCAGGTTATGAGCTAATAAAACTAGTTGGTATTGGCAGGTTACTGGCAGGTTATGAGCTAATAAAACTAGTTGGTATTGGCAGGTTACTGGCAGGTTATGAGCTAATAAAACTAGTTGGTATTGGCAGGTTACTGGCAGGTTATGAGCTAATAAAACTAGTTGGTATTGGCAGGTTACTGGCAGGTTATGAGCTAATAAAACTAGTTGGTATTGGCAGGTTACTGGCAGGTTATGAGCTAATAAAACTAGTTGGTATTGACAGGTTCCTGGCAGGTTAGGAGCTAATAAAACTAGTTGGTATTGGCAGGTAACTGGCAGGTTATGAGCTAATAAAACTAGTTGGTATTGGCAGGTAACTGGCAGGTTATGAGCTAATAAAACTAGTTGGTATTGGCAGGTTACTGGCAGGTTATGAGCTAATAAAACTAGTTGGTATTGGCAGGTTACTGGCAGGTTATGAGCTAATAAAACTAGTTGGTATTGGCAGGTTACTGGCAGGTTAGGAGCTAATAAAACTAGTTGGTATTGGCAGGTTACTGGCAGGTTATTAGCAAATAAAACTAGTTGGTATTGGCAGGTAACTGGCAGGTTATGAGCTATTAAAACTAGTTGGTATTGGCAGGTTACTGGCAGGTTATGAGCTAGTAAAACTAGTTGGTATTGGCAGGTTACTGACAGGTTATGAGCTAATAAAACTAGTTGGTATTGGCAGGTTACTGACAGGTTTTGAGCTAATAAAACTAGTTGGTATTGGCAGGTTACTGGCAGGTTATGAGCTAATAAAACTAGTTGGTATTGGCAGGTTACTGGCAGGTTAGGAGCTAATAAAACTAGTTGGTATTGGCAGGTTACTGGCAGGTTAGGAGCTAATAAAACTAGTTGGTATTGGCAGGTTACTGACAGGTTATGAGCTAATAAAACTAGTTGGTATTGGCAGGTTAACTGGCAGGTTATGAGCTAATAAAACTAGTTGGTATTGGCAGGTAACTGGCAGGTTATGAGCTAATAAAACTAGTTGGTATTGGCGGGTTACTGGCAGGTTATGAGCTAATAAAACTAGTTGGTATTGGCAGGTTACTGGCAGGTTATGAGCTAATAAAACTAGTTGGTATTGGCAGGTTACTGGCAGGTTGTGAGCTAACAAAACTAGTTGGTATTGGCAGGTTACTGGCAGGTTATGAGCTAATAAAACTAGTTGGTATTGGCAGGTTACTGGCAGGTTATGAGCTAATAAAACTAGTTGGTATTGGCAGGTAACTGGCGGGTTATGAGCTAATAAAACTAGTTGGTATTGGCAGGTAACTGGCAGGTTATGAGCTAATAAAACTAGTTGGTATTGGCAGGTTACTGGCAGGTTATGAGCTAATAAAACTAATTGGTATTGGCAGGTAACTGGCAGGTTATGAGCTAATAAAACTAGTTGGTATTGGCAGGTTACTGGCAGGTTATGAGCTAATAAAACTAGTTGGTATTGGCAGGTTACTGGCAGGTTATGAGCTAATAAAACTAGTTGGTATTGGCAGGTTACTGGCAGGTTATGAGCTAATAAAACTAGTTGGTATTGGCAGGTTACTGGCAGGTTAGGAGCTAATAAAACTAGTTGGTATTGGCAGGTTCCTGGCAGGTTATGAGCTAATAAAACTAGTTGGTATTGGCAGGTTACTGGCAGGTTATGAGCTAATAAAACTAGTTGGTATAGGCAGGTTACTGGCAGGTTATGAGCTAATAAAATTAGTTGGTATTGGCAGGTTACTGGCAGGTTAGGAGCTAATAAAACTAGTTGGTATTGGCAGGTTACTGGCAGGTTATGAGCTAATATAACTAGTTGGTATTGGCAGGTTACTGGCAGGTTATGAGCTAATAAAACTAGTTGGTATTGGCAGGTTACTGGCAGGTTATGAGCTAATAAAACTAGTTGGTATTGGCAGGTTACTGGCAGGTTATGAGCTAATAAAACTAGTTGGTATTGACAGGTTCCTGGCAGGTTAGGAGCTAATAAAACTAGTTGGTATTGGCAGGTAACTGGCAGGTTATGAGCTAATAAAACTAGTTGGTATTGGCAGGTAACTGGCAGGTTATGAGCTAATAAAACTAGTTGGTATTGGCAGGTTACTGGCAGGTTATGAGCTAATAAAACTAGTTGGTATTGGCAGGTTACTGGCAGGTTAGGAGCTAATAAAACTAGTTGGTATTGGCAGGTAACTGGCAGGTTATGAGCTAATAAAACTAGTTGGTATTGGCAGGTTACTGGCAGGTTAGGAGCTAATAAAACTAGTTGGTATTGGCAGGTAACTGGCAGGTTATGAGCTAATAAAACTAGTTGGTATTGGCAGGTTACTGGCAGGTTATGAGCTAATAAAACTAGTTGGTATTGGCAGGTTACTGGCAGGTTATGAGCTAATAAAACTAGTTGGTATTGGCAGGTTACTGGCAGGTTATGAGCTAATAAAACTAGTTGGTATTGGCAGGTTACTGGCAGGTTATGAGCTAATAAAACTAGTTGGTATTGGCAGGTTACTGGCAGGTTATGAGCTAATAAAACTAGTTGGTATTGGCAGGTTACTGGCAGGTTATGAGCTAATAAAACTAGTTGGTATTGGCAGGTTACTGGCAGGTTAGGAGCTAATAAAACTAGTTGGTATTGGCAGATAACTGGCAGGTTATGAGCTAATAAAACTAGTTGGTATTGGTAGGTTACTGGCAGGTTATGAGCTAATAAAACTAGTTGGTATTGGCAGGTTACTGGCAGGTTATGAGCTAATAAAATTAGTTGGTATTGGCAGGTTACTGGCAGGTTAGGAGCTAATAAAACTAGTTGGTATTGGCAGGTTACTGGCAAGTTATGAGCTAATAAAACTAGTTGGTATTGGCAGGTTACTGGCAGGTTATGAGCTAATAAAACTAGTTGGTATTGGCAGGTTACTGGCAGGTTATGAGCTAATAAAACTAGTTGGTATTGGCAGGTTACTGGCAGGTTATGAGCTAATAAAACTAGTTGGTATTGGCAGGTTCCTGGCAGGTTATGAGCTAATAAAACTAGTTGGTATTGGCAGGTTACTGGCAGGTTATGAGCTAATAAAACTAGTTGGTATTGGCAGGTTACTGGCAGGTTATGAGCTAATAAAATTAGTTGGTATTGGCAGGTTACTGGCAGGTTAGGAGCTAATAAAACTAGTTGGTATTGGCAGGTTACTGGCAGGTTATGAGCTAATAAAACTAGTTGGTATTGGCAGGTTACTGGCAGGTTATGAGCTAATAAAACTAGTTGGTATTGGCAGGTTACTGGCAGGTTATGAGCTAATAAAACTAGTTGGTATTGGCAGGTTACTGGCAGGTTATGAGCTAATAAAACTAGTTGGTATTGGCAGGCTACTGGCAGGTTATGAGCTAATAAAACTAGTTGGTATTGGCAGGTTACTGGCAGGTTATGAGCTAATAAAACTAGTTGGTATTGGCAGGTTACTGGCAGGTTATGAGCTAATAAAACTAGTTGGTATTGGCAGGTTACTGGCAGGTTATGAGCTAATAAAACTAGTTGGTATTGACAGGTTCCTGGCAGGTTAGGAGCTAATAAAACTAGTTGGTATTGGCAGGTAACTGGCAGGTTATGAGCTAATAAAACTAGTTGGTATTGGCAGGTAACTGGCAGGTTATGAGCTAATAAAACTAGTTGGTATTGGCAGGTTACTGGCAGGTTATGAGCTAATAAAACTAGTTGGTATTGGCAGGTTACTGGCAGGTTATGAGCTAATAAAACTAGTTGGTATTGGCAGGTTACTGGCAGGTTAGGAGCTAATAAAACTAGTTGGTATTGGCAGGTTACTGGCAGGTTATGAGCAAATAAAACTAGTTGGTATTGGCAGGTAACTGGCAGGTTATGAGCTATTAAAACTAGTTGGTATTGGCAGGTTACTGGCAGGTTATGAGCTAGTAAAACTAGTTGGTATTGGCAGGTTACTGACAGGTTATGAGCTAATAAAACTAGTTGGTATTGGCAGGTTACTGACAGGTTTTGAGCTAATAAAACTAGTTGGTATTGGCAGGTTACTGGCAGGTTATGAGCTAATAAAACTAGTTGGTATTGGCAGGTTACTGGCAGGTTAGGAGCTAATAAAACTAGTTGGTATTGGCAGGTTACTGGCAGGTTAGGAGCTAATAAAACTAGTTGGTATTGGCAGGTTACTGACAGGTTATGAGCTAATAAAACTAGTTGGTATTGGCAGGTTAACTGGCAGGTTATGAGCTAATAAAACTAGTTGGTATTGGCAGGTAACTGGCAGGTTATGAGCTAATAAAACTAGTTGGTATTGGCGGGTTACTGGCAGGTTATGAGCTAATAAAACTAGTTGGTATTGGCAGGTTACTGGCAGGTTATGAGCTAATAAAACTAGTTGGTATTGGCAGGTTACTGGCAGGTTGTGAGCTAACAAAACTAGTTGGTATTGGCAGGTTACTGGCAGGTTATGAGCTAATAAAACTAGTTGGTATTGGCAGGTTACTGGCAGGTTATGAGCTAATAAAACTAGTTGGTATTGGCAGGTAACTGGCGGGTTATGAGCTAATAAAACTAGTTGGTATTGGCAGGTAACTGGCAGGTTATGAGCTAATAAAACTAGTTGGTATTGGCAGGTTACTGGCAGGTTATGAGCTAATAAAACTAATTGGTATTGGCAGGTAACTGGCAGGTTATGAGCTAATAAAACTAGTTGGTATTGGCAGGTTACTGGCAGGTTATGAGCTAATAAAACTAGTTGGTATTGGCAGGTTACTGGCAGGTTATGAGCTAATAAAACTAGTTGGTATTGGCAGGTTACTGGCAGGTTATGAGCTAATAAAACTAGTTGGTATTGGCAGGTTACTGGCAGGTTAGGAGCTAATAAAACTAGTTGGTATTGGCAGGTTCCTGGCAGGTTATGAGCTAATAAAACTAGTTGGTATTGGCAGGTTACTGGCAGGTTATGAGCTAATAAAACTAGTTGGTATAGGCAGGTTACTGGCAGGTTATGAGCTAATAAAATTAGTTGGTATTGGCAGGTTACTGGCAGGTTAGGAGCTAATAAAACTAGTTGGTATTGGCAGGTTACTGGCAGGTTATGAGCTAATATAACTAGTTGGTATTGGCAGGTTACTGGCAGGTTATGAGCTAATAAAACTAGTTGGTATTGGCAGGTTACTGGCAGGTTATGAGCTAATAAAACTAGTTGGTATTGGCAGGTTACTGGCAGGTTATGAGCTAATAAAACTAGTTGGTATTGACAGGTTCCTGGCAGGTTAGGAGCTAATAAAACTAGTTGGTATTGGCAGGTAACTGGCAGGTTATGAGCTAATAAAACTAGTTGGTATTGGCAGGTAACTGGCAGGTTATGAGCTAATAAAACTAGTTGGTATTGGCAGGTTACTGGCAGGTTATGAGCTAATAAAACTAGTTGGTATTGGCAGGTTACTGGCAGGTTAGGAGCTAATAAAACTAGTTGGTATTGGCAGGTAACTGGCAGGTTATGAGCTAATAAAACTAGTTGGTATTGGCAGGTTACTGGCAGGTTAGGAGCTAATAAAACTAGTTGGTATTGGCAGGTAACTGGCAGGTTATGAGCTAATAAAATTAGTTGGTATTGGCAGGTTACTGGCAGGTTATGAGCTAATAAAACTAGTTGGTATTGGCAGGTTACTGGCAGGTTATGAGCTAATAAAACTAGTTGGTATTGGCAGGTTACTGGCAGGTTATGAGCTAATAAAACTAGTTGGTATTGGCAGGTTACTGGCAGGTTATGAGCTAATAAAACTAGTTGGTATTGGCAGGTTACTGGCAGGTTATGAGCTAATAAAACTAGTTGGTATTGGCAGGTTACTGGCAGGTTATGAGCTAATAAAACTAGTTGGTATTGGCAGGTTACTGGCAGGTTATGAGCTAATAAAACTAGTTGGTATTGGCAGGTTACTGGCAGGTTATGAGCTAATAAAACTAGTTGGTATTGGCAGGTTACTGGCAGGTTAGGAGCTAATAAAACTAGTTGGTATTGGCAGATAACTGGCAGGTTATGAGCTAATAAAACTAGTTGGTATTGGTAGGTTACTGGCAGGTTATGAGCTAATAAAACTAGTTGGTATTGGCAGGTTACTGGCAGGTTATGAGCTAATAAAATTAGTTGGTATTGGCAGGTTACTGGCAGGTTAGGAGCTAATAAAACTAGTTGGTATTGGCAGGTTACTGGCAAGTTATGAGCTAATAAAACTAGTTGGTATTGGCAGGTTACTGGCAGGTTATGAGCTAATAAAACTAGTTGGTATTGGCAGGTTACTGGCAGGTTATGAGCTAATAAAACTAGTTGGTATTGGCAGGTTACTGGCAGGTTAGGAGCTAATAAAACTAGTTGGTATTGGCAGGTTCCTGGCAGGTTATGAGCTAATAAAACTAGTTGGTATTGGCAGGTTACTGGCAGGTTATGAGCTAATAAAACTAGTTGGTATTGGCAGGTTACTGGCAGGTTATGAGCTAATAAAATTAGTTGGTATTGGCAGGTTACTGGCAGGTTAGGAGCTAATAAAACTAGTTGGTATTGGCAGGTTACTGGCAGGTTATGAGCTAATAAAACTAGTTGGTATTGGCAGGTTACTGGCAGGTTATGAGCTAATAAAACTAGTTGGTATTGGCAGGTTACTGGCAGGTTATGAGCTAATAAAACTAGTTGGTATTGGCAGGTTACTGGCAGGTTATGAGCTAATAAAACTAGTTGGTATTGACAGGTTCCTGGCAGGTTAGGAGCTAATAAAACTAGTTGGTATTGGCAGGTAACTGGCAGGTTATGAGCTAATAAAACTAGTTGGTATTGGCAGGTAACTGGCAGGTTATGAGCTAATAAAACTAGTTGGTATTGGCAGGTTACTGGCAGGTTATGAGCTAATAAAACTAGTTGGTATTGGCAGGTTACTGGCAGGTTATGAGCTAATAAAACTAGTTGGTATTGGCAGGTTACTGGCAGGTTAGGAGCTAATAAAACTAGTTGGTATTGGCAGGTAACTGGCAGGTTATGAGCTAATAAAACTAGTTGGTATTGGCAGGTTACTGGCAGGTTATGAGCTAATAAAACTAGTTGGTATTGGCAGGTTACTGGCAGGTTATGAGCTAATAAAACTAGTTGGTATTGGCAGGTTACTGGCAGGTTATGAGCTAATAAAACTAGTTGGTATTGGCAGGTTACTGGCAGGTTATGAGCTAATAAAACTAGTTGGTATTGGCAGGTTACTGGCAGGTTATGAGCTAATAAAACTAGTTGGTATTGGCAGTTTCCTGGCAGGTTATGAGCTAATAAAACTAGTTGGTATTGGCAGGTTACTGGCAGGTTATGAGCTAATAAAACTAGTTGGTATTGGCAGGTTACTGGCAGGTTATGAGCTAATAAAATTAGTTGGTATTGGCAGGTTACTGGCAGGTTAGGAGCTAATAAAACTAGTTGGTATTGGCAGGTTACTGGCAGGTTATGAGCTAATAAAACTAGTTGGTATTGGCAGGTTACTGGCAGGTTATGAGCTAATAAAACTAGTTGGTATTGGCAGGTTACTGGCAGGTTATGAGCTAATAAAACTAGTTGGTATTGGCAGGTTACTGGCAGGTTATGAGCTAATAAAACTAGTTGGTATTGACAGGTTCCTGGCAGGTTAGGAGCTAATAAAACTAGTTGGTATTGGCAGGTAACTGGCAGGTTATGAGCTAATAAAACTAGTTGGTATTGGCAGGTAACTGGCAGGTTATGAGCTAATAAAACTAGTTGGTATTGGCAGGTTACTGGCAGGTTATGAGCTAATAAAACTAGTTGGTATTGGCAGGTTACTGGCAGGTTAGGAGCTAATAAAACTAGTTGGTATTGGCAGGTAACTGGCAGGTTATGAGCTAATAAAACTAGTTGGTATTGGCAGGTTACTGGCAGGTTATGAGCTAATAAAACTAGTTGGTATTGGCAGGTTACTGGCAGGTTATGAGCTAATAAAACTAGTTGGTATTGGCAGGTTACTGGCAGGTTATGAGCTAATAAAACTAGTTGGTATTGGCAGGTTACTGGCAGGTTATGAGCTAATAAAACTAGTTGGTATCGGCAGGTTACTGGCAGGTTAGGAGCTAATAAAACTAGTTGGTATTGGCAGGTAACTGGCAAGTTATGAGCTAATAAAACTAGTTGGTATTGGCAGGTTACTGGCAGGTTATGAGCTAATAAAACTAGTTGGTATTGGCAGGTTACTGGCAGGTTATGAGCTAATAAAATTAGTTGGTATTGGCAGGTTACTGGCAGGTTAGGAGCTAATAAAACTAGTTGGTATTGGCAGGTTACTGGCAAGTTATGAGCTAATAAAACTAGTTGGTATTGCCAGGTTACTGGCAGGTTATGAGCTAATAAAACTAGTTGGTATTGGCAGGTTACTGGCAGGTTATGAGCTAATAAAACTAGTTGGTATTGGCAGGTAACTGGCAGGTTAGGAGCTAATAAAACTAGTTGGTATTGGCAGGTAACTGGCAGGTTATGAGCTAATAAAACTAGTTGGTATTGGCAGGTTACTGGCAGGTTAGGAGCTAATAAAACTAGTTGGTATTGGCAGGTAACTGGCAGGTTATGAGCTAATAAAACTAGTTGGTATTGGCAGGTTACTGGCAGGTTAGGAGCTAATAAAACTAGTTGGTATTGGCAGGTAACTGGCAGGTTATGAGCTAATAAAACTAGTTGGTATTGGCAGGTTACTGGCAGGTTATGAGCTAATAAAACTAGTTGGTATTGGCAGGTTACTGGCAGGTTAGGAGCTAATAAAACTAGTTGGTATTGGCAGGTAACTGGCAGGTTATGAGCTAATAAAACTAGTTGGTATTGGCAGGTTACTGGCAGGTTATGAGCTAATAAAACTAGTTGGTATTGGCAGGTAACTGGCAGGTTATGAGCTAATAAAATTAGTTGGTATTGGCAGGTTACTGGCAGGTTAGGAGCTAATAAAACTAGTTGGTATTGGCAGGTTACTGGCAGGTTATGAGCTAATAAAACTAGTTGGTATTGGCAGGTTACTGGCAGGTTATGAGCTAATAAAACTAGTTGGTATTGGCAGGTTACTGGCAGGTTATGAGCTAATAAAACTAGTTGGTATTGGCAGGTTACTGGCAGGTTATGAGCTAATAAAACTAGTTGGTATTGGCAGGTTACTGGCAGGTTATGAGCTAATAAAACTAGTTGGTATTGGCAGGTTACTGGCAGGTTATGAGCTAATAAAACTAGTTGGTATTGGCAGGTTACTGGCAGGTTATGAGCTAATAAAACTAGTTGGTATTGGCAGGTTACTGGCAGGTTATGAGCTAATAAAATTAGTTGGTATTGGCAGGTTACTGGCAGGTTAGGAGCTAATAAAACTAGTTGGTATTGGCAGGTTACTGGCAAGTTATGAGCTAATAAAACTAGTTGGTATTGGCAGGTTACTGGCAGGTTATGAGCTAATAAAACTAGTTGGTATTGGCAGGTTACTGGCAGGTTATGAGCTAATAAAACTAGTTGGTATTGGCAGGTTACTGGCAGGTTAGGAGCTAATAAAACTAGTTGGTATTGGCAGGTAACTGGCAGGTTATGAGCTAATAAAACTAGTTGGTATTGGCAGGTTACTGGCAGGTTAGGAGCTAATAAAACTAGTTGGTATTGGCAGGTAACTGGCAGGTTATGAGCTAATAAAACTAGTTGGTATTGGCAGGTTACTGGCAGGTTATGAGCTAATAAAACTAGTTGGTATTGGCAGGTTACTGGCAAGTTATGAGCTAATAAAACTAGTTGGTATTGGCAGGTTACTGGCAGGTTATGAGCTAATAAAACTAGTTGGTATTGGCAGGTTACTGGCAGGTTATGAGCTAATAAAACTAGTTGGTATTGGCAGGTTACTGGCAGGTTAGGAGCTAATAAAACTAGTTGGTATTGGCAGGTAACTGGCAGGTTATGAGCTAATAAAACTAGTTGGTATTGGCAGGTTACTGGCAGGTTATGAGCTAATAAAACTAGTTGGTATTGGCAGGTAACTGGCAGGTTATGAGCTAATAAAACTAGTTGGTATTGGCAGGTTACTGGCAGGTTATGAGCTAATAAAACTAGTTGGTATTGGCAGGTTACTGGCAGGTTATGAGCTAATAAAACTAGTTGGTATTGGCAGGTTACTGGCAGGTTATGAGCTAATAAAACTAGTTGGTATTGGCAGGTTACTGGCAGGTTATGAGCTAATAAAATTAGTTGGTATTGGCAGGTTACTGGCAGGTTAGGAGCTAATAAAACTAGTTGGTATTGGCAGGTTACTGGCAGGTTATGAGCTAATAAAACTAGTTGGTATTGGCAGGTAACTGGCAGGTTATGAGCTAATAAAACTAGTTCGTATTGGCAGGTTACTGGCAGGTTATGAGCTAATAAAACTAGTTGGTATTGGCAGGTTCCTGGCAGGTTAGGAGCTAATAAAACTAGTTGGTATTGGCAGGTAACTGGCAGGTTATGAGCTAATAAAACTAGTTGGTATTGGCAGGTAACTGGCAGGTTATGAGCTAATAAAACTAGTTGGTATTGGCAGGTTACTGGCAGGTTATGAGCTAATAAAACTAGTTGGTATTGGCAGGTTACTGGCAGGTTAGGAGCTAATAAAACTAGTTGGTATTGGCAGGTAACTGGCAGGTTATGAGCTAATAAAACTAGTTGGTATTGGCAGGTTACTGGCAGGTTATGAGCTAATAAAACTAGTTGGTATTGGCAGGTTACTGGCAGGTTATGAGCTAATAAAACTAGTTGGTATTGGCAGGTAACTGGCAGGTTATGAGCTAATAAAACTAGTTGGTATTGGCAGGTAACTGGCAGGTTATGAGCTAATAAAACTAGTTGGTATTGGCAGGTTACTGACAGGTTATGAGCTAATAAAACTAGTTGGTATTGGCAGGTTACTGGCAGGTTATGAGCTAATAAAACTAGTTGGTATTGGCAGGTTACTGGCAGGTTATGAGTTAATAAAACTAGTTGGTATTGGCAGGTTACTGGCAGGTTAGGAGCTAATAAAACTAGTTGGTATTGGCAGGTTACTGGCAGGTTAGGAGCTAATAAAACTAGTTAGTATTGGCAGGTTACTGGCAGGTTATGAGCTAATAAAACTAGTTGGTATTGGCAGGTTACTGGCAGGTTAGGAGCTAATAAAACTAGTTAGTATTGGCAGGTTACTGGCAGGTTATGAGCTAATAAAACTAGTTAGTATTGGCAGGTTACTGGCAGGTTATGAGCTAATAAAACTAGTTAGTATTGGCAGGTTACTGGCAGGTTATGAGCTAAAAAAACTAGTTGACCAGGTGTGTTTCAGTAAAGTCAGCAGGTTTTATCTACCAGGTGTTTCTTCAGGTGAGACGTTCACAACACTTTCACTGCTGGAGGCGTCATTAGCATCGTACAGAGGTGAAGAGGCTCCTCCCACTTTAAACATAGTGATGAGAGCAGCTGGCTGCAGTCTCCATGGCAACGCGTCAGGTCAGCCTGAAAGCGTCAGGAAGTGTCGCAATGCCAGAGGACGGATCATGTGACACTGCAGTTGTAGTTTATTATCTGAATTTCTATTGTAATCCTGCTCAGTAATCCCAGTTTTTATCCAATATACCTGTCATGAGATTACACATCTTTTTATGTATTGTGACGGATTACAGTTACATTTGTTTTGTATCCTAATTATGTAATGCCGTTATAAGTAATCTGTTACTACCCAACTCTCCTTACTGTTTATTTGATTCCAGTATTGTGACATTTTATCTCACAATTTGTGTTTTATTCCCATCTGGTTCTGAACTTTTTTTCTAAATGATGTCCCTTCCTTGGAAAAACCAGGTTGTAGTGTATCAGTTGATTTCAATATTTGTGATAAACATCCCAGACAATGAGTAAACAGTTTGTTTACCTGATCTTTTACGCAAAAGCCCCTTTTACGTATGGCTTCAAGTGAAATCACATAGTTTTAACATTTTGAAAACAATGTCTGTTTACATGTAAATGGCACAAATACTATTAAAAAAAAAAACAAACAATGTAGTTTTTATGTTGGGCCACTCGTGGGTGCTGTTGTTTGTTTTTGTAATTAAGCCACACAGACACATCCACAGAGAACAATATGCTATAAACATTAGCAATGAGAGAACACGGACAGCTGGATTGTAATGATGGTGACTGTCGACCTCAAAAGTACCAAGTATCATCTGAGCATGTGCAGAAGAGCTATTTACTCCAGCATGGTACCCCTGTGTAGTAGCAGCGTTCCAGCGTAGAGAAGGTACCCGAGCATTTCCAGAAAGTTCTCCTGTTTACACGATGATGGAGTCAGAGTGTTTTCCAAAAGTTTCACCTTGGCATCTGTTTTCAAAAGGTTTTTTTTCACTTGAAACCATTGTTGTGTAAACAGGCCCTAAAGAAAATCACTTTCATTCACAACAACAAGAAACCACAGGCAACACAGTGGCAGCACTGTATTAACAAGGAACTCAAAGGGTCCAAAACCTTTTAATTTACAAACATTTAAACCTCATTCATGCTAAAATTACACTGCTGGCTGAAACTCCCCATTCTCCAATTTAAGGGGAGAGATTTTTAAAAAAAAGTGATTTCCTTTCTAATTTGATGAAAATGTAGAAAATGTGAGCTTCAAAGAAAATCAGAAGAGACTAGCATGCCTCCCAGTGATCATATTTAAATAACCTTTTCCATGGACTTTGCTTCAGTTGCACTTAAATTGAAATTATCAAATGTGTTATTTTTGTCCTTTCATTGTCAACACATTCCAAAAACAAATGTCCTAAATGTTTTGTCAAATATTTTGTATTTTATCTCAAAATATGACCTTTTGGTCACCGTCACCCGCAAAGGTTACAACAGCCTTAATATGATTTACAATAAATGCAAACACTTATGTCGAAGACGCTATTATCTTTGTTCTTTGACGTTTGCCCTTGGGCAATAACACTGCTTTTCCTCTGGTCCAGATTTTACACCAACTGTCATTTATCCCCTTTTTTGAAACCAAACGTGCATCAACAGTTTCCACCAACAGCTTTCAGAAGTGACGCAGGTTAACGAGTGTCTTGCCAAACGCTCATATTCACACTCACAGGTAATTTAGAGCTTCAAACGTGTGTTTTTGGACCGTGGGAGCAGACAGGAATACAGGCCTTTGTTTATCATTAATTCATACATTCGAAAACAAATCGTGCAGTTTCTGTGTATTTTCTGGATTACGCGATAACTATTTCAGAAAAATGGACAAAAAAAGAGAAAAAAATCTCTTCTCGAAATTGAAACAAAGCCAAATAATGATTGTACCTTTTGTTAATGTACGACAACTTATCTGAATGCAAGGACACATGTTAAAACTTGGTTTAATACAAATGAGTTATACATGCATAATGAATCTAAGAAGTGTGGAATTTCAGTTTTCACTGTAATCAATACTACAGGTGAATCAATCGAGCTTATTTATTCAATAAATTATGATTTATTGAGTCAAATGCAAATAAAACCAAACTGCAGGGAATTTCCTGCAGGGAAAGCTTGCAGGGAATTTGAAACTCCAACTCTGACAATTAGACATCCGTTCAATGTACGGGAAAAACAAAAGAGGGGCTGTCGGCCTGGAGCTAGTGATGTTTGTGGTGTTAGCTTACAAGCCCACCCCCCACCCCTCCCCCCTCCCCCCTCCACCACTACAACCCCCTTCTGGAGCCAGATGGCTGTCACACAGGCGGATCCTCGCCCGGGCCATGCTGATTTCCCATCATTCTTCTGTTAATGAGGTCGTTAGCAATGCAACGGACAATTAAATTATCCCAATCTGGCATTTTCCTCGTGTGTTTACTTTGTAGTGCGCCGCGCCGCCGTTCATACTTCCACCGGTGCAGCTCAGTTCTACTCCGTCCTCGCGTCGTTATCTTTCTCTTAAAACACGGCCCACATTGAGCGTAGCCCCCCCCCCCCCCCCCCCCCCGTGGTACACATTCCCTCTCTGTGATAACGGCGTCGCCCCGTCCGGAACGCCGCAGCACGTGGGGAACTCTGCTCGCCGCTAAGCCGTGCCGGGAGGGCGACTGGAGCCCGTTAGTGGAGCACCCATCCCCGCGCTGACACCGCTGACAGTTAATTACGGGAGTCACAGATCACGCAGACGTGTCAGTTGGGCTGCGAGTGACACGCTACGTGTTTACATCTCTGTTGTAGTGGTGTTTTCCAGTTATTTTCTCAGCAGCAGTGCTGTTACTTAGCTCCAGAAGTGCCTCGGGGCTCGCCATAATGATCGTAAAAGCAGCACCAATCCGGGGTGGTGAAATGTTAAAAAGGACCGGTGGGTTATAATTGGTGAACCTGCCATCAACTGCATCTTTGGAAATCTCCTCGGTCAGGCTGCTGCAACACACTCCGGCTGCCTGTTAGCCAGACTGTCACCTGCCTGCGCCCGCATGGCTCCATTATTTTCTGCAAACTCTTCAGCGAGTTATTGTGAGAGGAAGTGAAAACCAGCTGAACCCGAGACACTGACAAAAAGGAGGCAAACATATGAATAGTGACACAGAGAAGGGTTTAGGAAAGTGCTCGACTGGGAAGTGGAAGAACCGGCGATTGTTGTGGGTAACGGCGAGGTGCAGCGAGTGGCGGCGGAGACAAGATGCATTTGTGTCCAAATGCCCGATCGGGGGCCGCTCCAAAACACAAGCCTCCTTTCTCCCTCTGCCTTCCACCACTTGTCTCACAGATATTATTTCAAGTGGAGATATTTGCCTGGTCAGTAATAAAAAAAAGTGCTTACACAGATGGCGATGGGCTACATTAACAACCCGCCCCTTTGATTAAAAGATTTTTCATCTGTGGATAGATTTTCACCTGCAGCAACGCGCTGCAATGAGAGGCCCCGGAAGAGACAGGAGCGTCTGAGGCAGCAGTTCATCCCCCATGCCGGCGAGCCCACACATGACATGACAGCAGCCCCTCTAAGTTGCTGTCTCCCACTGCCTTTTTATTTTATTTTTTTTTTGTAAGATGAAACCTGCAAGTCTGGCTCACAGCTACTGTCTAATATTTGGCTTCAAAGCTTCTGCTTGGCAATCAGTGCTGATGAAGATATTGGCAGAGGAGCATCCAGAAGCTGCTGCTAGCAGCATTAAAAACAATGCATGAATCTCAAAGTTAACCCTTGGGGCCGAGGCCGGGCCTCGCACGCAGCTTTCCGGTTCCGTAGCTCTTCAGTGGGAGACGCCAGGCATTGTGTCAGGAAGTTCAATGTCATTGTTCACTATCAATCCTGATCCTCTATCGTTGTGTTGTCACATTGCTGGACCAGATTGTGCTTTTGATGTGGAGCAAAATAAAAAATGTATTGTCGTATCGTGTCTAACTCACAGAAGCAATAGTATATTTTTTTTAATTGTCTTAACTTCATTTAGTGCTGCCTGCTTTGACACGCAATACTTAATTTATGTTGAAATGATTAAAAATATCATTACAAGTCAGTATATGAAACCTTATCAATGTCTAAAACAAAGTACAGTTTACAAGCTGAACTGACTTAGGCCGTGCTTCAGATCCTCTGTATTGGCTTTCTCAAGCTTTCTGAAAATTACATGTCGAACAATTTTCATCCTAATATTATCTATTCAAAATATTTTGCATACCTGCATGGCTGATTTTTAAGGAAAACAATTTGAGCTAAAATCATTACAAAAAGGCTGTTAGAAGAAGCCAAAATGTCTAGAATGGTGCAAAAACGGGTTAAAATGGATAAAATGGCTTGTATGAAGAGAAACAAACAGTCAAAGTCAAAATGGCTGAAACAACCAAACCCGCTGAATCAGTTAAAGCCGGCTAAAAAGGCAAAAACAGCTCAATAAATTCTAAATTGTCGTAAAGAAACATCATTAATTTAGACTTGGCAACACTACATGCTTTGTGGCTTCAGAAGAATTTCATTTGGCGGAAAGTGACAATGATGACTCTCTTGATGGGAACGATCACAGACCCTGATGTTGACCCATCTACAGAAGAAGAACCGCATAATAATTATAATAACACAGGAGAGAAACTGTCTTGTTTTTGTCTCACTTGTTTGTCCTTTAACACGTAGCTTTAGAAGTTCTGTTTGTTTATTTTCTGTTTCTGTAGAAGTGCTAAAAGTCAAGGTCAGCTTTATTTTCTCAATATAAACTGTGACGGCAAATATCATAAACTACACTGCAGCAGCTAAAAGCAACAATTACAAATTACAATAGAGTTAATAATATGGTAATTATCCAGGTTGTCTATTGGCTGTCCATCCATCCATCCATCCATCTTGAAGAACATTTTCTCTGGTTCAAACCGCTTGTATTCATTCATTCATTCATTCATTCATTCATTCATTTGTTTGTTTGTTTATTTATTTATTGAATCATTAGTGTGCCTTAGATGGTGGATCAGTCAAACCAGTCCAACCGCTGCAAACCTTTTGAGCACTTTAGTTCCCAGTACGGTATATATTCTTCAGGGATTCTGATTATTTACATTGTTACAGTGACCACGTTGGTAAAAGCGCTCGTTTGAATTCATGAATACAGTTAAAGTTAGTAGTGCTTCACAAGCATGAAAGAAAGACTCCCAAAACCAAAGGAAGGAACAAACTCCTTCAGTATGTCGGCTCCATCGCGTCCTATAGTCGGAGCAGGACCGCAGTCTGAGAACAGAGAGAACAAGTATTTCCGGTACTTTCACAGTACAACAGATGCTTGACTGGAGAAGAACAGCGTCTTTCTGAAATCACCCAAGACTCTTTACACTGTTTTGAACGGCTCCTTTTCTTTATTTCATGCAAGATGTGCTCAATATCTCTGTAACACCTCAAGGAAAAACCCATTTATTCCATTTTATTTATTTATTACATTACATTGCCGGGTTAAGAAGTCATTGAGACCATATTGTCAAATGTGTTAGCGTAACAGCTCAGGAAGGTTTACAATGATTGTGTCACCCCCTCCCTGACCCAGGGTTTGTATCCCTCCCACATTTTCTCTCCCACATACACACTGGAGGCAAAAATAATGCAGGCGGAAAGTGAACAGGAGCGTTCGATGGAACTCTTTGAGATGGTTTATCTCCTCTGAAACACCATGAAAGTGCTGAATTCTGTCTTCTTCTCCTCCCAGAGACGTCCGAGTGCTTCATATGCAGGGACGGTGAACCTGTCACCAGCGAGCCACTCAGACATTTCTGCAGCTGCAACAATTGACTTGCTCATCCTGTGTGTGTTTGCACGTGGATCCAGAGGGTGAGAGAAAGCTTCCTTGAAGGAAACCATTCAATCCACCGTTTGTCAAAGAGTGAAGGGGCGATTGTTTCCTGTCTGATTTCTCAATGCGACCGCCATGTTAGCATTCCTTATTGAGGAAAAAAAAACCTTTCCCCCCTAATGAGCCACCTTCCAAATGGTTACACCAATTAGTTTTAATGAGAGTTGTGAACAATGGTAACACGTCATCGTACATTTGAAACAGTCAGACAGTGAGAAGTGTCTCATAATGGACTGGCAGGAATCCAGGAGGCTGTCGTTACACCGGAAGACCTGCAGCTCATTAACATCTGTCTTCCTCCTTGCACCAGCAGCCTTTCTAATGCAGAAGCCAGTGAGGAGATGTTGCACCGCACCTCCCAAAAAATGGCTTTGCACTCTTCCTGCATGATAAAAACGTAAAGTTCCGTGGGTGCCGGGGTTCTTTCTTCCCGTCAGAGCTTGTTGCTCATTCTAATTTCTCTTCCGCCGATGATTCTGAGCAAACTGATGCGCCTGCTGTCTCTGCAGACTTAAATTGCCAGAATGTATAATTACTACCGTGCACCAAGTATTTCCCCTGAAATCAAAAGCGAAAGCTGAAACATGAGTAAAGAGATGTGTTGACATGAAAATGTAAATTCTGAAGCTGGATATATACAACGCCTCAGCTGCAGTAGTTCGCTGAAGTAACAAACCTCTGCTGTGTGCGAAACACAACAAGACAAAACATGACGACCTTGTTAGATTGTTTGAAAATATACTGATGAACAGTGATGCCTGTAACGCGTTACTTAGTTACTTACGCATTACTCTCATATGACCACTTATTTCAGTAACAAGTAATCTAACACGTTACTATTTCCAAACCAGTAATCAGATTAAAGTTACTTCTACAAGTCACTGTGTGTTACTATTATAGTGTCCCACAAGAAGAGTTTCTTGTCTGTATTATTAAACTGAACCGGGCTGCTCCTTCATTCTCCTCCAAACTGACACACACACACACACACATGCACACATGCACACTCACAGACACACACACACACACACAGACACACACACACACACACACACACACACACACGCACGCACACACACACACACACACACACACATACACACACGCACACACATGCACACACACACACACACACACACACACGCACACACACACACACACACGCACACACACACACACACACACACACACACACACACACACACACACACACACACACACACACACACACACACACACACACACTCACTCACACACACACACGCACACACACACACACACACACATGCACACATGCACACACACAATAACCATAATCAGCAAAGTAGTTAACTTTTTTTTAATATTTGTATTATATGTGTTTTAAGGCTGCAAAACCCGTCACCACACACTTTATACACTTTTCTCAGACAGGAATGAACATTTCCTCACATTTCTCTCTTGTTTAAACTCCCAAAGTACAAACCTTCGTAGATTTTTAAACATAAACATTCCTCTGCCTGTTGGCTGCGACCGCAGGTTCCTTTGTCGGTGCAGAAGGTTTTGTCGATATTGTGGATTGTTTTGTCAAACGCATTCGCATACATGAGACAGGGCGTGGAGATTGATTGACAAGTGTCTACAGTCCCTTAACCAATCAGGATGCAGAATACTGTGCATGTTCATAGCTGTAAAAAAAAAAAAAAAAGCATGCAAAATTGCACACAAAAAAATCCGCGGCCGCGAAAGGTGAACGGCGTTATAGAAGCCCCGCCCCTTTTTAAATCAATCTATTAATTGTAGAAGTCTGATAATAAAAGATAATAAAAGTCAGATATAAACACAACAAAGAATGAAGGTCAAAGGTTAAATCGGTATCAGCAGGTTGAGACGGTGGGGGGGGGTGTAGTCAGCAGTTGTTGAAAGTAACCGAAAAGTAACTTGTAATGTAACTTAGTTACTTTTGAAAACAATTCATCAGTAAAGTGACTAAGTTACTTATTAAAGGAGTAAGTAATCAGTAATCATATTACTTGTTCAAGGTAATTGTGGCAACACTGCTGATGAACGGTTAAACTGGGTTTTCTTTGTGAAGCTGCTCCGTGACGACTGACGGAGTGAAAACAAACCAGTTTGGTCTTGATTCAATAGATTCTCACCGTGGATTGATTTGGATTTGGCAAAAACCTTGAATCCAGTTTGATACAGTGTAGTTTTTGTGATTTGTATTCACATCTGATGGATGTTGGCGTTACCATGACTACCAACCTTAACGTGGTTATGTGGAGCGCCATGTTTCAGTCGTTGAGACCAGCGATCGTCCTCGTCCTCTTTTCAGCTCGTCCCACTGTCTTTTCCTTTTCTGCACCATTGCTTCACATTGTATTCAGTGCAACTCACATTCTCACATATTCCAGATGTTTTTTTTTGTTGTTGTTTTTTTTTCTAATGTGGCGTTGTTCCACAGGCCAGTCGATGCATCTTTCTACTAAACACAATGCAAATATATCACTGGCTCAGTGTTTATGAAGTTATTAAGCAAACAAATCTGGAAGGCTCCATGTTTGGCTGCAGTTGTTGCCATCTTCCTTCATTATTCATTCTTATCAGTTAAAGGTTGCAAAAACTAGAATACTGTACATCCAGTTATGCAAGAAAGCTATGTCAGTTTTAAAAAAACAGTACAAGATATGGCTGATCAACAGCCAAACCTGTGATCATTAGGACAATCATGCACTCTAAAATATATTCCAAAAATAAAAAATGGCATTTTACCTATGTCAGGCTATGAAGTAAGCATTTTAACATATTTGACACTTTATGGTAGGTTATAAGGAAGAATTATTTGTTTCACCATATTGTTTTTATATGTCATTATTGTTTTTATGTTTTGTCACTTTTTATGGTTTTATGTGGGACAACAGATGGAAATTAGCATTGTGCTAAATCCGGCATATTTACAGTAACTTCATGAAGAGATGGCTTGTTCATTAATATGCACTGTCCCCTCCAAATAAAAAAAATTAATGAATGAAAATGAATTATGTTTGATGATAATGTGTGTGACACGGTCAAGAAACAACCCACAATGCTTTCATCTCATTGGATCAGGGCGAAGCATTTCAAGCTGAACGTGTCAGAGACGTTGCTACAGGAATAACTGGCTTGTTCATAGCGACGGCGCTTTTTCATCCTTGGATGTCGGCTCTTCATATCACTGTGAAGCAGAATTCACCAAGCGTTTAAAACTAAATCATTTTAACAAAGTTGTAAAGTGGAAGAAGTCGCATCCTTAATCCGGAGTCAACAATAAAGAGCATACAAAAATAAATATGATTTAAAACAAACAAACAAACAAAAAATGGTGTTGACAGTGAGTCAAAAAGAAATGAATACATAAACTAATAAATAAACAGACAAACAAATAAATACATAAATAAATATATGCATAAATGAATACATAAATAAAGAAACTTTACAAAAAGGGAAAGGTAAAAATCAGTCCCCCAAAATTTAAAAGGACAAAATTATATAAATGGAGAGAAAAATCATTGAAAAATCACTTAAGATTAAACACATCTCAAAGATAAAAATGTAGAATATTGATGATCAAAAAAAAGAAAATTAAACAAAAATTTGACAATGAAAGTTTTCGTTCAAGAGGAAGGAGAAGATTCACATATCTATTGCAGCATGAAGTCTGGCCATCCCAGCGTTTCCACCGTCTTGAGGGCAAAAGGAACAGACGAGTTTCATCTATGTCACTTAAGCACTTTTGGGCAGTATCTCATCGGTGCGTCTGGCTGCTGCCTTCTTCCATTTCAAGTATAAACACACTCCAGTCATATATAATGCCATCTAAATGTAATTCAGAGTCTGTAGGCCTCCACACTGGCACGGTGATCACTGCGTATAAATCAAAGAGCCATTGCTGTGTGTCTGTTGCCGTGCCGTCCACTCCTGAGCTTCGTCTCTCTTTGAAAAGCTCCACAAGTGGCAGACGACATGTTACAGTAGACCTTTCATCTGCACCGCCCAGCTGTCAGAGTGAAGGCCACTTCCATTAAGTGTGTGACTTCCCACTATACAATTATACTGCACACAAACACACACAATGGGACGCTTTTGGCCGCCAGTGTGCGTTGATACAGGACTACTTTAGGTGTGTGTGTGTGTGTGTGTGTGTGTGTGTGTGTGTGTGTGTGTGTGTGTGTGTGTGTGAGAGCAGCAGACAGGCAGAGAGCATGCAACCTTTTAGAGTGCTCAGGGAAGGGAGCCCCTTTCCCCTTTTACAGAACAGAAATCAGCAATTGACCTGTCACTTTTGCTCTGATAGCCATCTCTGGAAAGCAGGTCATGCACATCTGTCTAAAGTGCCTCTTAACCGCATTTTATGAAGCCAGAAAAATGTAATCCAATAATGATTTGACTGCGTGTGTGTGTGTGTGTGTGTGTGTGTGTGTGTGTGTGTGTGTGTGTGTGTGTGTGTGTGTGTGTGTGTGTGTGTGTGTGTGTGTGTGTGTGTGTGTGAGAGAGAGAGAGAGAGAGAGTACTGTTAGCATTTATAAAAGCAATGACGCTGAAAAAGAAATGGTCCGATTGTTCACGTCTTTAGTTGACTGAAGCCACAGCAGGACTGCACACAATATCAAACAACTCTTCATCAGTTAAACTTTTAATTCAAGAAATATTTCTGAAATACTTTTTGTTATTAAAATGGAATTAAAGGTTTTTGGAGATTTCTAATAATATAGAAAATAATAACATTTATTCCCAGTTTAAGAACAGAAGAATTTTGCATTTCACACCAGTTCAAATTTCAGATACATAGTTTTTAAATTTAAAAGTAATATTTTCTATTTTATCAAAGCGTAACATATAAATCTCATATAATAAGGTTTACTTATTGTACAAGTGAAGTGTATCATGTTGTTTTCTTTAGAAAATGTACATTTAATATTTCATAGATCAACTAAACATGAAAAAAAATCTGATATTGAAAAGAACATTCCTCCTGTTCTTTTGATGTTGTTTAACAATTTTCTGTAACTAGTTGTTTAACATTCTACATTTCATTTCCCAATTTGGAATAGCAATACATCATTCATTTGTTGGCCTTTGGATTTTTAAGGGTTTTTGTTTTGGATGTGCATTTTGTGTGAGATACAAAAGTTCCCGTGACCCACAGAGACATTTGAAACACTAAACATTTAAAAATAGTCTTTGTTATTGAGTATGAGGTTGGAGGGCTGGTTGGGGGCAACTTTTTGAAAATGCTCTGGACCCGTCCCGGTGTAGATTCTGTAGACGGCTACAGCCGTGTTCATGGCCGCCACAGTCATGGTAAATAGTTCTTCTGCACATGCTCAGTAGATCCAGGGTGTCATGGCTGCCAGTACATTTTCTCCTCGGAACTTGATATTTTTAAAATGAACCGTGGCTCCACTTTGGCATCTGGCCAAATGAATGTCATTGTTAAGATGTGAACTGTTTATAGCGTGTTGTTCTCTGTGTGGTGTTGTTTCATTACAAAAACAAACAGCACCCACTAGTGGCCCAAGATGAATACAACATTGTTTTCAGTGGTTCTGTCGTTTCTGTGTGAATGGACATCGTTTTCAAAATGTCTCTTCTTTCAAAACTTGAAATGTTGTGTCAACGACGCCACGACGGTCGAATGAAAGTCATTATGACGTCTGACAAACCATGTGCAGCATGAGCTGATGTGGTATATTTTACTAGTCAAGGACACATAGAAACAAACACAATGATGCTGCAATGTGATTAAAAGTTTTAAAAACCTTTGTCAATGACTTTACAATGCTGATTAAGACAATACATGAAAAAAGAATGAAATGAAATGAAATGAAATGAAATGAAAATTAAAATAATAATAATAATTTTCACTTTACACACCTCAGACCATCTGGACTGGCTGACTGCTGCTTGTCCTGCCCATCAACATATTATCCAAGATCCATAAATCCATAAATACAAAAATCACAATGCAGTTTTTTTTTTTTTTTTACAATATGGGTGACTTTGAACAGTCAGTGTCATTCATGTTATATACAACGTTCTGCTTTAAGGGTAATTAAGTTTAGTTTGCACGTCACACAAAACCATATGAAGACATTTTCTAGAAAATAGAACAGAATTTTGTCAGACTCCTGCTTCCGTTTGGCTTCACTATAATGTTTTTGCACACGAAGATTAAGAATCAAGCAGTTCTCTGGGAGAAACCCTGTCACTCTAACAACCTTCATCTCAGTCTCTTGATACAGCTGCTGCTCATGTTGGAGGCTATCTGAGTGATTATTGTCTGCACTGAGGCAAAACATACGCTACTATCTTTTTATAGAACCTTCTAATTTGCCCTCCTAACCGGCCCTTCTACCCCCCCACCCCCATTTAGGTTTCCTAAAGACAAATAGCACAGCACAGAACTAATTAGTAAACCAGGAACTAGTTAGGAGATGCCCTTTTGAAAACCATGTCCCGAGGCAGGATTTAAATATAGGGACAGAGTCAGTGACTGAGTGTGGCTGGGAGATCCCGGCCCCCAGGCGCTCTGCCACGGCGACCCCTGACCCTCATTATGAGCAGTGCATTCCTGGAGGGGTGAGCCCCCCTCCCCACCCCCCCCACCCCCCCACCCCCCACTGTTCGCTGAGCGAAAGCACAAGGGCAATAGGGTGGGGTGTGCAGCACGCAGCACCACACCAGCCTGGCACGGCCTGGTGTGGCTGGCCGTCCCGCCCCCGCCCCCGCCCACCACCCTGCCCCCGCCCCCACCCCACCCCCGCCCACCACCCTAGCCCCGGCCCACCGGCCACGGATGCACAGGACACTGTGTGTGTGTGAGTGTGTGTGCGTTTCATGATATGTGTGATGTGCTTCTTTTGACTTCCCTCGTGGCAGGCTTTCTTTCTTTTACATAATCGCCATGTTTATTTTTATCTTCCGTGTGATGATCTTGCCCCGGCCGCGTTTTTGATTTGTGAAATTGTTTTCTTGTGTTTGACAAATGTGTTTTCTGTGTTAGCCCGCGTCACAAGTGTCAAACTCACTTTCATCGCCACCCCATCCATCCATCCATCCATCCATCTATCTATCCATCCATCCATCCATCCATCCATCATCCATCATCCATCCATATTATGGAGCAGCGAATGGTTGTAGGCTGTCAGGAACATGTAACTACTGGGAGAAACGCCTACAGAAGCCTCACATCCAACAACTGAGAGACTTAGCATACACATGGAATGACACTAAATCAAACATGACGCACATACAAAAGAACAAATGCACGATTCTTCTCGGTCCTACCTGACTGTCAGCTCTTCCTCCACAACCTTTGAAAGGAAAACCTGGATAAAGACATCGTTTTATCTGTGCCTTCATCCACAGTTAAAGACTGAGTCAGTCGACTGTGACGTCAGATCACCTGTGAGTTCCTGAAAACCTCGAGCATGCACTGGAAATGCTCCTTTAGAAAAACCTTTGTCTTCCTCAGTGATGTCTTCAGCCACGATATCACTGCTTTCACCGCTGAAACACTTTCTGTTGAACCTGTTTTAAGCAAATTGTGCTGGATTGTTCCCTGCATTTTAAATCTTGGACAGTTCAAAGTCTTTCCTGATGGATATAATTAGCATTCTTAGCTCCATGTTACGTGCACATTGTACGACCAGTTCAATCACTAGTTCGGACATAACTGGGTAGATATGAAAGCATACACATAAACCTGCATTGTGAGGGTGTACTATCATGAAGTATTTATTTCTTATTCATAACAGTCATACTTCATTTATGCTCTTGCAGGAGTCATAATTAACCACAGCCTTGAATGATACACCAGTAGCCTACGTTATGAATAATTGCTCAGTTGTTGTGCTTAGTGTGTGGATGGAACTGTAACGGAATCATTTCAATTAATTCATTACAATAATAAAACATTCGCAGTCCACCAGAAAGCAAACATTTATCAATTGAGAATATTTCTTTCAGGCCTTGGTTGGACGATGTGAAAACTCATCATTTTAGCATACTTGTTTCAGAAAAGATTTGTGTTTACACGCCAATGTTTTGAAAACAATGTTTCCTAACAGTGTAGTTGGCATGTTGGGCCACTAGTGGGTGCTGTTGGTTTGTTTTTGTATGAAACCACAAGAACATGCGCAGAGAACAAGACACTATAAACATGAATAATGGAAAGTACATCAAGTTGGATTGTTACTACAAATATTAACTTATTATTGCATTGTAAATAAAAGTTTCTCCTCTGTTTTTTTTAAAGGGTCAGATTTAGTTCTTTTCTGTTATGTGTCATTGTTGAGCATTGTTGTTAGATATTCTGCTTGGGGGAGTTACATTGCTATTTCAAGTATTTCCGGTTAAAGACAAATGATAAAATAAGAAAGTTAAGTAATGCTAATTGTCAGTTTTCATCATTGTGTTTCCTGCAAAGTTTTGATTTCTGTTTGATTTTTTTGTTGTTGTTGTTTCTTGTTGTGCTGTAATTACTTTCTTAAGTGATGTTGGGCATTTTCATGTGAATTGAAATTGAAATACAGCTTTCTTGTGTTGTGATTTCAGTATTTATTCTTTGTGGTTGCTGAGTATTTTGTATTTTTCTGTTGTTTTGAAGTTGCTTTGCATTCTTCAGTTTTATGGAATGTTGTCATGTTGTTCTCCTCGATGTGTACCAGCACTTTGTTTTGAGAACCCCACAAGATGAATCCTTTTTTTTCTCTTTTCTTTTTTTTTCATGTTTCTGCATGTGGTTTCCCTCTGCGGAGGTTAATGGAAAGCGTGTTTCCAGAGCTTGTTAATCCCAACCATCTGAACTGAGCCGCAGTTGAAAAGAAGAGAAGAAGTGATGCAGCAGAGGAGTTAAATATAGCACCGATTGAGAGGAGCGAGAGGTAAAGTGTGAAGAGATAAGAGTCATAATGAGGCGGGTTTAAACGCTGACATATATTTGATATGTTTCTCATATGTGATAAATGTGTTTTGTGCGCCTGCCTGTGCCTCCTTTTAATTGCGAGCAGTGTGATCAGCAAGTGAACCCTTCCTCCCCCATTTCTCCATTTCCTCGCCGCCCCCCCCACTCTCTCTCAAGGGTTGTTCATTCTCGTCATTACAAACAGACCTGGTTTACATTCATTAGCCCAACACTCACAGCAATCAGGCCACGGTGCCAGGGGGCAATGGTCCTCTTTATAAAATCACATCGCCTAATAGCGCTGTTCTATAATTATATTCCATTAACATCTATCAAAATGTACTCGTGCACGCCACGCAGATTAGCCGCTACCGCTTTGGCACTTTGTGTTTGTGCTAATGCTTCTTCCGCATCCTATTAGCATCCTTCTTCCAGGGGAAGCTAGCAAGCAGCTTGACGTTCACCGCTGACGTGTTTTTGTCCCTCGTTCTCTTCTGTCATGTGAAGTGGTGCATTTAGCATTCAGAGCCAGCAAGATCAACAAAAGAAAAGAAAAAGAATCACTAATTAAAGTTCCCAACAAATCCCAAGCTGTAAAACACAGACCTTGTTTCCATGACTACATTTCAAGTGAAAACGCATCGTTATTGCGTTTTGATTTTAGAAAATGTTTGTGTTTAGATTCCATGTCATGAAAATGATGTCCATACACTTAGAGGGGAACGGCATGCTGGGCTATGAGTCGGTGGCGTTATTTGTTTTGTAATGGAACCAAACACACATGTGCACAGCGAATAATATGCTATAAACAATAACAATAAGAGAACACAGACATTCTAGTGGACAGACGACCAAGTTAGAGTGTTATTACGATGACTGTCAAAATAAAAGTACCAAGTCTCAGGACAGTGTGGACTGGGAGCCATGACACTCTGGAGGAAAACATTCTTGTTATTGTCCTTCTTCTATTGTCCTCTTCTGTATGTGAAGGAGGATTATTCACTACGGCTGTGGTGTGCATGTGCACTCGCAGCGTTTGTGTCGAGCACGGAGCCCGAACGTTTTCAGAAAGTTGCATTTTTGCCTGTTTCCACAGAGTCGTTTTCAAAAAGTTGTTTTCAGACGGTCCAAACACCATTGTTCTGTAAACAGACCTTGAAATGCAACAAAAACATTTTGTTTACATTTTCACAATGGACTATATTCATGACGACGCCACGGAATCCCGTCGCTGTGCATTGTGGGATACCCTGTGGTACTTGCCTCCATGTATGTGTGTATCAGTACCGCCTCACAAGAGCCGCCTTCGACTCTCCTTTGCGGCACTGAAGCCACAACAATGTATATTTCGCCGCAGATCCTCACAACTCGTGTCCTTTATCACAGCAGCACGTCTGTTGTCTTCAGCAGCCAAACCACAGACAATCCCATGGTGCTTTGCATGCAGTGGGATACCATGCCATTGTGAATGAGGTTCTGTTGCATCGGGTCACATACAACAATAATAATACTTTTATTCACAAAGTACTTTTCAAAATAATGCCTGCAAAGTACTTTACAATGATAAAAAAAAAAAAACAACAACATTTAAAACAATAAACAAAACAAGAAGTCACATAAAAGACTCATTAAAATCTCAGGAAGATAAAAAAATAAAAGTGAGTCCTGCCATGTAGTTTCACCCTGGTTCCCCTGCGAGGAGTTCAACAAGGACACGGACCGGTGCTGTTGGGTGCCCATCTTATGTGTTAAACACCTGGCAGGACACTTTCAGATTGTTTGTGTACTAATATTTTGTGATACAGGAGAAAAAGGAACTGCAGTAGTCTAATGTGGATGGTACTAAATTATAAATTCCATTCATCAAACCAGCAAAGTTTTAAAATCATCTGATCTTCGGTCGAGCAATAAATGATTTCACTATTATATTACAGTAACTTAAAACATTCAAAAACATCACTTAAATATTCTTGTGTTATGTGTTACACAAAAAGTTGTGCGTCCTGAGCTTGTTGGGGTTTACAGTGTATAGGCCTGAAGCACAAACAGCCAAGCACAATGTCAACTACATTCAGTAAGATTTTATTACGAAACCCTATAAACTACAGATTTCTGCCTTTAGAGTAGAGTAGAGTTTCATTCCTCCCCAGGGGGAAACACAAAGTTACAACAGCTCAAGGTAAAGGGTGCAGAACTTATACAATTAAGGAATTAAAATATGTGAACATATGTAAATAGCTAAACAAGAGCAAAAAAGAGCACAAAAAATAGAATATGTAAAAATAAAAATAAAAAATAAAACAATCCAGTAAAAAGAAAAATCCTCTAAAATAGAGTAAATTGCCAGGATTGTTATACACACAGTGTATAAAGGTAGAGAGCTGTACTGCAGGTGTAACGGTACATGTAGGACATTTACTCAGTGCAGGTGTAACGGGACATGTAGGACATTTACTCAGTGCCGGTGTAACGGGACATGTAGGACATTTACTCAGTGCAGGTGTAACGGGACATGTAGGACATTTACAGAGTTGTTAAATATCCTAACAGCTGTTGGGACGAATGACTTCCTGTCGCGTTCTGTTTTACACTGGAGGAGCTGCTGAGCTCCTCCACTGTCGGGTGCAGTGGGTGGAGTGTGTTGTCCATGATGGAGGACATTCTGGTTGACGTCCTCCTCCGTCCCACCTCCTCCATGATGGAGGACGTTCTGGTTGACGTCTTCCTCCGTCCCACCTCCTCCATGATGGAGGACATTCTGGTTGACGTCCTCCTCCGTCCCACCTCCTCCATGATGGAGGACATTCTGGTTAACGTCCTCCTCCGTCCCACCTCCTCCATGATGGAGGACATTCTGGTTGACGTCCTCCTCCGTCCCACCTCCTCCATGATGGAGGACATTCTGGTTAACGTCCTCCTCCGTCCCACCTCCTCCATGATGGAGGACATTCTGGTTAACGTCCTCCTCTGTCCCACCTCCTCCATGATGGAGGACATTCTGGTTAACGTCCTCCTCCGTCCCACCTCCTCCATGATGGAGGACATTCTGGTTAACGTCCTCCTCTGTCCCACCTCCTCCATGATGGAGGACATTCTGGTTAACGTCCTCCTCCGTCCCACCTCCTCCATGATGGAGGACATTCTGGTTAACGTCCTCCTCCGTCCCACCTCCTCCATGATGGAGGACATTCTGGTTAACGTCCTCCTCCATCCCACCTCCTCCATGATGGAGGACATTCTGGTTGACGTCCTCCTCTGTCCCACCTCCATGATGGAGGACATTCTGGTTAACGTCCTCCTCCGTCCCACCTCCTCCATGATGGAGGACATTCTGGTTAACGTCCTCCTCCGTCCCACCTCCTCCATGATGGAGGACATTCTGGTTGACGTCCTCCTCCGTCCCACCTCCTCCATGATGGAGGACATTCTGGTTAACGTCCTCCTCCGTCCCACCTCCTCCATGATGGAGGACATTCTGGTTAACGTCCTCCTCTGTCCCACCTCCTCCATGATGGAGGACATTCTGGTTAACGTCCTCCTCCGTCCCACCTCCTCCATGATGGAGGACATTCTGGTTAACGTCCTCCTCTGTCCCACCTCCTCCATGATGGAGGACATTCTGGTTAACGTCCTCCTCCGTCCCACCTCCTCCATGATGGAGGACATTCTGGTTAACGTCCTCCTCCGTCCCACCTCCTCCATGATGGAGGACATTCTGGTTAACGTCCTCCTCCATCCCACCTCCTCCATGATGGAGGACATTCTGGTTGACGTCCTCCTCTGTCCCACCTCCATGATGGAGGACATTCTGGTTAACGTCCTCCTCCGTCCCACCTCCTCCATGATGGAGGACATTCTGGTTAACATCCTCCTCTGTCCCACCTCCTCCATGATGGAGGACATTCTGGTTAACGTCCTCCTCCGTCCCACCTCCTCCATGATGGAGGACATTCTGGTTAACGTCCTCCTCTGTCCCACCTCCTCCATGATGGAGGACATTCTGGTTAACGTCCTCCTCCATCCCACCTCCTCCATGATGGAGGACATTCTGGTTAACGTCCTCCTCCATCCCACCTCCTCCATGATGGAGGACATTCTGGTTAACGTCCTCCTCCATCCCACCTCCTCCATGATGGAGGACATTCTGGTTAACGTCCTCCTCTGTCCCACCTCCTCCATGATGGAGGACGTTCTGGTTACCGTCCTCCTCCGTCCCACCTCCTCCATGATGGAGGACATTCTGGTTAACGTCCTCCTCCGTCCCACCTCCTCCATGATGGAGGACGTTCTGGTTACCGTCCTCCTCCGTCCCATCTCCTCCATGATGGAGGACATTCTGGTTAACGTCCTCCTCTGTCCCACCTCCTCCATGATGGAGAACGTTCTGGTTAACGTCCTCCTCCGTCCCACCTCCTCCATGATGGAGGACATTCTGGTTAACGTCCTCCTCTGTCCCACCTCCTCCATGATGGAGGACGTTCTGGTTAACGTCCTCCTCCGTCCCACCTCCTCCATGATGGAGGACATTCTGGTTAACGTCCTCCTCTGTCCCACCTCCTCCATGATGGAGGACGTTCTGGTTAACGTCCTCCTCTGTCCCACCTCCTCCAGCGAGTCCAGCGAGCGGCCCAGGACAGAGCCGGCCCTCCTGACCAGCCTGTTCAGTCTCTTCCTGTCCCGGTCCCCAACAGACCACAGCGTAATGGATGGCAGAACCACCACAGAGTCCTAGAACCACCACAGAGTCCTAGAACCACCACAGAGTCATAGACGGTCCGGAGTAGAGATCTACACACCCCGAAGGCCCTCAGTCTCAGGAGGTGGAGGCCACTCTGGCCCTTCCTGTCCAGGTCGGTGTGAGTAGTCCAGTCCAGTTTGTTGTTGAGGTGGACACCAGGGACTTGAAGTGGTCCACCAGCACCATGTCCGAGCCCTGGATGCTCACCGTTGGTGTGGTGGGGTCTTTTTCCGGAAGTCAATCACCATCTCCCTCGTTGTAGTAGTGCAAACAATAGTTTTGAGGAACTTTTGAAACGTTTGCTGCTCCACGAGACACAAGGTCTGATCCCTCTCCGTCAATACTCTCACTAAAACTGTACGTTTCCCAGTGTCACATTGAATTAAATACTTCCTACTGGTTTTCACACTTTGTGAGCAAAGTGGCTTCATGTTCCTCGGTGAACTTCTGTTCACTGCCATCAACTAGAAGAGCAGAACGTCTCCACCTCTGGGTTTAGTTCTCCACCAATTCTCCACCTCTGAATCTGGTTCTGTCGTTTCTTCCTGTTGAAAGGAAGCGTTTCCTTCCCACCGTCTCCTACGGTTGCTCCTGTGGAATTGTTGTTTGTTTTTTCTCCGTAATGTACACTGAAAAAAGAAAATAGTTGGAAATAGTTGGACCAACTTAACTAGTTGAAGTTCTTGAGCAACTTCATGAACTTCATATCCTAATAAATTAGATAAAGTTGGAAGAACTTGATTCATTTAAATGTTACCAAATGAAGCAATTCAGTTGAGTTGATCCAACTTTTTTCTTTTTCCAGTGTACTTTGAAATGACTGTGTTGTATTTCCCACTATAGAAATACCTAGAATTGAATTGAACCAGTGGTCTGTTTGTTGGATGTCCCTCTTGCTTCCTGTGTACATAAGTGTTGCTTATTTTTTTTTTTTAATCTGATATCTATTGTGTGTTTGCAACTTTGTAAAATTTTTTTAATACAACAAATAAATCTTTTTAATAGCAAAACACACTTTGTTTCTGTTTTTGTTGTTATTTTCTTTTTTTATTTGCGTGTGGACATGTTTTTCTTCTCGTTTGTGTTATTATATTTTCTGCTCTGTAATTGTTGTGTATTTTGAAGTTTCCTGTTTTGTGGATGTCTTCTTTTTCTTTTTTCATCGTATTTTCCGCTTTTGTACTGTGAATACTCTGAAGACTCGCTCTTCAAATCTTGTTTTCTTTCTTTTTAATTGTGTTTGCTACTTGTGTTAGTTCTCATTGCACTTTAAAAAAAAATTGCCATTGTTGTACTTTATAGGTAACATTTAGTTCTGTGCAAAATATTGTGCTGTGTGTTTCCTTATAAACAAGCATCGTGTTGTGCTCCTCAAGGCCGCCCGCTGTACTGCACTGGCTTTCCGCGCTGTAATTAAATTAGCATTATTATGCCTAATGCAGCTTTAGGTTAAAAACAAAAAAAAAATCCTGTACCATTTCCCCAAACAAACATAATTAGTTTATTGATTAAAGCGCAAAGAAATCATTCACGTGTGCCTCTTGGTGGCGTGTCCACTGTGCAAGCTGCCATTTTCCTTTGCTAATTTACTCATTTACTTTTCCACATTGTTTCCTCACAGGGACGTGGGAGTGAAGACAGGCTGCGATGCATCATCTGCAAGGCAAAGGTAGGTTTAACGATGTGTGTTGATGAGAAGAGTCACGGTGATGTGCTCCCCCCCCCCCAAAAAAAAAGGTGTTTGACGATGTGTGATTCTTTTAGACTTTACTGTGCAGGTAGTCAGCATTTACTAGGCAAACACAGTTTGAGGCATTAAAGAGCGTCTGCGTCTCACAAAGCAGATTGGAGCCCAGAAGATCCATATTACTAATGAGCAATCAGGCCTTTGTTTTGCTCGGTGATTTAGCTGATTTGCCAGCAGTTGTGTTGCTTATGAGCTGCGAGCCGCCGTTCTATTCCTCCTTGTTGTGTCGGGGCGCTGCGGAAAAAAAAAGAGGGCGAAACATTATAATATTTGGCAACGGATGCAAGCCGTGTAATGACAAAATCTGTATTCATTTGCTGAGCACAAATTAATCACGCCACCCCCCCACCCCTCCCCCCCCCCCCCCCCCCACACACACACACACACACACACACACACACACACAACCCCCCCCTGCGTTCTGTCCTCCATGCAAATTCTGCCGTCAACACGTTGCACCTTGTGTTTGTGTGCTTCATCGGTGTGAAATGGTGGAGCTGATGTGTCATCACAGATGGGTTACGTGTGCAGGACAGGGCGGCTGCATTACTAACCATCTCGGATTAGGAAGCGTGCCGCTGATGTGCTGTATGTATTCATGGCTGCGCCGTGGGTCAAAGCGTCACAAGCTGGCGACAGGGTGTTTTATTCATTGTTTGCTTGGCAGCGGCGGCGGGTTTGCAGTCAGGTCCACTCCGTGTGTGTGTGTGTGTGTGTGTGTGTGTGTGTGTGTGTGTGTGTGTGTGTGTGTGTGTGTGTGTGTGTGTGTGTGTGTGCGCGCGCGCGTGTGTGTGTGTGTGTGTACAGGAGGGATACAAGCTGTTTAAGAAAAAAGATCATGTCACAGTAACTCTGACGATGACCTTTCGGGAGTTTAGGATAATTTAAACATGAAATCATCCAAACAGATTCACACTCTGACGAAAGTTCAATGAAACATTTAGTGTGTGTGGGAAGCCTCCGCCGTGTGTTGTTATCCATCCAGGAATGTGTGTTAGCACGTGTCCTCTGGTCCTATAGGTGGGAGCGGCAGAACTGAGCAGTGGAGTTAGCAATGCTCATCGTGATGCAGTTGTAAGCATTAGCATTGGGTGTGTGAAAACATGACGTGCAGCTTTAAAACAGAAAATTTGCACAAAAACAGATTGTGCTTATCTCTCCATACGTTCTCCAGGTTATTGATAATCTCTCTTTTTTTTAAAGCATGTAATGTGTATATCTTTCAAGACGGTTTTACATTTTATTTTCAAAAAAGCTTTGCGTTTATTGCTATTAAAGTGACTCTTAATTATAAAACTACCAAGTCCCAGGTGAATATGAACTGGGAGACACTCTGGACGCCTCCATTTGTTCTTATTATCCATCTACTGAGCATGTGCAGAAGAGCTATTTACTACAGCCGTGTTGCACATGCACAAAAGCAGCATTTTTGTCCGTCCACACGGAGACGGAAGGCAAACAAACTCTCAAAATGTGATGTGGCCTGAAAGTTAGTGAAGTACGATCTGGAGTGTTTTGAAGGTTAGCGTTAACATTTAACGCCCCTGGACTGTGTATTCAGACTCAACATAATAACTTCATGAAAGCTTCGACGAACTAAAGTGGATGCAGATCAAACATCTTGTGTGACACGGCAACTCACAGAATGTACAACGAAGATGTGACAATTCTACAACATTGATTTTCTTTTTGTTACATTGTATAAGCAACCACAAACAAAAAAAGAAAAAGATTAATTTCATACATAAAAATTTCCACCATAAAATAATTGTTCATGTTATATTTATGCGTATTTTAGTATGAATATTTTGTATATCACTCTGAATGAATTACACATTATTGAGTCCAACCATCTTACAATACGTCTTGTTTTTTAACAATATAAGTTTAAATGTGACACATCTTTCAAAAGTACGGTCAGTTCAGCCCCTTTTTAACAGCCTGAAGTCAGAATCTGACGGCTTCAAAATCACAACATGAGACACTTTTATCTATTATTGCAATCAAGTGATGTTGTGCTGTAATTTCATTATACTGCTGAATTCAATTTCTTTTACATTTCACTTTGTTACTTTTTTTTGGTCGGTTCTTGCGATTTTTTTCCATTTATTCTTGAGACTGTATTGTTTTGAATGTATGTCATGCGCTAGTTTATTTACTCATTTTGTATATTCTACAATTATTATTATCATTATTTTATTATTATTATTGAATGTTGTCTTATTATTATTTAGGCTTGACTACCTACACGAGGCTGTGTGGTTTGCCACAGTGCAGCGGGGGTCAAGGGTCTTGCTCAGGGACCCACAGTACCTCAGATATTATTATCATTATAGATTTTGCAGTGATTGGCTGCAGTGCTGAACGACTCTGTGCTGTTTGAACTCGGCTCTCCATGAGGTATCAGGACAAGTTCGACAGACATGTCCACCTGCTGTCACTCTCAGGTTCAGACTCGCCTGACTGATAATGTAAGCCTGCGCTGTTAACATTTTTTTTTTTACCTTCCCTGACAGCATTTAGCTGCAGGCGAACACACTGCCTCGACTCTGCAGCCTTCTTGTCCACTTCCCCACACTGTCTGCTGCCTCTCCCATCCATCTCGTACCTGTGGCACGGCGGTCAATTATTAATGGCGTCTTGGAGACGTCCCGGTGACCACAACCGCCGGCTGGGTCTGTGGCATTGAGAGTAGCAGCTGTGCCATTTCCAGAGTGATGGTGGGGAATCTGCCATCCACACGATCTCTGCTGCATCAAGTTAAAACATCAGCATAATAACATTTTAATGTCTGCAGTGGCACGGCCGTTTAATATTTGTCCACAGAGGGATGTATATGTAGATCAGCGGTGACTCTAATGATGGTGATAATCATTTGGTCCTGTGTGGTATCACTCTGAAATGCATTACGGCAATCACCCTTGGTTAACATTAAGAGGCTTCAGCTATTAGGACTTTGAGCGAGCGCCGCTCATTATTGTCCCCGGTCCAATGTGCTGGTCATTTCATCTTCCAAGCAGCAAATCCAGAAAAGAGAAAAAAGAAAGGTTTATTATTTTTATTGTCAAAGCTGCCCCCCCCCCCCCCCCCCCCCCCCTTCCAGAATGTGGGCCATTTGGATGAGCTATGCTAATTTGTTGGGGCAATGAATGCATTAATTTCATTAGCACATGGCCTCAAAGCAATAATTACCAGAGTAGGTGTGTCAGAAGCAATCATGTTAAAATTTGCCAGTTAATTATTAAGATTTGGTTCTGAGGGACCTGGATTTGACACAAGTCGCCGAGGGAAAAGAAATAAGAGGGAGAGGGGGATCAGGGAGGAAGTTAATGCATTCCAGTGGCCGAGGCTCGGTGCTAGTTGTTGGACAGAGCTGGAGGAGGTGGAGTGACCCTACTGGCACTTTTCTTTCTTTTTTTTTTTTCATTTTGCATGTTGACAGCTCACATTCGAGACTAATTACTGCACATAGGAAAAAAGGGGTAGCTGGTGCTCACTCCATCCAGAAGGGTGTAATTACATGTGGAGAGGGAGGTCCGAGACCACACAACGACCCCTCCAACCATCTGACTGGACTCTGGTGGACAACATTCACTGCCTCTCTCCACCAGGCCTGCAAAGTTTACCTCTATAAAGTTAGTTCTTTTAATTAAGAATAACAATTAAAAAAAACCTTAAGATTCTGTTCATCTGTAAAACCACAAGTTAAATAGATCATTAATCAAACTTCATTTCTCCCTCTATACTGTCTGTTCATCCTCCAAAGCCTCACTCCTCCAAAGAATATTTGAACACTTACAAAACAAACACACATCCTGTTTTGTTATTTAAAGAAAAACCACAAATTAGAATCATTAATAAACGAATTACATAGAATAAATTTATCAACTGACAAACTCAACATTTTTTTTATATTTCAGGGCCATTCTCTCCATTTACTGAATAAATAACTTGTAGTTGATTCACAATATTGAAGGCTGCACCAAATAGGATTTATATATTTGAAAAACAGTTCAACTTGACTGTGTATGCAAAGTTCTAACAAATCTATAAAACTAACATGAAAATTGAGTTGGATGAACTGGAATAACATCCTTACTCATCTGTGTTGTCTTACTTTGATGTTTTATAATAATAATAATAATAATGATGATGATGATGATGATGAGAAGGAGAAATAGAAGGAGAAGGAGAAGGAGAAGGAGAAGGAGAAGGAGAAGAAATAAATCTACAACCACAGAAAACTCAAAAACATACCGATGCTCCAGCTTTTCTTTAACTGAATCATCACAGCTGAGTAAAAATTGAGCATTCCGCAAGTAAATTTGATTAAAAGTTCAATTGATCTCATGACTGTAATTGTATGTTCTTCATACAACTGTTGTTTATGAAAGTAAACACGTCGAATCTGCTACTGAGAAGCTCAGAGATATGCAGAGTGTCTTGGTTTGGAGAAACTGACAAGATGCACTACTTTCTGCTTTTGGGATGTTTTAATGCATTTATAAGTAGAGACACCAAGTCCATTTTGACAGGACGAGTACAAGTACAAACACTTATCTACTTGCCAATACAGAGTACTTATGAAACTCCAATAAGTGTAATACACTTCATACAGCAATGCTATGCTAAGGTTCTGCCTTGCTGTGAACCACCTCTCCATTGACGATGCGCTCACCTCCCATAGCCTTGAAGCCTCCGAGATACTTCATCCACACAGAACTCAAAGGCCAGTGCGTCACTGCGCAACTCGCTGTCAGTACTTCAATCATGTATAGCATGTAGCATTCAGGTGTGAGTCAGGTGTGTGAGTCCTGAAACTCTTTAGCATGTAGCATGTAGCTCAGAGAAAAATCCTCCTGGAGCCACTGAGCGCCATCAGGTTAACTCTGCTGGTCCAAATGTATCTGGTGATTAAGTTGCTGGTGTTGTACGAAGCATCTTTCATCTCATCTTGATATCTTAGCAGAAGTTAGTTTACAGCCCGTCTTAATTTTGTCATTCTCATCAATATTAAAGAATTTCCAAACCACAGACATCACTCGTCTTCTCTCGCCAACGTGCAGGCGAAGTTGCTGATGGATGACGTTACGTAATACTCGCGGAACTTTTACGGGAACTTATCGGGAACTTTTTACGAGTACGAGTACTGCACGTAGTATCAGACCAGATGCCTAATACTGGAATCGATATCTGTGCATCTGTACTCATGACTGTGTGTAAAGTGAGAAAAGGCAGTTTTTCTAGTTTAGGGTTAAATAGACAAAGTTTACTAAAGTATTTGTATTTTACTCCGTACAGAAATCACTTCACATTTTGTTTACCGTCAGTAAAGCAAACATGATATATTTGACAAAGTAAGTTAAGTGAGAGACATTGGCATTATCTCAGCATATTTTGTTATGGTTTAATATGTTTGTTTCTTTTGTCTCATCATCTCATAAAGAGGAGCTCGTATGTGAATTTGGACCAAACATACATAAAGATAAACATAAATTACCTAATAGTTCAATGAGATAACTGGGATGCAAACGAGAAAGATATTTTTTATTTATTTAGCTTTTCTGGACACTTTTCTTCAGCTGTCAGCATGTAACACTTATTTATTTTTTTTTTTTTAAATCTCTGAGCATTTTAAGTCTAAACGCTGAAGCTTTGCACTTTGGTTTCAGAAAGCTTTACGCTGCAACGTTATGAAAAAACGATGTCCGTTTAAAGGGCGATGCTAAAAACAATGTCGTTTTCATATTAGCGGGTGCTGTTGTTTGTTTTTGTAATTAAACCACACACACACACACACACACACACACACACACACACACACACACACACACACACACACACATACGTGTAGAGAACAATAAGCTAGAAATATTAACAATTGGAGAACGTTGGTTTTTATGAGTCATTATGGTTTTATCAACTTTAAAACCACCAAGTCCCAGGAGAATATGGACTGGGAGTCTTGACATCCATCCATCTGCTCAGGCATGTGCAGAAAACCTATTTGCACAGTAGCACATTGTGACTGTCTGCAGGGAGCCTGAGCATTTTCAAAAAGTTGTGCTTTTGCCCGTTTACCCAATGATGGAGTGTTGCCAAAAAGTTCCAACTTGGAAATCTTATCAGGGTCTGTGACCGTTGTCGTGTAAACAGACGCCCTAAATACAACAAACATTTTATGTTTTCACTTAAAAACGTCATGGGATCCAAACTATATTTACTTATGTATATTCATAAGCGTTGTATAAAAAAAGGGTCAAATTGAATGACTCTATTTATTAGTAGTCAGAGAAGCTATTGCATGATGATAAAAATACGTTTTATTTTATTTATTTGTAATAAACATGATATAAAAGTCACTACAGATTGCTCTGCATTAAAAAAAAAAAAAACCCCTGTCACATTCACAGATTAACAAAAACCAAAACATCTACAAATGTTATATTCTGCACTATTTGTGAATCTGCCTCACCCCACGTCTCTCAGCTGTCTCCTTAAAGGTGCTACGATTTACCAGACGATTTACCCCCTCCCCAAAAACTAGCCCGTCCCCTATCACTAAGCGGGAGGGGAAAATAAAAAAAATAAAAAAGTTAATCATCACTTGATTCTATATGGAAAGCAGATTATCCTTTGATTTGGATGAATGCGGCAGCTGCCAGACACTTCATTTGACTAAAAGCAGGACATTATGCCGAGGCCTCTCGCATGTCACTAAGCCTCTGTCAGGACAGGACAGTGACAGGAGATGACACATGAAAGGGATTCCTCCTTATGGCTTCCCAGGACAATGGCCTTGTGAGAAGCGTGTGTGTGTGTGTGTGTGTGTGTGTGAGACACACATCTTCCTCACAAAGCTGTTTCTACTTTACAGTGCACATTAACAGTATCCACACACATTATAGGTAATTTCCCTTCTTACAGAAAAACCTATTGACAGTCAAAGTGGAGAAAAAAAATATGTCTACAAACTGATGACAGCAGATAAAAAAAAAAAAGATTAAGTGAAAGCATAAATATTCACCGCGTTTAAAGTGCCTGGTGCAGACTCCTGCTGTGAGGACGCTGGTCGCACACAACAACACATCAAGGAATCCTGGGAGGCAACTCCATTCACTCTGCAGCTAAAACCTGGGAATCAATTAGCAGGAACTTCTCCCAAATTAAAAACAACAAGATCACAGCGACTGGCGATCAATGCTTTGTAAAAATCTGTTTTCAATTGACTTCAACAGCTTTAGTTGTCGTTGATATTAGACAATAGTATCAAGAAAACCACATAGAGGTTTAATAACCGTTAGATTGCGTCTCTTTAACACAAACAATTTGTCAAAATTAGTAAACATGATCAACAAATATCCAAGTGAACAAAACCACATTGGAAATGAGTCTGTGAGCTGATGGCAGACATTGCTGGGTTGGCTTGTTTCACTTCAAGCCAGAAAAAAAGACGCTCTGATGAAGCGCTTGCAGTGTTTTCCAACCGGTGGGATGGGACTCACAAATGGGTCACCAGCATGTTTTCAGAGGGTCATGAGCTTTCGCAACTAAATAAATAAAGTCAAGATAAACATCAACATTGTGTATTAACAGTAGATGGTGATAATGTAATGTGAGTCAACAACCATGATTTTACCAAAACAAATTAATAAAAAATAAGCACATAAAATATGAAGTGGCAAATCCTCAGTGAAGATGAATTTTATTGCATTTCACAGTCAAATCTGTTAATAAAGGCTGAAGTTACTGAAATTAGTTTTTATTTGAATTCAAATGCATCTAATTGAGCATAAAGGAAACTGTTGCCCTCTTTACATCCACACTTATGTTTTATCATTTATATATACAGTATATAATTTTTTTTTTTTTTTTTATATAGCTTTGTTGTAAAGCTCTTTGGATACCACTAGGTGATTGTAAAGGGCTATAGAAATAAAGTTTGATTGATTGATTGATTTATAATCTTTTGGACACTCTTAGATTCAAACCATGTTCTATTTTATTCAACACATTTGAAAAGTGTAATATGTTCCTTGATGTCGGCTGATCATTAAGGCGTCACCTGATCCTGAATCCAGACCAGTACAGAAGCTGAATGGTCCACATCCAATGAAAACACTTTTTAACAGTGGTTTCAATACGAACTCTTAACTTTTCCTTTGGTGGACGTTAGATTTAAACTGGAGCCTGAGCTCAGATGTTTCCCATGGCGACAGGTGAGTGACATCAGGAAGCCGTTGTTGCTTTCAAGGTGGATGATGGGAAAGATTCCCATGGCGTCATCTAACAACCACAGACAGCAGCTGCCAGTCTCAGCGAGCCGCTGCCTCGCTCTCATTAGCAGAGGTCCCAGCTGTCTTAAAGCACTATTAATGGCAACTATAAAGGAATGTAATGTGAGAAAAATGTAGTAACGTTGAGTGATGGTTGTTTTATTGCGGCGTTGGATGTGTGAGGGCTATAAATTCTTGCTTGCACAACGCAGCACTGCGCCTATTGATTTTTAGCATCTTATATTTAACAACGGACCGACGGGAGACTTCAGTTTTGCTCGTTGTTCATGTCACTTTGGATTTTTTTTAAATGAGTTATCAGATAAAGGCAACAATACTGTGAATACAAATCTGTCACAAATCAGAATTGTTATTGTAATTTTAATTAATCTTGGGGGGGGGGGGGTTTCTTTTTATATGTCAAGTGAAAACGCAAAACTTTCATAGTGTACTGGGTGTCCATTCACCCAACATCATTGTTTGGAGTCACCAGAAGCTCTTTTTAAAAATGGCCTTGAAGGTGGAAGTTTTTTCACAATGCTGGGGCTCCGTCGTCGTGTAAACGGGGGAAAATGCAACTTTCTGAAAACGTTCACGCTCTGTCTGAGTGTCGACGGCAGAAATGCTGCTGACTGCACATCACAGTTATAGTGAATAGTTCTTCTGCACACGCGTGAGTAGATGGACAATAACAACAATGGTGGCCACCAGATCTGGATTTGTTCAGTTTGAGAACTTCAAGATTCTCCTTTTTACAATGATAAACCTCAACAAGGACAGTTTGTGTGAACTGATGCTGCACATCAAGACAAGATTCACATTTTCTGATCATCAAATAAAAGAATAAAGCCACCCAGCCTTTCTCTCCTCCACCTTCTACACTCCCTGCCTCTCTTTTGATTGTTTTTGTTACGACATCAACATGGACAATATACATTTAGTAAAGGACTGGCGAAACTGCAATATGTTTGGTTTCCACGCTCTGTGCCTTCATACTCTGTGAAGTGTGATGAACTAAAGGGAGGGTAAATGAGGGGCAAGAGAAAATGCAGTGTTACTTGTAAGAAGAAATCTCAAAGCACAAACCCATTAACACCACCGAGTGAAGTGATTGTATTTATGCCAAGTCGTACTGCTCTGGTAATTATCAACGTGATCACATATCTCATGTGTTTTCCCAATATTGTGCAACCCTAGAATAACCTGATATTAATTTAATAGGCATAGATGGATAGAAACTTGGAAACACCCCCCAAATAAAAGAATCCGTTTCAATGTCCATGTGTCAGTGGCCGAGGTTGAACGATCCAGCAGTAAGAAGAACATGGGTGTGGTTGCTGTGTGGTCCTCGGTGCCCCTCCCTACCCTTTGGTATGCACTTCGTCTTCTCTGCCAGCGCCCTCTGAGACATTTGGTGCAAATGTCGTACCCACAAAGGCGCAACAAAAGGCCAAAGAAAGTCCCACTTACAAACAGTATATCTTAACATTGCTGCTTTGATAAAACATGCATGAGGTTTTAAAGCATTTAAAGCTCTCCGAATCCATCAATTAGTGATAAGAGATTAAAAAAAATGTTCAGCCTTCTATTTATTCGTCAGGGAGACACACGTACACAACCAACACGGATCACATTATTCTCTATGTGAGGAGCACTTCTCCACGGGCAAAGCTCACTTTGAACCCAAAAAGAAAGAAAAATCACTTGCAGATGTGTTACTTTCGCTGGCTCAGGGGGAAAAAAAGAGGAGCTGTGAAAAGGCAAGCATTGATGGTTGCTGAAATGAAGGTTTGAAGTTCACATATCATTAACATACATGAAATCATCCTCTCCCCCCGTATCCTCTCTCCCCCCAGAGTCTTCCTTTGTCTTCAAACAGCACCAAAGCAATCATTACGCTCAGACATAATGCATCGTAATTACAGTCATTTCAGTATCAAATTTTCAAATGTTAGGCCTTAATTCATTGTGGATAAGTAGCTTAGTTGTAATTCACATTTGCAATGAGTCTTAGTGCTCGAGGAATGACACATCTGAAGCAAACCTGCAAGGCACTGGATGCAGGAACACATTAAAGCATCAGCTTTAAATACACTTGGGAACATTTTAGGCTTTTATCAGCACAAAAGAGAGAGAGAGAGAGAGAGAGAGAGAGAGAGAGAGAGAGAGACGTGAATTTATGTAATTTAATTTCCTTTGTGTGCACATCATGTACAGAGTGTTGCAGGTATGTTGCATTAATGTCACTCAGCTCTGATGTTGAAATGACAAGCATCACACTGATTCCCTCAAGATCAACTAAAAACTGGTTTTCTAGTCGGGTTATGAACATTATCTAAAACTAAAACTGTGAGGTTTAGACGTTGACAAGGATAGAGCAGGACTGGACCCTAGTATGTAAAAAACATGTTTCGCACCACAAATGATGTTTCCTGAAAACTCTGGCCACAGTTAGAAAGACTCGGTGTATTTGTTTGTATCTAAAGGGCAGCAGGCAGAGATTTACGTGACAATATGTGATGTGTTTTTTCCGGGATTCTGATTGATTTCTTGCGTCTCGTTACACTGCCCCCTACAGGTTTGGCATGCCTATAGCAGCTCTGAACCAGATGTATATTGTCTTTGCGTAAACCCGGTGCGTATAAACGTGGCCTTAAACACCTGTAAATGTATCCGAACTCAATTTTGCTCATTTGATTGGTTTTCTTTTGTAAAATAGTCTGTTCAGACAATCTTGCATATAGTTTAAAGGGGTCAGGCTTCCCGTGAGTAATAATCTTACATAAAGAATCAATGTGGTAACGTCTTAATCAATCAGTCAATCATTCAATCAATCAATCCATCCATCCATCCATCCATCCATCCATCCATCCATCCATCCATCCATCCACAGGCTCAATGAAACTGGATTACAGAAGACTGAAAAAACCCTGAAGGTCTGATGAGTCTCCATTTCCACTGACACATCCAGATGTTTGACTCAGAATTTTCTGCAAAGTGTGAACAAGAAAGTATGGATCCATTTTGCCTTGTATCAGGATGGTTTTTCACACACACGGGGTCTTGCTTCTGACCAGGCCCATCCCTTTAAGACTGAACATGACGAAGAGTTCACTGTTGTCCAATGGTGAAACGAGACACTCAAATCATGAATATTCAGTAAATGCAAGAGATGAGCTGCTGCAGTTCAAAACGAGCACAAGAGGAGGACGGATGATTTACGTGACTTTCATTATGACATGGTTGTTGGTGTCAGAGTGGAGTCTGGTGTCAAGTGGTATTTCAAAAACTGCTGATCTATGGGGAGTTTCACTGACAGGCGTCTCTGGAGTTGACATAGATGGTTTGAAAAAAAAGAAAAACATCCAGTGAGCTGCTGCTGTCTGGGTCAAAATGTCTTGTTGATGCCAGAGGTCAGAAGAGAATCAGCCTATTGATTTAAGACAGGCTCAAGTAAATCATGTCAACGTGGACCCAAGTCTCTGAGGTTTCTAGTACCTTGGTGAATCTACGTCAACAAGAAACAAGGCAGTTCTGCAGGTAGAAGGGGGTCTGGGCTGCTGTTAGAAAGATTCCCCAATAAAGGGCCAGTGTAAAAGAAATCCAATGTCCCTAATAGACTTTGCTTAGACTATATTTAATCCTTTCCACCATCGCTTAAGCTTGCCCATGTGGAATTGTTGGGGTTTTTCTCTGTAAAAGTATCTTGTGATCAGTGTGTTGTATTTGTGTCGTTGTATATGGAAATGAAATGTAATGTAATGTAATTGAACTCTCAATAATACCAAGTGAGACAATTGCTTTTAATATTGAATCTGAGAATGGAGTTTAGTTTGTTTCTCCTTGGTGGGGGGAACAATATGAGCCGATGTGTTGGGAGGCCTAAACCTCTGTATCATCAAGACAAGTTACCTTAGCAACTGAACCATTAAAAAAAACACAGTAGACATACAAAGTCAGCTCAACACACACACACACACACACACATATATATATATGCTTGATCATTAATGGCGATGCTGCGATGATCGGTGTATTCATTATGAGGGTCCCCCACAGCTTCCAAAGCCAGCAGTAAATTTTGAGGGACTCTGACACGCCTGCCCGAGGGTTACAGCGGGAATGCTAACGAGGCCGCGGCGACATTTCCATCACCGTACAGTCAGCCGCACCATACATCAGCTCTGCGCCGAGCACATCTGAAGTCCGTGACGATTTCAGACGCAGCGCTTTATTAGTATCCCTTCCCATCTTCTGCCACGTAATGAATGGGGCCATTTAGACAGGATTTACGATATCTTTAAAACTTGATTGCTTGGAATTTGAGAATTATTCATAAGACTAAAGCATCATTTGTCATACGGCGAATGCCTGTTTTGTTGGGAACAAATGGTTTTGTTGTACTTCCTTCAAATGAACTCCGTTTCAGTCACTCCTCAATTGAGCCATTTGTATGCATACGTGTCCACAAGAGAGGCTGTAATTAAGGGGAATGCGGCTCAGGTGACAACTCACAATCAAGTTTGCCTCATAATGCGTCGAGCTGAAGTAACGGATACGGATGCAAATGATTAAAAACGCAGACACGTATCCGGTTGCACTGCAACTTTTGCAGGAACAAAGGCCACGCTGTTCATACTCCATCGTTCTGAGGCATCGGACATGTGCCATATATGTCGTCTTTAAAGTAACCCCCCTCCAATTGAATGATACACTTCAATAATTAAATGACTCCCTGACTTTTCTTGTTTCCACCACACGAGAGGGAGGGGAAAAAAAAAAGGAGAAGCGTCTTCGTCCTTGTTACAAAGATTATTGTGCACACTTCCTGAGGCGGTGTGGCCACGCTTTGTGTGCAACGGCCAGATCATCTCTCAATTACTCCAGGATCCTGAGGCAGAGGGTGGGGAACCCAAGTGGACCGGTTATGTCCACACACACACACACACACACACACACACACACACACACACACACACACACACACACACACACACACACACACACACACACACACACACACACACACACACACACACACACACACACACACACACACACACACACACACTGCTATAGCTCCGAGGCACAGCTTACTATAGCCACAGCCAAGAATGAGGCCTCTCAGGATAGATTTACACACAAATAAAACCAGTCTTATCTTGGCCCGCATGTGAACGAGAACTGATTACACGGTCTACATTTCAAAGCTCAAATTAAATGGAGTCAATTTCCTATGGCCTATTTAAACCAGTCTCAAACCTGCAGACACAATAAAGCCAAATCCAATATCACTGCACCTCAAATAAGTTTGTAATTATATTAACAATCCACTGAGAAACTGTTTGTGGACGCAGGTAGCATTAATAGGTAATATTATACGTGTAAGTGGCCAAAGTGAAAATGTTTTTGCATAGAATTGTGCAGCAGGTGCAGATATTTTGAATTTTGAATGCCTTGGCTATAGAGCTATCAGTAATTGCCTTTGTCGAAGCACAATGTAATGGCAGTTTGACACTTTGATTTCGTTGATATCAGTGTATTATTAAGGGCACATAAACTGTAGCAGGTTCTTTTCACAGGTGAAAACCAATCACAGGGGTGAAGTATGACACCACTAGAGGGCTTTTTCTTTATTATTTTGGATCCACCGAGACATTTTCATGTTCTCAGTGTGCATCAAAACAGATATGTGTACTTTAAATGCTGTAAACATCACTGCATTTATACTTACATACGTTCAATGAGTTGGAATCAGCATTTAGCATTCAATCCACTGCAGATTGAAGGCGGTGGTCTGTGAGGCCTTCAAACTCATCGACATGTCGCACAGATGCTCTTCAAACATTTTTGGCATTTATTATTCATGCAAAATCTCAACACGGCTCCCATAGCTGTCAATGGTCTCTCTTCCATGTGGTCTATGTCTGGAAGCTTCCAGGAGCCGAAATAGGAACAAAATCAGCACCAATAGTGGGCAGAAAACTTCATGCACATACATGTGCAAATCTAACACCAAGCATACAAAAGGCTTAATTATTGAGAGGGGAAAATAAGCAGAAAGATCTTTATCATGACGAGTGTTTCCATGCTGTTCAAGATCTGATGTTTGTACAGTTGTACATGTACTATGTTTAAACATAAAACACATTTTCTTTTCACCAATAAAAGTCTCCTGAATTAACTTGACTTAGCTAAAAATTCGAATAATTAAATTATGAACTGTGTTGAAGAAAAGGTTTGTATATTTTGTTCTTTATTTATTTAAACAAAATAAAAACAAATAAAAGGATTTCAGGAACTCACGTTTTGGTCAAAATCTGTGGTTTTACATTGAAGAGTGAGACGGGTGTGTGGACCACTGCTGTCACAGTCGTGTCACCGCAGCCTGTGATAATGCTTACCGTCGTGAATTTGAGGAGTGTGATCTCACTACACCACACAGCGCGACATGCTTCCACGGGCGGCAGCTGCAAGTATTCAACAGAAAGTAAAGACGTGATCATCAACACCAAAACAAAAGTTTGCAGACTGCCGATAAGATCAATTGAAGGACCACGTCCACATTTTCAGTTTGTTTCCATAACGAGCTTTTTTTCTCTGTTGGGTGATTTTGGGTCACTTCATTCAGTAATGTCAGGAATGATATTCAGGAAAACGCAGCCTATAGGAGCCTTAAGACAACGTTTCACTGCAATTTCTGGGGAAGAAATGGCGATATCTTTGATTAGATTATGAGACAAGTTTGTAGACAGCGGTGTAATCATGTTTCAAGACAACTGTCTCACTACATCACACTGTGTGACTGCTGCTACGAGCTATCAACCAATAGAAATGTGTCAGGGAACGATAGCGAACAAGGAGGTAAATTGGTTAAACATGTCCCAGGTTTTCTCTCTGTTTTCATACCAAATGTTTCCCCCCCTTGTTTAAAAAGTGCCACAAGTGCAAAAGCTCACCTCATAGTTTAATTTCCTGAAGGCAGATGTGGCTTATGTAGATGGAGAACAGAATAACATTGATTTTCCTATGGCCTGAATTATGTCTTTGCAGTTATTACCTGTGACTCAGTGGAAATCAACATCAGAACCAAAATCTAAGTCAGTGCTTTTGTGCTTTCATATAGGTGTGACCATTATTGTGAAGGGTCTTCTAAATGACTCAATCATTTCCTTATCTGAATATTTGTCTCTGCTAATATCTCTTAAATATATTACACACAATAGAAACTTGCAATTGCATCACCATCTTTGGAAGGTATTATTATTATTATTATTATTAATATTATTATTATTATTATTATTATTATTATTATTATTATTATTATTATTATTATTGCTCCTGGTAAAGTTTTTGAGAAGACTTTTTTTTTTCTAATTATGACTGCATTTCTAACCGTCTTTGTTCATTCCCCTGAGTGGCAGCAATCACCATGGTAACCACTCATAGCAGGTGATTAGCTGATTAGAGACCCCCTCTGTCAGTCCGTTACCCATCCATGTGGATTTTTCTAACATCTGTTGTTCCTTTCACACACACAAAGTTTCCTTAATCAATGCATACGTGCTTGACGAAAATAAGCAAGTCACTCTTTGGCCCAGAAATGTGCATCTGAGGTGAACTGCTCATAGATGAGAACATGAGTGTGTGTGAATGTCCATCTCTGTGTGTGTCCTGTGATGGACCGGGTGTATGCTTTGTCCATTCTTAGCTGAGAATTGTGACAATTATCTGCTTTGATCTCATTTCCTGTTTTATTTTGTAGCCAAATCCTATGCACATGGTCTCATGATTCACTTCCTGTTGTCCCGCTCGCCACACCTGCACCTCATTACGGATCAGTCTCTCAGTCTACCTAAACACTCTCTCACTCACCCTTTTGTTTGTTTGAAGTCATTATAGCATTTTCAAAAGTGGATTCCTGATTTTTGATTCTGTCTTGTGTCTTTGCCTCACAGATTTGATTATTCACATAAATAAATTCAAACCTTTTGAATACTGAACTGTCTGATCTCTGCAAGTCGATCTCTAATCTAGCATATGTCATCACAATACGATTTTGTCAGGACAGACTCAGCAGAGTCAAGGCTGTAATTTTGGGCTAGGGCTACTTCATTCAGCAAGACCAGAAGCTGACATTATTTTGTGCAGGTATGTAACATACGGACAGAACAGGAGCAGTTTCATTCCTCCCTGGAGAGGATAGGGGACTCACTGGCTCGTCAGGTTCAACAGATGACTGCGTTGTCTTCCGCTCCCGGCCTCATCGCTCCTTCTTCGGTTCCAGCTCCTAGTAAAGGTACCACCAGAGGCTCGACAACCAGTCCGTGAACCACAAGGAATTTGGATGAGAGGTATGATGGAGACTAATTTTTACTTTTCTGGTGAACTGTTCTTTGCTGCTCAAACTCCAGCCTGTAGCTAACACCGATGAGAGCACTAAAATGGCTGCCGCCATCACTCTTTTGACTAGTTGAGCTACAGAATGTACCACAGCTGAATGGAAGAGGCAGTAATTCCTCTGTTGAACATTCGATGAGTTTTCTGCTGCCCCTTGGAAGGTTTTTTGACCAGAATACTTTTGGACCCGAGGCTGCCCAGGCCCAGGCCCGTACATCCCCCCGGGGTGTGGACGGTAAAGTCAGCAAAGATGATCATCTGTGGGGAAAAAGACGAGGTAATCGCCCCCCACATTCCCCATCGCAGTCTGTGATGTCATCAAATAACCACAACAATCAGGGACTACAAGCTCAGGTCGAGCTGCAGACACTGCTGACGCTAACAGCAGAAAGAGCGCAGCTGTAGACATATAGAATTAGAAATATATAGAGGTTTATGAGCAGGAATCTACTTCTAAATTTCTATGTACTTTGTCTTCTTTCATTTCTGCATTTCTGTGTTTGGTGGATCACAGTGCCCCTAAAGGACTGGCATGTGTACTACATGTCCTGAAGCCTGGTGTTGAGCCGTGTTCATAGTGACGTGTGGACGGAGGTTTTTTGGAAAAGGCTGGGGAGAAAAAAGATAGTTTTTCTCGTCGTGGATGTACCCTTAGAGGAGATAAGGGAGACTATCCTGTTGACCTGGAGTCCCTCATCTCTCTCGCTATCAAATTGGACAAGAGAGGTTTGGATTGAGTTCTGCGCCTCAAGAGTTCCACTCAGCCGGCAACACTGACAAACAGGGTCTTGTTCAGGCCCACTCCTCTGTCTCCCCATGCAGTTAGGACACACCCCTACTTTCTGTGGAGGAGCATCGGTAACGACTGAGAGAGGGGTAATGCATCTACTTTGGACAACTTAGCCAAATGCTATCTCATAGTGCAATAAAAGGCCGGATTCACCAGTAAATGAAAGATTGCTGGTGAGACAAACAGTGATGGACAAATAAACCTCTGGACCCATGAGTCCCGCTGTGCTCGTCACATTGACTAGGACTCTTCAGGTTCCCTCACAGCTACTTACACTTGATGGCCATCTTGTTCCTCTTCAACTGTCAGGAGCACATGGAGCAACTGACTTTACTTGTTATTAACCCTCCTCAGTTAATGATAATCCCGGCTACCTCTGGTTAAGGACATATGACCCACCAACTGATGGAATGATTCTTATGTCGTTGAATATTTGACCTCTGCTTCCCTCCATGTCTCTCCTGAACGTACTCACCAGACTTCTGAGGTTCCAGGTCTTTCTCATGTCCTGTAGGCGTACCCGGATCTTTAAGAGGTGTTCAGAAAGCCGTGGGCCATCTCATTACCACCCTATCAGCGCTAGAACTGTGCTATTGATCTGCTACCTCCCCAGGGGAGGACTTTGCTCCCTGTCAGCACCTGAAAGGGATGTCATAGAAAACTATATCCAGAAATCTCAGGCAAATAGAATAATTTGCCCAACGTCATCACCTGCAGAGGCAGGATTCTGGGTTGTGGAAAAGAAGAACAATCTATCCAGCATGTTTTCTCATGGATTCTTGGCTCTGGGCATTCATCTTAATTCAAATAAATAGGTTTGAACAGTTTGGTTTCTAAACTGTCTGATCCCTGCAAGTGAGACTCTGATTTTGGTTGCACCATCACAGTATCAGCTCCAGCACTCATCGTCCCTGTAGAGGATGAAGCCGTATGGAAGATGGATTGTCACTTTTGTGCTTAAAAACTGGAAAACATCAAATACCAATTAAAAAAATAAGTCAACATTAGATCAATGAAATTGTTTCCTTATAGTGCACCCAATTTCGAAGATCAAATTCTGCATGATCCTTTTAAAAGTTACATAAGAGATCATTTAACATCAATTTTTGTAATTTATTCACAAGACATTCTGTGGGAATAGAAATTCACCAAATCTGCACATAATCCATGATTTATAGCTTAAAATATGTGTCTAAATAGAAAATATTTTTTGACAGCTTTACTGTAAGAGGTTATAAAACCTTATTTAGTCCCATGATGTAATGTAAGTTTAAAGCATTGGTGTCATGTTTTATCATTATCCACTCAAAGTTTAGAAATCCTACATAAGCAGTTTTCATAGCAGAGGTTTACAATAGACTCCAATGTCTGTTCATGTTTAGTTTATTTTCTTTTGAAGGTCGTATTATTGGTTCAACTTTATTTTGTACCAAAAGAATTTATAACAGTAAGAGACTTTTTAGCATCCAATTAATCACGATTCATTAAGGAATAAACTTCTATTGAATTACATCTTGTCCAATTACGAAAATATTGCAGGTTTAAAATGAAGGCCTTGCACATTTAATTAACCCAACTGGAAAATGTTATTACTCTCTCTCCTCTTTTTTTTTGGTCATCAAGTTTGTTTGTTTTTTTTCTACGAAGTGGGGGGCAGATGCATAGATGGCTGCTAAATCGTGTCTGTGTGTGTGTGTGTGTGTGTGTGTGTGTGTGTGTGTGTGTGTGTGTGTGTGTGTGTGTGTGTGTGTGTGTGTGTGTGTGTGTGTGTGTGTGTGTGGTTTTTTTTTTCAATTTTTTTTTTTTTTTAATTCCCACACACCACATATTGCTGCGGCTCAGCAAAGCTCTTGATTAGCTGCAGATTTTATGTTTGGATGGTCCATTTAATTAGGTTACGTACGCAATAAAGGCCAGCCAAAAGTAATCACAAGGATTATTTACTCTTGTTAATTGAGGTTCCATTTTAACACCACAACTAAAGGTTAATGTTCTCTTGGTATATTATTTACTGTCCACACTCCAGAGGTTACCTCGCTCACTGTTGAGGTTGGAGGGGGAGGGTTGGGGGGGCGGGGGGGGGGGGGGGGGGGGGGGGGGGGTAGTACGCCACAGGTACATATGATTTGCAGCGCCGTAACATTGACAGCAGTTGAGCTCTGGATATTTAACGCCTCGCCGTCAGCCATCTGAAACACTCTCCGATCCTCATTTTAATAATCTCGGCTCTCAGGTGTGGCGCACCAAGTTTGCCGGCGGTGTGGGCGCGAGCCCCGTCCGACGCCACTCCTAATCGCCGCCTTTAACTAACCACAGATAATTCTCCTCGCACACGTGAATCAGAGACCGAGCTTGAAAGTGAATTGAAAGGTAGATTTGAAGTGACATTGTGATTAATTCAGCCGCTCTCTCGATGACCCTTGGTTCTGTCTTCACAAGGAAATGCCGTTCTAATAGTCTTTCCAATAGTGATTAAAATTACAAAAATATGAACCTGTAGGTTAATCAAAATGGTAATTTAACTAGTATCTGATTTAATTGACTCTGAAGAAGTACTTCAACGTGTTTGCACTCCGGAAAATCTACATGGCTCAGCGGCAAAGAAATTGGAATATCCAGCTGTCAAGATAATAAATTTGACTATTTCATCACTGTAATCTTTGTACAATCTCCCTTTGTGCTGGTCTCCGCCGCTCACCGCTAATAAATCACCTTTGTGTTTGCAAGAGTTTCACACATTTTATGGAGCAATTGTAATACACTCTAAAGGAGCCCGAGTGTGGTGATCCACCAACGTTCTTAACCTTTGTAGATTGAAGGATTGAAAAGTTTAAATCAGCCTTCCAACTAAGTCAAACTTCTCTGGTGTTGCCATTATAATAGGATTTGATCTGCTAGCGCTGAGTAGGCTGGTCGACACGGTCCTGATTCAGACGGTTCAATGTAATGCCTCCTTTCAGCTTGCTCTTATAGCGAAGAACAAAAATATGAGAATGACCACAAATGTAGGGCGTCTGCAATAGTGATAATCGAATTTGAACGAATCGTTCAAAACCCGCGAGTCACTTTACTGACGAGTTAGCACATTCATTAACTCCTTCACTGAGTCGTTCTTCCTCCAGCCGTCCAGCTGCAGAGAGGAAAACATGAACGTCACTGTTGTGCTGCTGCTCGTCTCACTCCAACTGTATAAATATATCACATTACTCACTGTAGTCGCCCCGTGGGAAGAGCAGCTGTAATGCTACTGCTAATAGTTGCTAAGTAAAAGCAGCTAGTAGCCGCGCCGTTAACGCTAGCTGCTAAGCACAGCAGCTACCGGCTCCTTAAGGTCACATGAGGCTTTCAGCGCGCTTGAGTCAGCTTGTAAGTGTAGTTCAGCAGGAATGCTAGACGCACCTCGCTGCAGTGGTTCAGCTCAAACGCCCGAGTCAGCTGCAAAGTCGAAAGAGTCGTTCACCTCCACTGAATCGGTCAGCAGCACCACGCTGGGCTGTTCACCTCATGAGCAGTGAGTCCTCCGCCCCTCCCTCACCTGAAAGTCTGCGGAAGTTTCTGAGTGACGCAGGTAAAAGAAAAACACACATTGTTTCACGAAGCTTGAAGAGATAAATACATGAATAATACATGAATAAATACACAATAAATAATGTTAAAATATGAGTGTAGTGTGTATTTTGTTATATTTAATATTGTCCCCTATAATTAGTTCCACCCTATGAACATCACATAATTTATTGATACTAGTGAAAAAGAAAATCAGAATGTTGGAGGAAAATATAAACTATTAAATCATATGTATATATTAATATATACTGTATATCTGCCATTTCATGTATTTCCTGGTTCAAATAAACCTCAGAAACAACACACATAATCTAGAATAAGGAGACCAGGACCACTAAAAACTAGTGTGTACTTATTGTTTTTTTAATTTGCAGAAGTATTTCAGCATTTTACTATGAATACATGATTCTCCTCCTGGTTCATGTCACAGTTCAGCCTCCAGGTCCAGGAGGTGGAAATGAAGCACATGCTCAACTGAATCAAATGACTCAAATGACTCAGACAACCGGTTCACTTGGATGAACGACTCAAAAACCTGTGAGTCAGTTCATGGAGTCAGGTTTCTCATCACGAGTCTGCAACATTTACACAAATAAAACACATTTAATCTCCAAAACAAGGAAAACACGGACGATAAACTGAGATGTACACTTTTGTCATACGTATTAAAAGTGTATCATTAAAAGACACACACCTTCCTTCTCTTTTATTTTGCTGTTTTACCTGTTTTAGTGGATGAAGCTCCTTTTGGTGTTTTTTCTTTTACCTTTTCTTTTGGTTTGAGCTTTTTGACCCTTTTTTCTTTTGTTTATCTTTAATAAAAAGAATTTGCAATTTGAAGCCAAGTGGGTAATTTTTTTCCCTTTTCATGCATCTTAACTAATTTATTTCTTAGTTATATTTTTATGGGCTTTTACTCGTTTGATCTATTTTAGCTATTGTAACTATTTTATCTTTTTTGTCGGGCTCATTCAAGCAATTTTAGCTGTCAGCTGTTTTGCCTTTTTAGCCGTCTCTAAATTTCACTTTTTAAATTGTCTTTGGAAACTTTTGAGCAATTTTAGATAGTAACCCCCATTTTTATTATAATTTTTTTTGCCTTTTACTATTTATGTGTGCATTTCTTGCAGTTTTCTATCATTTATTTGGTTTTCAACATGCATTTATTGTTGTTCTTGATGTTACATTAAATATCACATTAGAAGAACTAGAAGAAGAAGCACCTTTTCCACTTTAGGTTATATTATGATTTTAGTTTGTCTTTATTATAGTCCATTTCTCTTCTAATTGTCAGAGTTTTATTTAAATAATTTATTTTACCTTCACTTTTAGTTGGTATATTGACTATGTACTTCATATTGTATTAGCATGAAGTAAAGCTCACATTTGGCTTGTAACGGTTGTAAATCTTGTGATTTTTGATTTTTTTTTTTACGAATCCCAGCGGGACCAGGCAATTTTTTTTCAGGAGTGTCATTTCTTTCTCCCCATTTTTTATTTATATGATGCCAAAAATATGCTCCCAGGGCTATCGTTTTTCTGGGCTTGTTTGCAAAAGCTGAGAGCTAAGAGGATTTATCTTCCTGACCTATCACACAAAGACAATGAGCTGCAATAATGGCCGTGTCCGACCGGGGGAGGGCCGCAGCCGGGCACACCCTGCCGTCCTCGGGCCCCTTCTAAAGACAGAGTCATGTTACGGGCGGAGGGAGCCGTCACTCCTGTCTGGATCAACTCTCAGTGGCTTTTGTTCGCACACACACACACGCACGCACGCACACACACACACACACACACACACACACACACACAGTAGTTGGTAGAAGGGATTACTGTATGTCCGAGCTGCGTCTCTGGCTTCAGGTTTTGACGGTGAGCAGCAGCACATATCGACAGTGACAGTAAACACCTGCACAGGTTGAAACTCGCAATGAAGATGGTGTTGCTGAACTCTTTTAGGAGGGTTTTTTTCTTTTCTTTTTTTGCCCCGGGGCTACAGCTAATGGTTTACTCACTCCCCGACGGGCCCTCGGGCTCCAGGTACTCTCACATTGTCAAACCGCTCTCATTAACTCCCATAACTCTTGGAGAGATAAGCGGCCAACAGTCACAGACTGGAGACCTCACAAGTGGGAGTGCAGCGGGCTGACAAACACATTTATACTGAAATGTTTTTTTTTTTAATTTTCCTTGAGGCGAAAGCATGTTTTTGCTCCTGTCCTGCTGTTTGGCAGAGTCTCTGTTGTGTGAAGCCGATCATTGTGTTACAAAGCTGGTCATTAAGTCTTGTTGCCGATGTTGTGGATGCAAGAGATCAAATATAAAAGTAAAGCCAGGATACTACAGAGCACCCAGTGGCAATGGAAGGAGTAGTTTCTGTAATCAATGACTAATTTACCAGACATTTTTGGAGATTTTAAAATGGAATTTTGCCTTAAATTCAAAGGCAGCATCTAAAATACTGTTTATCTTTTATGATACCAGTATCATGTCCAATACTGCACAGAGTATTTTTAATTTAATTTAATTTAATTTAATTTAATTTAATTTAATTTAATTTAATTTAATTTAATTTAATTTAATTTAATTTAATTTAATTTAATTTAATTTAATTTAATTTAATTTAATTTAGAATTTTTTATTTTTTTTTATTTTATTAAAACAATGATTTTAATAAGATAAAATTGTGACAAAACGGACAAAACCCGACAAAGCTCTGAGCTAATTATGTTGGGGTCCAACACTCCAGCACCCAGTACTTCGATACTTGATTCAAGATTCAAGAAACTACTTCATTTATCCCCAAGGGGCAATTTAAAACAGCACATACTGAATAACTCATGTAAAAACAACCATAAAAACTTAGAAAACTGATCCGTGACATTATTAAATAATAATGTTATGCCCGTCGTTGCTTTTGTCATCCATTAGTAGCTTCAGCGGGGAGACAAGAAAGGACCAGACACGTCAGGCATTTGAAGATTTGTTCATATTAATTAGAATGACAAAAGTAAGACGGACTGTAAATGGTGTTCAGAGAAGAGGAGGACAAAGATCATTTTTAAATGGAGTCATGCTACATGCTAAAGAATTCCAGCTCTCACACCAACAATGCAACAAGCTACACATGAATAAAGGAAGAGTATAAATCAGAAGAATCAGTGCTCTGGATATCATAGATTTGAAAATGTCTTCAATGGGCCTTGAAACATTTACAGGCCTTCGATGTTTTCGTCATCTTCGCCTCCATTTCAAAATAAACAGCTTTGTTGATGAAACAAACCAACAGATCAAGGTGTTTTATCCATGATGATGCATCATACTTTGAACTTCATGAAAAGCTCAGCATGGATTTGTCAACTTAAGTCTTGTACTTCTAGTTTTAGCACATTTTATTGAGTTAACATATATTAAGACACATTTAACGTAAAATTTTGTTTTTGCTACTTATTTCTACACAGTTTTATTCTATAAGGCTTTAAAAGATGTTAAGAATATATTTCCCAATATTTTCACAATTTATAAGCTCAACATTTGCCAAAAGAAGAACAATTGTTTTCGATATTTCCGTTTGTGTGTGAAATATTAATTACTTTGACTGTTTGAACTCAATTGTAGAAAAAAAAACCTTCTTCTAGTTTGATGACAAGATAATTTTGAGATGATATAATATAAAAAAATATAATGTTTTTATCTCAATCACAACCTGATCTATCTATCTATCTATCTATCTATCTATCTATCTATCTATCTATCTATCTATCCAGCAGAAAATACATATTTTATTAGACCATATACATACAATAATCAAATCATAAATGGTGATGTGTTATTGATTTTGTTTGTCCTGATGTTGCTCCCCTGTCTCCGTTCCTCCTGTTGAAATACTAAATCACATTATTATTATTAAAAATGGTTTGAGCTGCACAGTAACCGCTGCAGGACTGCTGGGTAGCGTCCTCACCGCTAAGCTAACATCCTAGGTAATGAGCTGTAATTTAGTCAATCTACTCATCTATACACACGACGGTTCATCTGCCGAGTGTATGTTCATGGTTTAAGGGGAAAGTGCTGTGAGATGTAGTTTTAAAATTATATTTAAAGAAAAGAGCTGATCCCAGCTGGTAGTAGTCAAATAACGAAGTAGAGATAGTCTGAGCCACTACAACACCAAGAATTTCACTTCAACATGAACAGGGCTGATTTTGAGGAAAACTGGACTCAAATATTTCACATTTAGATGAAATTGTTATAGATGATCCATCTCTCTACCCCTCCTCCTTCACAGGTTGATTCCCTTGCTATTTCTTTGCAAAAATTAAATATATTATTTTGGGCAAATGTACCTGGAAGGCAGTACTCTTGATATTTGACCATGCTGCTGTTCTAAAGCTTGCATACTCAGCCTTCAGCAGATGCTTGTTTTTTAACATATACTCTACATTTCAATCAACAACACTAACGACTGGCCTGATAGGGACGAGTTCAGTTGCACTGCTCTTGCATTCAGGATCTGAAAATTCAACAAGACTCAATTTTACATACAAGAGAAAACTTTGATTATTCATGAAGATTTCCCCCCCAAAAAAGCCAACAAGCCAAAAAACTTGCATGATTACTTATTTAAATAGTTTGAATCTATTGACAGCCCTGCTATTTCATACTTGGTGGCCACGTAGCAAAAGTCAGGAGCACAAAATTTGCGGACAAATAAGCAATAACCGAAAACAAATAGGTCAAAGTGTGAAACTGTTCCTTTCCTTGTCTTTTTCTGCCTCATTTGATGGCAATAAATAAATAGATAAATGAATGAATGTCTGCGCCTGCCCCTGTGTTCTTCCCCTGCTCAGCTCTCATGTGCAGCACCTGTGTTCTCCCCGCCTTCCCTGCATTTACACCCGTCGACTCATCTTGTGGTGTCTCATCGCGTTATGTTTGTGTTCACACAACTCTGGTTTTTGTTTCTCTGCTCTCGTTTGGATTTTTACTCTCCTGGACTATTTTGTAAATAAAACCTTTTTCTGGAACTTTGGCCTTGTTCACACTGCAGGGAAATGTGACCCAATTCAGATTTTATTTTTCACACACCAGATCGGGTTGGGTCGTGAAATTCGGTTCCAAGTAGGAACTGAATCAAAGACAGCGGGTACCGGGTACCCATACAAAATATTTTATAGCCCATTAGGGCTGCTCAATTAATCAGATTCTAATAGTGATTAATATTACGGCTCCAGACGATCTCGAAATTCATATAATCGAAGACAAACGAGTATGTTGTAGAGCCGATAAGGAACTCCAAACTTTATTCTTCATTCGGACACATTCAGAAACGCTTTTCTTTTCTCTCTTTTTTCTCTCATCTCTCCAACCGAGCTTCACACACGCTGCAACAACAAAACTACTTACGCTGGACAATCCCACCTCTTTACAAAATAAAGTTCCCCACCGCTCCGTAGTAACTGGGTGAATTACAAGATTACAAGATATTTGTATATATTTAACAGGAAAGTGTTTTTTTTTTTTTTATAAATGCTGTTCAATTTCAAAGACATAATCGTGTAAATAATCGTGATTTCAATCTTGCCCAAAATAATGGTGATTATTATTTTTTTCTATAATCAAGCAGCCCTAGTACCCAAAATGTTTATTTCAGTTGATTTCTCAGGGATGTCTAGTGTTTGTAAGCTGATGTGTCTAAACGCTGACCAGTGTTGCCAGATATGGTGCTATCCCCCAATTGGGGAGCCAAACTCTCTGACCTTTTTAACTTTGTTTATTTCATGCATTTCTGTCTTTATGGTGTGTCCTTTATCACTCATATCATAGTCTTACATGATTCCTACACAGGCTTAGATAAACTCCGTGCCTCTGGATACATCTAAAGGGGGGTAGGCAGATATTTTCCTCACAATTCGGGACCTCATGTTTTTTTCCAGGATTCTGATTGGCTATCATTGCTTCATGCTTCTCGTTACACTGCCCCAGCAGCTTTGCCATGTTCATAATAGCTCTGAACCAGGTGGATTTACGCAGGTCCATGTCAGTGAAGAGTTTTTTTTTTTAAATATACATTTAAAAAAACAAAAAAAAAAACATCTTTTTTATGTGTAAGCATGGCCTCAGTCCGTTCCAGACCTTCACGTATTCTCGCTCTATTTTTTGTGATTGATTCCCGGCCTCTGACTGAACGATTCGCTGACTGAACAGGTTTACTCCTGTTTGACACTTGAATAAACTCTTTTATTGCCGTCTGTCGGGAACGAGCATTTATATGAAAGAACAAACCTCAAAGCACAAAGACGGTAATATCAGCTGCACAAGTGTTTGTATTTATTGCATGTCTACCCCCATGTCATTCAGCCATATTTTCACATGAAGGTTTGTCTTTCTGTGCCGTCTCTGTTGTTTCCCATCACACGTGAAGATCTGGGGTCTTCTGATCACATTAAAGTGCATTTATCTCACCACAAAATATACTTCATTTTAATTTGCTGAGCTTTGACGGTACGACAGTGAACACATGTAATGGAATCTAAATAAAAGCATCAATTACCCTGTGAGAGAATTGCTCACAACTGTGTGAGGATTATAATCCTAAAAATTCTGGCTGACACTGCGGGAGAGGTGTTGATTAAACAATCTGAAGCTTTGGGTGTTAATTAGGAGGTTGAAGAAGTGAGGCCTCAGTATTTTGCACTTAGCAATTTGTACTTTCGATACTGTATGAATGAACTAATTGTTCGGGGACGGGTTGAAACGCCGCAGTGCGAGGGGATCTGCTCCAGCAAGGAGTGACCGACAAAGTGACCAGCCTGGTGTCACGCTGTGGCTCAGCTGAGCGTGAGTGTGTGGATAACTGCTGAAGGAGCGATATGACAGGACTATGTTTACTTCAAATCTTTTTTTAAAATTCAAAGAAGAAAAACACACTTTTCTTCCAACCTGAATCCACAAGTTCACGTGTGGAAAGCACATCTGTCAAGCAAAAGGAGTGGTGCAACACGATGGAGCAAGGATTTATCATTCAATGATTTGAGTTTTTAGAAGCGGAATGCTAGTAAATGTTTGTTCAAAAGAAATAAGATCAAATAAGTGTGACAGGTGCAAGAATTGTGAATCATTATCCCTTTATCAGGCAAACAGCTATATTTGGCAATGTCCTCAGTTTTCCTTGTATCTTCAAAACAAACCAATAAATCTTTTAATTGAAGAAAAAAGAAAAGAGAGAATCGCTCAAAAGTATATTGACTCGCCCATCATTATAGAAAATGATTTTACTGAAATTACTGAATATTTGTATCTGATTTGGAGAGTGTAATTGGATTATATGTGTATATTTATCCTTCAACTTGCACTTTTGAGGTGGACAATTTGATTTGATATTCAAACTACAGCATTTATTTAAGTGTTTAACCAGAGAGTGTGTCAATTAGAATTGTTAAAAATAATAATGTATAACATTTAAACAATCTCAAAGTGCAAAATGTAACCGGTAAGGTAAAAAAAACTGACTTGTAGGGATTATTGTTAAGGAACACATAATAGCCAACATGTCACGATGCAGAAGGTCACTAAATTATGCTGATACTTCATTATTGAGGTAAACAGAGGCATAATGTGAAAACTCCTCGCTTGTATTGTCCAACCTGTTGTTACCGGTCATGATTTGCAGGGAGAAGTAATAAAGGAGACTTACAGTGCTTCTTAATAGATGTTGGTGTGTTTTATCATTGGGTGGGTTTGTTGCACCGTCGGCTTTAACTCGGAACCAGACCTGCAGTTTCTGCCTGTACGAGAATCTCCTTCCCTTTTGTGCTCGTTGAGGTTGAAAAAGATTAGGGTGTGTGTGTGTGTGTGTGTGTGTGTGTGTGTGCGCGTGCGTGCGTGCGTGTGTGCGTGTGTGTGTGTGCATGCGGGAATAGTGCATCATAAACTGGCTGCAGGCCTCGGGGCAACAGTGTCTGCTCTAAAGCTGGATAATCTCATATCAGTGTGGCGTGTTCATTTAGCTTAAAAGATAGGCCTGTTTTAGAAGCAACTCCTTGGGTTATTATGAAGCTTTTCATACTCGAGATGATAAACTCATTTTGGCACCTGTGTAATTTACTAATGACACATGATTTTTTTTTTTTCCCCCCGCCCGCCACCGACTACGGAGCCGGGGAAAGAGAGCCCCCGTTCTCTCCGGCACGCCAGCCACCCGACACCGAGGCAGAACCTGGCTGAGGCTGTTTTAACTTCTTTAATTAGGTGTGTTTACTCTGTATTTTATTTGCAGAGATCACGGAGGAGCCCGGGGGGGGGAGGTGGAGGGGTGGGTGGGGGGGGTGGGGGTAGATTTAATTAAGGGACACTGATGAAAGCGCACAGCTCTCACAGCCTCCAAAGCATTTCCTTCTGATGGTGGCTGCGAAATATCCTGATGACAGGTGGTGCCGGGGTGGAGTTTGACACGGCTGCGAACGAGAACGATTTGGAATCATTCCTCGCCATGTGTAGGTGGGGGGGGGGGGGGGGGGGGGAGTGTTATAGGACCTCTGTTATATAGCACTCAACGTAATTTAACAGGCACATAAAATCCATTTCAATACAGGCTGGCTGGGTTTTTAGAAACGGAACAAAAAAAAAAAAAAGATGATTGTGAAGATGGTGATGAAGGTGATTCCCTCCATAAAGGAATTCTGATGGACGGTGTGATTGTAGAAACGTACGAACAGGTTTGCAATTAGCAAGTGTAGGGCTGCCACGTTGTCAAATGCCCTCATGGTCTGTCTCGGCGATAATTGTCACAGGCCCTCTTTTTTTATTACAATCTGTCAGAAAGGAAACCGTATTCATTAGGAATTCTTATCCGAGTGTGCCTTAACATTTTACCAGATGGCACGTCTGTATCAGAAGCTAATAATGATGTCGTGAGGAAATTAAGACTTTATCAAAAGCTACTTAATGCTGTTTGAAAAAAAAAAGAAAAAGAGGGAAAATCAAAATACACCGATGCATCGGTTGATCCTCCATGATCCTATCTGCGAACTTGTAAGAGATGAATCATCCTATCTTATTGCTGCAGAGTATGCAAATCGCTGCGGAGGGCAAAGCTGAAATTAGATTGGGTTTAAGCTTAACTAATCTCCTTTGGTCACAATTTAAGTTTGATGTGGAAAGCTGAAGGAACTGGCCACCAGAAGCGACCGGACAGCAGGGGGGTGGCAGCAGAGGAAAAGTACAGCGAGTCGTGGACAGCGAGCGCTCAGATATTTCCTCACCTGCCGGCTCCCAACAAAGGGATTTACCTCGTACCGCATCCTGCAGATGCACCGCTTTAATTAATACGCCAGCAGAATATCTAAATCTCCTTTTATAGGAACAGTGTTGCTCAAACACAAATGAACAATGTTTAAAGTGGTGAAAAGCAGACAAGCAAAGAAGAAAGGACAGAACTCGTTGGATTAATCTCTCCTGGGTTCATGCTCGGTAATTGAGAGGCTGGATTCTCAAAAATGAAAAAAAAAGAGAGGGAAAGAAGATTTTACAAGCTCAGCTCTGTTTTTAGAAATCCGAGCCAAAGGAAACAGGATCAAGCGAGTCAGACTAAGGTCATTCTGTTTTGTCTGATGGTGTTACTGTAACAGCACAACTTTCGGCAGGAATGCTGCAGCGACTCATCATGATGGAATCAGTAACACACTCCAGTCCAGACCCAGGCTGGTTCAACTTGTATTTCCTTGATGGCCTGAGCTGTTTTAGCGGTTTTGATCATAGTGCCACCGGTTTGCTTTGAGTTTCCTATCGGGCCCATGGTGGGGTTGTTGGTCCAATGCCCAGCGCTGTAAGCTGGAGGACCTTGAGCTTCTTTTAGTCCGTCCTCCCCTCTGTAACCTTGTTGATCCTAAAGCCTCCACCAGTGTGACTCACAGCGTCATGAAGGCCTCTTTCTACCTTCAGTGCTGAGTCGACCTATGAGCTTGAGCATTTTCCAAAGCTGTTGTCTAAAGGCAAAGAGCAGCTCTGTTACGATTCCACTAAACTCCTTCTTACTGGAAAACTCATTTTGGACCAAAGCAAATAACTTTACAAACATAAAATCAGATTTTAAATTTAAAACTCCCACTTTATGTGACTTTAACATTAAGCTGTATCCTCGGTTTACAGAATAATATTGGTATGTCATCAGCAGTGAAGCAGTGAACTTTTTTCAGTAACCAGTAATCTAATGTGTTACTATTTCCAATCCAGTATCAGATTAAAGTTACTTATCCAATTCACTGTGCGTTACTGTAGCTTCCAACAGGACGAGTTTCTGGTCTGTAAAGCCGCTTTATTATTAGACCGAAGCGGCGGTTCCTCCATTCTCCTCCAAACGGACACAGACAAAGGAAGTGCATGTACGCTATCTGCACGCTCATCTGACCCGCCCCCTTCTCCACGCTCAGCCAATCACAGGCCGACTCGCTCAAACAGTGGGTTCACCTAACAGAAAAGAGTGAGAACAACTAATGTCATCAATAAGTCTTAACTTTGCAATCAGCCTCCCTTTTTTCAACTAAGATTTTGAGAAAATTAAAAATGATTCTGCAGAAATGTGTTTTCTTTCTCTTAAAAAAACAAGTTTTTAATTATAAATGTAGTGCTTTATGACACGTATCAACCACCGACAATAACTCATTAACTGCTGCAGCTAATGAGAGTTTGAATTTTGAAATAAATAATTAACTTAAAAGTTTCTCATACATGCTTGGATCGTCCTCTGGAGGGGCTGTAATACAAACATGGAGTTTATTTATCCAGTGATATTTATTGAGCTTTGGTTGATCAAGAAGATGTGATCAAGTGGGCACTGTCGAGTCTCGCTGAACTTCTGAACCCCATCACTGATCAGGCTGAGTTGTTATATGCAAACAACAAAAACAGCAGAAATAGCCGTGCATTACTTGTGTCCTTGCTGCCATACTTTGGTTGAAGTGCTGGCAACAGTTTGTCTTCCTGTATACATAACCCATGTTGGGAGAGTGCTTACCCTTCACCCTGATAGAATGGATTCTTGTCTTATGTTGCTCTGGCAACCTGCAGGGACCATTGAAGGCCAGTCGAGTCTACATTTCTTTTTAAGATTCCGACCTGTATGAAGATGTAAAGAAGGCCAAGAACAAAGATTTTCACCACTTTTGTTCATCTTTCAACTCGAAACCCTTTCAGGGACAAGACTCTGAAAGAGCCTCAGAAAGCTTTTAATTTTAAGTGTTTGCTCACTGCATAACAACACCGGATAAAAATGGTATGATAATGTTTTTATCTGTGTAGGAAGTTATCGGTTTGCCAATAGCGTCAACACAGACATCAACATGGGAGTCAGTGCACTAATGTATGAAGAAACGACAAACGAGGGCCTTTCAATAACCATGTTTCAAGTTTTTTAATGTCAAATGTGAATAAAGACTTTAGTTAATTCACCTTTGCTCTGGACGTCTTGACCCTGAGTGGAGGAAGAAATTTAGAAGCACAAAATAAACACTGTAAGAGCAAGAAGTTCGTGAGAACAAGAGGCATAGTTCATGGATTTAACTTCTTCGGTGATCTCTGGAATAGTTTATGTGCAAAAGTTGTGGAAGATAATTTCTGATGATACAAACATTTTTCATTCACTGTCATCCAGTCCCATTGCATCCGGATCACACTGGTACAGAAGACTGTTTATTATTGTCCCAACATCTGCATCCTCCAAACAGAGTTAATGACATTAATTTAAATTACAAGTAGGTAGAGTACATCAAAACTCACAATACTTTAAAATAACTACATAAAATAGATTTTACCCATTAGTATTGGTTGGACACAACGTTTATTTTCTTTACCGTGTAGCTATCAGAGGGATAAAGTACTGATAGATAAACCGAATTTGTTTTTACCCTGGAGGCACACAGATTGGCTCTGAGACAGGCTGCAGAGTCCTGCGCTGATTTTCCAAAACATTACAGCAGATCTCAAACTTAAGCTGAGCAGGATATCCAGTGCTGGCGCCATCATCTGTTATGGGACCACTTTAGTGTTTCAAGTTGTACAAATCAACATGTTCCTTTATTTCAGATTATTTCAAATCACATTATATTTCTAGAATCAAATTGCTGTAGGATGTAGGATTTGTGTAGATGTAGACGAGAAGTGACTCACAGGTTGGGAGTTTAAGGTTTCAAGGGTAAACACATAATTTTTGCATTTTCGTTTGGAAAAGTTGGGCGTTTCTCCATTTTGAAAACAATGTCTGTTCACATGACAGTGGCAGAAATGCTGAAAACAATGTGTGAGCATGTATGGCCACTAGTGTGTGCTGTTGGTTGTGTTTGTAATGAAAACACACACGCACAGAGCAATAACATGAACAATGGTGAGAACCTGGGCATTCGTCTGGACAGAAGATGAAGTTGAATTGCTCTTACGGTGACTGTCAACTACCAGGAGAACATGGACGGGGAGTCACGACACTCTGGAGCCGACATTGTTGTTATTGTCATGTACTCGTGCACAAGCAGAAGACCAATTTATCACTGTTGTGGTGAGCACGCACAGTAGCGGCGTTTCTAACGTCTGCATTCTGGGATTTACCAAGTTGAGACACCTTTATATTGCTTCGTTTTTTGTTTTGCTTTTTAACGTCAAATACTTTGAGACTGCTGGAGTTTTACAAGATTGACATGCTGAATACATTTCGTTCTGGGTTTTTGTTGTGGTACAAAAGCCACATGCTACTAAATGTATCCAATAATTCCCAGAATGGAGGCTAAGTTGAAAACATGAAAGGCCTGTAAATGATTCAAGGCTCATTAGAGAAATCGTCAAATGTATGACATTCCCAGTGTGTACGGAGCTGTCTGATAGGGAGACAGTCACTTTAATGGAGAACATGCACATAAAGGCACAAGTTACTAAAATACTACTAAGCCTAATTCATGCTCAATACTCAAACCATGCGCACAGTTGCAGAGAACCATGCTGATGCATAACGTCACATAATACTCGCCAGGCTTTATTGTGGAGTTTTCACCAGTATAAGTCCTCCATGCAGTATCGCACTGGAGACCTGATACTCAGGGACTGCAAAATGCCAAAATGTTTTACCGGACACTGGTCCAGTAATCATGTAGTTTTTACTGGACCGAAGTAAAGATTGATGAAAATGTTTTTTTATGAGACTGTAATAAACTTGTCTCTACAGTAAAGTAGGGAATGTAGGAATGTTTGCATGTTTTCTCTCAAAAGACAACTTGAGGTTAGTGTAAGGTGAGAAAAGGAAGCAGTTACTATTTTTGTTCCATTGGGACAATAAATAATAAATAAATGAGAATGAATAATTAATAATAAACTTGTTGTATATTTAAAAGCTCAGAATCACTTTATTAATCTCTGGAGAAATTCTTTATCAACGCAGCACAAACAGAATGTTTCCAGCTCGAATGCAGCACAAATGATTGGGACTATTTTCAGGGAGTTTAGCGTGGAGGAGGACGCAGCTTCACGGAGGTGTGAATCACCTGCTACAAGCAGAGGAGCTGCTTTTCAATGTTCTGATGTCAGAGCTGTTCTCCTGGAGAGCTGGAGTTTTATAACAGTGACATCCGGTGGCAGAGCGCCTCGCTTTACTACGGCTTTGCAAACATCCACGTTGATGCTTTGCAGTGTTTTGAGTGTAAAACACGTCCAAACAGTGACATGTTATGAAAAGTTAGATAGCCGTGATTTCATTTCAGCAGACGGTGAAGCAAAATATCACAACAAACCACCAGCCCGTTCGGTCAAGATGATTCACTTGTCCCAGCAAAGCTTTTATGAGATCCGGATGTTCGGACAAACCCTAATGTCCAGGCCTGAGGGTTATAAATGGAAAATTCGGACATGAGACTGGTTTTAAGAGGATATTAACCGGACCGAGGGCATTTTATTGGTAATGACGACTGTCCGACGTGTTTTGCGATCACTGCCGATTGTGGTAACGGTGCACCTCCAGAATGATGGCATGATTGTGTATTTTTCTGAAGACCACACAAGAATATGACAGTGAGAAATGTTCCAGTCATTTTAACTTGTGTTCACCAGGAGAACTGAGGCACTATCAGGTGACAAATCTCTTTCACACCACTGACAACTGTATTTGTTTAATTTCATTCTGAGACAAGTTGTTTGACAACTCACCACTATCGAAACTTTGAGTGAATTAAATTAGTTCCCGTGTTTAGTTTTTATGGTTATTGCGTGATATGCAATAATGGGGCAAACAAAACATGTTGTTAAATTGATGTTAAAAACACTAAAGTTCAACAGCCTGTTGGATATCATGAGTGGAAAAACAACAAAACCAACTGAGCCATGTGTCACTGAAAATATCTCTGAGTAACTTGGAGTTGGCGTGTGAAGCAACCAAGATAATGTCTGCAAAAACAAACCAACCAACCTCTGGCTCTAATGAGAGTGTTAATGACATTTCTATCCATGATTCAAACCACTGCCATGAGTCACGTGTGACTGAAACCAGCTGCAGTCTGAAACTTTGACGCTAAAGTGCAGATTTGGGCAGAAGTTCACCAAAAAATTATAAATTGATGGTGATTTTGGTGTGGTTGGTTGTTTTGGAGTGTGTTTTTTGCACTGCGCTCACAGAGCTGTGAACAAACACACATCTGGAGTTGATCTATTAGCAGCCCGAGGAGTCTGACTAATCACCTGAGTAACCTGAATAAACTATTGCAGATGTGAGCTAATTGCAGACCCACCAAATAACTCCGGTCAGATTAGCATAAGTTACAAACAATTGACCCCTCCCATTCGCAACAGGACCTGCACACATGTTGACCCTGAGATAATGTCCGAGTCCCAAATTTTCTGATTTCATTAAACACACTTGGAGAGTTTGCCGGACAGAGAGACCATGCGGGTTGAAACACATGCAGGTGATTTCAAACCACCAAAGCTCTGACTTTAAAGTGCAAAGCTGCAAAAGAACCCTCATTAAATGTGTAAAATAGGTTTCTCTCTTTGCTAGTGACAGGAATGGTGTAATGACTGGAGTGGGGGGTGGGGGGTGGGGGGTGGGGGTGGGAGGCGGGGTGCTTCATGGGTTGATATTCTGGTTAATTGGCTCTTAAAAAGAAGGTTACGGCATTTTAAAGGCCTCAAATTGGTCTTTTCTCCTTCAGAACAAATTCAGAGTGCCAAAAATAATCAGGGCGGCACTGATTGTTATGGACCCCGAATCACACTAAGTTGAAACAGACAGCAGGGAGGTTGCCAAGGGAAGCTTTATGAGTCTCATTTGAGGTAAGCTGAACTGACGCTCATTATAAACTGTATGTGTTGTGTGAGGCACTGTCAGCAATACAGATTACATAACTATGCGCAGCTTTTAAGATAACAATTTGCACTTCTTAACATTGTTATTAAAGGAATTGCATTTCCTCCATGTCTTTTAAAGCCTGAAATGAGGAGTCCAAGAACATGTCATTATCATCATGACAGTCATCGCTGCTCGGTGCAGGAGTTGGGTTGTGGTGTTCAGTGTTCTTGTCTCACAGTGAGGATATTTACAGCTCAATAACCGGCTTACGGGCCTTTCTGTTCTCTGTTTGCCTGCATAGGTTTTAACTGGGGATTCTTGTTTCCCTCCTCAATTTAAATACAAGCTTATCACATGAATTTGTAAAGTGGAAGAGTGTAAATGTGACTGTGCGTGGCTGACTTTCTCTCTGATGGACTGGCGACGTGTCCAGGGTGTAACCCAGGGTTGATCAAAGGGATCGGCGACACCCCCGTGAGTGAAGACGGTGGATTGTTGTGTTGTATTCATTATTTCGGACAAGTAGGGACAGCAGAAGGTGCTGTGGACGAAGCTTTTGAGATAATAATAGCATCTTATCAAGGTAAGGAGTATTGGTCCAAGTCTTGTTTGTAGCCACCTGGGAAATTTTAAATCAGCCAGTACAGGCTTATAAACTGATCTACTGAGGATTTGCATGTTTAAAAACAGGTGCGAACTTGATATCACATGTGGAAGCTGAGCCTCTCAGGAGCACACACACACACACACACACACACACACACACACACACACACACACACACACACACACACACACACACGCAAAATCATTTTTTTTCTTGGTGAGCCACACTGTGCAGAATTATTCTAGTTTTTGCTGATGTTTTAATGTGCAATACTTGACATTATTTACAATATCTGAAAATTGTTGATTTGTTTTTATGTTCACACATTTAGAAAGGAGATACAAGTTGAGATGCTTTTCATCAGCTGGCTCACCACCACTTTTATTTGTTGACTTTATCCGAAGCTACTTTCTGTGTTTGCCCCTTCTTATGTGTTTTTTTTGCATCTCCTCTTTTTGCTTTAATTTTTCCTATAAGCTTTGATTTCTCGACAGATTATCTCTTATTTTCCATTTCTTTCCCCCAAATTCAGATTTGTAACACTCCGTTATCTTTGATAACTTTCTCCAACAACACGTTTAGCTTCATAGTGCCACATTTCATTGGCTAACTGTATGCGCATGCAATCCAGCACTTTATTGTCATTCAAGAAAATACACCATAGGCACATACATGAGCGAAATTACTGTGCAACAAAGCTCACACTGAAGGCTTTAAAAATGTCTAAAAAAAACAACTAATAAAAAGTATAAAAACACACATTAAAAGGTATAAAAACATTTGCATTAAACATGTTGTGTTCTCTGAATGGCTGTCATTGTCTGTGGCCAACACATTGTGACTGTAAAGCCTCATTTGGATGTTTTCTTTAACTAAAATGATGAACAGAATCAAAAGAAACAAGGAGTAAAAGTTTCTCGTGTGACTCTCTACAGATAGTTTGACATGTGGGTCTGATGTCATAACTGCATAAGTGACTGAGGAAGTTTAATGCACACATAGACCTACAATCTTTGCTGCAGCAGTTTTGCTCAGAAGCACTGTGTCGTTGAGAAAAGAGTCAGACACCAGGTCATCATGTTCTAAACCCCGCTAGGGGGAGGGGTCAAAGGTGGACTGAGTTGTGGCCACAGGAGTCCAATCTTTCAGACAAGCCAGTGGCTCTGCTGCAGAAGTTAATGTTGGTTCTGATAGAAAGCTTTCAGGATATCAGTTATCCGTTAGTATGTTGTGTACTGCGAAAGAACAATTTACACAATATTATGCAGAGGTTCTTAATGCTATTCATGAAGCATGTGATGCTGGAAGCTCAACAAAGTGCAATGTGTCAGACGAAGGTCTCCAAATAAAATAATTTCATGGTATGAGTTGATTTTTTTTTTTTTTTTAACCAAAATAACTACAGTTGTGCAACAAAGCAGGAGATAGATTTTCATGTAACGTAGTGACGTGTTGGTTCTCAAAGCTCGTACACTTGTGAACACAGTCATGTCTGCTATGGGGCAAAGACAAAGATCTAACATTAACCGTCAACCGGCCCCCCCATCAAGCGCTAGCTCCTTCAGTGCAGCTGTTTGGGGACTTCCTCATTGTGTTGGGACGGAAGCACGGCGAGCAGTCGCACGTCCTAGTAGCCTCATTCTCCCTGCTAGCGGAGCATGTCCCAACTGTTGTCAATTTATCAACGTATCGTGCACTAGTGGGCACAGTTTGAGCCACCATTAGGACAGGTGCCTCCATCCATCATGGCCGAGTCACTTATTCCACCTTGTCAGGGGGAAACTAAATGGAGCTTTTGAAGAAATGTAAACAACTCTCAGCGGACAATCAGAGGGCCCGTCTCAACACTCCCAGCCGGAGAGAGAGAGAGAGAGAGAGAGAGAGAGAGAGCGCTCCCATTAACATCCAGAGGCCTCCTGTGCTCACGCTAATGTTTCCCCATATGTCCTTTAATTGTACAGACACGCTGATACTCTGCGTACGAGGCAGTGCTTTAAATGCTGCATGTTTCCTCCTCGCTGTAATTATCCCATTGTCTTGATTACCCGGAAAATCACTGTGCTGTGTACAATGAGAACATTACATCTCTAAAATACTGGAACTTCTTTTCTTTCTTTTTTTTTTACTGAGCTGACTTTCAGTGGGAGTATTTCTCACATCGATGCTTGTTTCATCCTTGTGAACTGTGAATAAAACGAAAGAGAAAAATGTTTCTGAGACTCTTAAAGTGACTCTTAGGATTTCAAAGTGCGAGTTGATAGTGCAACTAAATCGTATGCATGTATTCACTGTGCAAAAGGGCGCCCTCTCTAATTCATGTCAGAGCACACTTGTATTATTATTATTGTTTGTTTATTTATTTATTTTAGCTGAAGCTTGTTTTGGAGGTTTTTGTCTCGACAATTATTTTCTCATGAGTAGTGCTCTCACCCCGAAGGCTGCGCTTCATTCGCTTTCACTCAAACCTCTTGCACAGTACAGCCAGAGGTGAAGTGAACAGGGTTTTAATTAAAAGCTGGAAAGAAAAGATTAGCAGTTGGGAGGGAGAGGGGTGCACAAGGCTGTTAATCAGGCCCCACCAATCAGCCACGGCGATGGCGGCGAGACAACTGTCAACAGGACGAGATGAAAAGAGAGCAGCAACATTGATAAGAGTTATTGGCATTGTTCTTGATTTACAAACTCATACTCTGTTTTAGTTGAAATACAATTCTTTAATCACACAACAACAAGAAAACAAAGGCGTGTGCAGATTAAGTAATGTTGTGTAGTGTTGAGCAATTGATTACAATCACTGGGTTTCTCACTTGGGTTTTCTGCTGAAATTGTTTCTGTTGGTTGGAAGAAAAAGCTCTCGACTCTTGATCTTGACAGAAACACATTCGGGGAGAAGTAACGGCTGATATAATGCACCAACATGCAGACAGCTCTTTGAAAGGGAGGCTAACGTTTATGTAAGGCAGCTAATGCTAATAGTGCTGAGAGTGGGATGTCCTTCATGTTGCTGTCAGGAGGACTGAGTTAGTTCACCATTAATGAGCCGCTCCATCCTTCACTGGAGTCCACAGCTTCAGAGAATGTCTCTATGGGCAGGACAGCCAGAGACAGCAACTCTATAACTGAAAAGCAAAAACTATTTTATAAAGACAGCAGAATGCCTGGAACTAACAATGCAATTCAATGTGGTTCAGTCGTATGGGGTTTTTCTCTTGTTTGTTTTTAACAGGAGTACTTTGACTTAATGTGGTACAATCTAAGGCGTAACGTCAGTTTTCTCTACCTTTTCCACCGCTACTGGTTTGGTTTCACTCAATGAACCAACAAGCTGAGTGACAAATGATACACTTTTAAAGTAAAACATTACTTTCATGCTTCAATTTTAAATTAAACTGGTTACTATTATGGAAATAATTGTATATTGATTACTGAAGCTTCTATAAACTCTTTACTTGTTGATTTTGTCCTCCAAAATAGCACAAGTTTAGCAGCATATTCGTGCCTTAGATAAACATCTGTTCCCTTATAAGAGCTGTTGCAGTTTTCATGTTAGTTTATTTTTTGAGGGGGTTCATGGTGTCATTTATCCAAAGATTATATTCCCATAATGGTGACAGGTTGACTTAAAAATCTGCAATATTACATCACGCATACTTGGTTATTAAAGGCCTAAAGGAACACTGGAAAGTGGTTGATGAGCTACCGATCCAATAGTTACTTACATTTTCTAGAACAGGTGAAGTAACTTTAAAAAACATTCTGTACGTCCAGTTTTCTGTAGCTTTGAAAACACTACATGTAAACACTCAGGATAGTGCTCCAGGAGAGAATCAATCAACAACTTATCCTTTAGCTCATTACTGGACACCAAACGTTGATCTCAGCTGGTGGCTTCAGATGAAATAATCCCTTGTGCGCGAGTACAAGAAGAATTCAATGTAATGAGAAGTGTGACGTCTGAACAGCATCACTACAGATTAGCCCATAACCTGTTGTGAGGTCGGTGATCATGCTCCGTGCATCAATCCTCCTGAATAACTTCACTGAAGCCAAGCAATGCATTTGCATATCAAAAGATGAAAGGGCCAGAATGGATTTTTGCAATTGTCACTTTTTGTCACAAGTTTTTTGTGCTTTAAAAAAAACCAACAGATTGTAACATAATCCCCATCCACTACGTGAGAGAGGGGAAAAAAAAACCTATCCTACTTTTAATCCAGACATATTTCATCTCATTCTGATGTATTGTTAGGAAGTGAATTCAATTCCACATGAAATTAATTATATCTATTATATTCAAACAAAATGTTGGAAACCTTTGACCATGCTAATCACATCTGCCTTTATTCCGCGCGAAGACTCTCGTTGGCTGTTTCGTTCCTTTCATATTTTATATGCTTATTATCTAATTTTCTTTTGAAGGCCTTGATTATTCCATGTCTGAAAATGAACAATAATTGCTGCCCTACTGCTTACAAAGTCTGCCAAGCACAAGAATAAAAGAGTAGTCTTTTCAATGGTCAATCAGCAAAGAAGTACATTAATCATTATCTCACTTTACTGTTGCGAGTTTTGTGCTCGCAACACAGTTCTGGAAAAATAAAATGTCTTTTACCCTCCCAATTATGCATACGATTTGTACGGTTACGGTATAACACAATATGAACAACAAGCATAAAATAGACTTTACAAAAGCTTTGATCACGTACTGTATGCCTTGAGGTGTCTTGCCCGAGAATCTTTGATGTGAATCAGCGCATGAAAGACGGGTCCAACTGGCCCGGGGGTCGCCCTCGACTTTGCACTCTTTAATCATGTACTCAATGTCAGGTATATGGAGAAAAAAATGACTCCTCATGATTTATGATTTTTTTTTTTTAATGTGCACAAAAGCATTTGATGCCCTTAAATATGGTTTTAGTTATGAAAAAAGAAGCAAAAGCTGCGTGCTGTGAAAGACATTAGAAAGGACAGAGACAGGATGGGAGGAAAAGCCCAAACAGTTGTTGTGTTAATACCTTGGTAAACACTGGGATTGCAGCATCTAATTACCATCAGCTGGGTGGAAATGAAAGGTCATCATTGCATTTTTTAGTCACCAAAACCACAGCGCTTTGGGGATTTTGACTTCAGTCCATCTTCTCTCTTAGTCCACCATTCTGGCCAACATACTGTATAATATTTGCAGTTGAAGATGGGTAGGATGGATTTCTTTGATGTTCAGAGTCTAAAGTCTCCCCATCATGTTGATTCATTTTGAGCAGTGCAAAATGAGTAGAAAATGAATGGCAGAATTGAGCTGGAAGTCTCTTTAGCCTATTTAAATCTGAATGTGAGCTTCAAATGCAAATATAATATAGTCCAAATGCAAAAGTTATCACCAAGGCTAATCCTTACAAAGCCTTTTGATACCTTCTTTAAAGGAGTCGTCACCCTTAAAGCACACTTTTCCTTATTAAAACGTATATTGGTGTTTCAGTCCTCACTTGAAACTGAAAATCTGGAGTTTGAAAATGGCCGACTTTTTTTTAATTCAAACTGGGATCATCCACAAGGCCGTGCACCGAAAAACAAGGCATTTTGACTGTCCTCATGTCGTGGTCAACACCAGAGGCCAACATCATGAACCTGCCTCTGTTAAATCTAGAGGTTAGCCAGGACAAGGGGTCAGTGATGGCCGTAACTCTAATATAACCCTTTTGTCTGTAACTAGTAATCTAATGCATTACTATTTCCTAACCAGTTATCAGATTAAAGTTTCTTGTCTAAGTCACTGTGCCTTACTATTGTAGAGTCCAGCAGGACACACACACACACACACACACACACACACACACACACACACACACACACACACACACACACACACACACACACACACACACACACACACACACACACACACACAGACAGTCCATGTCCTCATGCTCACACACCTAATCCAAACCCTTTTCCCACTCTCAGCCAATCACAGGCCCGTCACTCTAACGATGCATTCAAGTACCAAAAAATAATAGGAACCAACAAACATCATCGTTGAATCACTGTAACATTAACAACTGCAGAGATGTTTCATTTTCCTGTAGTTTTCTTCAGTAAAAAGATAGATTGGCAGGAACCCCCCCCCCCCCCCCCCCCCCACCCCCCCCACCCCCCCCACCACCACTCAAAAGAAAAGCTGGATGTCGGTGCAAAACCAGTAAGTGGGGGCGAGGTAAAGACTTTTGGCAAAACCGTCACGTTTGTGTTGAGACGGTGGGGGTGTTGTCGCTGTTGAAAGTAACACAAAAGTTACTTGTAATCTAACTTACTTACTTTTCCGATTATTTGATTTCAAAAGTTACTTTCAGAAAGAGTTACTTTTTGAAGGAGTAACTAGTGATCAGTAATCATATTTTTTCAAGGTGACTGTGGAAACACCGCTAGCGGTTAGCCTTGTTTTAAAGTTGCAACACCCAATATGATCGGAAGGCGAGTTGCTCTGAGCGACGATGGAGGACGTCCACAGCCTCACTTTAGAGAACAAAGGGAAGCTTTTCTTCAGCATACTAATGTGACCAGGATAAACTTTGAACCCCATGTCATTTGCAAATGACCCATGTATTTAATTTAAAATCTTTGGTGTGTGTTGCTCCACGCTGTTTGTAAAAGGCTCCACAATTGGTTGTTATCTTTCTTTCTCGTGTGAACGAAGGACTGCTTTCCTCTGCTATCAACGATTGACAGTTCCTCCGGCCAGTCAACGCACAGCGAACATCAGTACCAGTCAAAATCTTGCATGCACACTCACAAAAGAAAGTTTGAGTCTGAGAAGGAGCCAGAACAAGCTCAATATTAGATTTCTTTTATTTTCTAATACATTTTAAGAATTAATTTAAAGGAGACATGAGAATATCAGGCGATGATCCATTTAATTCTGCGAGACAAAGAGACGTCTTCTGTTTTACAACATAAATGACGTTAATTGTTAGTTACAATTAAACTTGAGCCAAAAACTGAGTGTATCACTCATTCCCCTTAGATTTGACCTCAGTCCGTCACAAGCATCAATACACCGCTGTGGTCTAACTTCTACTTGTTTGCATGATATACCAAATTCTACCTGATCATACAAAGAATGCTCTTTGAACAAAAATGGACAGATCCTATGTGTGAGTAAATCCCCGTGCAGCTCTTTAAGGTCTTTTAGCCCAGCTGACAGTTGAAACATGATTGGCTTCACCAAATGACTCACAGTTTTTTTTCCCCGTCTTTTTCATTTTGCTGTATTATCATTATTGTTGAAGCCACTGGTGTGTTCACAAGTAGGAAACACAGCAGGCGGGTCTCCTGCTCTGTGAGACAGTTTATGCAAAATGTTCAAGAGAAATGGAAAATTAGATTGGTACTGACTTATATTCAGAAGTAATTTGAATACCGGTATATATCATCTGTGACCACTAGATGTCACTGAATGACAACAGAATACTGCTACAATACCACAGAAATACCTCCATTACTGCCGTGTTTGACTGAGAGTGCAAGAAAATATTGTTCAGAAAAGAAAACAAAGAAGGCTAAATGTGGGCTAAAAGCACAACGGCCAGAGCTGAGATACAAATTCACAGAAGGTTCTGGACTGCTGGACCTCGTAAATCAACACTGCAGTTACGTCTAGACATTGAGAAATTGACTTATTTATGGCTTTTATTCCCTCTTCGTGAAGCATTTTTTGACAGATGTGACTTAAGGCTGCTTCATACTCAGAGGACAGTGCGTACTCTCTACGCAGTTAGCTGGACTGATTAAACTAATGTTCAGGACCTTCTCAGGAAAGACAAACGTCCAGTGTTTTTCTTTGCATGATGTGACAGCATTGTCTTTCACAACAACTTTACACTAGTGCTTTACACTAGCTATTCTTTGGCAAAATACAGTTTGTGAAGTCTCACGTGCTGACGTCACGTCACTGACATGCACACAACGGTCCAGCAATGACAATAATGTGACATTCCGTTTACACGGACTCTGATTGGGTCATAAACAAGGTTACGCTACCTCCTCCAATCTGATCATAATTTCATCATGTGGAGCCAAACCAAAATCAGCCAAAATCAGATGGTAGTATTTACGTTACTTGATTATAATCACATTTGCATTTAATGAGACGACTTACAGTCCATGTAACCACAGCTGGAGAGTGTTTAGCTGAACTTTGGACGGGGCCTTTAGTCGAACCGTGAGTTTACCTCAAACTGATCCCTCCAATAACATCAAAAGTGTTTGGGGTCAGGCTCTCAGGACTCCTCTGTGTTGAAAACTATTGTTTGATAAGAAGTCAAAAACAGAATCGGAGACATCAGTAAAGGTTAGTGCTGTCAAAGATCATTCTGCCCACTATGTAGGCTAGAAATAAAAACCTGATACAACTAATGCTTCTTGGCGTTCTTTGTAGGACAATGATGGTTTTGGGGTCAGAGCAGGACACAAGTCCTCGTTCACAGAGACGTCACCATTGGTTTGATCTCTGGAACATCTAATTGCCTTTCCATGTGGATGTAGTGCTTTATATCATACTTCTTTGACCAACATCCTTCGTCATCATCATTATCTATACAGAATCTCTATCAAACCATGTTTTATAATGTGCTTTGTCAGAAAGGCAAGCAAAAACAAACAGATTTATAATGGACTGGTCAGGATGAGTCGACGGTATCGCTTCAAAGCACATGTGTAAAAGTGAGTTTTCAGGAAGTTTTGTAAGAAAGGTACAGCCCCTGCCTTATCTCCACAGGCAGGTTCTTCCAAACTCGCAGGCCCTGACAGAAAGGCCTTTGGTTTTCAACCTCGACTTTGAGAAAACCAGCAAAGCCCTGTCCGAAGATCCGAGGCTGCATGCTAGTTAACATGAGGCCACGTGTTTAAAAGTTGTTGATAACATTTTTAAATCAATTTTGGGATGCAGTGAGGCTCAGATTGGGATAATGTGATGACAACATGTAAAACCTTATAGGACATAATATAGATTAAACTTTGGAGATGAAGTAGCCAGAGATGACCTTAATGATTGTGTAATGTTTGTAGACTGGACCCTGAGGTAGTTGTTATCTATACATACTTTGTACCTGGAGGCATATGTGTCATACTCACAGCGAAAATGCAGAATGCCGAACTAAAGTGTATACCTTTTTCAAATCTTTGGTCCATTTCTGACTTATTTATAATGGAAAAAAATATGTTTTTTCAGCCTCATCTTGACATGGGAATTGGAAATTGTTATCTGCCCCAAAATTAAATTCCATTGCTCCCACAGTGTAGACATCCCCGTGTGATTTAATAGGCTCTTCTTATTTCTATATGGAGATAGAATTGGAAGACAAATAGGATTTAAGGAAACATATTACCTCTTGTCCCTCTCTGAATACAAAGGGCAGACCTTAGTGCTATCACAAAGAAAACAGCTTAGCAGCAGTGCATTTGTTTCCCCATTCAGAGAGAAAAGCACTTTGTCTTTCCAATCGTTACCTGTCTGTGAATCAGTTGCTCCATTATGGAGGGCCTAAAGAGGGAGGCGCTGTCTCGGGCTAAATTGCAATTAGCCGGCCTGCAAGTGAGACTGGCACCAGTTAACTTGGGATATTGGAGTGCAAGGGCCCCGTAATCAGGCTTTGGTCATGTAGAACAATGCATAAAATTAAATTGACATTAATGAATAATTGTATAATGAAAATGGACGAGTAGAGTTAATTGCATGTTACAGTGAGTGTAATGCCCAGATAACCTTGTGTCTAATGCTATTCTTAGCCTGACTGCCAAGGCTCTCACCGTGGCTTCTCTCGGCGGGAAGTCATTAAAGCTCGGGAGTAGATAATGCCAGGGCGCCGAAACCCAGAGTAGCTACAATCTTGCAAAGACTTTCTTTCACTGGCTTTTTTTTTTTCCCCCTAAGTGGGGTATGCTGAAGTCATTTGTACACAGTCTGAATGAAATTAAAGGTCAGCAGTACTACACATCTATGTCTGGATGGGCTTTTAGAGTGGGGCCCACTCACTACAGGGCTGTCACACGCTACAATGAACCCCTTAAGATGACTGGAGGACAAGGATATTTGTCACAGGCGAGGAGGACTTGAGTGACAGTCTCTCTGACTAATTCATAATTGTAACCCGTGTTGAACCACACCTTCCATTTAAAAATTATTCCAAACATTAGATGCTTTGTTCAGAATATCAATTTGAGTTGAACTCACTTGCATTACCACTGCCACTGATGAAATGTCACTGGTTTTTCACTATTGTCAATCACATAGAATGATATTACAGACACCAGCAGTGTCCAATCTGAGGACCTGAAGGGCTCAGAAAACCATTGTAATGACGTGAGGAGCAAATCCTTACAAACAAAAAACACACACAAATCGCAGGAAATTCTATATTATCTTAGTTTTTTAAACTCAAAGGGCCTCTTGATTTTAAATTAATAAATATTAAAAATACATACTGTTCAAACATTTGTATTCAATTGTTGATTTATTTTGAAAGTTAAATGGACATTGCTCTTGTAAAGCATCCTTATATTGATGGAAATCATGCACTGACGAAATGCCCGTACATTTGATTACATATGTTGAGTAAATAGTTTCTTGTAAATTGCTTTGCTAGTTTTATGCGAATGTTAACAAAATGCAGAGCAGAACTCAACTGTAAAATCAATAATGGGAATGTTGATTTATTCCTGTTGCAATAAAGACGAGTCCCTTTAAGATTTGACTTGTGCCAATCAAAGAACATTGGAAACCACAGAGCAGACTTTGAAAATTAGTATTTACACTCGTCAAATCTTGTTGAGTGAATTCCTGAGCCAACTTAGACTAAGACTCCACTTAGATTATATTTTCAAGTGAAAACACAGAGCTTTCATTGTGTTTTGGTCGTCCGTTTGCAGGACAGCATTGCTTGGAACCACTGTAATTTGAACTCTTTGAAAATTACTGCAAAGGTGGAACTTTTTGAAAATGCTCCGACTCAGTTGTGGTGGAAATGTGGCACAGATCAACTTTCTGAAAACGCTCGGTCTCTGTGTGTATGGCGGGAATGTTGCCACTGCATGCTCACCACTGTGAATAGTTATAGTTATAGTAGTAAATAGTTCTTCTGCACATGCTCAGTAGATGGACAATAACAACAATATTTTTCTCCAGTGTCGTGACTCCCAGTCCAGATTCTCCTGGACTTGGTCGTTTCATCGTTGACAGTCACCATAATAAGAATCCACCTTGGTCGTCTGTCCACCAGAATGTCTGTGTTTTCATCACTGTTAATGTTTATAGTGTATTGTTTCATTACAAAACAACCAACAGCACCAACATGTGGCTCGACATGAAAACAACGTCTTTTCCAGCATTTCTTCCATTTCCATGGAAATGAACATTGTTTAGAAAATGTTGTCGTGTAAACGTCAAACTCTTCTGAAACGAAACTACAAAAACAATGTCTTTTCACTTTAAAGGTCGTCTAACCAGACCTCAGTTTAACAGTGGTTATGGCAATGAGAACACATTGAGGCTTAATTCAAAGTGGTTATAAACCATACGATTCTCAATATCAGACAAGATTCTAAAAATAGATCGCCAACATTTCACACCAAACATTTTTGCTTACGCTCTGTTTACTGAAAAGACACAAAAAGCTAAGCAGAGAGGTAAAAGAAAAAACAGCTCTCAGTACGTGCCCAGCAGCAGCAGCAGCAGCAGCAGTGTCCCATAGGGAAATTCACTGAAAAGAAAGCAATATATCAATTTACTCGCTGCTAATTTACCATTGTCTCAGCTCATTAAGTTGAAATGCTTCACTACCATCACATTAAAACAGAATCACACAATAAATAAAGCTAAAGAAGCAATATTAAAGTAATTCACCTAATCGTTTCTGGTTATCGCAGATTTCTTATGGCCTTCTGCTTTTAATTCACAAAACTACTTCTTTTCCAGTCATGTAGATCCAGAAAAGAAATTAAAATGGGAGATGGGTAAATAAAGAAGTGTAAGGAAAGTGCAGTGAGCCTTTTAAAAACCTAATGACTTTGTTTGCCGCTTAACACCATCTCTCGTCAAACAAAAAAGTACGCAGTACTAGTACTATGTGTCATTCCATGTAATAGTAATACAAAGGGGCCACACAATGAACTCCACATGTTCACAGTTGATTCCAGCACCCCTCTTTCAGAATATAATAAAACTCCATGAGTATCTGATATCTTGAGGTTTGGTGGTCAAAGCTGCGGTTCTGTGTAATAGACGTCATCACATTTGATCCAAGGGAGACAAGAAGAGAAACATCTTACAGAATATTCAAGAATTTTGAAACATGCTCAACATGGACTCAGTCTATTTGACATTGCCGAGGACAGACGTTGACCCAAGATGGCTGCAAAGCAGCCAATGAGTCCATGTCCCAGATTCCCTTGTACTTAACTTATAATAAATTCACGTCCGTCACAAAATGTGTGCAGATGTAAAGATCAAAACAAGGTCGGTTGGAAGACAAGTCGCCTAACTCCTTCAAGGCAACCCTGACCTGCTGGCTACGGTCCAACAAGGGGCAAAGTAAGAACCAGCACGTTTTTTAAAATAGACACTTCCTCTGCATTCACAAATCAGTGCTTGTGGATGTTTCCTCAAAGATATCTCATAATTTCAATATATTGTATTGTAGGCTATCATGCTGGGCCCCAGCAGGATCAGTGGTACTCTGTCACAGGAACTCTGAGCTTGTCTATTGTTTAAATTAAGCAGAGATGGAAGCAGCTTATAGACGCTCAGGTACAGACAGGACACACAGAGACAAGATGGTATCGCCACTGGAGCCACATCTGCTAACTCAGCTAAAAACAAAGCATGCTCGCCCTGATCGACGTGAACGTTTTATTTTTGTTTCAGAGGAGTCAGTGACATCCTGTAGTTTTCAGTCATCTAATTCATCTGTAAGAGAGACCTTTACTTCTTAAAGTCTGATGACTGTGACCTTTACGAATCCAGAGAATTTGCAAGTGTTTTTTGGAATGTTGAGTTTTGGCGGTGAGATGTTAAAAAAATAAAATCAGGCCTGTTACGGTTTTTCGCTGTTTTCCACACATGTCTTGATGAGATATAGACATATATGAGTAGAGTTGTCATTGTTGGAGCTCAGGCAGGTGGACAACAACCCACTTCATGTCCATCCATTCACTCATTTTAAAGAAAGGTATAGAAAAAAAAAAGTGTTATTCAGAACTCACTGAATTTAAAACACCTTTGGACACAGATTGTGGTGTGGCCATTTTAAATCCACTAAGTTATTATTTTAATAGTGTGAGGACCTGTTTTGCACTGGAGGCAGTCAACGAGGCTACATTGGAGACAGAAAGGAACTTTCTCAGGTGCACTAACAAACCGTCTGTGTTTGAGCGAACAAATCACCTGTGGCAAGATGCTTTAAGTTTCTCAACATGTCACTTCTCCTGTAATTAATCCAAATGAATGCATTAAGCCACAGTTCTATCTTTCAATAGTGCATTTCTCATGTTTTGGTGAAGAGTTGGCTACTGTGCCTCTTTTGCAAGCTTTATTTTTACATTTGATGCTTCAGTACTTTTTGTACGGATACACAATCCCCTTGGACAGACTGCCTGGATATGAGCTGTGTGGCAGTATACTGTCTCAACAACAATTGTTTGTCCCAAATCCATCAGTGTGACCTTTTTTTTTTTCTCCACCGTCCATTGTGTCCCTCAGGGAACAACTTTAACCCAGTACCATTGTGCTTTTAATAATTATGTGTGTGTTTGTGTACCCATCTGTGCTAGTGTGATATGAGAAAAATGCAGTTTGAGAAAACTTCTGCATAATTGCTCTACCTGCATACTCTCACTGAAAGGTGGAATTTGGTGACCGAAAGAGAAAAATCAAAGTCAAGGTGAATTCAGGGATTCCTGTGTGCTTGTGCTGCTTCTCATTCATCACTGACACTGTTAGATGCTGCGACTGGTTCGCTTGTACCCATTTGCTCTTTGATATTGTATCTTTCATGGAAAATCGGTTTTCTGTCTCAAATTGACTTTTGACCTCCACTAATCTTCAAGTTCAAAGCATTTAAGAAGACTCATTGAGAAAATGAAGGTCTCTGCGTACAAGTCGCATCAATTGACCTGATGTCACTGTATTGAGTTTCATGTTTCTATAATCTTCAGGACTTGTGTCTACTGTTGCCGAGATAGTTGTGTCAATCCAGGCATTTTGTATAGTTTAACATTTCACTGGAACGGCTTTTAGTTCACGGCGAGAAGGATCACCAACCACTGCAGAATTAGAGGCATTAACCTGCTTATTGATGGTGCACACAGATCTACCGTGGCGTGATGTCATGCTCCCTGTCTTATCTCGTGCACTTAGAGTAAAGTGCGGGGCCCCCCCTGAGCCCCCGGACGCCACATGTTTGGCTTTGTTACAGATGTGTGGTAACTCGGCAGCGTTTCTTTGAACAAGCCCTATCTTGTACAAGTTTTACAGTTGCCTTGTTTCATTGGTGATTGTGTGAGAAGTGAGACATCACAGTGGACGAAGTGCCCCCCCCCCCCCCCCCCCCCCCTCCCCGGACACCACCACCACCTCAACCACTGTATTCATCCCCACCGTATAACTTTCACTGTTACTTACTCTCCAAATCTTTCCCACAGTGGAATCCTGTGGGAGAATCCTGTGGCTGTTACTCAGCGGAGGACTTGAGTGTGCTGGTTTGGAGGATGTCATGTGGTCTTTGTTTTTTTTTTTATTTCTTTTTGTTTAATTTGACTGATCAACATTTTAATATCAGCCACAAACACAAATCCAAGAGCGAATTCAAATAATTCTATTTGCCCAAGACAGCTTATTTGATTAATCTGACACAATAGTCTTAACAAATGATAAACACTGTGCTCTTCTGTGTTTGTTCCTACATCATCACACTGTTGTGGAGAAATGTCTCATTGTTTTGATTTAGAGATAAAGTCTCATGCAGTCTAATCTGGCAAACATCTGAAATTCATACATCAGCTCTATGTGGATATAGTACATTAGTATACAATTATTTTTAATTATAAAAATATAATGGAATGTGACTCTGTAAGAGTCTGATATGTAAGGACACAAAATGTTTTAAAATATATTGTAATAAAACCCCAAAATGTAACCTTAAAAATACCTTAAAAATATTTTAATAATACATTATGGAGCAGGCAAAATACTTTTTTCCTAATATTGTAATAATTGTATTACATCATATAGTAGGTCAATGGATGTCATGGATTGAACTTGAATTTAAACTGCTTCACTTTGAAAAATACTGAACGAATGAGCTGTAAAACTTTAGACTATTTGTCTATAGATATATCTACATACAATTTATTGTATTTATGTATGATTCTGTTCTCTATTATCTGTCATTTATTTCTCCAATCATCAGTACAAAATATTAATCAGTAAGCACATGATGACATTTGAATTCTTGTTAAAATATTTTTACATGATTGACCAGTTATTACATTTTGGGTTGTATTATGTTATATTTTCTAACAATTCAGGTCATTATTGCATTTCGGGTCGTTGTTACCTATCAGGCTCTAACAGGCCCCCACATTAAACTTGTATTTTACTTCTGAGTCTTTGAACTAGGAAGACTTGAGCTTTTTAACAAAATAAGGCTTATTAAAAATATATTACTTTAGAACTGTAGAAATGCTCGAGAGCAAATGAGCCCAGAAAACTTTACATAATGTAATGAAGATACTTGAATTTTATCGAGGTGATGCTTTTTCCTGCCCATGCAGGTGGACAATATAACAGTGATTTAAAGCAAAATATATGAACAGTTTGTCCATAAAATCTATCGGTGTATATCAAGCCATGTGTTAGTATTGTCTATAAAATCAGCCAAACAGAACAGATCATGTAAGTCATTGTTTTAAGATGTTTGTATGAATTTGAACGTAGAGTATATGCAGAGTAATGTTTGATGGAAGCTGATGCAGCTGGGTTTTTTTTGTTTGTTTTGGGGGGGTTTTTTCTTTGTGTTTTCAGTCCAAGACAAATGTAATAATTTAATCTGGTGTTCATTTTTTTTAAATTAATGTTAAGGATTCTCACAGTTCAGCTTACTGTTGTCAAAGTATTCAATCAAGATAACTTTTTATATTAGGTGTTGCTGCAGGATATGTGGAAATATAAATGACTTTGACAAAGATGATTAGAAAACATGATGAGTTAATCTTCAATATTAATCTTTCTATGTTCCGTAGGAGGTCTCTTTCATGAAGTTGATGCACACTGCCATTTAAAAAAAACAGGCACATGACAAATAATTACAAATATTCACTTGGCTCCAAATCCCCCCAGAACTCAACCGAGCATGATGGACAGTGAAATTCAAACTGTAGAAGATTCATCTGGCATCTTTCAGGTCTTCAGATCTGCTGGCAGAAGACAAACCTCGTCTTAATGTTCTCCTTCAGGCTTTTCTTTCAGAGAGTCTTCCATCACAAATCCAACACCCGAAGCCACAGGAGCTACATCCCAATCACTCCATCAGACTTGGGCAGATGGTGACATTAAAGACATGTAGATTCTTGCACGTGTGGAAATTAATTCTCCGTTTGCCAATGAGCTCTGAGAATTACCTCTGAACTGTGACTCATGTCTTCATCTGAGACTGCAATGAAACAAACCTGCATGTTGACATTTATGAGACCTTTTCTTGCTGATCAATATATTGTGTCCGTGTACACTGAGCACAGTCTCTTGGTCAAAGTCCCTGATGCAATATTTCATCCATTTCTGAAGCTGTTATCAGGCAGCTACTGTACATCAAAGAGGCCCTACTGGTCTTTAGATTGACTACCTGCTGGTGTCCACATTGTTTTTAATAGGGTCCTCACAGCAGGGGGTGATACTACCATTTGTGTTGCTCTGCCCTTCTTCTGGACTCCCCGATGCTTCCCATGTTCCCTTTCTATAACTAAAACTGAAAGAGTACAGGGGTTTTCCTCCCACCCTCGAGTGCTGTGTGTTGATTTGATCAGGACTATTGTGCACGTCAAGGTCACAGCTAAGCAAAGCAAACTGTGCAAGAGTGCTTTTTGAAGATTCCCTCTCATTATTGTTGTTTCTTTCTTTTTTCCCTTTTTTTTTCCCCCTGCCAGCAACATGCACTTAAAAACCTCCTGACAGTTGCATGACTTCATTATGGGAACAGAATCAAAATGCATGGTGGGCATTGTGAAATATCCGAGCTCAGAGAGGGAAGCACACTGCTGTGATTCTGAGCATGCACTTTGATCCAGCCCACTCTCGCCCTCAGCCCCTTTCCTGCATGTCTTTTTATGCTAATCTGCACCAACAGATAAAATTGAACTGACCAGGTGGGTAAATTGTTAATGTCAACCAATAATTTCAATGTCTGTCAAATACGTTTTAAAAGTCCAAATGACTGCTCACAAGCAATGGGGGGGTGTGGGGGGGTGTAGTACTTTGACGCTCGGGGCTACATCGGCTTACCTGTCTGAAAGGGAGCAATGAATAATTTGATCACATTTTTCATCTCACTCGAGTGCTGAACAAACAGGAATCTGTGATTAACAGTTTTAATTAGGATTCTAACTTGACAAATTCGTACAGCCTCGCAACGTGCCTAAGATGAATAAATCACCGGCCCGGGATCATCAAGCTGCCTCTTAAGTGAATGTGCCTGGAGATTACTTTGTGATTCCACAAACTGTGAGTCAGCCCAGGCTGAGAGTGTGTAACTAATCCTCTCCCCACCACATGTCAGGTGGAGGAAGTTTATGTCCGCTCAATGAGCTGACTACCCCGCTCAGGTATTGGACCCCTGTGCTTCTTTGGCATTTGGTCTTTGACTCCTGAAAGCTGGATGTCAAAACTAAGTGGAGTTGGTGTTCCTCAGCCTCACGGCGCATTGTCTGTCTGCACACCTGGCTTATGAGGGCACTTTTAAAAACAGCTGACGAAAGTTAGGCCACGAAGACGAGATCTGGAAGAAACGATTATCTTTCATACAATGTCGTAAAGGAGCGGAACAAATCTTTTTAATCAAGTTGTTGACTTAACGATTGTCCAAAATCAACCCATAACATCAGAATAGTGATGAGGAAATAGTCAATAAGCACAATTTAAAGTCGTGTTTTTGATCAATTATTGGTTCAAAATGATGGCAAGAGCTTAGAAGTCCTGTTTTGACTAAACGATGATGCTTCAAGATCCAAAATTATGTTGTGAAGAACCACTTGGGATCAAAGGTTCTTTGAATGAGAATCCCAAAATATTTAAGATCAAATTACAAACTAATATTAAGTTATAAAGTAAAGTTTTGTATTGAATCATTTTATTTAATTTCCCAGAATGAGGTTGGGAAGTCAGGGTTATGTTGAAATATGTGTCTTAATAACATGTAAGTCACAGGCCAGATAATGGAGTGAAAAGAAATGCTGGTTTAAAATATGAAGTCAAATCTTGTATCAGCTCAAATGATGGTCAAAAGTTATTGCTGGGCTTAAACATTGGGATGGAATTATGCAATGAAGTGAAATGTTCCTAAATCACAAACATACCACAGGAATGTGATAGAAGGAATGTTATGGGCTGCATATATTTATTTAGATGACCATGACAGGAAATACTCCCAATGTAAAATCCAAGTCCAAACTAAATATCTCAACTTAAGTTAAAAATAAATAAATAAATAAATGTGTGTTTTTGTTTTTAATGCTTTAGGTTTGTATTGAGAGGATTTGTGGGTGTTTTCATCCATAGTGGTCATCTTGTCAGATAAACACTTAAAACGCCTATTTTGGTCTTACGGCAGTGTCGTCAGCATAATGTAGTAAATACAGTTGGTTTCAAATAACATGTAGTGTACATGTTTTGGCCCTGGAGGTAATAATACCTTTATAGTGGACATATCAGGGGAATCACAAACCCACAAAGAGATCCATCACAATTTCTGGAGCATTAAAAACGAGGCACTCTGTAGTTTGTTGTAAATGTTGCTTTCAACACATTTTCCTGTTTTGTAACTCTGCAAGTGTTTTCAGTGGACAAAGTGTAAATGTTCTTTAGAGCCAACATTTTTAAATTAGGTGGAAATAAACCAGAAGTATAGTGTCATTTGTTTGTTTTTTTTTTAAATAAAACAGTGTGCCCAGACAGCTTCCCTGCTGAACACCTCAGAAAATATGAATTCATTCTGAAGAATTACCTTTTAAAAATAAATCATTCTTCAAATGAATTGCTTTTTCTTGAGGCATAATTGTCCTAAATTTAATAGGGTTTGTGAAGTCTAATTGATAGTTTTGTGTATCATCAATGGATAATAATGCATTAATTAATCCATGTCCTCAACCTTTTGGCCCTGTCCAGGGCAACTGGGTGTTGGAGCAAATCCCAGTTTATTAATAGCAAAGGCAGGACACACCCTGGACTGATCGCCTGTCCACCTCAGTGAAACTGGATCAAAATCCTGAACACAATTAGTTTGCTTCAGAAAAGAATGAATAATTTAATCAAAGCCCACATGCTGATTGAACATTCACCCAAAATTGCCTGTATCTACTTTTTTAAATAGGGCGATGTATTCTACTGGATTGTTCTGTAACATAAAGCGCTGATACACAGTGTGTCGAACAATGAGGCTTTTATTTTTTTTCCTTGCTTGTTCTCCCCAAGCGCTCAGGGGCCCGTCCTTACGGTGCAGCATGCATAAATTTACAGCAACAAAAAGTACTGCACCATAATTTCAAACTTGCAGTTTAGGTAGGAGTTATGGCTGGTGACACACCATCCCTCACGCCCACATGACCCGCCCTAATGCCAAATTTAAACATCAGTAATGTGCACTGGTGTCTGAAATTCCTTTGTGAAATGTTAAATTTAAATCTTGATGATATGCATCGTAACTATTGTAATCAGACATCCTGAGCCTGGCCTCCATTATTAATTGTCCAAAGCGTAAAGATTTATTGTAGTCCTGCAGAAGCATTATTAATTTTCTGGTTGATTATACCTGTGGGCGGAAACAACACTCCGCTGCATAGAAGCATCTGTTAAATGAAAATATATTCTTCACATGAAAAGATGTCCTTGGAGAAACAACAGATCATTTTTGCTTTCATCAAACATATGTAAAAGTGCTGTTGATTAAGGGTGCGTCGTGGGGGGAAGGATGCAATGAGCAGCGCCAAATGATCGTCTTTGTTCAGACTTGTAATAGGAACTTTATTGTGCATGTGCGGTCGAGTCCAAGTGAGCACCGTCCCTCTGGATCATTTGCGCTCCGTCACCTGGCAAAGTGCCTCAATCTTGGATCTCAAACTTGCACCTGCACAGCCCAATGGTGGATTGCCCCGTTGTGACACCGGTGGTTTGCATTCCAAAGGAACATCGCAGAGTGACAGAAGTATGTGTACGATACAAAAGTGCTCTTAGCCAGGCAAGTCTGGGTTCGCCTGGGCCGCAAACCAGCAGGCCAAGTTCATACCTAAAGAGAGTGCTGGGATCTGAGTGCTCAGAGGAATGCACAGGTGCAGACACTCTGCAGCGCACAGTCCCACAGAAACACTTGATCAATTTGACACTTTGCCGGGCCGGGGCCAGTGGCAGGTTCCTGTGGGACCATGCCTGGGCCCCACCAATAAAAAGAATAGCCCCCTGTGATGTCATCTTATTTTTCTCCTACTCCAGCTTCAGAGTATCTTGTGGCCACAAACCAGCTCTTAGTTAGTGGCAAGAAAGTATCCCCTGCCAGAAAGTAACTAAAACCCAAACATTTACTGACGCTGAGGCAAACAGAAGAAGTTGTATAAGAAGGCGCCAATGCCGGGAGAAAGAGAAACACCAGGGAAGTTGGCCAACTTTGAAGCAGTCCAGAAGAGCTGACATTCCCGACTACATCAGTGGATTCCTCTCACATGGTCCTGGATCACATTGACGGATTGTAAACCTGATCAATTAAATCTACTTAAACAACGTAACTTATCACAATACACACAAGCTTGGTGTGTTTATCTAGTGGCATGTGAATACATCCTTGTCACATGAATCAATGCTGGATCAATGTTGAAGGTCTCCGCTTGGAGACTTTTGCTCATCAGAGGAAACCACACTTTATATACAATCCTTCACGGAACATCAGTCCAAACAAATACAAAAGAATCAATTTGGGAAACTACCAAACATTGTTTTGTTGTTGTTGTTGTTGTCAAATTAAATACATTTGAATTCATATTAGTTTTAACATGCCAGCCCCAAAGTAATGTCTATGACCCTTTATATATGTATCTCTGTGTGAGTGGAACCCTAACCTTCTACTACTGCCCTACAGAGAATTCTCAGAAAGGCTTGTTGGAGCCTCAGATGTAACGACAATCCAAAATGTAACAATGATCCAAATTGCTACAAAATATGATGTAATAAAACCCAAAATGTAATAACTGGTCGATAATGTAACAAAAGTACTGAGTCCGAAATGTAATAAAACCCCAAATGGCCAATAATGTAAAAAGATTTAACACAAATTTTAAATGTGATCTGTTTATGCTTATACATTATTTTGTACAGATGATTGGAGAAGTAGATTACAGATTATAGAGAACAGAAGTCTATAAATGACTTGGGCTACATCAATCCTACATGAATACCATAAACTGTATATAGATATATGTACATAGTTCATTCATTTAGAACTTATTCTTTTAATATTATTCAAATTGAAGCAGTCCAAACGATAAATTGACTCACTTTATCATGTAATAAAATTATTACAATATTAGGGGGAATATATTTTGCCTGCCCCATAATGTAATACAACAAGTTTTTAAGTTTTGTGTTCAGCATGTTGTTACATTATCAAACAGTTATTACATTTCGGGTCTTATATCATATTTTATAAGATGGCGGGTTGCTGTTACATTTTGGGTCGTTGTTTCACACCGGGCTGTCCTGTAATCCCCATCTCAACCGTTTACTGTTGTTTGAAGGTTTGGTGGTCAATGTGTTTTGAAACTAGGATGTGCAGCAAAGAAGACATGGAGCTTCAGGCTGAGCGACGCGGAGCGCTGCTTTTAGCCTGCAACATACATCAACCGCTCAACCAGGCAGGACTCCATGGGCCAGAGCCAAGGAGTAATCTTTGGGAATGCAATGCATCAGTTTGTTCAGAGGTTGTCAAATGAAGACCACAAAGACCAACCCAGACTTCCAAACTATAATATATTATCATGTCAGCTTTGTTTCCTCTGCAACTGGAGGCAAAAAAACTCATTTAGTCATTCTCCCATCAGCTGTTGAACAGGTCACAGGCTCCAGATCGCTCCACATCCAGAGAAAGGCTTTAGAAAGAGAGGAGGATGCGGCAGGAGAGCGAATACTGTCACTGTGTTTTGGTAGCCACAAACGTGTTCCACGACTATCAGGAACGTCACGCACCGACACGGCCATTTAAGAACCTCATTCACATGCATTACGTCACATTAAGAATGTTAAGAATGTGCCAGGGATGACAAGAAATTAACATTCGTATCTAATCGTGCCGCTGTGTAAACGCACCTTTAAGAAAACTGAAGCAGCTTTAGTGTCTCTTATTAGAAAATAAATCCAGTACAAAGAAGTAAAAGCGTCTAGATGGAGACATGAAACGTTTGCACTCACCGGCCACTTTATTAGGGACACTTTACTTGTTCTGAGTTGTACTACTTTTTCACCAAATAACTGCTTTAATTCTCCGTGGAAAAGACACACTCCTCAGAGAGGTTGGTTGATGTTGACATGAGTTACTGTCGCCTTTCCATCGTCTCCAAATATCAAGTATCCATTCTCATCTGACCTCTGGCGTAAACACGACATTCTGTAACAGAGAACTGCAGTTCATGGGATCATTTCTCTTTTTCAAGCCGTCCTCGGTAAACCTTCAAGATGGCAGCGAGTGAAAACCCAGTTTTAATGCTCAGTTTGACCTTTAGCTCATCTTCCCCATGTCTACAAGCTGAAATGGGCTGAGCTGCTGCCAGATGATTGGCTGATTAAAGTGGATGTTCAGTGTCTGTGTGCAGTCGACAGTTGAGGGACAGTATTTCAGTGAGCGATTTCTCTGTACACTTTGTATATGGATTTGTTTATTTAATGTTTCCCTTAAATTTGTTAGTCACAATACTAACACCTCTGACCAGAGCTTGTAAGTATTTGCAACTAGTTTGTGTTGTGGCTGCATCCCGAAGTTTCTCTGTCAGAGATGATCAGTCAGGAGAGAATCTATGAAGAGCTCTATTTGCAGCTCCATTGATCACAAGAGATATTACTGTCAAAGGAAATATCCCTCCACTTTCAATAACCAAATTAGATTAAACATGCAATTAAAAAGCCTCCCTCTTAAAATTAGAAAGTAAGGACACGATGTGGTGTTTCTATGATACTGATTAGGAGTCTTGCTTTGGTCTTATACTAAAAGAGACATGAGCTTGATTACAGATCCCTGTGAAACATGTGTGGCGAGGGCGAGACGGGGGAACGGCGCTCTGTTCGCCCCAGTCCTCTCTGGCCACTACGACACACGGGCAGATTAATTAACAGACCTTTGAGGCCGATGAAGACAGGTGGCGAGACTCCTGACAAGAGACAGATCTGAAGCCCCTCATACAAAACCAATTTCAAGCGCGCTCCATTTTTCAAAAGCTCATCAAGGTGAAGAACGAGAGAGTTGAGCCGGCGTGGCTGCAGAATTTGTTTCTCTCCGATTGCTTTGTCAGGACATCTTATCTGATGGCGGATGACCAAAACCCCGCCCTTCACAGACGAACTCTCCCTCGCGCTGTCTCTCTGTCTGACACACAATACGTCCTGTATTCTCAATCTTGCGATTTCTTTACGCTGAACAGAGAGTCAGTTCGTCAAGGGTGTTACCGGGCGTCCTCACACGGCACATTTGCAGGTCATCGGGGCTTTTTAGCAGACTTCAGTCTGGAAATGATAATTAGAGGTAGACGCAAGTAAACAACAATGCTGATCTACTAACAAACCTGCAGCCGTCAAGAGGATCAGAAAGTCACATTGATGACTGTTTGTGATAGTGAGTCTCCATCATCGACAAAACCTGGAAGGAAATACTGTGAAGAGGGAAGTGAACGGTGGTGCAGGCAAGATATTGACAAAGGATTGAATCTGAAGCTTATCGGAATTTCACTAAGACAGCCTAACTAGGTAAAACTGGGGCATATGTATAGCCCATGAACTAGAATTAATTTGACCTTGTAGTTTGATTTAAATCATTTTTATAGCTTTGTTTATTTTTTTGTGAGATGCCATCCTAATGATGGAGTACCATATATGTTTGTAGGAAACAATCAAAAATAACTTGAAATAAACAACAAAGCAGGAGAGTTATAACACCTTGTCAACTATGTATTTGTGTTGAATGACAGAAACACCTTCTGAAGTCAACAATCAAACCAATTAGCGTCAGACTGTCTAATCTACTGCCACCATTTTGTGTCACTATCATGATGTAGTAAGTCGCTCATCTGCGCAGTTTGTTTTCAATCCCACAAGAGAAACATTAGTGGCAGCAAGTGTCAACAGAATGACAATAAACAGTAAATACAACAAAGTCAATGCTTTTTTGTGACAATAAACAAACAAAAATCAACACAGGCCGCGAACTTACGAAAAGGTTCACCTGGTGAGTCTTGAGGATCAAATCTTCATAAGCAGATTCTCAATCCATTGTTGTTTTAATCCTTTTTATACATACAGTATACTTTTGGGAGGAACTCATCAACCATACCACTGAAACAACATCACCTCCAGAATTCTTTGTTACAGAAAACAGAGCTTTAACTCTGAACCAGGATCCATCCCTCCTCATATGCAGAACACATGCTTTGCATGGGGCCTCGTGTTTTCCTCTGGGCCTCATTTCATCAACAACTGCAGTGCAATTATATTCTGCTAAAGTGCGATCTACACTTTAAGCAGCACTAAACATTTGCTTGCGAAGCACGCATACCAGTCAGTGGGGTGAGAAAGGTTGCCAATCATCTACCTAAAGCCCCTTCCCTTTCTTAATGATGGACTGTAAACGTCTGATCAATCAGTGTGCAAGTGAGGAGACGGCAACAAAAAGCTCTTTGTATCCCGATGCAGCAACACAGAAATTCCCCCAGAACACAGGGAATTTAAGCTTCATTCAGAGGTGGAAAAATCAAGCAAAAGTTTGTCCATGTTCACTTTATCTGCAATTAATGGCACAATAAAACTCTGCTCACTGCCGCCTGTTTATGCTCCTAAAGTAATAGTTATTTCCAGCAGCAGACGTTTCCCGTCTTAAACAGTCCTGTTAATGTAATGACTGCCAAAACATACTTTGCTCCTTGCGGGAGCTCACACGGTGAACAAAATCTTGTTTAAAAATGGATGTTTGACTCTAACAAGCCAAAATAACATTTTACTAACTGATGTAAGTGATATGAAGCTGAGCTTCGTGAGGTCAGGATCGGGGACTGCAACCAGCAGCTTTTGCAGCCACATGTGGGTCTTTGGCTGCTCTGTAGTAACTTCCTGAAACTTTCTCACATTATTGTTTTATTTGCACAAAAAACTGTAGTTTTCCCTCTAAAATATGTGTCAAATCCCACCGAGTCCATGTTAACGTTCACTTCAGATGATAAATGTTGAGCTTACAAACACACCTCTTTGTTAAGCTAACCACAATAAAATACAAATAAAAAGGTCACGGGGGAAAGTAGCTTCATTCAATGTGGAGAGACTCATTTGCTTTCAATACTGTCAGTGCTGGTTTGTATGTACTTTTGGAGGAACAATCAAAATAATATGTTGAAAGCTTGAAAGGGAAAGAGCTACAGAAAGGTAAACAGCTCAAATTGATTATTATGCAGTTAGTATTCCTGCCTGTCAAATGGAAAACCCACTTTATATTTGTCAATGGTGGGTCTCCAGGTCCGGGTGGCTGAAGGTTGCCGGTTCTACAGATCTCCACTGTGACTCCCTGAGCAATACCCCTGCACTGTGATGTGGCCGTCCACTGGTGGCTCAATGACAATTTAAAAGATGGAAAAATAAAAAACACAATGGTTAGATGGGTCTTTATTTTTTCCCACCGCTCTCGACGTCCCTGATGACTGTTTCCCTCTCGCTCTTATTAGCATCTTTTTTGTCCCTGAAGGGATGTTTCCCTTCTTTTTGATGTGTTCAGGAGTCCAAAAACAAAGAAGAAGAAGAAGAAGAAGAAGAAGAAGAAGAAGAAGAAGAAGAAGAAGAAGAAGAAGAAGAAGAAGAAAATAACAAAAGCTGTAATAAACAGGTATAACAAATGCTAAAAATAAAGCTCCAAATCTGAAAAAGGAATTCCACTGTTCCAAGTTGTAGTTATGTGACAGTAGTGAAATATGTGTGAGCTTTTATGCTCCAATTGTTTGAGGTTAAACACATTCTGTCAGTCAAGATACATTTTATTTAAGCAGAAATCTGCATACTGGTGGTGTAAACGGCTGGTTGAGGACGTCCATCCTGCTCCAAAACCATTTCTTGTCTGCAGTACATTGAGATTCTCTTCCTGAACAGGATCCCCCCACTTGGTTTACTGCAATGCAATCATCAGCACATAACGTGAACACTCCTATCCACTGGCAATTAGTGCATATTAATGTGCTACACTCACATCAATGTGATTGAGCACGTCTGTTAGCGATGTGCATATATAACGTTCTTTGCTCTCCTTCCCTCGTTCAACTCTCCAGCTAACCCTTCTCAGGAGAATCTCAGCGGTGGATGATAGGATCCACCCCGACTGTCCAAACGCGGCTCCCTCAGGGACGCTAATTTCCAAGCAATCCCATGAGTGAGTCAAAAGAGAAAAAGCCCACTGAGCGTGAAGATTAGGGAGTAGGAATCACTTTTCTTATTAAAAAGTCTTCTTCTTTTTCCCCAACCCGGGGAGAAAGTATAATGGCAAATTAATTTCTCAAAGATGAATGCAGAAGGCAAATATTTTAGTGCAGGTGCTTATCGTCTAAAAAAAAAGAAAAAGCACCAGGATGGACACCTCCCCTTTTCTCACCCTTCCCCCGCCGCTGCTCTCCCAGTGTGTGTTGAAACTGCTTAGATGCATAAGGAGTCTAATGAGAGGAGAGATTCCAAGCAGCCTGATGGCTCTCATCAATCACCTTTCTCCTTTGGAGGTGTGATGCTGGCCCTGGGGGAGAGGTGGGAAGGGCTGAGTGAGTGGGGAGGGGATGGCTTCAGGCTTTTAATCTCAATAAGTTAATAGACTTTGGAGTTTGGACCCACTAAGTAGAACTCCATTCTGGTTGTTAGCAAACAAACAGCATGTACACTGGAGACTGTCTCAGTGGCTGCCTGGCATTTCCCCATTACTAAGTTAATTTGTGTTGCACCTCAAGTCAGGAGATCTAGCTGGAGTTAGTCAATACAGCCATAACGTCCAGTAAAAGGTTACTAAGTACTTGAACAGAATAGGAAAAACGACCTGGATCTGTGCTCCAGCCGGGTTATAGTGGACGTGGACTTTGATTTATAGATATCAATATTTTAAAGTATGATTTCTTGTTCAACTGAAGACATATATACATTGAACTGACCCCGGATGGAGTTTTCGTGTCTTCCTCATGAGTGATGGGGGGGGGAAAGGTTGATGAGATTGGCTGCAGGCCGGGACAAGCAGCCGCCACAGAAACACAGTAACACCGTCGCTGGAGTGGACTGGTTGTGTTCATGGAGGGAGTCAGCCACGGGGATAAACTCTCTTGTTCACGATTCCGTCTCCATCCCCTCACTCACCTGTGATCGTCAGCCATTCATTTGGACGACATTGCCATTGAAACACATTCGTTGTTTTTTTTTTGAGAAACAAGGGAAAAGCCAAATGTTCTGAAACATGCAGTACTGCACATTCACATTGTGGTTGCAGTTGATAGTTTTGCTGCTCATGTGTAGGAAAACCAACAAAAACAGCGATGACAGAATTCGCCATAATGCTGGTTCTCCTCACTCTTTTGGATTCACCTGCCCTTTTCTGTTGATGTACATTTACAACAATTTACTGCAACATCATCTACATCTTCAATGCAGATACGTGTTTGAATGTTTGTGTCGTGCTGTTCTCTGTGTACAAAAATAAATAAACTGTGTTTTCGAACCTTCTGGTTATCCTGTGTTTACAGCAGCCGTTTGCGGAATGTTGTGGTCTTAAGGTGACATTTTTATGAAACACCAAGTAACAAATAAAGTAACTGGGCAACACAGAGGGTGTCCAAGCCTTTGTTTGCTTTCAAATGGTCAAGATCAGATCTGCACATGACCAGGAAAACCATCACAAGACGAATTTCCTACAAACCTGGAGACTGCCCACTTTTTTTACGTTTTTATTTCATTTCCTAGTGTCTTGCTTTTTTTTCATTTTGGTGAGTTTTGTCTATTCATCAGAGTGTGACTTCTCTGCAATGTTCAGGAAAATCAACATTTCAAATAGTGGCCCTGCAGCCCTGTTGAAAGGCAAGTGAATCTGGGAGTCAATAAGCTTTGCTCCTATTAACCAACATTAATCTCGTGGAGGAGTTCAGGTCGACATTCCGGTAAAGAGATCTCTTGATGTGACCAGCATACACAGAAACTACTGACATGCACAGCATGGCATAATGTGTCTTATGTGTTCTTTATTTTTATACAAGTTAGCTCAAAATAAAAGAATATAAATTGCCTCAATTGACAAAGTCAGCATTTATTGAATATCACCGTTAATAAACATTTGCTGAAGGTTGACATTTCAGCTGGTTTCTGCCTGAGACTTGTTTTATCTGGATCATTCAGAAGCATATTTTTCACTTCATATCTGGTCTTGCAGTTGACATTATCTTTTAAAGAGTCAGAGACATTAAAGTTTCACCCATGTGACAGACTTGACATTTATTAGCTTCGTCACTAAATGGACTCAATTAGCAGCAGCCTGCTTTTGTCTGCTCAGTTCTGGAATCAAGGACATGCATATCATTTTTTTGCTTGATTTTCATGTGAAAGAGCGGATTAAATTAGAAGTGATGTGTGGTTTGACTACTTTTTTCCCCCCCCTGATTATTTTAATAAAATGGTGGAACATCAGATACTGGGAGGAAACAAGTCCTTTAAATGACGGGTCAAATCTGTTGACAGAGACTTCAGGTGCCAAACATCATGTTTGTCTCCTTTGGTACAGCAACCTGACAGTCGCGGCTCGTTAATTATCTCCTCGCTGGACAACATGTTTGTGTTGCTCCTTCTTCAAGGGAGACGCCTAATGTGGAAAATATGCAAAAAATGTATTTGGGTTGACTGTCCGGTCATTAATAATGATTGTGTTTGGATAAATAGTGGCCTACTTTGTGAAGCTGTGGATCTAAATATCCCCAATGGGCTGCCTCCCTCCTGTATTGATTGATTGGTTTAGTGTTTAAAGGTCAGACTCATAAAGCATCAGCATGTACATAACAGACTGATTTTTTATTTTTTTTTTAAACCAATGTTTAATGTATTGTCTGTTCACTTTTTAAGTTATAGCTCACACTAGTATTTGGATTACTTTGTGTTATATGAATTTAAGAGAAGTTGCAGGAAGTGGTATTCCTGATAAGATGCATATCCTCATATTCTGAGCATTTCATCATGCTTTCTCTCAGAAAATGTATTTGTGCATCTAAATGCCAGAAACTTTGTGTTTGAGTCACATGGAGAAGAAACAGATGTGATGGTTTGTCTCTTTATTGTGGTCTTGCTCAGCTTCTTTGCCGATAATTAATTTGGTGGAGGGGAATACAATAAACACACTGAGCCGCTTTTAACCCGATTCATACTGCTCTGGCCTTGGTGAGGCTGAAAAGCTCGTGTCCCTCTGATGGATGAGACGCTAACAGCTTCGTTTTGAGTCTTTTCAGAACTGCCACCAAAAACCTGTTTCAATTGAATTCAGTCACAACAAACCTTTAAGAACTGACCAGCACGTATACCTCAGCTCTCTTTTCCCCCCACAACTTCCCAAATATCAAAAGGAAAGCTTGCACTGTGTAGCAGCACATTTGCCCCGAGAGAAGAGGATATTCATGCTTCCTGCAAGATTGATTGAAAACTTGTGTTTTGGTTTGTGTGGATCTGAATGTCTGCTCTGCATTTGGCTCACACGAATGCAACACGCCTGTTTGCTCCTAATAACCAATATCACACACACACACACACACACACACACACACACACACACACACACACACACACTGAGCTGGTTACTAATTAATCACACGCACAAGAAATATCACATTTGCTTAATTCTGATAAAAAGCAGCTTAAAATACAATCATCTCTGAATAATTAGTTTCAGTACAAATAATTATTTCCAAATGAATTAAATGGTGAGTAATGACTGGAGCATGATCGGGAGAGAAAAGTATTTTGAATAAAGGTAGTTAAAATGTTGGGTCTATTTATTAAAAGGAGTTAATGGGAGGCAGGCACTGATACCACTACCAGTATTGGGTCTGATACTGCACGGAGCACAAGATCTATAGAACTCGATGAGTACTACATGATGTCATGGGTCACTAACTTAATACAAGAGAGAACGGGTGATGTCCTCGGTTTGGAGATTCTTTAACTTATTGAGAATGAGAAACGTAAGACTGACAATAAATTATGTTCAAAATATCAAGAGAGCAAACGTGACTTTGTGCAATACCAGCAACTGAATCACCGGATATTTGGACCAGCAAAGTTTGCTCATTGTAGCTCATTAGCTTTAATGCTATACACAAGCCATGCTACATGCTACATGCTAAAGAGTTTCTGGGCTCACACACCAGCGACGCTGCTAAACATGATTAATGTATGACTGATACACTCAATAAGAGTGAGCTCTGCTCCTCAGTCTACAGTACAACAGTGAGTATAGATGCTAGGTACATAAGTCGACTGTAGACCGTGAGGCTGCTAAAGCTATGCATAGCGTGGCAAAGGCTGAATGGAGGCAGGTCAGCAACGCCTAGCCTTTGTGAATTATTTGCATGTGGACTCTGAATCAGCCTTTGCAGCATTAGATATTAAATATCAAGTAGCCTCAGGTTAGTACTCTATTACTTAGCACATTTTCCTGTCCTCTCAAAAAGAAGTACCTTCACATCTCTAGTGCAATATTATTTATGTTCTTGGTTTTAGGTAAAGAATTATAGGCGTACTTTGTAAAAAGTAACGTGATGTCACTTTTGACATAAAACAATACTAAAAACTCCTTTCTTCAAGTTGGCCTTTGGTACGAGTTCAATTAGACTCCCTCGCTTTTCACATTTCACAACACGACAAATTTCATCCAGTTTTGTTTTACTCTTGTTTTTGGGGGTTGGGGGGGGGGTGTCTATTGCACTGTATATTTTTTCAACACAGATTTTGAACTACATATTTAATTTAATTTATTATTTCATTTTACTTTACTTTATTTCATTTCATTTTATTTCATTTCATTTCATTTCATTTCATTTCATTTCATTTCATTTCATTTTATTTTATTTTATTTTATTTTATTTTATTTTTAAGCTTGCACAGCACATTAGTCACTGACCATTGTTTCAAATGTTTTCTAAATAAACTTCAAATGTATTTTTGTGTAATCAGTGGCAGTCGTGAGTCAAATGGCTCTTTGCAACACTATAATTCTGTATAAATAAACCCCCAGATCCTAAACAATATGTAGACCAGCCACCCGTAACAACAACAAAGATTAATTTCTACTTGATCTGATATGCAGGGTGAAGTAAATGTGACATTGTTTTGATCATTGACCAAGTAGAGAATGCGTAATCCAAACACAACAGCAACAAAAACATTGTTTGACTTTCACATGGGAGTTGCCCCGTTCCACCTCCAGCAGGGGAAAAAATTCAAAAAGAAATCACCTCAAAAGAACCTGATATGAGCAGAAACTGCAACCTGGTAATTTAATCAGAGGGGCCGAAATCAAAGGAGGCAAAAGTTCAGGATGCGAATGCGCTGAAATGTATCAGTTCCTTTAGAACGTCCTGACATAGCTCACTGGTGGAGGAGCGAGCCTCGACAGAAAGGCCTGAGTAATGAAGATGGATGCGTTCTGTTATCAGGCAGCCACTTACTGGGGCCTGATGTAACCTTAAACATTGAGGATAGCTCAGTTGTACAAAGACTCTAATTAATGAATAGCGGCCATGAAAGAGGACAAGGCGAGTGTGCATTTGCAGATGAATTCAAGACACTAATCAAACGCTGGTGGAGTCATTTGGTTGGTCTCGAGAGAGAAAGAGAGAAAGAGAGAGAGCGACAGAGAGAGAAGAGATGTTTGGCGAGGACTTAAAGCAGTGTTTACATGCTGGCTTAATGACTGCATGCATCAATCAGTGTTTTATGTATGTGCATGTTCTTTTCATTCCTGTTTAACTGCTGAAGTGTTACATAAACTCATGCCAAGCACCGAGTTAAGAAAAAGAGCTGCGTGGAGACCAGCAGCACACTCCACAGCAAATCACATCCGCCGCTTTGCTGGGAACTTATTGGGTTTCCACGGTCGAGCCAAACATACCGTCCTCCAGTGTGAAGGATTAAACTGACCAACCTTTTTCTAAAGCAGGGAAGAAGACGTTTTCACATCACAAAGTCACAAATCTAAGCACAGTGTGCCATCTACATCTGTAATTTGCCATAGGCAGACATTAATTAGGTCAGATGTTTGCCCTGTTGGATAACATTTTAAAAGAGTGTGCAGCCTTCATGACCACGGTTCAGATTTTTTTAATGGAGACCAACTAATCCACAAGTTTAAAAGAATAAAATACATAGAAAATGTTGTGTAGGTACCATTTTCTGTAAATTGCCGCTCAGATACTATATTAATTTGAGCTCATGGTTAATCAAAGCCACATGAGATGGGATTCAGGCTTTCAAGCAGAAAGTAAAATGTAGATTTTATATAAATTCTGGGTAGTAAATTTCGCTCTTTATGCCATCTTTTACTGCTCTGGTCCAAACACTGTTTCCATTAACATAGAGAATACACAAATGGGGATCACCATGTAAACATGGCTACCAAATGTTGTTTCTCTACATTCCTATGAGTGTTTGATAGGACCAATGATACACTAAATCTGGGTTTGGTTCCATGTTCGACATTTTCCTTTCAGCACATTTGGTCATAAGCAATGTCCCTACAGTACAAACCACAAGTATGCATTCATCGTTTTCAGCTCAGATTTGTGGAGTACATGAAGCTGTTGGTGGAGAAACTGGAGCTTCACCTTCACCACCTCAGACCTGAGGTCCGTTTCACGAAGCAGGTTTAAGGATTACCCCAGGTTATTGAACACCGAGTTGAGGGAAATGCGGGATTTTCCGTTTCACAAAGGGAGGTAACTCAAACCGGAGGAAGCGGGGTAACTCCAGCCTGTTTCACGAAGCGGTGTAACGTCAACTCCCGGTCAGTTACCAGGGCAACAGACGCTCTAGAACTAACCTGGTCAGGAGCAGGTTTTTGTCAGTGAACACGGAGTTTTGCTCTGGCTCCGCCCCCTTTCATACGGACACGGGATTTCATTTCCTCATTCAGCGGGGGAGTTTTGGTGAAACAGTTCTGCACTGCCTTATTCCAGAGGCAAATTAGACGTGAACTTTATTCCCTCAATATGGAATGTGCTTTTGATAATGATCCGATTGATGAAGGCGCAGCGTTACTTCGCCGAGAATTTAATATTCGCATCATCAGACCATAGATGTACTGGCATTTGCAGACACCTTCCTTTTTGAGCGGTACCGTTTTACTGCAGAGACCATTATGTACATCCACAGTTTAATCGCTCTGTACATTAGCAACATCACCAGCTGAGCCTCGCCCTGACGTCATAGCAGATATTGTGTGTTGTGCTGCGTTTCCTCGCAAATGGCAGAGCTGTCAGAGACACCATATGACATCATCACTTCGGGGTCTGATCACCACCACCACCACCAACACCACCACCACCAAATAAAGACATGATGCACAATTCATTTGGTCTTTTTTATTTCCTACAAATACAAGCGCTAGTTTAGTTAATGTAGTTAGTAGTTAGCATAATTCACCTGGGACTGTACCCCCACCCTTAACTTGTGCTCCAGTTTTTTCCATCTTCTGGAGCAGGTGGAGTCTATAGATCTGTTTTACAGATAACTGGGAAGACATAAGGAGGACATTCAATTATTACAGTTGGACATGAATTCCACAGAATGAACCTCTGGTGTTTACTGAACATCTGTCTCACTGTCAGTCCTTGCAGTGGATGTTGAGGGACCCTCCTGCTGCTGCCCAGCCAGGCCCTGTTAAAAATACTGTGTCAATACTTCAGTGTAGACAAAATATCACTCTTTATTCCACCACAATGTTTCAGAAATGTAAACAGGATGAGAACTATCATACCTCTACAGGCCTTTGTGGATCCTCCTCTGTAAAGGCAGCAGACAGGGTTTCCTGTACTCTTCATCCTACATGAATATGTTTCAGTATATTTAAACTACCATTTTGCAAGATCTTTGGAGTGTTGCCTACTTACAAGGTCTGTTGTGGCATGAGGGGGTCCAGCAGGCAGAGAGCACCATCACAATCTGTTGGGTGACAAAAAAAAGACATGATGGGGAAATAAAGATGAACAAAAATAGGCTTAAAGAGATATATAGGCCTCGGCATATTATATATTATGAAGGAAGTGGTATCTTGAGGGGTGAGGTCTGAAGAGGAGCTCCTCCAGGGATTCCCTCAGCCACTGGCCTCCCAACATTCTGGCTTAGGGCTCCTCTGCCTCTGTTAAAGGTGGAGGTGCTGGGCCACCACCCGTTTTACACCTGCCTTCTTTCTGTTGGCTGAGTAAAGGCTGTCTTAGTTTAGCCTTAATTATTTGACAGCACATGATATGGGTGAGAAGACATTTATGTGTTTGAAAACAGCATTATGTTGGGAATAAAACACCTCACAGTCAAATGGCCACTTGATATTTACTGTACAATGTCACACATGATCGAAATTACGTTAAGAAATGTATTGATTAACAATTAAATTAGCAGCGGTCTTACCCGATTGGACAATGTTTTTATATTTCACTTTCAGCTGCTGCCAAGAGGCTTCTCCCCCGCGGAATTGCACCTAAAAGAAATAAATTAATAAGCTACCATCAAGCAGGATAAAATAAAATACAAAAAAAACCCAATAACTACGACACAAAGGTGATTTTTACCAGTTAGGACTTTAGGAAGACAAACCCCTCGGAGCTTTTTACTCCTGGTTAGTGGTTACCAGTAGAAATCCAACTTGTATAGGCTTTACTGTTTATTGTTGGGTTTATGACCTTAATAAAAATGTAAGTATGTATAGGCAGGGTGTTTTTAACTGTGATTATTCCCTTGCAATAATGTTGTGATGACAAAGACGTTTGAACTTACACATTCACTTGAGCAGCGATCTTCTTCCACGCCGCCTCCCTCTCTTTAGCAGCCGCTGCAACGTTGCATTTTTTTTAAAAAATATGTTCATATTGGCCATATGATGGGATCAATACTTCCTGCTCCACTGGCGTCAAAAACTCCGCCCTCCGCATCTCAGTTGTCATGGTGACTCGTTGAATCGGGGCTCCATTGATGCGGTCTTTTTAGAGTCGTGGTGCACGCGCTTGACTCCAGGTGAAACTACTCCGAGTTCATCAAACTGATCAAAATCCGGCGTCGTGAAACCGAAAACTCCGCGTTTTCTGTCTCAGTGTAACTCAACTCAGAGCTCGGTGTTAAGCCCATGGCTTCTTAAACCTGCTTCGTGAAACGGACCCCTGGTCTCAACGCTGTTTTGTTTACATGACTGTGGCATTTTTAAAGCCAGAAAAATATCACCTTTGGAAATCTAAACAACGGAACTACAACATTTCTGACAGGTGTTGCACTTCGACAAGCCCACTGTGTTGCAGTCAGTGGCTTTTCACCACATGTGCAATCGACTCCAAGGCAGGAGAACATTTGAGCTGCTCATCGTTGTGAATTTAAAAGCATTTCTTTAAGACAATGTATATTTATGTAATTTATTTACATCACCTGCAAAAGAGCAGATAGTTCTCCTCATACACGAGATACTGAGATGATCTTGGGGTGTTTTCTTTACACATGTTCAATGAAAAGGTTGTCATCTTCAGGTGTAACTTTTCTGAAAACTGAAAAAGAAGAAAAAAAATTACAACATATCTCGATTGTTCTCTTGTGAAGAGGATCTTGGTGTGCAACAGAGTGCCAGTGTCTCATTCGCACCTACCCTGCTGCACCTTACTCATTCCCAAAGCTCAACTGGGTTGACCTACAAACAGCTGGTGTGAAAGCACCCTACGATTGGTAAACAGGGGCTGTTTTCTGTAGAGCGGTGGGTGATACAGCTATATCGCCCTTCATGACAAAACACGTCAAACAAATGTCTCAAATCTCACCTCTCGATGTCGACAATGTAGAAAGTTGTGTTACACCTCTAGTCACACATGCCTGCATGAATGTAGTTCTACTTGCACAGTTTTATACCAATTTGTTGTTTAGCACCTGACACCGACTTATTATTCTTGACATTGCTGCTCTGTTACGTACAATTGGTTCCACAGACTATATTTAAAATCTTTAAAATACATAACAAATGTATTGGTGTATTTATATCACCAATTGTGTGGTTCATTTGGTAAAGTAAATGTAAAATTCAAACACAGAAGGAATGATCTGCTCACAAATGGGCAGAACTTCATCCAACAACTCTGAAGTTGATGTCATTCCGTTTGATTTTAATGGAATTGAACTGAGTACAACTGAAGATGTCACAGTTCTTCGGTGAACTGCGGACGGGCGTCGTCCACACGGTAGTACTGCTGAGCCTTGCATGTCCCTCTCCTCCAGCACCAGCTGCAGCGGAGCTCTCCGTGGCTCTTCGTGAGCCTCCAGCGGCAGACGTGGCTCGTCCTCCTGCTGGCGCTGGGGCTGCTGGGACTGGTTCCATACGTTGTCCATCGCATGATGACCGCCTTCACCAGACCCCCTCCTCCGGGCACCTTTAAAGTGGCGGCTGCCTCCTTCGGCTTCCTCACAGAGGTCCTGCTTATCAAGTGAGTACTTTGTGTTGCAATTTGGATTTATTAGACCTCATTTCTGTTCTGTTTTTGCTCGAGGCGTCCTTGGGTTGAACTTAACACGGTCAGAATGATTAATGAATAAGACTCTGACAGCAGTGCCTCCTGAGCTCTGCTGCATTCTGGTTTTGCCAAATGTATAAGAAAACAAGGTTTTTTTTTTATTTTTATGTTGGTCTCAAAACAACAAGAGATGAGTGCCTGTGTCACCCCCCTAATGACACACCCGCATGTTCACCTAGTCCGCTTCCTTATTTTGATATTGCTAATTGGAACCATGCCTGCAGTCCTGTAAACCATTAGCAAATGAACAGTCTGCTTATTAATATCTAAGTGGTAAACAATGCATTTGATTGCAAGCATAAACAATGTCAGCTAGAGAGCAACATATGGCAGATATTGTAATCAGATTACAAATCCACAGTTGTGTAATCTATAAATCCCAAAGCAGTTGCTCAGTCAGGATGCATATTTAAGTCTTTTATTGTTTCTAGAATTCATGTTACAAAGAAGGCACTTGGGTTTTGCATATTTTTATTAATTGTTTTTTTTTTTATGTTCGAAAGAATTTAAAGCAATGCTATTTCAGTCAATCTCACATTTTAAAAAAATTATATAAAATGACATTGGGTGAAATAAAATTATCATTATTATTATGATTATTATGATTCTTCTTCTTCTTCTTCTTCTTCTTCCTATTATTATCATTATTATTATTATTATTAGTGTTATTATTATTATTATTATTATTGTTGTTGTTGTTGTTGTTATACAGGGGTTCTGAAAAACTGGATAGGAAATACAGATTAAACTATGGACCATGCTTTTCTTCTTTTTTTTTTTTTACAGTGAATGCTGGGACAATCAGCAGACTAGATCAATGACAACCATAACAAGAGTACATATATACAGACTTCCTATACCTTTTAGCCATGTTCAGAAATGTCCAGATCTGTAGTGTACAAACTAAATTCACCACGTCAAACAGGGTGCCTCTACTTAATGGAATTTACAGCATGGTGGGACAAGAAGCAGTAACCCTGCAGTCACCCTTAACTGCTCTTGTGCCAGCAGTGAAATTAGGACTTTGTGTTCTACATGTGCCGACCCCCCCCCCCCCCCCCCCCCCCCCCCCCCCCCCCCGCCACATTTGTCTCAACTGATATAAGAGAGGCTGTTTGTAATTAACTCAACAAGGCCTATAACTTTTTTTTCTTTCCTCTCATTAGCTGCCTTTAGAAGGAATGTGCTTAGTCAACTGGTAATTAATAAATATGGCGGTGGTGGTAATGTGTTGTTATGTTGCTGCAGCTCTTGTCCACGTCAGTACTGAACTGTGAGTTTATGACAGGAAATTGGTTTGTTTACAGCAGCTCATAAGATCTGAGCTGCTGCAGATATCTGCTTGTTTAGGTGTGAAAATGACTTAAAACTGCTTCTGTATTATTCAATGTATCTTTCTTTTACACATTGCTGTTGTTTTGAAATTTGAGGAGTTAGTAAACTGGGGAGCCCAGTTGTTCTTAGTTAGACCTTTTACCTTAACAATTGCCTTCCAACAAGGTGCTGGAAACCATTTGGCTTTATGTTACCACAGCTGCTGCCGATTTACTGGTTATATATCGATGGCTTGCAGGTGTGGATTAGTGCACAGGCCGACCTAGGCTGCAGCCTGGAGGCCCCACGTGTGGAGGGACCCTCTGATTGGACTATTTTCAAAGATTTAAATAGCACTTCAGTGGGAAATAGGGATTAGCCTCTATTGGTCTGTAAGGTTGGAAATAAAACAAATAAAGCACCTGATTAGTCATCGCTATCCAATCAACAGGCGCCTGCGTCGTCACGCTCCTTGATCTGTTCACTTGCATAACAGTGGACGAGGTGATGCAGCCAGAGTTTAGTGATGTTACTGAGCCACCAGATGCACCGACAGGTTGAGCTTCCAGTGAACCGACCGTGAGCCACGGCGAGCCTGCTAATGCTTTGGACACGTTTGTGTTCTTAAACAACATTGCATATTTCTCTGTACAAGATCCTCAGAGGAAATGTTCAGGTGGCCAAGTGATTTTCAACCAGGTTATATTCTAAGGCTGTGGTGTCAAACGTGAATCCTGCTGCAAGCCGGCCCACCAACACTGACACCGGTAACGCACTAATTAGTAAGAAGTTTTGAAGTTCTTTCATGGCAATGTCGTAATTCTCTTCAGTAATTGTTTGTTTTTGTGAAAAAGACATTTTAATCACATATACTCTGCGTCAGAACAAAGGAAAATTGAAAAGTTTAGATTTAAAGGTTATTAAGACACTATTTTAATGGTTCGGGCGATTTAGGATGACATTGATTTGACGACCCTGATTTAAGGGGTGTAACTTTTTTTTTTGTGTGTGTTTTAAAAATAGGTGAGTCTGCCTTCAACTCATTATGTTACAAATTGTCCAAGTCTAAGCATTGACATTAAAAGTCAAGTCAAGTCACCTTTATTTATTGAGCACTTTAAAACAGCTGTGGCTGAAGCCAAAGTGCTTCACATAATAGACAGAAAACAATTACAATAGAAGAGTAAAAACACTCAAACAGTAAAACAAACAATAAGAACAAATGGTGGAGCACCAAGATAAAGCAAAAGATGAATCATCCAAAAGAAAAAAAAGATGACCAAGAGTGTTGATTTGACGCAGTGAACAAAATTGGAGCTGAATGTATTTTTTGTGGTTAAAAAAAATGAATAAAAAACAACACCTGGCAAACCAAAGTTTGAAACGACAAGCAGCAGTCCACCAAACGCCCCAGGACAGTGTGTAGACTTAGTTTTTCCTCAGAGAAAGGAAGTCGTAGTTACAGAGTGTAACAAAGAAACTGCATTTCCCATATGGTGTGTTTTGTCGGGCTGTGGTGGTGGAGGAGGGTCGCCTGGGTTTACAATGAAAAAAGTAAAAGGTTTGGAATCGCTGATCGAGAGGAAGTTCTTGGGAATGAAATTGGACAACGCCAAGAATTGATTGAGGAGAACGCCTCAGTCAGGTCACTGCTGAATCTTGTCAGAGGAAGGAGATTACAGTTGCTCTCCAAATATGGACAAAGCACCGACACTCAACTTGACTTTAGCTGTAACCACGACCAGCAGGGGGCGCTCAATCTCAAAACGTGGACTTGTGCAATATATGGAGTGCAAAAATCTGACTGAAGTGACATAACGTGTTTCTCTACGCTAGGCATGAATACGTCCAAAAACAAGTGATCAGTCCTGATTATTTATGAAAAACTATAGGGTAACACATTTTAATCAATCGAAAAGAGCAATTGTTTAATTCCTGTTGGCCAGGAAGAGCAGAAGGTAGAGGCACTGAAATACAAAAGAAAATGACCAAAAACAACAATGTCAAGAAAGCTGGTTCTCTTTTATAATGCTGCCAATGGAAACATCTCTAAACATCAAAAGAATTCAAAAGCCATATTGATTACCAAACACAAAAAAAACCCAAAGAAAAAAACAGTTTGAATATGTAACCTTCTTTTTTGTTGTGGTTTTTTTTGGGGGTTTGTTTGGTTTTTTTAAGTTGAGAGAATGTCTCTCACTCTCTGCTCTCGCCTTTGATAAAACTTTGCTTGAGCCTCATGTGAATTACTGCATCAAAACGTTTCCAACCCAACTAAACAAGCTGGAGATTCTCCAAAACAAAATCATTCTTCATTGTATTGAAACGCATCTGGCCAATAATGTCAGTTACCACTGTGTGTGAAGGAGGATGGAAGAACAGACGGATGGATATATATATATACGATATGAGAAATCCAATGGCATGACCTTAATTGTAAATATATGTAGTACAGAAACCTGAGCTCATGTTCATGTAACCAAACTCAGTTTAAATTGAAAATATCACTTAAATCCAACTGATAAGTGATTCCAATGCACTAAGAAATCGAGTCACACAATGAATACAAAAAAACAACTCAAAGTCCATATTTGTCAACTGAGCGACATTTGATCAAGTCTCTTCCACGTCGACCCACAAAGCGCTGCTCCAGTGTCCACCACCCTGAAGCTCCACTTGTTACTGGACGGAACATGAGGACGTGACCTTGAGTGCAGGATGAGTCATCAGATATTAAACACTGTTTCACAATAAAAGCTGGGAAATAATGGGGATAAAATATTAGAATAATGCATATTGAGACAAGTTATACAATGTGATAAGTGGTGAACTACATGCTTTATTACTTGCCAAATTGGAGTCTTTTGAAGTTTTGATACGGAGATTTAAGGTTCACTTTAAGATGTACTTACTGGTCAAATGTCACGGGAACAGAATCAATATAAAATGCCAGTTGAAATGTTTGTTCTAAGCACTAATACTGGTGGCCGAGCCCAAACAATGTCCTGTGGCGTTGTTGGAGGTGTACGCTGGTCGTGCTGAGCAGGTTTTACATGGACTGGAGCTCAGATTATTGCTGGTCCAGTAGGTAAGTTGGTGGGTTCCCCTCATTAGGAGCGGTGGTCCCCTCAGACTCTCATGCCCAGTGGTGCTCATGCTGCCTGTGATGTGCCAGCCTCCTGCTGCCCCCTGTCAGTGTGCATCTCAATCACACTCCGGCCCCCCGGGGGCTGGAAGCCTCTCGGAAGAAGCCACGCAGCCCCCACCCGTAACCCCCCACCCACCTCTCACCCTGCAACCTGCCTGTTAGTCTTACAAATAGGCACGAAGCAAAGATAAACAAGTAAACAGCTGGCGGTGACCTTTGGTAGTTTGCCGTGGTGCTGGATCCATGTTGTGCTTTATGTACACTGATTCTAGTAATGGAATGGTAACAGGCCGTCAGGTCAGATCATTGGCTGTGATGAAGGCGTTATTGGGCCACTGAACATGTTTATTACCCTGGATTCAACACAATTCTCCTTTTCCAGCATGTGGACATAAATTTACATTTTATTTTTGGTTGATTTGATGGTCTTAAGATACAACAATAAAACTTACACAATAAAAACACATATTCCTACTGACTTGAGAAAAACCTGGACACACCCACAACAACACATTTGTATTGAAACACACTGCAGACGTCAGACTACAAACTAAATGTTTTCAAGGAGCAGTGGTGTGTAAAAGTGAGACAAATTGCCTACAAACCCCCAACTTAAGTAATTTAAAAGTCAGATTTTCAAGATTGGCGCTGATTCTACAGGCCATTATTGTGACAGAAGAGGCAGGAGATGAAATATAAAAATGTGGAATTATGGAAATGACTTTGTGAGGTCCACCTAGGATCAGATTATGAAACTATTCTCATAACATAAGTGAAAACAAAATATGCATAAATATGCTTTTGATATTTCTGATGAAGAACCAAAGCGTTCAATTTTGACGTTTTTAAGCCCGTTTAAATACAAACTGGTGTTTTTCCTTTGATATGCAAGTTTCCTTTTTTGTTTTTTTAATGAAACCCATTGACTATATTTGGGAAGTCAAAGAGTATAAAAGCTTCAATTGCTCAAAGCTCTGAACTAAAATAGAGGAAATTTTGAGTCATTATATCTTCTTGTGGATCTCAGAGTCGCGATCCGGCTTCCCTTCAACACGGTGACCCTCTAAAATGATCTTCCCCCTCACCCTCACCCTCACCCTCGTCCCACTGCTGCAGGTCTGTTATTGGACACATTCACAAAGTCACATGACATTTGTCAGGCTTGAACTGCCTTTCAGAAAGGCTGTCACACAATATGCGCTCTCGCCTTCCTCTACTGTCAGGGCGAGAGTGTGCGTCGCCGAGACAGTGCCCCTGACCACGCTGCGCCGCGCTGTGAATTTTTATATGCCATGGCCTGGAGGTTCGAAACTCTCATTATGCCGTGTTAGATTTATTAAAATAGATTATGGAAATGTTAATTAAGTCATTAATTACATTATTTAAGCAGCATTGACAGATAAGGGAGTGTGTGTGCGCGTGGGGGGGTGTCGAGCTCCCTGGGTGGTTTAAAAGGATGTGATTGGTGACAAGGGATACTGTGGAGATGGCGTCTAACCGCGAGCACTGACATGATACAAAGTGGCCTCCACTGCTCTCTCACCTCACGCTACTGTCTGCAGCAGCTTTCAGAGCTGCCTGAGGACGAGTCGCTCATCACCCTTTTGCGAGACACACAAGTGCATGCTCGGCTCCGAATGAGCGTTTCTCCCAATTTGAATTGAATTCAAGTAGATTTGGGGGTTCTGCCTCACGTCGCTCTGTGAGGACGGAGCATTGGCGGCGGCATCTGGGCAAAAAGGCCTCAAAGCATATTTCCAAACTGCTCCAAAGAGAAAACACAATGGTTCAATTGTGAGATGAATAACCCAGGAGTTGATACTGGAGACTCTCTTATCTGCTGACAGTTTAGTTACCAGAAAGGCCCGAGAAATGCGTTTTCCAATTCTCTGAGAGCTGAGCTTTTCTTTGTCCCATCAAACCTATATTAAAGGAGGAGAAAATTGCTCTGATCACTCACGATAAGAACAAATGATAGACGATGTAAACAAGCAGAATTCTTCAATTCAGATCTGAGGTGCCGATTTGCCTCGGTAGGCAATTACCATGTGGACTGAGGTTACGCAGCCAGTCAATCTAGCAGGAAGGGTTTTTTTTTTTTTTTTTGTCTTTCCTGTCCTGCTTTTGATTTTTCTACAAAAATCGTTGGAATAAAATGTATCATTAACTCCGGTAGGTGAGAAAGTACAGCACATAATGAGTCTTGATTCCCGGAGTTCTCCATCAGGTTGCCAGGCAGCACTGAAAGCTGTACGTCTTGATATAAAGTGGCTGCTGATTGTAGGAAATGATACAGCGTGCGGTCATCTGACTGACCACCTGGGAGCCAGGCTATCAGGATTAGCTCCTACATCAGCTCCTACATCAACAACAACCTAATGATAACTAACTGATTGCACAGACAGTTAGCATGTAATCTAACAAGACTTTCTTACGCAGTGTGGTACTGTGAGAGGAAAAGTGGCAGGAATCCAACTGTTTTAATGTTTACTGTATTTTTTAAAATCTTTCCATAAAATGAATTCCATGCAAAGATTCTGCTACTTGCCCATGCACTAGAGTGGTGCGCCCTCATTAGCTGCCTGCTACTAGCACACCGCTAGCTCCGCTCCAGAGCTCGCAGCTCACAGCTAATGAGGGGCGACCGTGGCTCAGGTGGTAGAGTGGTCGTCTTTCGGAGTGAGAGGTCGGAGGTTCGATCCCAGTCTACACCAGTCTGTGTGTCGAAGTGTCCTTGGGCAAGACACTGAACCCTAAATTGCTCCCAGTGGTCGACTAGCGCCTTGCATGGCAGCTCTGTCCCATTAGTGTGTGAATGTGAGCGTGAATGGGTGAGTGAGCTGATATGTAAAGCGCTTTGGGACTACCTCAGTGTGGTTAGAAGGCACTATATAAAGAGCCATTTACCATTTTACCATTTTAATATCTCGGTTCGGCAAGTATCTCGAAACAGTGGTGTGAGAGCATTGACTCTGGTAGTGGTTTGTCTGTGTCCCTGCTCAGTGTTTCACACAGTGATGTCTGACAGGCTCGTTCGCACCAATAAGAGCTAATGGCTGACATGCTGGTGATGTTAACTCAGTTCCGCAAACAATTGTGGCGTTGGCGAAGGTCTGCGCTCTACCGAGTGACCGCTCTACTTCAATATTACTTTATTTGTCATAACCAACAGTCTATTGTCCATTGCACTAGCACTTTTATTTGGGAAGGTCCTAATCCACAATCTAATCCCTAATCTTAATCAAGAGTAATGCAGACTAATTCTCATACAAGCGTTTATACCTGTTTTTACCAATGAGCATTGATGGTTTGCCCATAATATCAAATAAACCATGTCAGATTGCAATCTTTCAGTAACTTGAGGATGTTTTCTAAGCAGTCGTGAAGGGGGCAGCTGTGTGATACACATTCTTTCTGTATGACGACTCCCTGAACTGAAGGAAAGTATCTTGAGTGTTTGGAGCTTGTGACTGACAATCATGTCCTCATGTCAGACACACAGGATTATTGTGGAGCTTGTAAAAATGCTTGTGAAAACACATTCAGGAACCTGAATACCACGAGTCTGGACACAAACTGAACAAAGTGTTGGTTCTTCTATTCAATTCACTGGAAAAGGGAAATGGGAGGATTGAAGCTTCAAAGCAGCTTGTGCGTGGATCAATCTTTGATGGATTGGTAACTGGTTGAGAGCGCCACCACTGGTGATAGAAGGGACAAACCACTAACCAGTGACACGCCAATGGTAAATGTACTTAAGCCAGTCAGATTGACATTGCACCCATGTTCCAGAACCTAAATGATCTGCTGTGCTTTGGTTCCACATGCAAGCATGGTGCATTTAAAGGTGTTTCAACATTTAGTTCTTGGTTTGTTGGAGCTGATCGGTTTGAGGTGGTGCAAAGAAATGCACTAATTGTTGATTTTATTTTTTGGGGGTTGGAATTGACACCTATGTCATACCAGGAGGATAATGAGCACCCGTTTGCCTGACACCCACTTTACAGACTTGAGTAAGTTACAAAACCAAACTTACTGTGGAGAATGCCCAGAACTACTTACTAATGCCTAAGCTTCATCCTAAACATGTATGGGATTTTATAGCTTGGATATAATTGGCTATAGTGGCATCTATTTGAACAGAAGAAGCAGGAAAATTAACATGTATTATTTGCTCTTTGATTTAATGACAAGGAAAGCCTGAACCTGATTAGGTTCCGCTCGTTTGCATTAATCTTTCAACCTAAACGCAACTATGACTTCTTGAAAAGTTGTAAACCAGCTTTATTGAGTGTGGCACTGGTTTCAGGTTTGCATTTTGGCAAGTACTGTTGATATGAGAAACACTGATGAAAACATTCAGGCTCCGTTTACAGAACAAACTTTTGTGTTTATTTTAGTGTTCCTGTCATTTCTGTGTAAACGGACACAGTTTTCAAAATGTTTCTATGTAAACGCAAACAGTGTGTGAAACGACCTCTCCAAAAATGATGCCAAGGGACAACACACATATAACAGAGAGAACTCAGCAGTTTTTCAGTTGGTTAGAGATGATTTCAAGGCCTTCGGTTGCATTGCAAAGCCAGTGTGAGATTAAAGGTTAGAGAAAGTGAAGTTTGGATCTGAAGTGTGCAGGTTTGGATCGCACGGCGGGAACCTGAGCAAAACCCTTTACCCCCATCAGGGATCAATAAAGTTTACAGGATGTTGCATCATAGAATATAATCAATTTAACAGGTTGTGTGATGGACACCAGTAAGATCACCTCACATATGCAGATTATTTGGTCATCAATAGAGAGCTGGATTTCCAGCAGTGTATTGGACTGACTTTGTTGTGACTAACTACTGACTGTTTGTATGTTTCAGGTGTCTCTTCAGCGACCTGAGCAGTCGGCACCGGCAGGCCGTCCAGAGCTCCTTCACGCTCCGGCCCAGAATCCTCAAGGAGGACGAAAGAGCTGCTATGATTCAATCAAAAACGCTTTAGCAGCAGCAGCTACCCATCTAATGGACTCACTGAAGGCCGGATGTCTCGGCTTTTTCTGAACGTACGAACAGAATACAGGCTGAGAATAAAATCCTGCGGGGAGTGAAATATCCTGCCATGTAAACTATCGTTTTAATATATTAGTGAGGTGCATATATGAGTTCTTGCACTTTAGAGCTTATTTTTGAAGGTGTCAAATATTGTTGTTGTCCCCTCTGTCCGTCCTTCATGTTGTACTCGCTGGATACATTCGCACATGATGTAAATTGATGATAAGGAGTGTTCATGTTCCAGGAGGGAGAGAGAGAGAGAGAGAGAGAGAGAAAGAGCCTGAAATCACTCTCTTTCCTTAATGATGCCCACACAGAGACAATGGGGCGCCGCTCTGATTAGTGTCACCTGTCCTTGTGCATCTCATCAGCTCCATTATGGCTCCATCTCCCATGCTTCTCCCGCTAATTGAATAGCCCGTGAAGTGGTGACGAGGACGGGGGCGAGAGCAACGTCTGTCCCACTGCTGCTTCAGAAATGAGAGTAAAGCTTCCTGGAGAGACGCCAGTTCTTAAAACATAAACCATTATCATACAGATAGGAAAGTGCCAACAAGTGGCCCTCATGTCAAATTACAATCATATTGACTATGGATTATTTTCATCTGCAATCGCTTCAAATTAACATCGGCAGTATAAAACGCGAGCGATTCCGCATTTCTTCAGTGCGTCAGATTCCTTTGTAACAAACGTCGTGTGGGAAGATTGGTACCCATGATTCTATGCATAGGAATTGAAGTGCACAGTTAGTATTTGTCAAAGTTTTTAGACTTTATTAAATTTAGCGCACTGCTGGTTGTGCTCAGCTTTCAGACAGTTGAAGCAACAAAAAAAAATCTAAATGTGACTCAGCAGAAAATACGATGCTATTAATTTTGGTAGAGGTTGATAGTATGACGTTTAGGGAACCTTCCAATACCTACCAATATATATATATATATGAGGAGAAAAGTTGCCTTTCGTCATGAGCTACCAGCAGTTTATGTCCCAAAAAGGGCGACAGGTTGTCGTTACCTTATAAATACTATAAAACACACACAGTAGACACACATTATACTTCCATCTGACTGTATTGTAGACTTTGTATATTGTTTGCATTACGGAGAATAACTTTTGCTTCGTGGCATTTAATAAGTACGAGAATGAGTACTTAGTATTAGCAAGTTGCTAAAGGTCGGTACTTATACTCATCCTTTATAAAAGTTTTATCGGTACATCCCTACTTTTAATATATCTAAATACATTAACTGCTATTCACAGTTAAATACAACAATGACAACTTTGAAGTACAGCTTGTATATTTTATTAGGCCTAGTAAAAAAAAATACTGTGTAACACTTTGATCTGTGAACTGTGAACACTACGGTGACACAATTAGTTTTCTTAGGGAATAAAATAAAGCCACCACTCTGCATCATCATCTTTAATGTTGCATTGCTGACAAATTAAGATTAACATCACGCTGAAACAACAATATCCAATAACGGCATGTAGGAATACTGACAAGACTACTAACAAAACATTACTTAAATAGTACTACAGTTGTTTAAAAAGTATTCAAGTATAGCATAAGTTATTTTAACTGTTGATGTTAAATGTTTTAATAACAACAACCAGCGTTCAATCTAACTGACCAGTCTAAAACATCACATTGTGGAAACAAAGGTACCGCGAATTATAACAGGAACTTTCCATGTTTAAAGAATTAACACGTTATCTGTAAACATGCAGATCAAAAGCTCTGAACTTTCATTCAAATTGTGCACTCACTCAGTAGTAACATGATTTTAAAAGTATAAAACAGATTAAATGGTTTAAATTGTACAAAAGTAGAAGTAAAATTATATACTTGTAGTAATGTGGGTGTGACAAAAACGTAATACAATGGCCATTAATTATTTTAAATGCAATAAAGCAAATAATGTAATAACATGACAATAGTGAAATAATATATTTCAGTCATTATCATATGAACTTTTTTCCGATATTCTGTTTTTGCATATTTTACTGGTAATAACATTATTGAAGAAAGTGTAATAACACTTAAATATGACTTCATTTTCCATGCAGCTTTCGTGAAAATAATCTTATCATGAATAGAAGTCAGAGTCATTCATTGTGCAATTACTATGAGTTTACTTTTATTTACTTATCGATTTTATTCTATTTCAAATTACATAAATGATGTTTGAAATGTGTTACTTCACAGCCGCTAATTTGCAGCCGCTCCTCATATTACATTAAACTGCTTTTCCATGGAATGGACACTTAATTTAAGAGGATGTAGGAGCAAAAATGTAAAGTAATAATTAAAATAGTAATCTTCCTTTTGTATAATCCCTTGGTATTAAAAGTCCTGTTTTAACTGATATACAATAAACTGCTCATGTATTCACTGGATGCTATGAAGCCCCAGAAAAGGGGAACTAAAACTTTAAATTGTGGCTACAAATTAGTACTTTCTGGCTACAAAGTAGTAATTTGATCCTATGAAATAGTAAATAATCATCTGTGGTCAAAAAAATAGTCATTTCTAGCAATTTGAGGCTACAAAATAGTAATTTGTGGCAACATCTTAAACTTTCAGAAGTCGTGTTTGGGGCTCAGAAGGATGCTTTTCTAGATTAGCATTTTTATGTACACAAATACAGACTCAGGTTATCATTGTCCATTCTCACTTCAACGTGTATCACAATTTAAAATAAACAAACAAAAAAAACCACAACTATGGAAGTATTTTTGATGCTCATGTTTCTTTTTTAAGTCACATGGAGACTGTGATATATTGTATTTGGCCACCAGGATGTGATGCACCCAGTTTATTTTGATATCTTCCATCCTGAGGAATAGATGGAGATCTCAGTGTGATCCTGACTTTCTGATGTGAGTTTAAAGTCTCCCAACTTCACCAAACCAAACATGCTTAAGATAAAGATTTACTCTAATGACAACTATTGTCCCAGGAGCTGATGTTTGCTGCAAATGTATTGCAAATAAATGCTTCTCTGTAAATTGCTCTTAATGGGAAACATATAAAAGAAATACATTGATTAACAGTGATATGACTGAGTATCATTATTCCGGTGAATTGCTTTCACATAATGAAATACTTTTTTTTCTGGCCTCTAACTCGTGTTTACACTGAGTAATTTTTCAGGTTTGCCTGTCTTTAGTCAAGAGAAAATACATGAGATATTATTCAGATGGGGAAAGAAAACCTTGATTTATATATATATATATATATATATATATATAAAAACCCTCTTTTATTTTGATTGGATAAACATTGCCAGCTGTGATGCAGGGCTGTAGTGTTGGTGCTTCTCCTGCCAGGCAGGAGCTTAGCTGTTATCTGCATGTGCCTGAGGCAAAGCTAATGTAAAAAGATCCTCCTCGCTCTGCTCTGGTAGCAGTGAGCTCCGCCAAGCTTATCCTCCTCAGTCCCTTTTCTGTTTCACCTCTCGGTCACAGCCAAGTGACTCTCAGCCGTGTGACGCTCCGGCTCGGGCCTTTTCACCAACAGTCATGGATGGAGGGAGTGCGCCAGTATCTTGCGCAGCTCTATCTGTTAAATGCCCGCAACGGCAGCGTCCCCACGCCCGGTTTCTGCTAGCTTAATGTGTGCATGTGGGGCCAGATGGACACTTTCACGAGTGTACAAGTGTGGATTATTCTGCAGGCTACATCTGGGGCTCCACATGGTGCGGCAGACTGTGGTGGGAGAGACAGGTGGGTACGTGGGGAGCGCACACCTCCAGTGGGCTCGCTTACATCGACGCGCAGCGACGGGCCACCAGCACAAATGGCAAACCTGAAAGGTCACGAGTCCATCCTGGAAAGACAAACGCTCCGTCTCTCGTCACGCACACGTCACACTCCCACATCATGTTCGTCAAACTGATTTTTCTTTTTTTTTTCTTTTTTAACCATGTCGGCACAGTGGGAGTAATCTGTGTCTGGCTCAAGGACACTTTGTCATGTGGACAAGAGGAGCCAGGGACTGGACAGACACTCCTATGATTAATAGCCTACCTACTCCACCACCTGAGCTACAGCTGCTCATAGTACGAGTGTGCCACCACCATCAGCACATTATCACATTAGATTCTGATTCATTGTTGTCAGTGTTCATCAGCTGCTACAACACACACACACACACACACACACACACACACACACACACACACACACACACACACACACACACACACACACACACACACACAGTATTTTTTCATGCAGTCATTTTACTCCGTTAGATACTTTAAATGTTCACGCAAGACAAGAATAACTCACTGATACTTTGTTTGGCCTCCACCGCTGCTCTTAATTGCTAGATAAAGCAGCCACCTCCAAACTTTCATCTCTTTCAACAAAAACAATTCAATAAAAGACACTGAAATGTTTCATGGAACTGAGAGAATACAGATATAAAAACGTGTCTTGCTGTGGGTTCGTCAGTACAGGTAAGATTTTTCATGTACAGCTGGTCAGCTGCACATCACTTGCTGGATGATTAAGGTTCATATCAACCTGATGGTGTTTTGCAATTCAAATGTACTTTCTTGCTCTATAGGTGCTACCGGAATCTTCAGTTGCATAGGTCCAAAGAAATGTGAAGTTGAGCCAGCGTAGTGGTCTATAATGAGGCCACAGAGCCCTCCGCAGCGCTCTAAACAAAGCCTTTGTTTAATTAAACATTTTAAATGTTTGTTTTTGAGTGTGACCAAAAGTAAACAGGGTTGTTAGCTCCATGCAACTGGCTGCTAATTAGCTATACAGTGTGTGTAAACACACCGATCAACACATCTTGACTGTTCACGTGTGTCACTTCCGCTGCCGATTCAGTTATTACTCATCCACACTTTGACTTCACAAACCCGTGAGCTTACTCTGCAGTGTCGTGCTCACAAACTGGTTTTTGGTGATAAAGAAGACCGTGCAAAAAAGAAACTCAAAGATTAATTCAATTTCAAAATGTGACAAACTGCAGCCACAGGTGTTTAAGTGAAAGCAGCCAAACTGGGTGAGAGACCCTCCAACATCAGCAGGTTCCTCTCAGGGAGGGCAGGAATGATTTCAAGACAGCAAAGAGGCGTAAACACAGATTCTATGCTGTTAGCTGTAAATCTCCTTAGGCACCATTTCTACACATTTCAAGTGAAAACACATCATTTTTGTATTTGAATTTCAGAAAAGTTTCATACTTAAGTGGCAACGTTTTGAAAACGATGTCCGTTTACAACCAAACTGCAAAATTATGAAGTGAACATGTTTGGCCCCGAGTGGCTGCTGTTGGTTGTTTCGTAATGAAATCACACACAAGTGTACAGAAACGATAATCATTAACAATGGGAGCAGATGAATATTACAGTGACTGTCAACTTTAAAACCAACAAGTCCCAGGAGAACATGGACTGGGAGTCATGACACTCTGGAGCAAACATTGTTTTTATTGTCCATCTACTGAGCATGTGCAGAGGAACTATTTATTACTGCTGTGTGGTGCATGCGCAGTAGCAGCATCTCTGGCGTCTCCAGGGAAACGGAGTGCTTTCAAAAGGTTCCTCCTTGGAGGCTGTTTTAAAAAAGTGGCATTCTCAGTGACTCAAGCCACCAGTGACCCCCAATATTTCCTCTTGAAAACATTGTAAAGAGGTCCTTAGTTTTGCCAACACACGAGGAGGAGGAGGAGGAGGAAGAGGAGGAGGAGGAGGAGGAGGAGGAGGAAGAGGAAGAGGAAGAGGAAGAGGAAGAGGAAGAGGAGGAGGAGGAGGAGGAGGAGGAGGAGGAGGAGGAGGAGGAGGAGGAAGAGGAGGAAGAGGAAGAGGAGGAGGAGGAGGAGGAGGAGGAGGAGGAGGAGGAGGAGGAGGAGGAAGAGGAGGAAGAGGAGGAGGAGGAAGAGGAGGAGGAGGAGGAGGAGGAGGAGGAAGAGGAAGAGGAGGAGGAGGAGGAGGAGGAGGAGGAAGAGGAGGAGGAGGAAGAGGAGGAGGAGGAGGAAGAGGAAGAGGAGGAGGAGGAGGATGAGGAAGAGGAAGAGGAGGAGGAGGAGGAGGAGGAGGAGGATGAGGAGGAGGAGGAGGAGGAGGAAGAGGAAGAGGAGGAGGAGGAGGAGGAGGAGGAGGAAGAGGAGGAGGAGGAAGAGGAGGAGGAGGAGGAAGAGGAAGAGGAGGAGGAGGAGGAGGAGGAGGAGGATGAGGAGGAAGAGGAAGAGGAGGAGGAAGAGGAAGAGGAAGAGGAAGAGGAAGAGGAGGAGGAGGAGGAGGAGGAAGAGGAGGAGGAGGAGGAGGAGGAGGAGGAGGAGGAGGAAGAGGAGGAGGAGGAAGAGGAGGAGGAGGAGGAGGAGGAGATTTTCGAAAGGACTTTTTTTGTGGAAGATATACACACAACTAAAAATCCATTAAACAACCATAGATTTGAGCAAAACAAAATCAAAAAGAAGAAGAATGGTACTTTATGAATCTTCTTGGAGAAATGTCTTCACTGAACTGAACCCTTGGTGGCAGCTGCACAGAGCTGATGGGGGTCAAGGGTCTTGCTCAGGGACCCCCAGTGCTGGAAACCAGACGGCCCGGAGGAAACCCATGCTCGCATGGAGAGAACATGCAAATTCCACATACTTGAAACCACAACTTTTTTACTGTGAGGCGAGAGCACCAACCACTGCTCCACAGCCAATACATTGAGATTTTAGGATTTTGGTAGCCTGAAGAGTTTTCAATAGTGACAAGAAGCAGAGGTCTTCTGAAAGAAACTATGCAGACCATACAGCACTGATTCTATCGTGAGATGTTCAACAGTTTCAGTAAGCGTAAAAGTAGAGTCCTCTTGAAAAGGAGAAAATTGCCCCAAAGCCTCACACACTCTGACGACCATTACTCATTAAAAGTCAAGTATCACAAATTAATTTATAACAGGAGTGTTAACCTTTCAGGAAGTAGGCCTGGCAGAGAGAAAGAGAAAGAGTTGCACTGTTTCTGCAAAATGAGTTGACATAATCATAAATCGAGAGCTAAAACTAAACAGCTGCTTGCAGAAAGATGCTGCATGTAAACTATTTATCTTTGAACCAGCAAATAATTATCACCAGGGAAATTCCTAAATGTGTCGGGTTTAGTCTGTGAAAAATTGGAGTCTGAACTCTTACAAACTGAAAAGCCGCTGCTATTGTTAGAACCCTGAATTCTATTATCTGAACTCTGATATGCCAAAACATTACAGGTAAACCCAACCCTGGCAGAAACAGACCAAAATGTTTCTATTGTGCAAAAGCCTTCATATATAAGCACTGATCAGCTGCAACACAACACATTTTGACCATTCATGTGCATTACTTTGGCTGTGAAATCAGTTCGAAGCCTTGACTTCAAACCAATTAAAGTTTGCTTTGGTGTCAGGCTCACAAACCAGTTACTGACAATAATTACACTGACTGTGCTGAAAGGTTTTGTGTTTCTACACACACAGGTTGAAGTACCGTATTCAGGGATACTATGCCAAAAAGACATGACGCATACATGTGAAAGTCCAAATATGACCATTGGCAATCACAGACACGTGATCGAGAAAAGAGTCTATTGTATGAACCGACAACCAAGTAAAAGTTTTGAGCTCACACCGGATTATAGAATCCAGAACATTAGCATTAACACAACCATGTAATCGCCTATTGTTGAGTGGTTAGCAGGGTGAGCGCATGCTAACGCAGAGGTAGCACTATGACGGCCTTATTCCTATTTTGTCAGAAACGTGAAGATGCTGAGCAACAAGGATTGATGGCAATAAAGAATTGCAGTGATCTCAGTTGTTTCTTATCAATTCCCATCTCTACTCTTTACCAGGTCATAAAGTTATGGTTGATTAATGTACGTACAGAAAGCTGCCATTGCCAGTGAAATGACTACTCACCACAGGGTAGTAATTACTGAATGTAAATACTCGTGCAAAGTGCTGAAAACATGCCAGCTATAAATAGCATCAAAGCAGGGTGTTATTTGATGATGATCATAAGGATTGCCTTTGATATTTGCATACCTCTGTGGTTTGATTTGGTTACTCGCCACTGTAATCACATTAAGACTCCTACTTAGTCAAAAATGCATCCCCGCATGTCTTGAAAGGCTTGAGCCGTTCAATGTCTGCACATAAAAACCTCCACTGAGCATGCTCACACAACTCACCCCAACCTTAATAACGCCCCTTACTCCTATTAGATTGAACTCCAGCCAAGTCCCTTTGTGAAATCAGAGCTCATTAGATGAGTCCACCTCATAACGAGTGGCCAGATCCATCAGGAGAGATAAAGCTCCCCCGTGTTCCCGTGCTGACTGCGATCCAGTGGAACACACCCGCGGTGCCTCAGACCACATGCGAACGAGAGATTCGCTTTGAAGCTCCGACTTGCGGGCGGGAAGCAACGAGTCTGAGAGCCAAATGTCCTGGGCTGTGAATGACAGGGGACCCGCTTCAGAGCCGGCTACCTGTTGAGGAGGATTAAACCAAATACAGATGGTGTTTACACATAAAAACAAACAACGGCGAGGCTTCGGTTCTGATGAATGAAGAAAAAAAAACCCCGCTTTCAAGTCAGATCCTCGTTAAAAATGAACACAAAAAAAAAATCACGAAAATGATTTGATGTGACACATCAGCTGTGTACCTTTTTCCAAAACCTTCACGCTCGCTCTCATTTACTCTCCACAAACAGTCCCTTGCATCTGATAGGAGTCTCTGAGTGACGCCCTTTTTCTTATGGCCCGCGTTAGAATCACACGCGACCCTGAGATCACCTCTGAAGGACGAAGGCTGCTGACTGTCCGTCCGCGTGTTCGGGTGAAGGGTAGCGTGGCGTGGCGCGGTGACGCGCGGCCCCATGCACCAAGGGTCGACTCGAATAAATTAAATGAATTACCAGCCGCCTCATACAAGCTCGCCAGATGCAGGGTGGCATGAGCACACCATTACAACAATGATAAGGATATCTGCGCAGCCTTGTGTTAAAGGAATTACACATAGCATCCACAGCCTTTAAGGGAGGCTGACAGTTTTGCGCACACTGGCAAGTCGGGATGACATGGAAATATGTGTGTGTGTGTGTGTGTGTGTGTGTGTGTGTGTATGGCTCAGCTGTTGCCTGGCCCTGCCTGCTTTGGAGGGACGGAGATGAGGGGCGAGGGGGGCGGGGGGGGGCGGGGCGGGGGGGGTTAGCGGCTGCTGGAAAGTCAGAAAAGAGGACTTTTATTGTGATGCAAATGTGACAGTATTGTGCTTAAACAATGCATTAATATATACCGTTCTGGAGGAGATAACATCAGGAAATTCACATAAACAGAAGATGATGTCCTCTGAGGTTGTTTAAAGCGCGATGACATCAAATCCTGACGTAGCAGGAAGTGCGCGCTGCCCGTCCGCCCACTTTTGGCCTTCAGGTTTGATGAAAACAGATAGAAGGTTGTTTTTGACTGCTCGCCATTGTATTAGCATTTACATAATAGTATGTATAGCGTATTCCACTTTGTCCTAATGCTAATCTGAATTTAAGCATGTACTCGCTGGAAGAAGTGTTTAAACGTGGGACACGTGGCAAGGTGTCCGATAACTTTGTCTTCCACCTGTAATCTGATGCTGCGTCGCGAGGAAGGGAAGAGGCGGGGCGGGGCTCACTTACACCCACAGTGATTTATGATTGAGGACATGTTAATAAAAATATCAAAACAATCGTAGGCTCTGCTGCGGGAGATACCGGCCCCTTGCGTACATCATGCTCGACAGGCCCGGTTGGGGGAATCGCCCGCTCCGTGATATTCTGCTGCTGTGGATGCCCCGCTTGCCCCCGTTGCTGAATAGAAGATGCAGCTGCTGTTTGTTTTTAGGATGGAGTCGGTGGGGGTGGCACAACTCACAAACAAGGTGACATTTGTGCAAACCTCCTCCGTGTGATCATAACAGCGAGCTTTCAAAAAGAGCTAAAAAGTCCTTTGGTTTGAGGTCATGTGGCCTTAATAAATAGCTCAGTCTCTGCAGACGCTCAATCTGTGCATGTAAGTGTGGTTGTCACTGATGACCACAAAACATTAAAAAAAATATATAGCACAGCTCAAAAATGTTGAAAACTGACCTCAGAGATCCAGCATATACCAGATAAAAGCCCAAACTCACAAAAACACACAGTATTACTACTTTTTGCTTTGAAATTGAGTTGTTTTTTTTCACATTATTCAAGTCTTATTTTATTTCATTCATTCATTTCATTCTGTGTTTGTGATCGTTTCTTCTTTCTGTCACTTCTTGCTCTATGTGTCTTTTTTGAGTTGAATCCCATTCAACCGTAATTCCAACAGGTACAGAAGAGCTAAATAAAACAACAAAACATAATTTGGTTGAAGACGGTGCGTTAGTACCACAATGCTTTGCCACAAACAAATCTGAAATAAATACACAAAAAACAACTCTTCTGTTCAAAGAGACACAATGTAAATTGGCCAAAAATACATCCAAAAACATCAAATGCAAACTAGTACAAAAATATTTAAACAGATAAATGCACAAAATATTACAGGTAATACAATCAAAACCCATTTCACACTTCTCCAAATGAAAAAAGAAAACAAACATGCATAAAGAGATAAAAGAAGGGAAATATAAATGTTCTTTAATGCTTAATGATTTTGCCTTGAAGCATCAATATAAGCAACAATATAAATATAATATATAATAATATATAATTGGTTTAACCACAGCTATAATGTTTTAATATGTACTGATCTGTTCTACTGTCTATTATCCAAGTATCTAGAAAACATTCTGTGGACTATTTTAAATTTCTTAGCATTTGGTTTGACATGTGGAGTTTCACAAAGATCCCTTCTTGGTCCTTTTCTGATCAAGATCTATATGCTCCCTTGAGTTGTCTCAGATTATGGAATATCATAATACCTCTGACAGATTACTCACAGATGTACATAACAGTGTCATTAAACAACTACAGTCTCATCTATATGCCAATGGTGGCCTTCGAAGGTTTTGTTCTTTTTTGGAGGGGATTGGTCTAAAAATGTAAGGTCATTATATATTTTGCGTCTAAGAAAACGAGATATCTGGTTGGTTTGTCTTTAAATGTCAATAAACATACTTTTCATTCATTCAAAGAAGTAAAAGTAACCTGCTTTCTAAAGATTGGAGCAATCCAGCGATCACCCCGAGAAAAGAGGCTCAAAAGTAGGTCAATTTAATCAGATGCACAGGAGGAGTCATGAGGCTAATTTTAATCCGACAGTAATCAATACAGCTAAGATTTATAATAACTGACAACCTGCTGAAAAGCCTAAAAAGGATTTAGTGAAAACAAAGTAAGAAGTTGGAGAGCAGGAAGGGTCAGAGGAGATCACACCCTGACCCTCCAAGTGGTTCATCGACAGAGAGGAGAGGGAACGATGACTGAGTGACAAACATGAGATCAGAATGAACATAATCAGAACTGATGTTTACTAAATTGTAAAACACTTCATAAAAAAAAAAAAAAAAAACTTAAGAGTTCAACAGCCTTGATACTGAGTTTAAAGACAGGCTGTTGGAAAAGGTTCATGCAGTGTACTGTCTGTCTTTATGGTGATAGAGGAAAAAACACCCAGAGACCCGGAATCAGAAGAAAAAACACCCAGAGACCTGGAATCAGAAGAAAAAACACCCAGAGAGACTGAATCGGAGGAAAAAACACCCAGAGACCTGGAATCAGAAGAAAAAACACCCAGAGACCCTGTGAATCAGAAGAAAAAACACCCAGAGACCCTGTGAATCAGAAGAAAAAGCACCCAGAGACCCTGTGAATCAGAAGAAAAAACACCCAGAGACCCTGTGAATCAGAAGAAAAAACACCCAGAGACACTGAATCAGAGGAAAAAATACCCAGAAACATGCAAACTGCTCCAATGGCTCTTCCATGCGTTGAAAAAAAAATAAAAAATTCTAAATCACTGGCTCCGTGTCGCCGATGCCGGACATGTGAGAGTTCAAAGGTCAGATTCAGGGCGTCAGTCAGCTGCTGCCCTGCGAGGCACCAGGGTCTTCAGGTGCAGATGCCACAACTTCTGCGAGGACCTGTGCGTCTTGCTGGAACCATTTAGCGCGCGACACACCTCCGTCGAGAGCGACCTCCCTCCTGCTTGCAATCAGAGTTGCACAGATTCAAGGCTGCTCGCGCTGGCTCGCCCGCCCTCCTCCTCCTCCTCCTCCATGGCCGCGGATGTGCATTTAAGACAAGGCGGTCTTTTGTGTGCAAAAGAAAAAATGAATAAAAATTTTGAAACACAAAATCGGAGGCAAAAACACCCAGATACCCGGAATCAGAAGACAAAAAACCCAGAGACACTCAATCAGAAAAAAAACACCCAGAGACACTGAATCGGAAGAAAAAACACCCAGAGACTCTGAATCAGAGGAAAAAACACCCAGAGACACTGAATCAGAAGAAAAAACACCCAGAGACACTGAATTGGAAGAAAAAACCCCCAGAGACACTGAATCGGAGGCAAAAACACCCAGAGACACTGAATCAGAAGAAAAAACACCCAGAGACACTGAATCAGAAGAAAAAACACCCAGACACACTGAATCGGAGGAAAAAACACCCAGAGACCCGGAATCAGAAGAAGAAAGACCCAGAAGCCCTGAATCGGAGGAAAAAGCACCCAGAGACCCTGAATTGGAGGAAAAAGCACTTAAATTCTCTGAATCAGAAGAAAAAACACAAAGACCCCCTGAATCCGAGGATAAAAACACCCAGAGACCCGGAATCAGAAGAAGAAAGACCCAGAAACCCTGAATTGGAGGAAAAAGCACTTAAATTCTCTGAATCAGAAGAAAAAACACAAAGACCCCCTGAATCCGAGGATAAAAACACCCAGAGTCCTTCTCAAAATCCACAAGGACCCTACAAACAATTGAGGTCCTTCTGAGCTCAGACCACAATTTCAATATCCATATCAATCACAATTACTGAATCAGAATACTCCAACCCTTAAAAACAAAGAAAAACATTTCAGGATATTTCTGTCTGAAGAAGATACGGAGAACCTTCCTGGTTTTATTTTGTGTGGATTGGAGTGCTGTGAATCTGTTTTCTCACCAGCTATTGTCTTCCTTTAATCATTTGTTTTTAATGATCTCAAACAGCAAACAACATTCGTTAGCTCATTTATATCTTGGTCAAATGTTAAAACTCACAGCGGCTGCAAGAGAACGTCAGTGGAGGCCAAGTCAATTCCTCCAAGGTGTTTCTGATCTGAGACATGTCAGACACATTCTGTTGATATGGGATGCAGATTGACTTGCTCAGTGGCGTTAATTTCATGCAGGATGCTCCATTGCAGGTAATTGTTTTGGAGGGGGGGGTGGGGGGGGGGGGGGGGGGGACAAGCAGTACCAAGTGACACTTCCATGGTCCTAAAATCTTATTACGGACCCATCAGGAAGACTGAGCAGTCATTACATTTGGGGTCACCTGGCCCTTTAAAAGAGCACAGTGTGCCGTGGTAGACGCCAGGTGTGCAGCGGTGAGGAACATGCTGCTTTTCACTGAGTAAACACTTGGTGGAAATGTGACTCAACAATGCATACCTGAACTCCGAATTGTTCCTGAAATGCGTTCAGCGACTGGATGAAAAGACATGCCCTCCACTCCATGCCGCCCCACAAGCACACCGCCACCGCCACTTTTGGGCCTTTGATGGATTTGTATTGAGCATGGGCGTGCATGTGCTGTAATTTAGTGTGTATTAAGAGCGTCTGCAGAGCCGTGGCCCACAGAAATTCACTCTATTCCACTCCCAATATCCCCGTTCCTAAAATGGCAATGATTTTCTGTCTCCACTCCGACACAAAATCATCACAAAGCGCACTGTCACAGGGGAAAATGTTCTGAAACATGGAATCAACTGCAGTAACAGACTGATGCCATTGTTGTTGTTGTTGTTGTTGTCAGGGAGCACACGGTGTGCCGAAGAGGTGTTACCCTGTCCTGAGCTGAATGAAAGACGATGTTGTCACACTTCTGGCAGGTTGTTCATTTTACTAGCCTGGTCGTGTGGTTTCTGCTGTGAGGAGCTTAAATATGATCATTTCTTAAACACATCGGTCTTTTTACTCAAGCAGCCAACTTTGTTCTTGTTCTTTAATCAGCAGGATGAGACGTGACAACAATGTGGAGTAAAGACATATCTGTGACCAAAGCCGTGGTCACTAATATGACATGCTTGGAAAGGAAATTTGACCATTTGTATTCATGCAATCAGCATCACTGCTGACTGTTCGCCTCACCGTCTCACTAAAATCTCATTTACTCAATGCTTCAATGTGAAAAATGCATTGTTTTTCTTTTAGAAAAGTTTCACTTTTGCACATCAACATTTTCAAAATGATGTCGTTTTACATGGAAATAGAAGAACTGCTGAAAAATATGTAGTTTTCGTATTGGGCCACTAGTTGGTGCTGTTGGTTGATTTTGTAATGAAACCACACACGTGAACAAAACTTCATATAAACATTAACTATGGTGAGAACACAAACACTAGTATGGACAGACAAACTAAGTTAACTTGTTATTACGGTGACTGTCAAAATAAAAGTACCATGTCCCAGGAGAATACGGACGGGGAGTCATGATGCTCATAGTGTAGTCATAGTGCAGAGGAACTATTAACTTGCACAGTAGTGCTTCCAAAAGTTGTGTTTTTGTCCATCTACATGGACTCAAAGTTGAAGTGTTCTCAAAGGTTCCACGTTGGGAGACGAGTAGTTTAGACCTTTCATTTGAAAATGTTGCTGCGTAAAACCAGCCTAAAACTTGACTTTTTCTAAATAAATATCCTAATGAGGGACCAAATACTCACAGCGTAATAGTTCGTCTCCATTAAATGACCACAGAAAGTCACAAAATCACAACATACAAAACATGAGTAGCATATTGTTTGCATTTCCAGCCCATGCCAGTATGCACATATTAGTATTTATAATCTTTATTTTGATGTTTTCTGATGATAGGTGAGGCTTTGCTTCACAGTTAGTACACATAGTACACTTTCTATAGACTTAAAGTCCTAGTGAAATGTAAACACTACTTTGCAAAAAACGATAGTTTGGGTTCTACTAGTAAGGTTCCTCCGACTCTGCCCCACCACTGTTGTCGCATAACAAAGTTATTTGAATTTTGAATCTCCAGCCGAGGAAGTCGGGGGAATCCTTCTTCGTGAGCGTGACGTCAAGAGATGTGCAGATTTCGATCTGTTGTGTTTATATCGGCTTGTTTCCTCTTAAATATTTACGTTTTAACAGTGTCTTGACGTTTTAGTCGACGTTTTATGAGCCTTGACGAAAGATTGAGCCTGGAAGAGACCGAGAGAGGAGGAAAGGAGCACAAGCGGCGGGAGCGGTTAGCCGTTAGCTCGCGCGGCTAGCAGCTACCTCGCGTGGCTAGCGGCTAGCGGGAGCCACTTGCGGCTAGCCGCTAGCTCGGGCGGCTAGTAGACGATCAAGTAATACCTGGACTCATCTTCGGTGATTCCACAGTCTTCTAGCTCTTGGACGTGTTGGATCCAGGAAGCCGGTCGTTCTGCCAAAAGTCAGGACTCAAAGCCTCAAAGGTGAAAAGTGGCGGCTGCTGAGGCGAGGAGACGAGGACGAATGGAGGACGAAGCGTCTTCTGCTTCCTCAAACATGTTCCAGACGGGGTCACCGATGGCAGAACCACCTTCTGTGTCTTCTTCATCAATCACTGGGTTTAAAATGACCATGATGATGAAATATGGTTAAATTCAGCCTCTTCGTGGTCAAAACTCTGATCCTCCAGAATGTAAACACAACTTGGGCGTGTGCACAACTCGTGATGTCACTCTATTATTGTCAGAAGCTCCGCCCAGCAGAGGAAATAGCGCCGTTTATCGGCTATTTTCTCACAGATTGCCGTGTTTTAACGTTTTACCCTTCAGCCAGTTAGCAGGAAAATGTTCCTAGAAGAGACACCAGAGTGTTTTGGAGGAGGAAGTTTCATTTCACTTGGACTTTAAACATTTAGCATATGATGGAGCGTTAATTCCTAGTATTACATTTCTATATCACAACAAAATACAGTTTCTGTATGATATGACTTAAGTACATTATAACATGAAATTATGGCAATGAATTGCAAGTATGAAAACAAAAGCAATACTATTATGAGTTGTATTTGTTACAGTTGTAGCGAAACATTAATCTGTTAGTGAAAATAAGCAAAATTTGACTCATTTTAGCCTGAAGTTGTTGTTGACTAATGTCAACCACTGTAAATAACTCCCCCCCCGTTTTTTTATTATTACTACTATTTATTCATTCATGCTGGTACACGCTCAATTGAGTGTCATTCATATATGAGGTATTTATACATGATGCCACTAACAAGTACATACCTGGGACGTTCCTGTGTTTAACCGTGAAGAAGTAAGTGGTTGAAGCTGCACTGCCCTTATTGATTTCATAAACAGGCGTGATCTGGAATCAGCGTCTGCAGACAAAGCAGGAAAACAGTCCTTCAAGACATATTTGGCCCAACATGAGCTGCTGCACCCTGACACTGGCAAATTTGTATAAATGTCAAGAGAGATGTGCCCTCCTTTTGTTCGCTGCCGAATTTGCCAGCAGCTCATTTCCTCCAGGAACGCATTAACAAAGCAGTTAATTCTATCATTAATTAAAAGGAATCACAATTCAGTGAACACTTCAAATTAATCTACAGAGATTTGCTCTCACACAATGCTCGCATTCTATTTTCTTTGTCTCATCAAAGAAACTGCAGCTCCAGAGACACTTCTTTTTTTTCTCTCCCCCTCCTTTCACTCTGGGCTCGTGTAGCTCCGCTAAGCAAAGCATGTCAGCAATGTTGCCAGGTTTGAGGGTTTGATTCCAGAGGATCCATCCATGCAATAAATGAACACAGTCGTGGCATTAGTGAGGCGCTGACACGTGGAGCGGTTTGGCTCGAGAAAACATCATCTTGGAGACACCATTGTAAAGGCGCGAAAGCTCAAACTGAAACCAACCCCCCCACCACCACCACCACCACCACCACCACCCAGAAGCCTCGGCCTTCTGAGCAGACAGTTTAGGTGCAGTTGGTCGGAAAAAGGTTTCCTTTTCTGTTGAGAATAATTTGGCTAAATGGTTTTGGTAACAGCAGCAGAAGAATGAAACAAAACGTTTGATCTGGCCACCGGCCACCCAGAGCTGTTTATCTCCTTCCTCCGTCTCCGGGTTATAAATACTTGTGTGCCTGGCGTCTCTGCAGTATGGAGCTACTTGGAGGGTGATAAGGTGCTAATTAGCAACTGTTAGCTCAAGCATTAAAAAAAAAGAAAGAAAAAAGAAAAGAAAAGAAATCCACAGAATGAAGCACATCTCGCTGCCGCCACCGATTGTTCCTCCACTTTCTCTTCTAAAACTTGAGCGATGTCCCTTATTAACACTGTGTACATGAAACTCCTTGTGTTTTTTTTCTTTCCCCACTCCTTCCCCTCTTCCTTCCTTCCAGGCAAGCCAAGTCTGACAAATTAAGGCTGCGGAGTCATTAGATTAAGATAAGAACTTATCTTTTTTACTTCAAGACACACTTTTATCTATTGCATTTTTCTTCTCTCCCATCTCCTCCACCTCCCTCCGTCCGTCGTGAGATTGTTAAAGTAATTGGGATGTTATGTGACCAGAAAGGCCAAGATAAGTTTTTAACCCCGTCACGGATTGACCTTTCACGTCTGAGGTAGGTCACGAGAGGTGCACTCCGAGACATGTTAAGACTCATTTAAGGGGGTATCTTGATGTATCGCGGCTGGAGGAGCGCTTGTTTTTCCCCCCCGCAGGTGCGCCGCTGCAGGGAGGTGCGGGGATACGACTCCTGTACGCTGTCAGGGGGTTATTAAAGCATAAAGCGTATTACTCCGCGGACGAGGACTTGGCCTACGAGTACATCATGTCTCCAACGTGGAATCCTCCTTGAAAGCTATTTTAAGTGACTTTTTCTTTTTTTTCCCTTCTTTTTTTTAAGTCAATCGCGGTCGCGCTCCATTAGAGCTGCCTTTTAAGAGAGTTGTTTTAAAAAAAATGGAAGAAGCTGAACCGCTGTCTCTCGCGGCAGGATGATCAGGAGAGCCGCTCCCACAACATCAAATAAACAATCAGCATCAGAAGCTCGGTTTTCTGTCTGAAAAGCTGCTTGTTTGACCCCATCGGATGCTTGTGTATATTCCTCTGCGTTATTACTTTCTAAAGGGAGAGTCACAGCCTGGAGCAGCATGATTAGAGCAGGAAGGTTTCTTTCTTTCTTTCTTTCTTTCTTTTTGGGGGGAGCGCTTCAAAGCAAAAAAATAAATAAAACACATGAAAACCACCTGAAATAAATGAGTTGAGCCTCATGACAAGCGGTGGCCGCAATTTCCCCCACAACGCCACTGTTTAGATTCCTTTTGTTTTAAAGGTCAGCGCATCACCTCGTTGATATCGAGACATTTCTTTGTTCCGCTAATTGTGTCTACATTCTTGACCACTTTGTCAGACAACGGCGCACTAGAGCTGGAGGAATCAGAGGAGTGTGTGCAGCTTGTTTACTGCCATCAAGATAACAAGGACAAGTCTGCGAAATAACGAAGGCTGGTGCTGATGCAGAAAACACAGATTTTTTTTTTTTAACCCTCCATTTTAATGGTGTTTAAGTGTGGAAGCTCGGAGGAGAGATAGTTTGAAAAATGTGACTAAAGGATCAGATTCAGTGGGAGCCAAATGGCAGGGGTAGCTGTCGGGCACGATGACGCCCCTTTGATGTGAGCTATAACTAGCTTTAAGCTGAGATCGGCCTGCATCACGGCTGCATCCCGACTGATGTGGGGGGAATTCCTCTACGATTGGATGCGCGAGCCAACCGTACCTTTAATTTCAAATTCTCTAATGTCTCATACGGGTTGACATTAAAGGGGCCGGGGTCATTAGTGCATTGTAATGTTTGCCCCCCCAAAAAATCCTGTGTTTGCTGGACTGTCATCTTTTGGAATTTTTGTCACATTTATCAATGTTTTGCATAATAGGATGAGAAACTATTTACATACCGCATCAAAATTGCCAGAGGAGGGCATTAATTATTGAAAAAAGTGGCAGAATCAAGCTATTTTTTTCCTTTCTGACTTCCTTCGTGGTTTGTTGTCTGCTCAGGCTGAGAGAAACTCTGCGGCCAGTAAACACAATTAGTTCAATTTTCAAGACATTTAAAGAGGGCGCACTTGAGCACAAAGGCCATGGCAGATTTTTTTTTTTGTTTTCGTTTTTTGGGAAACAAAGGTTTGGCCTTTGTTTTGCACTGCAGCCAACAACATGTGAGCACTGCTGGGAGAGGGTGCGGCTCAGCCTTCATGGAGTCGAGTGCCTTTGTTTCAGTGCCGGTCTTCTTTGGAACAAGTACAACTTTTTAAGATCTTAACTGCCTGGATTACTGAAAACAAAGCAGTGAGCTAATGAGGAGGTGTTTCCCAGGCCTCTGGTGACCAGCAATTGTTAGGTAGCAGTGAGATATAGGTGAGCTGAATGATTCAGGGACATCTCATCCCCGGATGAGATTTCAGAATTTTAGGGAGAAAATAAATCTTGTACAATGTAGTTTTACATATTATTTCTAATTGATACTTTATGTATGTTTCATATATCTAGTATATGTCAATATATATTTAGTATGGTATCCTATGGCTTTTTAGTCTCCCGTAGAATGGTCTTCTTTGCGCCCATGACGTCCCCCCTCCCAAAACGTCAGCGCCGCCGTGTGCTTCTCATGCACGTCCCAGCTCACTAATGACTATCAGTCATATTTTAATCATGTTTATCATTTAAAGTCGCTATCTGAAGACGCTCTTACGTGATGCACGTGACGCAGGACTCAAAGCGGCCGGCTGTGAAGCGACATTCTCCCGTTCTGACATCAGGACACTACAATGTCTTTGCACTGTTACAAAAATATATTAGTCCTGAGCTCAATGTCAAAACTTCTCCATTTGTAATCCTGCAGTTTTTTTTTAAAACCAGTGTTTAAAGTCGGCACTATTTTCACCAGCGTAATGATATTGTTGTTATGCGTGCTACGTTTGAGTCCCATGTAAGCTGCTGGTCCAGTAGGAGAGCGAAAAACATCCAAGATGGTGGCGACCAAAATAGAGCTTCCTTCAAATCAATAATGCTGAAAAAAAATGCTGTGGATGAGTTGTCAAGTGTGTATGTGTAGTAGTCCGTAGAAATATTAGGACTGGCGTTAAGATCGACCCCTGTGGTGTCAGACACAACACAGTCGTGTCAAGGCAGATACAGATAAAACTCAACAACATAAAGTGTTATATTGTTTATATTGTAAGTATTGACATAATTCCTACTGATACAGTTTCACGTATGGTTCTTTGACCTTCACTTTTTTGGTCTTCAGGGCTGCACAGAATGACATTTTGTCCCGGGCCTCCAGGCGTCCAGGTCGGCACTGTTGGATTGAGAATTGAGGAACTTAAAGAACAATCACCTTAAGTCACTGAAACTGTCCCTGTTTGTGTTTGTGGCGGCTGTATGTTTGCATGTTTTCTATGAAAGGTTCCACAAGTTCTGCAGCAGTCCTTGTCGGTGCTGCGATATCGGCGTGACGACCACAAGGACGGAAGAACCCGACAGAACATTTCCCAAAGCATCGCTCAAGCTCTCTTCCTATTCCTGTTCCTTCCAGGAGCCACGTGTTCGTACAACAGAGAAGCTTCTTCCACGGGTCTGTTCTGGAGCCCAGGTTAGACCTGGTGGCAGTGGACAGTCAGCTGACACTGCAACTAATTGTGAATTAAATGAGCCTGATCAAAAGGTTGCAAGCACATTTTATTAGAGCCACAAATTAGAGAATGATAGTAATTAATTGGGGCCTGATCTATGTGCCTGACCTACATCACTAAAGACTTATGAGCTTAAGGAAAAGATCAGAAATGGCTTCACTCACTCGTTGCTATAGTGATTGTGATAAACACATTATTGAGATTCAACATTAGAAGTCAGTCCAAGTTGAATTCAGTTTATCCTCTCCGAAGCCTATCAGCCTAATTGATTTTCCAATGTTGTTCTTGTCAGTATCATCTATAACGTTTATTAAGCATCACCTCATATGCTGAGTTGTGTTATTAGGCTTTTTAGTATTAACTTGCACTGGAGCCTGACAGTGACATGGTGAACTGTTAATCTGCAGATTAGAACATGGCTGCTCCTTTGATGAAACTTAGACCATATTCACATGAAAAACAAGACCTCACCTGAACGGCCCCCTTCTCCACCCTCAGCCAATCACATGCCAGCCTGCACTCCGGTGACAATAAAGAATCAGGAACCAACAAACATCTCCATTAAACCTTATCCTTGTATCAAGAACACAACTGCAGATGTTGCACTATTTTTAGTAATTTTACTGATTAAAAAAATATACTAGCAGGAAGCCCCGCCCCTTTTGATTTCAGTCAGTCAATGAATGAATCTGTTTGTCCCTGGGGGGGGTCAGGGTCGTCATTGTAATAAATAATGGTCATAAAAACATGATTGACTCAGACATAAATACAACAAAGAATAAAGGTCAAAGGTTAAATATGGATCAGCAGGAGGCAGGGATCAGCAGCGTTTTTGGCAAAACCAGTTGTAATTTTTCTGTTCAGACGATGGGGGGTGGGGTTGAAAGTTACTTGTTATCTAACTTAGTTGCTCCAAGTCTGTTTCGCTCCAGAGGATTGATCTGGAATGAGGAGGTCAATAATGATGGTCACACTGGCAGAACTGCAGAAACATGAATTTATGGAGTGCACATCTACTCATGCTATTGCGGTGATTTAATATTCCAACACAAAACACACACATGGGGAAACTCAGCCTCAAAACAAGTGGATGGAAACTGTAAACTGGAAGAAGAGCGGTGAGGAAGTTCAGCCCGACACGTTTCTGTTTTAATAAAGTGCGATTGAGTGATCAGCGTGCCGTCCGTTTACATTGCCAGATGAATTAATATTGTATAATCTCACAAACTCAGCATTAACAAGTCAGGAATGTTCTGGCTTTGGCTGCAGCAGCAGTGCTGCTTTTAGTCTGGTGGATGTGTTTTAATTCTTCATATTCTCAAAGAATAATTGATCCTTCCAATAATCTGTAAATGACTGCTGGCATTCTCACTGTGAGATTGGTCAGACACGACAGTTCCATGTGAACACTGATCCTGAAGGGAAAGCACTGGGTTGAACCAGCGGGTTGATGACCTGCTTGGTAGTGAAGGTGATCATGATCACACGTGTCTGGATCAACCCGGGGAACAGAGAGAGATCCTGGGTATGTTTATCACAGGTCGTCTGTTAACGACATCATGTTTCTGCCATTTTCAAATCATTGCCATGGAAACGCAAAACTTTCCTGAAACGGAAACGGAAGATCAATGTGTTTTTACTTGAAACGTTTTGTAAATGTGGCATAAAGCATAAAAAAACAAACATAATTTAAATACTCTCGTTTGCATGTGATGTCACTCATTGTGTTGCTCTTTGTCAAACACACAAACTGAAAACATGTATTTGTGTGAGTGTGTAGTTCAGCATAGTATTTGCAGGATCTTAGTAAATCAGGCCTTCTGTATCCTTAAAGACAATGTTCAAAGAAATACTTTTTGTTTCTGCTCAAATTGCAGCATGAAGTGATTTAGTGTAACACATACTTTAAGATACTGCGTTTGATTATCAGAATCTTCTACCTGATTTGTCATCTTGGCACTGTATGCTTAAAATTTTGGATTTCGCTGTAATAAAAAAAAAAAGTGTGTTTTTCCCCTATGGAGATCATTAAAATTTCATCTTGATCTCACCTCCAATCTGTGTGTTGCAACCTGTTTTGTGCCAGTGAAGCGGGCCTATTTCATGCTCGGTGGTAAAATATATTACACTATATCATTTAGAATTGCGTTTGAAGGTGTGGCGTGTGGCAGACATCTGTTTGAACGGAGCCGTAATGGCAGATAATGGAGTTTGTTTTACAGTTCTGCCCCTTGTATATACAGCAAATCACAGTAAATCACACGCATAGTAACGGATAGAGCGACTTGAAAATGCAGACGGATACATTTTATTGCCCCCTCCTTTACCCCCCCCCAACCCCCCTCCGCTTCCATCCACAGTGTCATCCCCTTAAGCTGCCAAGAGAGTGTAGGGGGGTGAATTCATGAGGGTCTTCTGTAATAGGCTGGCACACACACAGGCACAGCCTGTGGAACCTTACAGGCTGCTGAAGCTGGTCTTGGCATTGCTTTTGGCAGCTCTGTGGTTATGCTCTCTCTCCCTCTCTGTCGCTCTCTCTCCCTCTCTCTCTCTCCCTCTCTCCCTCTCTCTCTCTCTCTCTCTCTCTCTCTCTCTCTCTCTCTCTCTCTCTCTCACAGCACAGTCTTTCTGAGAAAAAAAAAAAGTTTTAACAAGCTGGTCTTACCACTCCTTTATAAATGAGGAAGCCCTTGGCATAAATAGATCTACATGTTCATTTGGTATATTAAGAGAGACACACAGTTAAAGAGTGTTCATTACAATTGTAAATTTCTGCCCTCGGGCCCTTCGCCCGGCGCTAGATTACATGAGGTCTATGCTCACGGACAGCGCCTGGCATCTGATTGAGGGTCCAGTGCAGCTAATTAATTTCATTAGAAAGTGAAGTCATCTTCTAGCTGGAATTAATATTTGGAGCGTCATGTTGCTAATTTATTTCCAGATTTAATTAGCTCAGAGAAGAAATGTTGCTTGGGCAAGAGGACTTTTTAATTATCAGCTTGGATAAATTTGAAAATGTTGATGCCTAAGGGTTGAGTTAATTAAAACCTGCATTATTTTAACTTTAATTAGCTCCCATCTTTGTTTTTCTTCACCATATGGCCATGTCCTGTAGTCAAATTTAGTTAATTAAGCTAATTAAGCTAATCATTTTAATTACTCAAGACAATGTGATTGGATAGAGGATGACTACAAGTTTATGGCCAAGTACTTGTTTTTCATTAAGTTGAAGGGACAGAGTTATTTCTGATTGCAGTTGGCAAGCATAGCAGAGAGGTTTGAGAATGTGACAGCCTCTGAGATATTAAGGCCGAAGTCTAATTGCATTCCTTGATAATAAGAAAAGAAAAAAAAAAGAGGAGAAAATATGAAGGAGGGGGATGGGAAGGGGGTTCTTGTCACCATCGTAGCTGTTTTAGAGGAGAAACGGTTCGCTGCAACGTCTCGTTGACGTCGAGCCCCTCGTGCTCTATCGCGTTTAAATCACTGTGTTTTGTAGAAGCTCCTCCGTGGCCGGACGGCGGCTGACGGCCACGTTGTTTGCTTCGACCACAGCGGGCGGGCGAATTGAATTGTGGGTGGTTGTGGGACGCTGCCCTTCCCCTCTCTCTGACCTCAGAGAGCGGCGGCGGCCGAGGCCGGGGCCGGAGCCGCGAGCAGCTGTGCGTCAGTCTGGACACAAGCTGGGCTCATCCAGGAGCCAGGCCTAGCTGACAGATGCAGAGGCTAAACCCAATAATGAAATAATACTGGGAGACATCATGTCCGTGGTTTCCATCATTGTTAAAAGATTTTGGTAGCGAGTCCCCCCACTTAGGTAATTTGTTTCCATGTATAATCCTATTGCTCACTATTAAATTAAACCAACTGGTCATTTCAGTTTGGGGCCTATAAATAAACTGGTTGCTATGTGCATGGGCAGTGTGTGTGTGTGTGTGTGTGTGTGTGTGTGTGTGTGTGTGTGTGTGTGTGTGTATGTGTGTGTGTGTGTGTGTGTGGGACGTCTCATCTGATTAGAGGGGAAGCACTTAATAATTTTCACTGAAAAAAAGGTGACCTTCAGTGTCGGGTGACCTCCGCGGTCTGCCACACATATGGCCCAGGCTGTATTACTAATGCTCGTTCTTAATGTATTTTTACAGTCCCGGTCCAGGGCCACTCTCTGCAAATTGTTTTGGTCAAACGTTGATGTGTGGCGAGACGGCGAAGCGCACAAGCTGCCTGGGCCTGAGATATGATAGGCCCCTCTCTGCTTTCATCAGAGCTGCATGGGCTGGCCAGTTAGCCGCGTGCATGCGTGCGTGATTAGCGCTGAAGGGGAGGGGTTCTCCTGATAATTAGAGAAATGGATTCTTGTTTTGGGGAAAAGAGAACAGATTAGTTTGGAATTGAAACATGCCTAAACGGACATTTATTTATGTGTTTCCATCTATCCGTCCATTCATTATCGGCCGCTTGTGTGTGTGTGTGTGTGTGTGTGTGTGTGTGTGTGTGTGTGTGTGTGTGTGTGTGTGTGTGTGTGTGTGTGTGTGTGTGTGTGTGTGTGTGTGTGTGTGTGTGTGTGTGTGCAGGTTTGGGTCACTGCAGGGTTCAGGGTCCTCACAGTCACAGTGTAACTTAGAACGCAATAAGATAGGAAAATGTAGTCAACCCCCCCCCCCACACACACACACACACACACACACACACACACACACACACACACACACACACACACAGTAAACGCTGCTGCCCACCTGATCTGCCACGAAGAAGCTCATCTCACTGCCAGACCTTTGGCTGAAAACAAGTAATCACTGCTTTTAATCAATCATTCATCATATTTCCTGTTATCAGTATTTTAAAATTTGTTTTGCACTGACATACGATTTAATAAAGCAGAAGGTGAATAATTGGGTTTTGAACAGATACTGACTGGATAATTACCAGCGCTTCAAAGAAAAGAAGATGAAATGAGTTGTAATTGTGCGCAAACAGTGAAAGACGCGTCAGTCTTGGTTGAGTATATTATTGTGTGTGACACTGGGAGACCTCACTGCTACTCACTCTCAAGTAGATGTTTTAAGAGAGAGAGAAAAGCAGTTTCTCTGATTTACATTCCCACTGGAATCACTATTGGGAATGTCCTGACTTGGAATAAAACCAAAGTCGGAGAATTCCTAATATGGAGACGAGTGAAAACTTCCAATTCTGGACCCATGGTTGTAACATGAAGTTGCTCGGAGCTCGATTTACTAAAATCTTGTTTGAAGTTTGCTGAATTATATGCTCACACTGACGCCTTGCACTTTGAGTTTGTGTGCGTGTTTGTTGGTGATCTACTCTAACTCATCGTTTGTGTGTTTATCTTGCAGAAAGGTTTGGTTTTACGTGACAACATTTTGAAAATCATGTCAGTTTACACAGAAATGAACAAGATACTGAAAACAACGTAGTTAGCATGCATAGTCACTAGTGGACGCTGTCGTTTGTTTTTGTAATGACACCACACACACAATGTGCACAAATAACAAGCCCAAGTGTTTTCATATTGTTGTGTTTTTGCCCATTCGGTACTTGGACAGGGTTGGAGCATGTTTGAAAAGTTCCATCTTGGAGGCCGTTTTCAGAAAGTTGCATTTTCAGTGCATGTGAGCGCCGTTGTTGTGCGAACAGACGCCAAATACTCAACAAAAGGGTTGTGTTTTCACTTGTAAAGGGGCCGTGGAATGTGTGCATTAGACCTGGTTTACATGAGCATTCTGCTGCAAACAGTATGGTTTCAGCATTAACGTGGTCGTAGGGACTGAAATGTGCACTGAGAACTAAACAAGCACAAAAAGAAATGTGAGGCCATGGGGTTGTTATGTCGGGGGTGAAAACAGATGAAACATGTTGTGACAGGAAATAGATATGAATTTGGCAAAACAAAATAAAAAATGGAGAGAGAAACAAAAAACACGGGGAGTGATTTGTCATAAAGTAACAAAGACGGTGTAAAATAGAAAAACATCTTTTAATCAAGGCAAATATAGTGACAGCTGAAGATGGATGGATGGATGGATGGATGGATGGATAGCTAGCTAGATAGATAGATAGATAGATAGATAGATAGATAGATAGATAGTAGATAGATAGATAGATAGATAGATAGATAGATAGTAGATAGATAGATAGATAGATAGATAGATAGATAGATAGTAGATAGATAGATAGATAGATAGTAGATAGATAGATAGATAGATAGATAGTAGATAGATAGTAGATAGATAGATAGATAGTAGATAGATAGATAGATAGATAGATAGATAGATAGATAGATAGATAGTAGATAGATAGATAGATAGATAGATAGATAGATAGATAGATAGATAGATAGACAGATAGATAGATAGATAGATAGATAGATAGATAGATAGATAGATAGATAGATAGATAGATAGATAGATAGATAGATAGATAGATAGTAGATAGATAGATAGATAGATAGATAGATAGATAGATAGTAGATAGATAGATAGATAGATAGATAGATAGTAGATAGATAGATAGATAGATAGATAGATAGTAGATAGATAGATAGATAGATAGATAGATAGATAGTAGATAGTAGATAGATAGATAGATAGTAGATAGATAGATAGATAGATAGATAGATAGATAGTAGATAGATAGATAGATAGATAGATAGATAGATAGATAGATAGATAGATAGACAGATAGATAGATAGATAGATAGATAGATAGATAGATAGATAGATAGATAGATAGATAGATAGATAGATAGATAGATAGATAGATAGATAGTAGATAGATAGATAGATAGATAGATAGATAGATAGTAGATAGATAGATAGATAGATAGATAGTAGATAGATAGATAGATAGATAGATAGATAGATAGATAGATAGTAGATAGATAGATAGATAGATAGATAGATAGATAGTAGATAGATAGATAGATAGATAGATAGATAGATAGATAGATAGATAGATAGATAGATAGATAGATAGATAGATAGATAGATAGATAGATAGATAGATAGATAGATAGATAGATAGATAGATAGATAGATAGATAGATAGATAGATAGATAGATGACTCCCAGTCTATATTCTCCTGGGACTTTTTTATAGTTTTATAGTTGACAACTTGGTCGTCTGCCTAAATGAATGTTTGTTTACTCGGCATTGTTAATGTTTATAATGTTTTGCTCTCTGTGTACATGTGTGTTTTGTTTGGCCACTAGTGGCCCAACATGAAAACGACGTTGTTGTCAGTGTTTCTGCGATTTGCTAACAACCGACATTGTTTTCAAAATGATGCTGTGTAACCATGAAGCCTTTCTGAAATGAAAAGGTAGAAACAATACGTTTTCCCTGGATACGTTGTCGTGTGAACAACACAAACACTGACAGACATCATGTGTTGTACATTAATCTATTAGCATAAACTTTAAGAATGATCAGTGATCCAGCGTCACACTGGGAAGACGGCCACTCAGAGAAACAGACATAATTTACTTTTAAAACACAGAATATATCAGACTTTTCACACAAAGCAGGATGCAGTGATATAGAGGAACAAAAGTGAGTCGCCAAGTTTTAGTCTTTAAAACCTTCAGAAATATTGCATCCAAAAATGTTTGTTCTCAAGAGCTTTTAAAGTTGAAAGAAGACAAATATATATAAAACATAATTTAAGAGTATTGTTATATATTGAGAACTATTATGGTCTGCTCTTTTGACCATTCTTCTGTTTTATTTTTTGCTTGTTTTGTTGTTGATTTTTTGTTTTTGTAAGTTGCACATATTCAAGATTGTTCCATATCCCTATTACCCTTTTCAAAGGGTGATAGGAATGAGTTGATGACAGGAAGGATCTCACTCCTGACAGATGTTCACTGTGAAGCCTGAAGCTCCTTAATGCTCCTGGTAGTTTCTGTTAAAGCACGAGTCAAATACAGAGAAAGAACTCCCTCGAAGAAAACGTAAACGTTTTCAGAACAATGTTTGGTTACATGAAAATGAAAAATGCTGACAATGATTTGTTTGTTTGATGTTGTTTTGAAGTTTTAGATTTTGTAATGAAGCCACACACACACATGCGTGCAGAGAACAACACACTACAAGCATTAACAATGGGAGAACATGGGCATTCGTATGACAGACAACGACGTTCAATAGATATTATGGTGGTCAACTATAAAACTACCATAGCAGGAGAATCTGGACTGGGAGTCCTGACACTCTGGAGGAAACTTTGTTGTTATTGTCTCTACTGAGCATGTGCAGAAGAACTATTTACCACGGCTGTAATGTGTGTGCACAGTAGCAGCGTTGCTCTACATGGAGAAGGAGCCCAAGCGTTTCCAAAAAGTTGTAATTTCAAGATGCAGTGGTTGGAACATTTTCAAAATGTTATACTTATTATTTGTTTTTGCAAACATTTTTTAATGTATTGACATGTTTCTTATACGTTTTCTGTGTTGTATGTGACTGTTTTGTCTGGAACCATAATTTACTGCTGCTTGTCTTGTTTTTTCTCGTAAAAAAGAAAAAAATATATAAATAAAATGGAGATTTTCAGTGTCTCCGGGAACCGTTAAGCGTGTGTTTGCGCTTTCAATTCAAAATGGTGCCGTGTAAACGGGGCCTAAAAGATATACCAGGTGTTATTTTTCTAACTTTAAGTTCACATTTTCACATGAGTAATTTTAACAACTTCAGAAAAAGGAAATAAACTGATCAAAGTCCGACGCACGTCTGTTTGGCGGTGTAATAAAAGCCTCTCACCGGCCAAGGAGTGCTCAGTGAGGAGCCGATTAATAGATTTAGATGAAAGGAAGGAGTCACGGACGCTTCATCCAGCCGAGGAGCGAGGAGAGCATCTGCTCAAAGGCCACCTCCCCACGCCCGGATCACCATCTCCAGAAGAAGTCGGGCATGGAGCCTCCATCTCCACAGCTCCACGCTAATTCCAGTGCCCCCGCCACACGCAGGCTAATTAAGGCCATGCATTTATTTATGACTGAGCTCATTAAACAGGGAAAAAGATGGTCGCCGCACTGAAAACACATTAGTCCCCGAGGAAACTGCCTGTGAAGTCGCTCTCCTCGGGCTGTTTCAGGTCACAGATTCTGAATCTTTGTGACATATGAAGAACCAGCAAGCTGCAAAAAAAGAGGAGAAGAATAGAAAAAAGAGAGGAAAAAAAACATTGGCTGTGAGGCAATTAAGTGATGTTGCAGGACGCAGGACATTCTTCAGGGTATATTTGAAGCAGCTTGAACTGGTCCCATAATTACATGTATAGGTCACTGACTGGAGGATGAAGAGGAATTTCACTCTCAGGGACTTGTGCTTTGCATTTTTTGTCTTCGGGAAGAAAAAACATTCCCCTCCGTCGATGACGAGCTGCCTTTAATATAACGTGACAAGTGAAGCAAAAAGCAAAAAGATAGCAAAGCAATCATTAGCAGACATAAATCAACTTAGGGGGACACAAAGTGGCTCCGCCCGCCACCTCCACCCACTCCTTCATATTTCTGTGGTATTTGAGTTAATTTGGAATTGAGGCAGAGCAGAGCTCTGAAATCAAAGACAGCGGATCTCTCCCTCAGGTGTGTTTTCTTTCCCCGGAGTGCCTGTCTTTCTCACTCAATCTGTGTGTGTGTGTGTGCGTGTGTGTGTGTGTGTGTGTGTGTGTGTGTGTGTGTGTGTGTGTGTGTGTGTGTGTGTGTGTGTGTGTGTGTGAAGGGCAGAGACGGAGAGATCTTCGGCAGATCCCCCTTCCTTCCTCATAATTGCACAGATAATTCCAAATCACACAACCTTTTGCTGAGACAACTGGCAACTTGATTTACTGTTCTTTAATGGCTCCAACTTTGAAGACACTGAATATCACCACGTTCTACTTTTACCTTTTGAAAGCTGTTAGCAGGAAAATGACTAAATCTTGGCTCGAGAGCAATAACAGATTGCGTTTTAAGTTTTCACGTTTGCCCAAACAAAAGTCACTGTCATTAAACCACGAAAATATATAACAATATATTTTAGAGTTATTAACACACTAAAGAAGGACATTCGGATAACGGCTCGATGTGTTTTCATTGGAGTTGGCCTGAAAATGTGGAAAAGTCCTCTGGTGTGTTTGCGATGCGTCGGGCTCAGAGGGGCTCAAATCAATCCACAGGATCCACACCCAGGGCTTCATTTTAGGACGGCTGATAAACAACAGCATTTGGTGACCTTTTGCTGTTCTTATGGGGGATCCCCCCCCCCCCCCCCCCCCCCCTGCTCAGCGCTGCACCATGCTGCTGGCTCCAGCAGTCAGGAGAGCAAGAGGAGCACCAGGAACTCAGATGGGACCACTTCCTGCTGGACGCCTGAAAGACGCCTCGTGTCCTCAGATTCACCGCACTGTCTAGGACCTTGACTTTTTTTTGGGGGGGGGGTTTCAGTTGGAGGAGGTGGGGAGGTTCTTCACCCAGCTTCCCTGGCAGTGTGCGTCAGAATCTATTATTTGTATGTGGTGCAGATGCCGGGTGGTGGTGGTGGTGGTGGTGGGGGGGGGGGGGGGGGGGGGGGTGAAGGCGAACTCCCCACTCTCCGTGGGACTGTGTGTAAGATGCTTTCAACAGCAGGCAAACTGGTTCTGCACTTACTGTGAGAGGAAGCTCTGAGTGTTTAGAGTACTCAGCCCACTTAATGCATTATTATTGTTACTACATTCTTGAGGAGAATGGGGGGGAAATGGAACATGGAATGCTTTTCAAGAGTCAAACCAGTAAAAGGAGAGGAGACGTGCGCGTGTGCGTGCGAGTAAAGATACCATAATCTTCATCTCACTACATTTACACTTTTTTAATATACCATCCAGTAAAAATGGAGAACATTGAACCATTTCAAAATTATTTTGTGTTCTTCAAAATGAGTGATTTTTTTTATTTTTTTATTTGCCCTCATATTTCAATATTGGACAAAAATGTGTATTTCTGGTGTTTTTGGAGTTTAGACATCAAGTCTGCATGTTAAACAAGTTATTCTCTCTCTGGAGGACCAATATAAAATACCTAACAGTAAGTACTGGGAGAAGCAACAAACATACAAGATATTATTTGGGATAAAAAGAAATAAAAAATTGGCTTGTGTCACAAAAAAAATGCATATTTTTCTCACCTTTCATTCCTTTAAATCAATCAACCATGTGATTATAATCCATCTGTCCTCTCCAACCTCCTCCTCTCCACAAAGACGTTCTTCCTCCTTTGAGCTAATGCATCTGACTGTTTTTCTCCACTCATAAATCTTATGGTAACAAGAGGACATGCATTACAATATACATATTCATGGGTCCAGGTTGCAGCACACGCCATCATTTTGTCTGAGATACAGGAAGGGCCTTGAAGCTCTTCAAGTATTTGTAAGCCTCAGTTATGGCACAATTTCACACAGAAACAGCAGAATATTCAGACTCGACCCATTGTGACCAACACCGGAATCATAAAATAATCATCATATTCTAAATTTATAGATGTTTTTTCTACCACTTCATGATGCAAATTGTGGCAGATCTGACTTGTACATAAGAGTCACTTAGAGTTTGGAAAACATGAAAATGTAGCTAGTGAAGAACATCAAGAGCTACAAAAATCACCATATTTCTTGTATGATGCATTTTCTTGTACATGTTTGAGAGTCGACACCATTTGTGTCATTATGTTACTTCTTTGAAAATCAATGTTGACATCTTCAGATCCAGAAAGTTAAAGCTTATTCTCATCAAGGAAAGATGTGTGAACCCGTCCATCCACCCCGACCTCCTCTTCAAAACACAAACTTCCTTGTAGCTCTAAACCAGGGGTGTGAAATATAGACACCCCCGGCCCGCCAAACCAGCAAGCAAAGTGCAAACATCGCTAACATTAAGACCCGGGCTGAGATATTAGTCATTATTAGCCATGAAAGATACTGCAGCTACCTCGTCGCTATAAAACCAGCAGTCGCCTCAAAAATATACCGTCATGGTGAGTTTGTGAAAACATGCCTAAAGTGGACTGAAAAAGAAAACAGTTGTCGGTGTGTTTTTGGACATTTCAATACAGGTAAACCAAGAAATACTTCAGAGAGTCAATTTTAAGGTTATTATGACATCATTTCATCGGCCCGGCTGACTCGAGATGAAATCGGGCCGTATGTACCCCATGAACTAAAATGTGTTTATCATCCTTTATGTAAACTGACATGTTTTAATACCTGGTACTTTACTTTATACTAAACAATTCAATTTCTTCTCTGATTACTTTGGATACTAGAAGTTATTTCATTTTACTTCATTTATTAATTTATATGAAAACGACCCACATTAAAGCAAATTAACAGAAAATTCTGAGGCTCCATTTATACAACATTCAAGTGAAAACGGCAAACTTTTTGAGCATTGTGTGTGTGTGTGTGTGTGTGTGTGTGTGTGTGTGTGTGTGTGTGTGTGTGTGTGTGTGTGTGTGTGTGTGTGTGTGTTTTTGTTTCCATGACAACGGTGCTCTGAGCCAGTGAAAATGCAACTTTTTCCCAAGGTGAAACTTTCTGGAAACCCTCAGGCACCGTCACCGAGTTAATAATCATATTAATAACAATAACAACAATGGCTTGGATTTATATAGCGCTTTTTTCAGGCTGAGTCAAAGGGCGTACAGAAACCAGTCTTCATTGACACCAGCGGCGGTGAGCCGCGGTGAGCCACGTTGAGCCACCGCCGCCCCGGGGCATCATGACTGACACGTGGCTGCCATTTTGTCTGCCCCTCTGATCATCATACATGCACCATTCATACGAGGCAATGTGGGTAAAGTGCCTTGCCCAAGGACACAACGACAACGACTTGGATAGAGTGGGTTTCAAACTGCCAACCCTCCGGTTATTGGACGACCGACTCTACCACTAAGCTATGATCGCCCACAAGAGTTGAAATGCTGCTAATGTGCACGCGCACCACGGCCATAGTAAACAGCTGTTCTGCACATGCTCAGTAGGTGGACGATAACAATGTTTCCTCCAGAGTGTCATGACCCCCAGGTCACATTCTCCCGGGGCTCGGTCACTTTATCGTTGACAGTCACTGTATTGTCTATCGACCGTATTCCAGTTGTTAATGTATTATTCTTAGTGTGTGTGTGGTTTCATTACAAAAACAAACAGCAGCCCCCACTAGTGGCCAACACGAGAACGACAGTGTTTTCACCATTTCCGTGTAAACAGTTTAGGGTTCGGGTTCGGCCTGATTCCTGTTGGTCTCCATGGGTTCACTGGGCTCATTTTACCATTGAAGAACATCACATCACATTGAGTCTTCATAGCTGAGAGACGATCACGTTGAGACATTAAAATAACTCGGGTATATTAAGGAAGGCTATCCTGTGACTTATCACATTACATTTGTGGTGGCATGTTACTTAAATATAAAATTGACTTCATTTCAATAGGCCTCTACTCCAGTTTCATCAATGTGTGTGTGATGCATCCATTCATCCACCACAATGTCCTCCTAAAGACACCAAAAGCTTTATTTATTTTTATTATTATTTGATTACTCTAGACTTATTTTACAAGTTGGAATAGGAGGTGTGTACATGTAATAATAACTATTGTCATTACTTGACTCTTAGCAGGTCTCAAGAGTGTATTGGATCATAAAATTAGCCTCCATAAAGTTGATATAGCTTTTTTACAATCTGTTCAGTTTTAGTTCAGACACATTTGGAGAGAAAGTTTTGTTTTCATGGAATTAAACTAAATATTTTTTTATTTTTTTTAAAGAAACGGATGTGATGAAAAGCTATTGACGGGGCCAGTTACAGATATTTATACTCTGAACTGTTTTTTTTCTCTTTTTTTAAAGGACTTAACAAATTAATGAACGTGAAATGCATTATTTTTCACAGGTTTCAGCAAAATCCAAATCAAGTCTGGCCAAGAAAACAGATGGATGGATGAACTAATGAAGGAACAAATAAAGAAATGTAAGTAGAACGATGGTATGGAAAGAGTTCACTTTGAGAAATACAGAAAAAGGCTCAGGAATGGATATTACCAGGAGAGAAAACATTGGATTGTAGGAAATCAAAACAAGTGACATTGAAGGTCTAGGTTTGTAAGAGTCTCTCTACTGGAGCATGTTAATTAGGGCGACATATTAAGATGCGTTTGGAGGGAAAGTTTTGTTTTGATGGAATTAAACTGCAAAGAAAACCTGCAAAATTAAACTGATAATGGTCACAGATACTTATACTCACAAATGTTTCTTTTTTTTTTTAATGAATTAACACATGAACCTTGGCTTTCATGTAGTTTCTTGTCTGCACGCGTTTCAATAAGTGATTAAACTGCACTCACAAAGAACAAGAAGCGCTGTGGAAGCCGCGAACACCCGGATGTAAACAGGTTCCACTTAAACACAACGAGGTGCTTTGTTTCTCTCGTCGTATTTCCACTGTGAAGGACGTCTGAGTGTAAAGTGAGCCTCTTTCGGTCAGTAAAAAGCAGGCGCTTTAACAGTTCGCCTTCACCAGAGTTCACAGCAAACATAATGGGGAGGATAGAGTTACCAGCTACTTTGGGCCAAACATGACTGCCAATAATTGCCTTACCAATATTTGCATGTCGCGCTCAGTGTTATTGAACACCCTGCTAAGTAACTGAGCACCGCGGCCCAGGCACTATTTTAAGTTGTTTGCTGATTCCACGGTGGGATGAAACAAGACAATTATGAAACCCATTTCACACCATTACAGTGTTTTTAAGAGGCCTCGGGTTTCACTGAAAGCTTAGATTCTGGCATGATTTTTATTGATGGCCAGTGTGGATCGGGTGAGTTTTAACAATGCAACGCTTAAGGTATCAGGATGTGCAATGATTTGCCAAGTAAGGTCGCCCATACCTCCTGTTTGAAAATGGAAAATAAAGAAAATAGATCTTTGTTCACAAGATTAGTGAAACTCTTATAAACGGTTTATGGGATGCAAGTGAACAAAGGAACAGACAAAATGCCTTGGACCTCAGCAGTGTAATTACTGAAATGCTGGAACATGAATGTGAAATGCATAATTTTTCACATCAAGTCCGGCCAAGGAAGCAGATGGATGGATGAACTAATGAAGGAACAAATAAAGAAATGCAAGTAGAACGATGGTATGGAAAGAGTTCACTTTGAGAAATACAGAAAAAGGCTCAGGAATGGATATTACCAGGAGAGAAAACATTGGATTGTAGGAAATCAAAACAAGTGACATTGAAGGTCTAGGTTTGTATGATTCTGTTAATTAGGGCTATGAGATATTAAGAAATCATCTGATAGTTGTCGACTATTGTGATGAAAACACTTTTATGATGCCAATATCTTTGTGCTGTAACTTTTATTTTCAAATAACAGTACTCTCTCTTCCCCAACGCCCCCATCTTATTTTTGTTTGTTGTATTTTTTTTAAGATGGTTTTTTTGTGTCTCACTTCTACCATCTTGATAACCGGTATGACGTATATTAGGCTGTCAATCAATTCATTTTTTTCAAAAAGTAAAAAAAGGTTTGGTCAACCCTGTTTACACGACAACATTGACAAATGACAACGCATCGTTTTTGTTTCAGGATTGTTTCATGTTTACGCGGCAAAGTTTTGCAAACAATGTGCTATTTTTACAACCACAGAAAGTTCTGTGGCCACTAGTGGATGCTGCTGTTTGTTATTTTGTAATGAAACCACACACACATGCCCACAGGAAACAATATTCTTGAGACATTAACAATGGGAGAACACAGACATTCGTATGGACAGGCGGGGAAGTTGGATTGTTACACGGTGACTGCCAACCGACTATTGCCCGTCTACTGAGCGTGTGCAGAAGAACTGCTGACTAATGGCTGTGGTGCACATGCACAGTCACATTTTGAATAGTTGCGTTTTACAGAGTGTTTTTGAAAAGTCTAGTTTTCAGAGGCTCAGAGCAGCATTGTCGTCTAAACAGCTCCTTAATCACACTTTTCTTTTATATTTAAAATCCAATCATTTTTAGATTTGCAGAACCTGAAAACACAGTGTACAGAAACAATTCATCACAGTTCAGTCTTTAGCAGTATGTATATTGCTTTTTGATATCGCACTAGCAACACATTTGCTATAGGTTGCGCAACCCAGATATTATTATGGCAAAAAGTTGTGTTTATTGGTAATATCTATTAATTATTGCAAAATATTTTTCTCCTCGACCTTCTTTAAAAAACTATGAAAAACAGTGCAGTGCATACACCAGGCCTTTAGGTGGCGCTGTAACTCAGTGGCACAAAAATACACCAAAAACGGAGAAGAAGCCACAGTCCATGAAAGAAATCCTTGTTTAGTATTAAAGCGACCAGCATCAGTAGCTTCTGCAGCTCCACCCGGAGCATGTAGTCCGCCATTGTTGTTTGTTAAGTCGCGGGGTTACAGGACGAGAGGCGGGGCGATGACGTCATCCTTTTCAGCAAATGTGTCTCTTGTCTGTTTCCCACCTCAAAGCCAAGGTGGAGTTTTAAAATTTCTCTGGAACCTGATTTTTAAAAAACAAACTGTTCTGGGGCTCCTAAAACATGACTGTTACATGAAACGGCGTTCTTGTGTGGACAGGCCCTTTGTCATCTTGAACACAATGCCATGACACAATGAACTGATGTACTAAAATCTAGTTTTTTACTCACCGTGGCCTCTTCAGTTACATTACGAGAATCATTTTTATCTCTTTAACTCATAGGGATGTCGCTCTATAATTTTGTATTGGCTCTCTGCTGGAGACACCGCTTTAATGTCTGCTTATTAGATTTGGGGATTGGATTGCATCACCAAGGACTCATGCTAGGTTTTGTGCTATTTCCTGTACTCATGCTAACATAATGTTACACCAGCTTCTTATAGCTCTGTATTTAGGAACATTTCTTTGACGTTAGTCAACAGACAACATGGGACTTGAAAATATGTAAACACATTTAAAATGAAATAAAGCCTGACCATACCGAGATCTACAGATTAGCTCGGAAGAAGGCAGAATCGTTTGGGGTCGAGGGGTTTCAGTTGGTTTCATCAAAGTGGGAAAATCATAAATTGGTTTTGTTGTCCAGTAAATAAACCTATGAGATGTGTTGAGGTTTTCCTCTGGTGGCATCTGGTCTCAGTTAAGTCCAACGTTTTTGATACAGTAAACAAATAGAAAGAGAGGAAACCAGGCTGGCAGATGTCCTTGGTTTGCGCAGCTCTTCATGCGGAACACAACATCCACTCTGCCATAAAAACCTCCCAATCGCTCTGAGATAAACGGTAATCAAAAACTTGCGACGGCGCAAAGGCATAAACTAATTACAAATAAATACAAGTTGGCTAATCATAAGTAATCCAGTTGTGGTGCATCGGCAGAGTCCCAAGCGAGAGCAGGAAGAAGCCCGAGTTTGGAGCAAAGTGATTTCCCTCAGGCAGATGTGCCATTTAAGTGTGCGCCATTGTCACGGGTGAGATCCATTAGCCCTCACTCTGGTTCGCCACATCAAAGTGAATTCTCACATATGGATTATGTATAAATCTGGGGGGGGGGGGCTTTGTCATTATTTTATTTTTATTTTCAGTCTCAAGCTGGGCAAGTTAATTCAATAAGTTGATTTTGAAAAATGACTCATATGAAATCTGTGTGGACACATGTGTACAGCTTATGTATACTTACGTGTGTGTGTGTGTGTGGGTGTGTGTGTGTGTGTGTGTGTGTGTGTGTGTGTGTGTGTGTGTGTGTGTGTGTGTGTGTGTGTGTGTGTGTGTGTGTGTGTGTGTGTGTGTGTGTGTGTGTAAACAGCTTAATGGAACCAAGCGGATTTCATAATGCAAAAGGCCAACGTTGGAGTTGCATGACACAGTCTTGTTCTGATGTGGATTAATGAGGTCACTTTCAAGCAAAATCAAACCCCAACTCAAATCTAAGGATGTTTTTTGGTGTTTTTTTAAATGTGTATATTTCTTTCTTTTTATTGAATCTGATAGTAACAGTGGTTTAACACGTAGTTGAAAGGCCTGCTCTGGTTCTCTCTGATCATCTCCATCACAAGATAATTCTTACCTAAATCTAATGCAACAGTTAAGCTCAATGAGGATGATGGTTTTGAAGCATTTTGCTGTCATTTAAGTATTAAAGGCTGACTCCATTTTCATAATGATTACACAGCTTCCCCCATGACCACGTAAAATAAAACCAGCGACACGTGTTTTAAGTGGTCGACAGGACGTCAAGCCAAAGCTCACTCTCAATGTGAAAAAGTGGAATTATCTCTTCAGATTGTTTTTAGATTTACAAATCGGACCATGCTACGTCCCCACAGGCTCGGTCGGGTTGGTGTTTCCATCGAGGCTTTAATTTGCTCCAATCCTCTCACTCAGATTAGCTGAGGTTTAACATTTACTGCGAGAAATCTTAGATTTAACCGTTATCATTTCGCAATAAATCAGTTACTTTATCAGTCTTTGAAACTCAATTTCACCATTAATTAAGTGTTCTTATCAATCCATAGATATGAGGTAGTATTGGCCCACCTTCCACCTTCATCAGTGAAATGTAGGAACATCACTACACAAATTGATGTACATGTTTAAAGAAATAAAACATTCATTACCAGTATGAATTACCAATTCCAATATATGAGAACAATAGGCTCGTAGACTGGTAATCATATTTAATAGGGATGCACTGATACCAGGTTCTTAAACAATGAGTACAAGTACAAACTTTTAGCTACTTGCTGATACCAAGTACTGATACAAGCTATCACACGCCACTAAAGCTCATTTCTACTACATTACACAGATGATACTGCTGCGTCACTGTTGACTTTAGAACGAGGGGCTGAGCTTGTTGTGTGTCGCGAACACAAACTCCACTCCCGTTAAATTCACAGGTCAGTTTTGGAACTGCCTGCCAACTTACATCTGTTTTAAACATTATATTGACGTTTTACGTAAATGTAATTTGTATAGTTTTTACTATGTGTTTTGTGTTCCTTCTTACATTGTATTCCTGGTGACCAGCCTCAGTAGGACAGATGTAAATGAGCAGTTTTGGTACATTTACAATTTGTGTACAATTTGTATATGATTGATCATTAATGTACATTGTCACGATCAAATAAATAAGCGAACTTTAGGTGATACTTCACCACCAGATGTAACTTCAATCATCCTTTATCTTGAGAGACACTAATCTAATGCTCCACACCGACGCAAACTTGCATCTTTTTTATGCTTCATCAATTTTTTGGGACAAAATTGCTCTATTCTCTAAAGGTCGCCATAAATGTAACCCTCTGGCGAAGAAAGGTGCTGCTGCACCTCCGTATAAATGAGATGGTAAAAACTGACCGAAGCCATTCAATTAAGCAGGCACAAATAGGCCAGAGAATCCACTCAGCTGCCGCAATCATAAACCAACCGACATACGATCATCAGATTAAGAATTCTTTAGAGAAATCATAGGTCAATAAAATACAGCATGTAGATTTCTTAATTAGGATATCTCCATGGAAAGGGTTAACGTGGTTTATCATTCATCACTTCACATGAGAGGATATTGAGATCATTTACATTTTATTATGGACTTATTATCAGTATAGGTGATCCGATGACTGTCCTAATATACGCAGACAATGAGCTACAGTCTGCTGCAAATATTAGCAGTTTTTTTCTTCTTCTTCATGTCAGCACTTTATTTTTAAAGGGACTGCATGATAACTACCAAATATACAAAATCTCTGTTGAGTATTGCAATATAACAATATGATTTGCAATAATAATAATAATAATAAAAAACCCTTCAGGAGCTGATATAGATGTTTTGAGATGAGGTGCTTGTTCTTTCTACGCCTCGTCTTCATGACAAAACACATCGCTGTTGCATTGTCATTTCTGAAGAGTTTCATGTTTACACAGCAACGTTTTGTAAATGATTTCTGTTTCCATGGCAACAGCCGAAACGCTGAAAGCCACATAGTTTTCATGTTGGCCCACTCATGAGAGCAGTTGTTTGTTTGTCGTAATGAAACCATATACAAATGTGTACAGAACGATACACTATAAACATTAACAGTGTTAGGACACGGACATTCTAGTGGACAGACGACCAAGTAGGATTGTTATTACGGTGACTGTCAACTATAAAACTAGCAAGTCCCAGGAGAAACTGGAGTCATGACACTCTGAAGGTCTCCATGGTTGTTATGGTCAATGGACTCGCACATGTGCAGAAGAACTATTAACTGTGGGTGGTGCTTAGCAGCAGCAGAAGCGTTTCCAGTCTATAAAGTTCTGTTTTCAGTGGTTGAGCGCACTGTTGTCGTGGAAACGGACCCCCAAATCCAACATAAGCTTTGTGTTTTCACTTGAAAACGTCACGTAAACAAGCCTTCAGTAACATTGCGCTTTCTCTTGCCCCTAATTTACACCAGCTGTTTTTTGTTGCATCAGATTCTCCCACCAGCAGGATTCAGACAAACTGGACTGTTGACTTTGGTTTTTCTTGGTCAAATCCTTTTAATGTTTGTGGCTCTGACTTATTCCATGTGGTTACCACCTATAAAATAATTAGAGCTGACAATCAATTAAAATGTTTTGGTTAATCACAATTCTACGATATTTGTTTTAGACTCCCAAGTTTGAAAAGGTTGTTGCAAGCACTAAAGCCCACCGGATCCAAACTGATAGAATCATCTTCTCCAGATATTCAGAAACAACCATCACATATGGCCGAAAACAGTTTTCTGATGTTATATTATGTCCTCTCAAGAAAGATACTTCTTCTAAAATGAAGCATCACAAAATAATCGTTTTGTTCTAGCAGCTTTGTTATATTTCTAGAACCTATAGCTTATGTGATATTTTGCATATTGTGTAGATTCAGAGTTCCAATAATCACTCAACAATAAAGGTCGATTCCACATCAGTAGTTGCAACTTAGTTGAGATTTATTGTTAAATCTGAAGTGATGATGAATAACTGAAATGGGGAATTTAAATATTGATGCCAAATTTGTAAAATATTTGATAGCACACTCATTTTCATAAACCAGGTTTTATGAGGGAGTATTGGAAAATGATGCAGATTGATTTTCAGTTTGTCTGATAAAACACATTACATAGCTAGTTTCAACAAAATGACCAAAAACTGTTTTTAGTGTTATGAAGATACTCAGCCAATACTGGAGTTGATTTCAACACTGTTTCCCTATGAATTAAGATATTTTCTGCCATGAAAAAAAAAATTGCTTCTAAATTTAAATCACCATCTTAAACCTGCTCATTCTAACTTCTCACTGACCTTCCGTCTTCAATTACTTTTTACACAATGAATCATCCTATTTTCATATTTTCATATAGTAATTAAAATATCCCACGCTGCAAATGAAAGGTGCACCTTTTACTACTCTGACTTTGACACATTAGTGAACATTTTGTTCACTAATGAGCAGGAAAAGCCCAGGTACTACCAATAACCCAAACAATGTTAAATTAAAGCCATTTCCCTCCACCTGCAGCTTTATTGTTTTTGCATGATTGAAATGAGTGAAAAGCCGAGATGTGTGCACCAAAAACGCAGGGACACCCATTCTTTAACTTTTGTAAAAAAATAAAATAATAATAATTAAATACAACGACAATTGTGCTCAGAGACAATGAAAACACAACTTTTTGAAAATGGCTCCCAAGGTGGAACTGGAAAGGTGGAAATGCTGCAATCTGGCATATTGTTCTCAGCATACGTGGTTTAATAACAAAACAACCAACAGCGCCAATCGGGACAGTTTCCAAAATGATGCTGTGTAAACATGAAACTTTTCAGAAACAAAAATGAAGAATTGATGAAAGCAAAAACTAACCTAAAATATAGACTCTAAAATATTTGTTTTGTAGAAGAGGAAACAAAAATCAGTGTGTGACTTTAAACCGCATTAAAAAAACCTGACTACTGATTAGATTAAGGGTGAACCAGAACACTTTTGCTTTGTTTTACGACTTATCCACATTTTGTTGCTCATAACCGATTTTGGGTTTCTGTCACAGAAAAACTGTCAAGTTTATAAGTATATCTTAGGGGATAAATGAACTGAACATGCTTAAAATACAAATACCTTTTTTTTTTTTTATTATGTAATCACAAGGTTAAAATATCTACCCCAGTAAGCATCTGTTCTAATTAATTGGATACAAGGTAACATGTTAGCTTCAAGGCAAGCAGTGATGGGATGGATAAATGGTAGAAAGAGGTAAAAACAAAACGAAACAATGCTATTTATTAGCATCATCAATTCAACCATCCATCTTCTTTGCTGCCCTTGTCTCAACCACAGAAAATATAAACACAAAAATAAATCTCTCGCTCAAGCTAACACATTAGCATCTTAAAGCATCAGTAAAGCCGAAGAAATGCTAATATACCACATATTTACCAATATTCAGACAGATTTAGGAATCAGAATACCAAAAATCAAAGACTTGCATCATTTCCACTTTTCTAAAAGACGAGAACCAGCAGTAACCTGTTGCTACTTGCCGATACAGAGTGCCAATACGAGTACTTATTAAATGTCATTAAGTCGAATTCGTACTCAATATGTAAGCGGTAAACGTAGGCGATGCCTCGCCGTAACCGGCCTGAGCGTTGACGCTAAGCAAACCTCCAGCAGCCCCGAGGCTCCAGTATACTACAGTATACTACTACTACTGAATCCGCAGTACACAGAGGGCAGTGTGTACTGCGTAGCGTCTAACTGCGCTCTGCTCTGTGTACTTTAGACTGTAAACCGAGCTCAGTGCGCCGCCACAAGGCCCAAGCTTGCTATCAATCAGTCATACCTTCATCACGTTTAGCATTGCTGGGGTGTGAGCCCTGCAGCTCTGTAGCATGTAGCATGTAGCATGAGCATTGAAACTAATGTGCATCCCTATAAGAAAGCAAATCATTTTCCTCATAACATTTCCTTTCTCTTAAACGAGTCTGTACTAAAGAAAACATCAGGAGCGATCAGCACATCTCTGACATTGAGCTCAATGTTTTCAATGACACGAGGTTTCTGTTTTTGTCTGCTGCACAAACTTAGCAACGTTTTCCCCTTCACATCTACTGACTTCAGAAGACGGCAGCTGAAGTGCTAAAACTGCTCATTATTTTCTAGAGTTCTGATCTTAAGTGGAGAACATAAGAAACTTTAAGGATTTTAAGGAAATGCCGTTGAAGATAACGAAGCTTGAATTGGATGAAGGATGAACTGAGGGGCGACGTTAAAGTAAAAGTACCAGATAATTACAAAGATAAATAGGTGGTGAATCATGCAAAGCTGCTCTAATTGAGGCCAGGAAAGAAATTAAAGCAGCACAATTAAGTGATTGAAAGAAACTTGGTCTTTGGGCGATACTGGTGGAGATTGACGACAGATCCACTTAGCAGGATTTTCCCCGACATTGGCGTTTCAAAGTAAAAACAGGAGAGACTGTTTACTCTCGAGGCCCATTTCCTCTCCCGAGTCATCCTGCAATGAGCAGCATTGTTTCAGCGGCAGGTCTGGCGAAGGGGCGGACTCCACAGATAAGCGCCTGGACCATTACGGGGTTCCTCCTTCAGACCTATTAGGTCTTTGCAAGGACTTCAAACACCAATTTGTTCTGCAAATAGCCCATTCAATTTATGCCTGCCAAAGAGAGACACCCCTCTCCCTCTCTGCTGTAATTGAATCTTCAAAGGGACATTTTCCTCCATTTCTGTCAGGTATTAGAGTGATGAATAGGAAACGGTCGTTGGGACAGAAAGGGAGGACGCATGTTGATCCATTTTCAGTTCGACGCACATCACGCGCCTTGATGATTGTGAGAGACAGGAAATTGAGGCGTCTTCAGTGGGGTTGGGTTGGAGGGGCTTTCACTCGTAGGGCAAACAAGTCCTGCACCGACATCCGGCCTCTGAATACTTCAACACTGCGTGTTATCGGGCCAGTCATTACAATATCTGTACAAAGCTGTGCTTCTGGAATGAAATTAAGAGTCTTTTCAAACCTTCAATATTTTTTTATTAATTAAATACACCATAATGGAGCAAGTGTCTCGGAAAATATCACAAATAAATTTCTCTTTCATTCAGCATTTTATACGTTGGTGATGAACTCTACATTACTGACTAAGGAGCAGATTTTCTTCAGCTTTGCCGGAGGGGTTCGAAAAAGGTTCAGGAGCGGAGTGCGGATGTACTTGTAGCCTGGACAACGACATTTACATGCAAACTGTACATACATGGTAGTTTTACAAATACACCAAGAGTGTTCATGATTTGTTTTTCCACAAAATTCCACAGACTTTTTTTTTTTTAAACCCCATCTTTTTCATATATATATCTATATATATATATATAGATATATATATATAGAGAGAGATATATATTTATTTATATATATACCACCAGAAATAACAAAAAGAAGAAAAGAAAACACATTCCCCCCTTTGACAACACATAAAATATATGTAAAGTGGAAACACCATGTTGCTGGGAAATGAGGGTAGAAAAAGAATACAGGAAAAATGGAAAGGTTTTTCCCGATTTTTCCCTCCCGAAAAATGTCTTTAAACAAATGTGCAGTTTTAAAAAGTCTGCATCTCTTAAGCCTCATTAGTCTTTTCCTCTTTCCTTCAGTCTCTTCTTCTCTGTGTGTTTTTCATCCAGAAAAGAAAAAAAGTTTCCTTGGATTGTGATCCTCGCCTTTTCCTTGTAGGTTTCTTTTTTTCCCCTCCGTCCCCAAGGCCGTGAAGTCCTCAGCGCCACAACTCCAGTACGATAAGTGCAAGTATCCACACGTGTTTGTTGGAGGAAAACAAAAAAGCCAAGTTTTGAAGGCTGAGTGTGGGATATGAGGTGAAGAAAATAGTTTGCAGTTTGCAGGTTTTTTTTGAGTCAAGTTAAGATGGGTTGAAGAGGGTTTCCTTCAGGGACTGGGAGCACAAGTAAAAAAAGAAAAAAAAAAAAAAAAAAGTAGTAGAAGAAGAGTGAAAGGCCGGGGTGCTGCTGATGCACTCTGTCTCGGGTGACAATGAGTAAGGGCTAAAATGAAGGCACACATCCTGCTTCCCGCGCTGCTTCCACCGTCTAACACACCTGGATGTGGGGGGGGGGGGGGGGGGGGGGGGGGGGGCAGACAAAACAAAACAAAATATTACATTTTTAAAGCGAAGCAGATTTGGGGGACTTGGTTGAGTTGACAGTGTTAAAGACGTTCCTCCGCCTCGTCATGATGAGTCAACCTCCCACCGGCACCACATTTTAATTTATTGATCAGCTCAGGCTTTGAAAATCCCCCCCACCACCCCAACCCCTCCCACCCTACCGCAGTTTACTTTGCATCAAGTTAAAAGTGCATTCATGAAGCGATTCTCTTTGGTATAATTAGTGCTGCGCTCCGACATAACTGCAGGAGTCCTGTGAAAGAGGGAAATGCAGGGGAGGAAAGACAATTATCTGACTGTTTTCTCAGCAACAACGTTCAACTTTTTCATCTTTTCTCATGTGCCTTTCTTTCTTCTCCCGCTTTCTTTTTCTTGGTGATTCTAAGAGGTGATTTACTTTCTCCCCTACTCCTTCATCCCTAAAATCACTAGGAGGGCTTGGGTCTATTAGTAATTGCAAACTCCTACTTGGGGGCTAATTAAAGTGACTGACGCAGGGAGGGTCTCACTCCCCTGGGTCAGAGCGGCTCTGTACGAGAGAGGTAATTTGTCTGCGCTGAACAAAGAGATTAGGAAGAAGCTGTGGAAGAAAGCCTAATAAATGAGCGTCAAATGTCCCGCGCCGCCATCATGAGCAACGCCAATTATGTCACGGCCTAATCGCGCATAATCAAAAACAACAGTCAGCAGATAACCCCCGTGACTGCTCCGCCCCCCCCCGGCTAAAGGCCACGCTCAGACTTCCATACACCAGAGTCTCGGTTCAGTCCGTTTCTCTATGTACCCGAGTGGTATCGGGGCAAAAAAAACAAAAAAAACCGAAAGAATGAGGGGAGAAATGTGCGATAAAGCTCGCCAGCAGGAAGCATAACTCCTTATTTCACTCCTGGATAATAACCAAAGCATCCTGAGCCTGTTCGCATTGAGCGATGCCTCTCTGTTTATTTAATAATTCTCTCTCTGCTATAATTAAAGCACCGGGGCCAATATTCAGATTTTCAGCAGTTTTTCCACTACAATTGATGTTGGCGCATAAATAAACAATGAGGCCTCATATTTACTACACCAGCCGTGGCTTACGAGGGACACGGGCGGATACGGGATGGGGAGCGAGGACTTAAACAGACATTTAAAATTAAGCTAGATAATGCAACAGCTTTCAATTTTCAATGTGAGGAGCTCTCAGAGCCGGGAGAGCTGATTTGTAAAAGTGACAAGCCCTTAAAAGGCCTGTGACGTAGCGGGGGGGGCTTAATGGAGTTGTACCTCTCCTCTTCTCAGAGAAGCACTCAAGGTGAAATGCATGCTCCCACCAATATAATTCCTCTTTCAGTCAGAGTCTGACACACTCCAAACACCTCCCGTATCTCGGGCTGTGCTCGTGTGCGCCGGCGAGGTATCAATAAAGGCGCTTGTTGCGAGGCAAAAATGATTAGATCTCCTGCGGGGCAGAATGAAGCTATCCTGAAGAATGAAGTTATCCTTCGTATATGATTAGGCCTTCTGTTTTGCTTTCACTGGAGGCATCAAGATCAAATCAAGGGAGAAACCATGATGACAGCCCTCATGATATACTAGCTGCCGCGGCTCGCCGCCTCTCTGCTCAACCCTCAGGCCTCCAGGATGCACATTGTTTTTTCCCCTCCGCCGTTTGTTCGCCCGGGAGTAAGAACTTCGCCCAGGTGATCCGGGCCCCCGGCCACAGTAAGTAGCACTATTCCCCTTTTAAAGACTGCAACTTTTCAGCGGCACTGCGAGTCGTGCTGCTCTGGACAAATAAATGAGTCAAATGTGGAGCTGATCACAACAACCTGAGCCCCCCCCCCCCCCCCAACCGCCCCCATCCCTCCTCAACCCCCGACATCATTTTCACATGTTTTGTGCTGATGGTCTGTACAGATTTTCTGAGTGCGTGTCCTCCAAACCAACAAGAATGATGGAAAAATCCATTGCCTGTCTAAAAATAAAATTCATCTCTTGCTTGGTGAGATTTAATATCTGCCGTATGCCTCGCGGTGAATCAACGGCATATAAACAGAGTGAAAAATGTTGGCGACAAAAATTACAGATGTTTTTTTTCCTGCCCGCTAATGACTCCACCTGACTGATGACAAGCTTTAACCGACTTGTCCTGTGTTTTGAGGTGATTCTCCCCCTCTCCCCCTCTCCCTCTCTCCCTCTCTCCCCCCACAGTGGCGGTGTTCGGTTGTTCTTCGATCTCACCTTCTGGTCGGGCAGCAGCGGGTTCGTCTGCAGTGAACTCAAATGGCCGTTGATGAGCGCTGTGGGTCTGTCGTGTTCGCAGAACAGGCTGCCGTTGATGTAGTGGAACCGGTCCCCGGGGACCAGCCGGTTCCGGCAGGTGGAACATGTGAAACACTGGAGACAGAGGACAGACAGACACACAGGGACTCAGAACAGATTGTTTCAGCGTCTCTTCATCCCAGGACTGCAGGACGTTAATTGCAATGTGTTTGAGATCAACCGTGCTCTTTCTCTTGCTCCCAATTCAACAGTGTCTGCCATTTCCAACAGCAGCACTTGAGAGGCATGTTAGTTTGTTGACTTTTTTCCTTGCTTTTGGTGAATTTAACTACAATTAAAAGCATTTTTATATCTAGAAGTTTGTCATTTGGAATTTGTATATATAACTTATCACAGACCAGTCTTTGCGATTGGGATATTGTACATGATGATCTCACGACAACAGTATATTTCTGATGTATTGAGCAGTTCTGCTTCATCCCAGGTCAATTTAACACGTTAGTTCACTTCAGAAGTGCCCGAGTTGCACGGTGGAGCAGTGGTTAGTTAGAATATACATGGTTTGATTCGGAGCCTGTGCTAAAAACATGTCTGAGCTTAATTGGTGACCATAAATCTGCCTGCCTCCGTCACGGCCCTCGTACTGCCTGAAGGCCTCAAGAAGTGCAGAAAATGGTTGGTTATACAATTTGAAAATATTGTTATGAGAGTCTTCAAGTTGTAAAATATGTACAAAAAATATTGGCGCACATTTAAATAAATGTCAAAAATCATAAAGTTGTAAACACAGATGTCAGTGTTCACCCATGTTGTTTTATTAACAAATGATATGCTAAATTAATGTTTATTTTTCACGAGAAGTTGGGTTTATTAATAAAGCTTCGTATGTGAATAAAACCTGTATTCATATACCTGAAAGCAAAGACAATATTTAATAAAACTACCAGTACAAGATTAACCCAAATTAATATAATGTTGTTGATAAAGACTCAGAGCAGAGGTGTCAAACTCATTTTACTTCAGGGGCCATCATACAGCGCACATTAATCTCAAGTGAGTCAGATCAGTATAGATAATGCCATTATGACATCAATAAGTAGAAATCTAAATCCCCGTCTTTCCTTTAGTGCAACACAGAATCATCATAGCAGTAAGAAGTTCATCACATTTAATGGACTTTCAACAGCCTCATGCCTCAGTTCGCCATGTGTTATACAACTGATGGATCCCAGTGGATTTTTATTTCACCGTTTACACCTTCACAGGCAGAAAACATTTGTTGACACGTAGCTGGAACTCAAAAATATAGCAGGCAAACACCATCATATTATGATCAGAATTACTTGTCAAGTCTAAATATTGAGTACGCCCCTGGTGGTGAAATCAATGTCCTGCGATTAATGACAGAATTTCTCACAGCTGGTAAATATCATCTTGCAGGTTGGATTGGACTCTGGCCGAGAGGCTTTCATGCCTGTTGTCTTGGCAAAAGCACAATTATTTTCACTTTTGGTAACAGATCTTGGACGCAACCAGAAGCTGACAGTACCACTGGCGTCCATGGGGGCAGTGTTGGGATTGGAAATGGTAGATTTAAAGTTTAGCACTCACTGCAATGCAATGGAAGCAAAAGCAGGGACGGTGAAGGTGTTCATTTCTGTTTTCATGTGTTTACAGAGCACGATGTCGGTTGTTTTTGTAATGAAACCACACACACATGGTCAGAGAACAATACTCAACGTTAACAATAGCGAGTACACAAACACTCGTAAGGACAGATGATGAAGTTGGATTGTTATTACAGGACTGGGGAGTCATGACATTCTGGAGGAAAACACTTATCGTTCATCTCCTGAGCATGAGCAGAACTATTTACTACGGCACTGGTGCACATGGTCAGTAGCACCGGTTCTGCTGTCTACACAACGTTTTCAGAAAGTTGGATTTTCAGTGGCTCTGAGCAACGTTGTCGTGTAAATGGACACAAAAACGCAACACAAGTTTTGTGTTTTCACTTGAAAAGATGGTCTTAGGTTGACATTGAGCAGTTATGTGCAGAGGTCTGGAGGGCTGGGACCAAGTTCACAGAGGTGCTGGACATTTCGTGACACTCTGATTGTCAAAATTACATTGAAAATGGTCAAAGAAAATCTTAATAACACACTTTCTAACAGGACTGCAAGGTAATGCTGAGAGACTCATCGTCGGCTCTTCCTCCCTTTGGAAAGAAGCTCTCTGGTGATATTCGTTGTATTTTTTAGAACGTGAGCTTGCAGACTTACTTAATGGTGGCGGGCATGAGAGTGGGGTTTATTCATTCTTAGCAGACCGATATGAAACTATGTGAGAGCCATTACTGGTCCAAGGCCTGGTGGATGAGGCCTCTGGGATGTGCTGTAATGTTTTGACAAACCAGTAGAGTGAATGATGGACCCACAGCCTCGCTTAGAGGTAATCTGGGAGGATTAAGTTTCAAAACCACTAAACATAAAGGATGAAAAGCTCTCCAGGTCAGAACTTTGCCACCATGTTTTCTCCAACTGAAAACAAAACCACATCACACCTGCAATTCTGAGGCTGCTGTTTAGCGACATAACTTTTTATAGTCTGGTTATAGAACTCAATTTGATTTGGATTAACATCTGAAATGAATTAATACTTTCTATCACTCATAAATTACTGGCTCAACCTTGAGTCATGCCATTTATAAAAACACAAAAAAGTAGAATTTCTCTGAATACAAGAGCTGAAACCCTGTTCGCTTTAACCAATCATGACATCCGAACAGATAAATATATGGATAATTTCATTTTCACCACAATGCATCAGCTTCACACCAACTTTATTAACTTAAAAAAAAATAAAAAATCCATGATTTCCTGTGAGCGTGTATCAACATCAGGTGAACCTTGAGCCTCACACACAATGACATGAAATGAAACTCACAAGTCTAAAAGATGTCTTGGATCCAGATTTCCATGCAGTACGATACATTTAGCAATGAAATAATGACAATTAATATCTAAACTTACATGACATTGGACTTTCCTGATTCTTCAGGATATTCTTCACCGTCTATGAACTATGTCTTGCTATTCGGAATGACTTCTATTTGACCTCTCTGATAAAGTTTCATAATATCTGTGAAAACCTTGAACTGTTTGCATGTTGATCTTTTTGAGAGGGGCGTGTTTTCATCCTCTGCAGCCCGCGAGCGAAAACCACTTATTGAAGGAGGAAGAACATTTAACCATAATTGCTCCGAGATGTTTTTAATTTGTAAATTCTGTTGCACGAAATTAATTTTATTCAAAACGTTCAGCTAAATCAGCACAGCCAGATTCCGCAATGCTTTCTATTATTGCAATCTTTCTCCATTTCCTGTCTATATTGGTCCAAGCACATGAAACGCTCAGCACCTCTGCCTCTGAACCACTGGCCTGCTGCTCCGCTAAACATGTTGCATGTGACAAGTCACATGACAAGAGAACAATGCAGACTCGGGGAAACTCTGTTCATTTCACAAAAGCTTTGCTTCTACCGACACTGTTGTGATTGCTTTGCTCCGTGGCGGTCACTCAAACCTGTACGATGTTTGAATGTCATGTTACTTTACTTCATACACAGCGTTCAGGATTATAGCAACTTAAATACTTGGCAATGAACTTACCTTGAGATGGTAGACGTTGCCCTGTGCCCTCATCACCAGCTCGCTGGCTGGAATCGACTGACCACAGGCGCTGCAGGCTCCGCTGTTCCCGAATAATCTGAGCAAAGATATTGGCAGATGAAGAAGAGCGAGCGTTAGCGTTGCACCCGCCTTCCCGCACGTGTGTAATGGACTGTGGCAACACACCGTTTGTGTCGGTCTGCGAGTGTGTTGCGCGTGTGAAGGAGGGAAAGAGGACGGCCTCCCTTAAGGTTTGCTATTCCCCCGCTCCATTTGAAGGTAGTGAGTGGGGGGGGGGGGGGGGGGGGGGGGTACAAGAGTTGAACTAGGAAATCATCACTGTATCACCAGGGAGGAAAAAAAAAAAAAGAGAATCCTCCACTCATCATCTGTCCGCCAGCATCCGGCGCTGGAACTGTGTATTACGCCGGTTGCACATTTTTTTGCAGCCTAATAATAACCTGGAACATAAGCAATCAGGCCCTAAGAGGATTTGATTGTACATCCAGGCGGAGACATAGTGCTTTTGCCATTAGGACTCCTGTGAATGCTCCGTCAGTGCCGTGTTTCCATTAGAAACCCTGTAGCTACTCGGGTTGATATATAATGTGCATGGGTTAACCTTTTCAATCATGGTGTCAACACTTTAGATTTGCTTCTGCTCATCTCTTTCGTCCCTAACCTTCTCTCTCTCTCTCTCTCTCTTTCTGTCTCTCTCTCTCCCTCCCTCCTTCTGCCTCTTGATAATGAAATGCTTGCTCCAGCTTCCCTTCTATCTTCCTTCTGAGTCCACAATTTAGATTACTTCATCTCGGTGAGCAGCAAACTGAATGAAATTTCGATTTGAGCAGAAAGTAATTTACTGGGATCTGGACCCATTTGTCATCATATCTCACCGGGTGTTTGCTCTATCACTGCACTTTTCCTAAGCAATCAAATAAGACCACGGCATCTGACATGCTCCGGAGAGAAGGGGAGGGAAAGAGGGGGTGCGGGGGTGAAGGGATGGAGGGGAGGAGTGGCTTATGCTGGTTTGTCTGTGTATCAGATAAAGTTGTCTGGCTTTAAAAAAAAAAGAAAAAAGAAAAAGAAAGAAAGAAAAGAAAAGAAAATTACAGAGAAAAGGCAACAAGAAGACAGTTCTTCACTATTTGACAAACTTGCATCCGGATGGAGCGAGAGAATAGACGCCGTCGCCGTCCCCCCACCAAAGCCCCGGCAGTGTAGGACGCAGACTAAACAAACAAGCGCTTTGCAAAAATTTAAATAAATGTCTTTTTTTAAAGGGAGGGGTACAAAGAAGGAGCTTTGAGGGAGACAAGCCTCGGCAGAAGCAAATTTTGTCTTGGCATCATTTGGAAAGGCTCCATCAAAACTCAATTTCAGAAACTAATTAACTGGAGACTGTCGTCACAACTCTGCCAATTCGGGGCTCTGGCTGGGACAAACATGACAGTGGGGAAATGAACATATACGCCACACTTGGAGACTCTGGTACTCATGTGATGTTGTTGGGGGGGGGGGGGGGGGTTCCCATGAGATTGACAGATTTTAGTGGGAAAAGCCAGAATTTCATTCCTCTACGTAAAACAAAAAAAAAGCTCATAAACAAAAGGATGCAGGAGCTCGGCCTTTCTTTTTGTCTTTGTTTTGGCGCAGTGTGGCTCCCGTAACAAGGTTAATTATTTTACCAGGGGGATAGCTCTTGATAGTGTTTGATTTAGGGAGCCTGGGCCCTTTAGGTACTCAATTAAGTTGCTGTATCGGTTTGAACTTGGGCTCTAATGGCCTCTTCTGCCAGTGAACTACAGCAGCGGGGTGAAGCCGACACCTTGGGTCAGTATAATTAAGGCCAGGGGACTCTTTTAATTGCAGTGACACATCTGGTTTCTGCTTTTCGCCTCTTTAAAAAAAAAAAAAAGAAAAGAAAAGAAAGAAAAGAAAATCGCTTCCTCTCCACGTATCTTGGGGGTTGGCTTTATCTTGATTTATCTGTCCCCTTGCCGATCTGTCTTTGATTAAATTAAATAACAAACACACACACACACACACACACAAAAAGCATTCGGACCCGTCTTGTTGTCTTAACGCAGGCGGCGGCGGCGGCGATTGGATTTCATTTCAGCGCTGACTGCCCAGTGAAATATAGCGTGGCTTGCTGCTGGGCCGGGCTGTCTGGTAAATGCAGACCTCATTCAGCGAAAGGCCTTTGAGTAGGGTAAAATTACCCCACAACAATGATTTCTGCAACACAGTCCATTAAAAATGCCTCTCTACATCAGCAGCCAAAGCACCTTAAAAGCACTAGGGCCATATTGATACTGAAGCGGGGGCTTTGCATAATGGCAAGAGCTGCATTAGAGGGAGAGCGCGTTCAGAGTGGGGGGGGGGTGATGGGTTTGTGAGAATGACGGGAGGGCCAGCATCGTGTATGTGCATGCGTTTTGGGAGGAGGGAGGGGAGGAGGAGGACGAGGACAGGGGAGATACGAGTGTGTGTGTGAGTCAGTGAGGGTGGATGGATGGATGGTGGTGGTGGAGGTGAAGGGGGATGGGGGGGGGGGGGGGGGGGGGGGGGGATGAGCCAAATTACACTTGGTTAATTCAGAGTAACAGATCTGGCCCCAAGTGAATTGAAGGCCTTGAATTAATTCTGTTATGACAAATCAAGATAAACGTTTCCCCTAAATTGCATGCGATTTAATTAATTTCTGAGATCCCACTCCCCCCCCCCCCCCCCCCATCTCCTCTCCTCTCCTCTCCTCTCCTCTTCTCCCCTCCTCTCTCCGGCCCTAATAGTTCACATTCTATCGCGCTGTCATAGTGCTTGAGTGGGCAGACTTCAAAGTGATATTAAATAACCAACTATTAGATTTACCTCACACGTTCTATTGGAAAAGTGCCATTTAATTACCTCGGCTTATTCAATTAAGGAGGAGGGAAATGTGGGGGACAGTATTCTCTCCCCCTGCAATCCGGCAGCCACAAGTAAATTAATTCCCCCTCCACCCGCGGCTCACAGAAATAATATCACCTTGAGCTTAAAACAACACCCCCCCATACACACACACACACACACACACCCCTGCACAGCCAATCACAACTTTGGCTTTGAGTGGTTGTCTGGAGTGAGAGCACTTTGTGTGGAAGGCAAAGAGGGTGACGCTCAGGATTATTCCCACACTCCACTGATTGGTCAGATAAACATTTTTCATATGAGATGTGTTCATATAGCAGCTGAGCTACAGCTCTTTAGCAGTCTGATCCCCCCCCCCCCCCCCCCCCCCCCTTCCCCAAAGGAAACACAAGCCTGCCCCTTTAAGGGGAAAAAAAAAAAAACAGCGGCAAATGGCCTTCACAATAATCCCTCTTCTCTATCTGTCTTTCCTCTCTTGCACTCTCTCAAAAGCCAATTTGGTTAATTAAATGTTTTGTTTGCAGTGTGGCTCTCATTCATTTCGGACACGTCATTGGTAGCGGATACAAGCCAGGGACCAGATCTCATTAGATAAAACCCATCAGGACTAAAGGAAATGGAGGGGGACTATAATTAAAGCATTTAATTGTGTGGACTCACTGTCAGATCCCCCCCACCGTATCCTCGCTCCAATCTTTATCTCTACAGAGATCTCCAGGTTCCATAATATGTGTTCTAGCTCTTCTCCCAAACATGCTCTCATTACAAGCGGAAAGGTGCGTCTGCATTCACCCTCCCCCAATTTCCAATTTTAATTACATTACAGTCCCATTACCAATGAAGTACCCCATTGACTTTGCTATCCTTTTTTTTTTTTTTTTTTTAGAGGTGCGTGAGTGAGCGCATAGTCGCACTTCACATTCTGAATTATCCGTGCAGATTTGATAGCAGTGCTGAAGAAGAAAAACACGAGAAGAGATTTTGTGTTTTGAAGAACCAGAAGCCTTCACAAGAACAGAAAATGTCCCAGACTAACGATCCGGATCAAGATGGGTCTTTCCGTTTCACTCATGGGTGCAAGAAGCCAATTGAACCATCAGTAAAACCACAAGTGGCCTCATCACGTCAGGCCGCTTTACATTACAGCTCTGGCTGGGTGTCTCGCACCACTACTAGAATATTCAAAAAGGCTCCTCTCTGCTAATTAAATGCTGCTTCTCCATTATACGGAAGACAAAAAAACTAAAACAGAAGAAAAATCCTCTGCTTCTCAAAATGCTCACAGAAGTCCTAGGAAAGTGGTTTGGTTTCCTCCTGTTGCCCGTGACAGCGGACAGACAGCCTGACGAGCTGCAGAGCAAGTCTTCTGTCAACACGCCGCCTCGCTGGCCGTCTTTCATGAAGCTGAGACAATTCAACCAGGAGATCTGGACCAGCGCTGATGACATCAAGTCAAATTTAACACACATGTTGTTTAAAAGAAAATATTTTTTTAAAACGCCCAACTCCTCACATGCCTTACCAGCAATGACCGAGGTTAGTGTCGACTTCGAGTCCCTCCTCAGAAGGATCCAGAACTTTCCCCAGTTAGGAGTTTATAGAAAACACAAGTTTCCTCGGAATTCTTGGCAGACGTGACATGAATGATCTCACTGGACCTGCAACCTCCCAGGGCCAGCGACACTAATATCCCCATAATGAACTTCTGACGAGGCCACGGGGTGTTTTTCCTCACCTGATATAGTCGTTTCTACAGAGGATCATGCCGCTTTTTGTGTAACACGACGTGCCGATTTCACCCAGCTGCGCCTGGCAGCACGAGCACTTGAGGCAGCGGCTGTGCCAGTAGCTGTCCATGGTGTAAAGAAGGAAACGGTCGGCGATTTTGCCCCCGCAGCCTGCACAGCGCTTCCAGGACAGGGAGCCGGTGCCCACCGGCGGGGGCTGGCTGCTGCCTCCGGGATTCACCATTGTCCCTGCGGAAGGAAAACAAAACACATACATGGGGGGGGGGAAACAAACAAACAAACAAAAAAAAAACCACAAGGAAGTGAGTCGCCTTCAGGTCGTGCAAGTCACAGTCAAGATCGATCGCACTGCACATGTGAAACTGATCACATCATACGAGTCTGTCAATCCGGCTTCTGTAACATTCTGTAGCATCTGCCAGTGGCGCCTTGCCTCAAAAGCATTGTGGGTAGGGGTGGTGGGGGTGGTGAGGGGGGGGCCTGCCCTGCGCCATGCGTCACGTCATGAATTAACCTGCCCTTGATCGCCGTCTCATCTGGAAGCTGTTGCTCCACCGGACCTCATGATGGATGTCACTAAACTGACCTGAGAGGCCGGAGGAACCGCCATCCCTTTGTCTCGCCGGAGAAACACATTTCTCAACAGTGACTCTTTTTCGCTGGAGTACATGACTCCTGCAAAATAGAAGAGAAAACGCTAAACTCCCATGAACGGAGTGTGTATTACAAGGTACTGGAGTGGCAGGGTGGAAGAGCGTGGCGCTGTTGGATCTAGGTTTACTGATATCTCTTGCCCTGTTCGAGGCTCGGAGCGACGAAGCGGGAGTCTCAGAACTGAACCGGATCAGCCTGGTATTGATCTGAAAGTGCAGCACGCAGACTGGCTGTAATTACGTTATGTGTGCAAATCCAATGAAATGCAAGGCATTTTTAAAAAAAAAATTAATGTGAGGTTCTTTCACACGTAATCCTCTTCAATTTGGTTTGGGCAGACTTGCCTGGATAAAGCCAAATCTTTGTTGAAAGGCAGGTAGGCTAATTAGAGTTGGGAAGGGGGAGGAGGGGGGTGAGGAGTGGGGGGGGCTGGTGGGTGTACACACACAGAGAAAAGCATTCAGTAAGCCCATTAGCGAAGGCTCTTAGGGACAAACCGCAGCGTACCTTAGTGCTGATTAAATCTAAAAGGAGATGAATCAAAAAGCGGCCTGAAAGTGACTCCCTGGATAAACAAGACGGGGGCTATCGTCAAGTTTCATCCAGAGAGGAGTTTTCTTCTCTTTTTTTTTGCTGCGGGATGGATAGAAGGGACAGGAGGAGGAGGAGGAGGAGGAAGGGGGTGGCTTTTAACTTAAATGGGCTAACTCAAGTAATTACACGGGCAGGCAATTTAGGCGCAGAGTCGTGGAAATAGAAGCAGAACAGGAGACAGGAGGAGGGGGGGGGGGGGGGGGGGGGGACACATCAAGCAGCCACGTGCTAAAATGTCCAGTTTTTTTTTTCTTCATAAAATGAGCCAAGATAAACGAAACAACACCAAAACGATCGTGTCAGCACGAGCCTCGACCAATCGCTTCCCCCACTATAAATAAAAAAACAACAACGACGCGCCTTCACTGTGACTTTCCGCTCTAATTACACGTGATAAATACACTTCAGTGGCGCAGCGCGTGCGTAATACCAACAGACACCCACCTCGTTTGTCTCTTTTGAGCGTAATGGTTGGAAAAGTTGACCGCTTGAAGGACAGGTAGGAAGGTCGGGAAACAGGTACAACAGTCCGTACCCCTTCCCCGAAAAAAAGTACAGGTTTAAAAAAAAACAAAAACAAAAGGAAGAAGAAGAAGAAGAAGAAGCACCAAGCGGACGCGCTAAAGCGACGCGCCGTCGGCCTCCGCTGGTTGTGCTGGCGGCGAGCGGAGCGCGGAGGTAAATGGAGTTATCAGATAGTATTTCCACCGGATGGCTCTCCGCTTCACTGTCGCCGCCTCAAGTGCTCCTTTTTAGCGCTGGAACAAAAGGAGTCCATTGCGAGACGTAATTACGGGTCTACGCATGCCGGAATTTTCCACCACAAGCCCCGAAAAAGTGCGTGTTTTTGCAGTGAGGGAACGGGAGGGCTGGTGAAGACGGTAGGACGAGGAGACGCAAAAACGGGAGGGAGAAAAAGGGGGAGAAAAAGAAAAGAGAAAATACGGAGGTCAGACAGGAGCGAATGTAATTGACTGTCCTCTGCGCCTCTCGGTCTGCTCTGTCCGGGTCCCGCTGGATGCTTGTTCTACATGTGTCGCTGACAGGAAGAAAACCTCCAGTAAAAAAACCCTTCAGCCGAGTGACGACAGAGCCTCCGCAGCCAATCCGGGCGCGCAGGACAGAGCCAGCCAATGGGAGGGAGGGGAGCGAGACCTGGACACTCAGACGGAGAGACGGAGAAGGATGGAGACGCGCAACCGGAGGAGACGTGTTTACAGTCACAATAACACGTACACACCCGCCAAAGACAGAGGAAGCCCAATAAACACTGCACATCGTTCTATATATATAAATATATAAAAGAAATTAAAAAAACAACTATATATATATATATATATATATATATATATATATATATATATATATATATATATATATATATATATATATATATATATATATATATATATATATATATATATATATATAAAACAGGATGCCTTCATCTCATGCCTGAGTTTAATTAGTTGACATTCAATAACTGCTCTGTTTACCGAGGGTGACTCCAACCTCTGGGAAATAGCGCAGTTTAATAGCTGCGTAGTGGCGCCATCGTCTGTCACTGGGAGTAATCGCAGCAAAGCTCTGCTGTCGTTTACAACCTCATTAAGTCTCGGGTCATTGGTTTCAACACCTATTAAGGCTAATCTCCAAGACCTTGAATTGGCGGAGATCCTTTAATTCATCCGAGTCCTGAATCCTGCAAGCTTCCTACACCTTGTTGCAGCTTTTAACGATTGGAGGGGGGGGGGGGGGGGGATGATGCACTGTAAAGATGGTAAATGATAAGGGATTATGGACTCTTCGGGTATAATTGCATGCAATTTGGAGCTTTGTGTAACATGAAAATTTAAAAAAAAAAAATCACTGCATGCATTTATAGTCAATGTGATTCAGTTTTATTTATAAAGTGCCAAATACAACACAGTCATTTCAAATCACTTTTACAGAGAAACAAAACCCAATTCCACAGGAGCAAGCAGAGGTGGTGGAAAGAAACAGAAGAAACAGAGACTTTGTGCCGAACCAGACTCTGGTGGTGGCTTTCTGCTGTTCCGTTAGGAGTAGAAGAGATACTGGGACAAAGCAGACAGAGCAACAAGCAAGAGAATGTTTTTGGCATATAGTGGTGAAACATAGCGAGTAAGAAGGGACAGAAGCTCAGTGTTGGACTCCTAACAACCTTAAACTATAGCAACTTGACAAGAAAAGCGTTCAGGGTTTTCTGAAACGGCACTAGCTGTAACTTGATTGAATAGAAAAGTCATAAACCTGACATTAGAAGCAGATACTGTGTTAGCACCATATGTCACCATTATATCTCTCTTAAATTCAGATTCTGTGTTGTAACCTGTGCCCTCTGTTCTTTCTTTCTGCCTTCCTACCGGCTCTCTAAAGTAGAAGCTTCTCATCTCAATCAAGTCTGCAGCAAGTGGATTAGCTTGTTGTCTGATGCCAGTTTGTTTGTTTGCTTGTTTTTCCCCGTCCCAGTCCTAACTATTGTTTTAAAACCTTTGTCAAACCTGAATGGTGACAGCAGAGAGTCTCCACCTCTGTTCTCTTTAGGTTTCTTCTGTTAAAAGACTCACCATCACCTTGGTCATGTGGTGTTTGTTGGGTCGTGGGACAGCTATGTTGTTGTCGCCGCTATATAATTAAAAATTTACATGAATGGAATAGCAATGATCTGCAGATTATGGCAGGTGGGATGAAGATCAATTCACCTTTAATGTTATGTCACTTTTTCTTTTGAGACTAAAGAGTTTTAACTGTGTGAAAATACATAACTTTTCCACTTTTTGCTTGATAGTAAACATCATGTATAAAACTACGGTCCCGTTTTGCAAGATCTAACTGGAGACGGAGCCCAAGAATTTTCAAATAGTTGAGTTTTACCCTGTTTCCATGGAGACGGAGTATGTTGCCTTTTCAGTGGTTCCAAGCACCTTCGTCATATGAATGAATCCCTAAAACGCAACGAAAGTTTTGCATTTTCACTTGAAAACGTGTAAACGAGGGCTAAAATGAGCAGGCAGGTCACTTTACCTCCTGGACTCTTTTACTGCAGAACCAAGCTTCTGCATTTGGTCCGGAATGTGGTTATGCAGTGAGTTTCTGAAATATAGTAGCACAGCCTGGATTGCAGCATCTGGACTGCAAAATATTGTTCAATATTAATTAAATCATCGCACACGGGCAAATCGCTCATATCATATGTATTACTGCTCTGGCGGACATCATCTCTTTACTTTCTAGCATCGATTGCTTCAACCCTACAAATCGCTCGTATCCTGTACGTGCACCTTGGTCGGTCCTTTAGTTCAGTGTTCCCCAAACCAGTAACAAACTGTGTTAACAGACAGTAGTTTCCAGACGTGTTCCTGAGCTTATGTGGTGACTTCTAATGCAGCGGCCCCCGACCCCCGGGCCGTGGACCGGCACCGGTCCATGGGCCATCTGTTACCGGGCCGCACACAAAGTATAAATAACTTACATTATTTCCGTTTTAGTTATTATCCGAGTCTGAACAATCTTTTATTTTTTTAAATTACCGAATTATCTCTGTTACATCCATCTATGACTCGCACTTGTGTCGGTCGTGTGATGCATTAGAGCTGATATGAAACCCACAAGAAGCAAAATGAGTAAAAAAAGTAATCTTTGGAAAGTTTCATTGCAAAGGGGAAAAGGCCCAGCGAGGAGACAGAAGAATAACGTACAAGTAAGTAGAAAGACATATTTGATTCACATTTATTATTATATTTACAAAATACCACTGTTTTTGTGTTGGTCGTATCATTTTATTTTGTAGTATTTATCCGCCACACCTTAAAGACCTGTTCGTGAAAATATTGTCTGACATTAAGCTGGTCCGTGGAGCAAAAAAGGTTGGGGACTGCTGTTCTAATGCACGGCTGCTGTGTTTCCATGCAACGACGGCAAGCAGTTCAATCACACACGTTCTCTAAATCTTGATGGTTATTCACACATTTATTGCAAGATTTAGGATATTAAATGAATACAAGGCAGCTGATAGAAGAGGAAGGTGGTGAGTCTCGACAGGGTAACCATCCTAGTCTGGATCATCCGATCCGGCTGATGGGACGGGTGAAAGAGAAGGAAGTGTTGAGGGTTGAAGAAGAAGTGGTAGAATAAAAGCAACCAAGAGGTTAGAGCATAAAGGTGAATGAATGTCTGAATGATAATGTCACGTGGTAAGGGATGCAAAATGGAGACCAGTGCAGTTAGGTAAAGTTGTCGTGTGAGGATGGATGGGAGTAAGAAAGGGAGAGTAGGATTACTGAAGAGTAGGGTGAGTACTGGAGTGTGAAGTCACAGAATGCAGGCCAGGATGACAATGTCTATGGAGGCTGCAAGATGAGAAGAGGGGTGGTTGAGGTCTGGTACTTTTCCCAAACAGTTAATAACTTATTTTGTGCTCATGGAGTCTAACAAAGGGCGAGAAACTTCTTCCTTTTCTTTATTCCTAAATACATATTTATGTTACTGAAGTGGAAGAAATACTCCATATGGGTTTTTTTAATATATATATTATCATGTTTCTGACCCTGTCCCTCCATCCATCCATACAGAACACAGTCAGACACTCACACCTAAGTGACGTTTATTCTCTCTAGACCTCACATAGGAGTGTTAGGATTGTGTGAGGAGGGTTCAGACCCTGCTTATTTGACAACACGTTTAATGACAATGCATCACTTTTGCATTTTTGTTTCATAAACGTTTTTGTTTTTGCACAGCAACGTTTTGAAAATGATGTCTGTTTACAGGGAAATTGCAGAAACTCTGAAAACCAAGTGGTTTTTCTGTTGGGCCACAAGCTGGTTCAGGTTTGATTTCATAATGAAACCACACACATGTGCATTGCATGCAGGGAACAATAAGCCATAAACAATAACAAGTCCACCAAGTTCCAGAAGAATCTGTATTAAACATTGTTCTTATCTTATCTTATCTTATCTTATCTTATCTTATCTTATCTTATCTTATCTTATCTTATCTTATCTTATCTTATCTTATCTTATCTTATCTTATCTTATCTTATCTTATCTTATCTTATCTTATCTGATCCAAAAAGCAACAAAGGTTTCGTGTCTTCACTTGAAAACACTGTTGTGTAAAAGGTGCTGTAATACTATGAGAACCTGCAAACAGACTTGGGGCCTGTCCACACGAAAACACAGTTTCATGTGCCGATCATCCACATGGTGCATCGTTTTGAGAGCCTGAAAACACTGGATTAAAAAAAAAAAATGGTGTCCAGAGTGAGGACATTTTAAAACACCTCTCTGTGACATTTCTTTAATAAAGCAATGTGGACTACTATACTATTTTTTTTGTAAGATTTTTTTTGGCTCCTGTGGACAGGGCCTTGTCCCGGGTCTTTCTACTGTACGATAGCTATTTTAAAAGCTTGTTCTTGTTTTTAATTTGATATGAATTTCTTAATTCGCAGCAGACCCACCAACTTTTCTTGGAAGTGCTAAAACTAGATGACGTCTTCCGTTCAACTCTTAGAAAAAAAAACCAAAACAAACATTTGAGAAGTTGTTTGAGATTCACCAGGTTTAGCAGTTTTACATGACAAAACAGCTTCCCTCCAAGAAACCCCGGCTTCATTACAAAGACATCAGATGTATAAGGATGATCTTTTTCTTGACTTTAATTGTTTAATTATTCCTTTCGCTCTGAGGAGATTGCGCCGCCTCACTCTGATTTCCCTTTGGCAAAGCCGGAGCTACTCCACCTTGGGTTGAGCCACATTCTCCTGACATTCTCATCAAGCTTCACACTCACTAGAACAAAAACACGGAATCCCACGGAAGGTTGTGAAGAATCACTTTTTCCACCAAGGAATGATTAATTGATATAAATGATTAAAACAGAGGGAAATTACGAAATGAATTTGAAAAGAAGCCTCACAGGAGAAGCTTTGTTTGTTCCAGGCCTGTTTTAATGAGCTTTTCATAACTGGGCAAGAGAAATTACTCAGCGTGTTCTTTTTCTCCGGCTCTTTTGCAAAATAATTACGGCGAGTTGAAAGTGAGGCGGAGGAGGTGGAGGGGTCAGGGAGATGAGGAGGGTGGGAGGGGGTTCCCTCACAAATTGATCACCTCCTTTTCTCCACGGAGATCTCCGTCCTGTGGAAGTTTCCAAGCAGCTTCTTTATGAGACGAAGAAGAAGGAAAAAAAAAGAAGCTACACACAATAATATGGCAGAACACTATTTCAATGTTTAAACAGGGACAAGGGAGCGTCAGATGTGGCTCGCAGTGTTGATACTCCCCACAGGGGTGATCTCACCGAGATGAAAAGGAAACCGGGGCGCTTCATAATGAAGCTGCTTGTCCTGTGGGAAACGACAAGAGAGCCGCATTCAGCGTGGCGGCTAAGTTGGAATTGGGGATTCGCTCCGTGTTAGACTCTATTGACGTGACGCAGAGTAGCGGAGAAGCCCTGACTTTACACAGAGTTTACAATCCGTGGGCGGCCGACGCGCAGGTCAACGCCGGCCTCTCTCACGCTCATGTTCTAAGACCTGCAGCGGATTGTTTACTGCGGCTCCGTGTGGCCCCGGCTGTGTTTACGCTACAGCCTTGCCCTCACTTCGGCATGTGTGAGCTGGCCGAGCCAACCGCTGAGGTGAGATTAGAGTTCAGATCATTTGCAGATACAGGCGAGCTGAGTGGAGAAAGCACCAAAGATGGCAGCAAGATCTCCAATGAGAAGCAGCGAAATGACTGAAGCTTGAACGTCTTTGCTTTCTTTCTTGGATGTTTGGACTTGATTGGGCAAGACGATAGATGTTCAGAGCTTGATACCAAAGAACTGATCACAAACTGGAAGAGAGAGACATGAAAGTCAACTGTTATGATATGTTATGTTATGAGCTTTTCCAACAAAATGCTCAGAATCCATAGTCGTGTAAATCGGGGAAAACACAACTTTCTGAAAACGCTCGGGCGCTGTCTCCGTGTACATGGCAGGAATGCTGCTCCTTGGCGTGCACACCATGGCCACTGTGAACAGTTCTTCTGCACATGCTCAGTAGATGGACAATAACGACAATGTTTGGCTCCGTACTGTCATGACTCCCAGTCCACATTCTCCTGGGACTTGGTAGTTTTATAGTTGACAGTCACTCGAAATAAAAATCCAACTTGGTCATCTGTCTGTGTACTCGCTATTGTTAATGTTTGTAATGTAATGTTGTATAAAAACAGAAATACGTGTGCGCATATCGTTCTCTGTGCGCATGTGTCTGTGGTTTCATCACAAAACAAACAACAGCACCCACTAGTGGCCCTACAGGAAAAACTAGATTGTTTCCATAGAAACTGACATCGTTTTCAAAACGTTGCAGCGCAAATGCAAAATATTTCTGAAACAAATACAAAAAAGCGATGTGTTTTCACTTGAAATGCTCTGCAAATGGTGCCTGATGTGAATATTTATGAGTGTCTGGGATATTTTACTACCAAGTACAAAAAAACCCACACCTGAGCACTAAGAAACTGAATTTCCCACCGAGAGTGAAAACATTCTGAAAGGTTTAAGAGGGAAATGTCACATGAGAAATAGTATTTAATCTATTCTGTATTAAACAAGTCATATGCCTCAGTGAAACTGGAAAATGGTTACAGATCACCGAGCCTATGTAATTTACTAACTACAAATAACAGCAATAATTCCATATGAGCAGAAGTGACGTTCTGTAAAAAGTATTGACATTATGAGCATTATTTTATTGAGTTGTTGGTTTCTATGGAAGCTGACAACATTGTTTGATGTCTTCCTATGAAATCCAGTGGGTGAGCTGTTGGTTGTTTCTTGTCACACAAACAGTTGAATGTGTTTCCATGTACGTGAACGCAGAATTAAATACACAGAAAGGTTGAGTGAAACAAGATACAACTGGCAGAATCACAGCCGGGGCTGGTCAACACAACATTGGAGCGGTTTCTTGTCCTCCTCAATATTTTCACATTCACATTAAGTAGCAGAGGATCAGTTTCCTCATAGAGATTTGTTTCTCAGCGCTCCTCGTAATGCACCTGGTACTCTCATTAGCGTATGTAATGTCACACCCTGAATATGCCTAATGAAAGAGCTGCTTTGATGGTGGAGCTGTTAGCACTCCAGCCTCACAGTGAGATGACCTTGGTGTGACACTCTTGGTTTGAGCCGCCCTGTCGTATGTTTTATTTGCGTGTCGTCATCGCGAGTTGTTGTTTTTCCAGGTTTTCCAAAATCATCCCACAATTCAAAGACTTGAATGTTGTTTGACTGCTGATCTTTACTTGGCTGTAAGTGGAGGTATGAATGTGCTTTAATCCTGCTTCTTGCTTATAGTTTTCTGATCTCCACAATACGGCACGAGTGATATGGATTGTTTGGTGAGTAGACAGACGGACAGACAGACGGACGGACGGACGGACAGACAGATTATTTTCCCCCTCTATACAGCTAAGTATAATAAACTACAATCTGTTAGACCACCAGACTGTAAAATGATGGCATTAACCACAGGAGGCGTCCATACAATTAATGCATTTAGTTATAAATTGTGTTTGGCGAGACACATTGTGCATGGAGTATATTTACCCTTTACAGGACCTTATTGTCTTCTCTCCCTCAACTAAACTTCTTTCTCAGCTCTAATGGCAAGCCTACTGTTTCCGTTTAACATTTCCTTTATATCTGTACTTGTGTCTTAAGTGTGTTTTAAATATGTGCTGTGTTTTATTGTTTGGGCACTTGTTAAAGAACCGCTTGAGGCAGACAATAACATCTATTATCTATCTATTATCTATCTATCTATCTATCTATCTATCTATCTATCTATCTATCTATCTATCTATCTATCTATCTATCTATCTATCTATCTATCTATCTATCTATCTATCTATCTATCGATCATCAAAACGACCTCATTTACAGCGTTTCTTTACATACGTGTGTGCGCGCGAGTGTGTGTGTGTGTGTGTGTGTGTGTGTGTGTGTGTGTGTGTGTGTGTGTGTGTGTGTGCACGCGTGCGCAGTCCAGCTTCTTACAGTATTACATTTTGTTTAGAGTGGCTATTGCAAACTGCAAATCAATACAGTCCACTTCATGCACTTATGATAGACGACAAGCTTGAAGTGTGTTGTTAGAAATTACACGAAAATAGGCACATTCAGACCCAAACTGGCATAATCAAACCTTCAATGAGTTCATGGCTGTGTCGTTTTGTTTTGCGCTGCACTCTCTGTAGTTGTTCCTCTCTCTTATTTGGTTCAACGTGGGTCAGCCAAGCAGCCGGAAAGTGTTTTGCTCGATACTCCACACCCACTTTCAAAATATATCTCACTTCATTCATTTGGTGGCATTGATCTCATCCAGTTTTCGTTTGTAATTAAACAGAGAACAAGCAGAGCTTAAGCAAACAAAAATCAACAACTCAATAGCTGCCTGATCTGTGCCAGAGAAATGTCTTAAAGCCCTGCAGTTCCTGATTTCATCAGTTCTGGTCAGAGAGACAAGTCCTGCTCATCAGGACCAATATATAGATTGCAGACTATATATACTGTATTTATAGAATACATAGACTGAAGATTTGCTGGTTTAAAAACAGTCATGTTGTACTCAATAGTCATCAAGCACTGCTCAGTGCTGTCCTCTCAACACAATAACATGTCAGCCAGTCAGCTGGGATTGGCTCCAGCACCTGGCGACCCTGAACAGGAAAAAGAAAATGGATGGATGGATGTTCCCGTTGGGCACAAGACCTGTTCTTGCCTTTCTTTCAGCTCCTTTTCTCCTTGTGTGGTTACAGAACATTAAAAACGTGGTTTTGTTAATACAGCCAAGATATATGTACATGTATGTTTGATGTAGTTTTCCTGTTGGGGCAGTAGCCATGACACTCTGGAGGCAAACATTGTCACTGTCCATCGAGTGGTGGAGAAGAACTACTTACGATGTGCCCATGAGCAGCAGCAGCTTTTCAACCGTCTGCATGGAGACGGGCCTGAGCGTTTTCCAATAGTTATGTTTTCCCCAATTCAGACGATGGCAGAGTTAGAGCAATTTCATAAAGTTCCACCTTGGGAGCCGTTTGTAAAACCTTTGTGTTTTCAGTGGTTCTGAATGTGGTTGTCATGGAAACAGACCCTCAAAGCACAACAGAAGTTTGCAGCATTGCCATTTGAACCTTTGTCTGGATGGATGGATGGATGGATGGATGGATGGATGGATGGACGGATGGGTGGATGGATTTAGAGCTTTTAGAAATGAAGCTCTATCCCAATGGAATAAACTCATAAGCTCTATTAAATCTGCCCGCTGCTTCCAGATCGCTTTAAATCCTTACATATTGACTGAAGTATTATTGATATGATTCCACAACTCTTTCAGTTCATTTAGATTCTCTTTGCTGATCCAAAGCACAATGTTATTGACTGTTTATTTGTTTGCTTGTTTGACTGCTGTCTTATGACATTATGTATTCCACACAATAATCAAATGCACCTTAGTTTTCTCTCTTTGATTCTTCAATTATAAGTATATTCTTTGCTAAATTAATCACAAGAAGCTCATCTCTTTCAAACATTTAGATTCTTACAAGCTTTTCTTTTAAATATATATAACAGAACCATGCAATCGTTTGTGATTTTGTCCCACAAATGTAATGTAACAAAATCACAAACGATTGCATGACAGAGAGTAATAGAGAGAGAGAGAGAGAGAGAGAGAGAGAGAGAGGTATGAAATTCAGAAACTAAATGACAGAGCAGTGTAAGAAAAACAGCCTTTAAGTGCTTTAATCGTTGGATAATTGCCTCTACACACTATTCCAGACTCTCTGCGTGTGCACACGTACAAACACAAACAGAACACCATGCGCTGCCTCTAACAACGTTGCTTTAATGAAATGTCGCGAATCCCTAATGAGTCTCAATGTCTTGTGATAAATTTCATAATTATTCAACCCCACGCAACTGGAGCGGGAAATTCATCAGTCAAAGCAAATTAGTTGGGATCCATTAGGGTTCAGTATCTTGTAGGGACATTCACTTTATTAGCTCCTTACACCCATTGCCATAATTGGGAGCATATTTCATTTGACTCTAACCCCACTTTACTGAATGACTGCTCTTTCCCTTTTGTATTCACAGGAATGTGCTCCATACTGAGCGTTCAGCCTCGGCTGTACAATTCTGAGCAGTCCGATCAGATAATGCTGAGCCTCTGCTTAAACACTATCTTCAACTTTGTTTTTCTCTCAGAGAAGCATCAAACCAATCATGCCAAACGCACTTGTTCTGTCTTTTCAGATTCCGCTCCAAATGAAAGCGGGAGATGCGGTGATATGTGCTCTTTCTAACACAGATTAACAGGAGTCAATAATGAAAGAGGGTTTTGTCTTGTTGAGAGGGCGCCGTGGCCTGATCGGCTGGTCCATGGCACACGGCGAAGGGGGTAATTTCTTCAGGATGACTGACGATGGCTTCCATTCACAGTTGCCTCTCTTATTTGACTCTGGGTTGCCTGGGGGTTCGCCTTCCCCTCGCTCTTCTCTCTCTCTGGCTCTGACAACCTGCAGACATCTCAGATGAGGGGCATTCTTCCCACGGAGACACCGGGTCTCAGCCATGAGCAGAAAAATCCAGTCTGTGTTGTGATGAGACCATGAGAAACTGATGGTGGAGGAGAACACAACTGTGTTGGGGTGAGGGTATCTGCCCAGGGCAGAACACCAGCCAGGTCCACCACTGTACACATGTGTTGATAAACAAATTTGAAATACAAATATTCTCAACTGCGATACTATATCGAAATGTCGCTTAACGTTTTGGTGATGTCAGATCTTTATGCCCCGACACACATGAAACACACATTGTGCTCAATATAATGCAGTTCATAGCACGTCTTACTTGCTGTTAATGTGCTCCATTTAGCATATATAAACATACTTTGTGTGTGTGTGTGTGTGTGTTTTTTTAGCTATGTGAAATAGTGGCTGTCAACTAACCACCAAATAATGTTAACAGGCGTAATTAGAAGATGCTATTAATGATTTTTGCCTGAGCAAAGGCCCTCGATCCTCTAAAAATAGGCCGGCAACCTACTTCTGGGTCTACTTTTAATTGAAACTCATTGGTATAGAAAGTAATTAGTATAGAGAGTGATTAGTTATCAGTATACACTATAGTGTGCTGCAGACAGTGTTTAAAGTGTGTTTAAGTGCAAATAACTTGCAAATAAAACCTTCAGCATACATCAAGTCATAAAGTGAACTCCCACTGTTTTACTAATGAACTGCTGAGTGACCGAGCTGACGAACTTCAAACTCGATCAAATTTTAGTCTGGAGAAGAAGATCATTTCTCCTTTTAACAGGTCAAACGTATCAGAGTGATGACGTCTCAGTTATGGGTTTTTTGAAGTTTGGTCATTCCCTCCGAGCGTTCTGGAAGCAAAACATAAGACTCTGTTTATGACTTGTAGTGCTTCAGCATTTATTTACCAGTAAATTCCGTTGAAACTTTACATTCATTCTCCTTTCTACAGCACCATTAGGGCCTGCTAGTGTTTACCCTAAAACCACATGTATGAAAATATTTTCATTTACAAAAACATTTCCATTCGCACAAAATCACATCAAGAAATGTGTCTGTCCACATGAAACTGGAAAAAAATTCTAAAATATTTATATTTATAAAGAGTATTTATGTTGTACACACAATCACAAATATGGAGTGAGAACGAGTCATTTTTGTAAAGCTTCTGCTTTGGGTAAAACATTAGATGATTGAACCAACAAACTACAAAGTTATGTGGTAAAATGCTGCCATCATAAACTCAGCAGCTTCTGTAATGCAAACACAATCCTGTAATCTGCCATTGTTGTTGGTTGTCAGGGTTACGGGGCAGGGTGTGACTTAGTGTTCCAGCACTTTGGTGATTTTAGAATGTTTTCAGGTTATTCAATCAGTCAGCTGGCTTAAAAGATTAGTCATTTTGCTCTGCGAAACATCGGCCTGATGTGGACAGTATGCCAATCTGAATGTTGTGACTTCACTTCCCTGATCTGTCGTGCACATAGCAATGTGGATGTATGTAGAGCTGGCCCTTTGGCAAACAGGAGGGTTTAATCTCACGGCTAACATTGGCACCATTATGGCTCCCTGACCAAGTCCTTGAACTCCAAGGTGCTCCCATAGCCTTCAGTTGGCTTAAATGCTGAGGGGAAAACATCTTCAACAGTGCAGTGTTTTAAAAACTCCAGAGTGTCTGTGCAGATTCTGCTTCAGTAGGACACATCTCAATGCAACTGTATTCAGGTTAACTGGATTTGTTCATGTCTTGTTATAACACATTGCTTTGGGTCGCCCGGATTCTGCTTCCATGTAAACAGGGTGAAAACAGAGAGTGCTTGCACATGGGCATAACAACAAACACAGCTTAAACTCGTGGCTTTGCATGCAAAAGCCTTTTCAACCTTTCCCCTGTTCCGCTGTGTGCTGCCTGTGACTGTTATCAGAACGCAGCACGTGTAACTTCTATGAAATGAAAACAGACAATCAACCCGTTTCAAAGCCGTATCCCCTAATATCTGAAGAACAGCCGTATTTCTCATGCCTTCTCACTGAAAATGACAGCTGCAAGCAGCTCAATGAGATGTTTCAGCTTCCTGATATCCTGCGATCTGTGACCAAACGTTACATCGCTGTAAAGCCTCAGTGGGCGGAGCTTAGGGCGGAAGCTTGAGCTCACAAAGGGTAAAACATGAACCAATTACACACACCTTTATTCAATAACCAGCTCTTAAAGATTCCACTTGTCTCATTCATGACAGCTTTATGTCAAAACTGAAATAAAGGCTAATACCTTGGCTGTCGGTTCCAGGTTAGAGACTCCACTCCACTGAGATGCTGGAAGTACTTGTCGCTCTGCAGCAGGCGGTCAGGAATAACCCAAGAAAACACTTGAAGCTGTTTCAGGTACTAAGAGCTCCAACCAACAAGAAATTCTCCTTGATGCTGAAGATCCCATTCAAGTGTAATTTACACAGCTATGTCAGTTATGATTAGGTCGTTTGCCTGCACTTGGATGGTTGCAGGGACAACAAGCCAAATCAACACTCCATAGATTTCTGAGGTCCTTTAAATAAATTAAAGACCAAGATTTTATTTTGGAGCTAAGAAATGAAAGAAATTGAACACTGAACCACAGAGTAGGTTTCCACAGAGCTTAAACAACAAAGGATACCCGAGAGTGAGAAATATAGACCGGCCAAATAAACACAATTAGGCAAAACAAATTAAAAAAAACAACAACAAACAAATTCCTTGCATGCTGAACAAACCTGGCAGTAAAATCTTTCTGATTCAAATTTCATTTAATTATATACAAGGCAAGACTAGTGCACTTCCACAGAGTCACGTAACATGTACATGTTTACATAGTCACTAAAGCCATAATGGAAAACTATCACAAACTGAATTTAATACAATAAATAAGAAATATTAGGCCATGAAGAGAAGCTTTACTCAACGTGCAACTATGGGTCCAGCAGGACCCCGAAACCCCCCTTTATTTTTAGTTTAATAGACAAACAGGACTAATAATGGGAGGATTAAAAGCAGGAGGAATTTAATCTGAGTTTCACAGTCCAGAGGAGGCAGCAGTAATGAATATTTGCTGGAGGCCTTGAAACGACTATAATTGTACTTTTTCATTCCAAAACCTAGAGGTCAAGTGAAACAATTTCTTTCTTTCTTTCTTTCTTTCTTTCTTTCTTTCTTTCTTTCTTTCTTTATCCGAAATGATAGCTGAATTCAGCTTTGTGAAATGCTCTCACATATAACTATTTCTTTCCAAAGAACCGTCCAGGGATTCTTATTCGAATTGTCCATTTGTTGAGCATGCTATCCTTTTTCTTTTCCTTTTCATCATGAGCGTCTAAAGTGTGTAGCATCAGTACAAGTTGCAATTTGCAATTAATAGTTTGTTTAGTTAGTTAGTTTGTTACATTAAAAGAAAAACGAAAAAGCTGTTCAAAACTTTACCAGGCCTACTTCCCTGTGACATGTAACAACAGCAAGAACACAAAACTGTAACTTTCTAAAGACTGAAAGAATTCTTTATTAAACTGATACTATAAAAGAGTGACTTTATAAACAACTTATCATGTGTTGTCGAGGAGCTTATTTCCCACCAGTCCCGTTGTCTATCTGATCTTTTATAACTATAGGAAATACACCATATTCTTTACAATATAAGTCTGTGTAATTATTAATTGACAGTTTTTGCAACATCTTTTGGATCCATAATCCCAAGTCCTACCAAGTCTGGATTGGCACCTGATATTGGCAAGCTGGCCGTTTAGCGTTTAGCGGTCCCACCCCCTAGCACATGTGGTCTTGGAGCTGCTTGCACGCGAGTGTGTGTTTTCATGCAAAAGCTGTACGTGCAGCTGTCAAATGCAAAGATCTGCAGAACCCAAAACCTGGTAATCCTCTCTCATATCTCAAGAGCTTTCAAGATATCCCAGGTCACATGCAGCAAGATCAGTCTCACCATGGGACATTGGAGTGACCCACTGTTTCTTCATGAGGTCTGGAGTCTGGAGGTCTGGAGTAAGAGACTGGACATGTACTTCATCTCTCTTGATTTTCTTAATCAACACCGGAATGCTCCGAGTGTTAATGGGTCCACGGAGGATGAGGACATTACAGCTCTACACGCCAGTCTCAATGGACCAATGGAAAACAGGACAGTGTTTGAGGACCTCAGCATCAGGGAGGCTGTGTTCCGAACAAATCAACCTCAGTCTGATCCAACCTGTGGAGAGTCGATGCGAGTAAAGCAGCTGGTCCTGTAGAGGGACTGGAAGAATCCTTTTTGAGGGGCCGTCATCCACGTTTAGGTGAAACGGTTCACCTAAACGTGCAGTTTTTGGCCTTAGGAGCACAAAGACGGGTTTTTTTTAACACGGGTCCCAGAGTGCGAACATTTTAAAAACACCGCAAAGTCGGCAAAGACAATCCCCCTCCGCGGTCCGTGATGTCATCAAATAACCACAACAATCAGACGCTAACAGCAGGAGTGTGGCCATAGACATATAGACCTAGAATTATATAGAGATTTATGAGCAGGACTCTACTTCTATAGTTCTATGTGCTTTGTCTTCCTCTCCATTTCTGGTGTGTTTGGTATCACAGCGCCTCTCAAGGCCTGGCAGGTGTACTACAGCCCTGAAGCCTCGTGTTGAACCGAGTTCATAGTGACGTGTGGACGGAATGTTTTGGGAGAAGGCTGGGGAGAAAAAAGAAGTGGAGACGTTTTTTTGTCGTGGAGATGTGGCTTTACTGTGCAGAGATTTTCACTCTGTTGACTTCTGGCTATGGTAATGTAGCGTTCCATCTGCCTGACCTTAGCCAGGACTGTTCCACTACTGTAGAAGAGTGTAGTGAACTGTCTCCTTGATAACCGACCTCTCATTCCTGCAGGTTGTATTCCTTAACGCCTTCATATGTGTTTAGACCCAGCCTCACAAAAAAGCCAAGGAAAGATAAGTTCTCAGCCACACTCTATGACACAAATCTAAATAAACAGAGGCCAAGACATGAAGTTTGCTGTGTGTAGACTGTACGATGAAAATACAGGCGGAATCGCAGCCTACATCGATGTGAGTATGTTATGTGCAATAACATGTTATTATATATGATTTCACAAAAATATGTGATTGCACAACAATAAGGTGTCCTCATGAACATGAACTGAGCCCTCACCATTGTGGCATTTAATGTTAGCTTTCGCTGTAATGACTTTCCATTTTCCAACAAAACTCTCTCCATGTAAACATAACAAACAATTCACAGCTTGAAGCAGCAGCTTCAATCACTCCAAATATGTGACGCAGTTTGATATTTATCGCAGGCCGTCTGGGGTCCTGAGACCAGGACAACGGCCATCCTTGAACCGGTCAGAGTCACGGAGGACCACCGATTTATTTATCTATGATGAAGATGCAAAGAATATTTCTATACTAATAACATCAGCATGAAAGAAGTTGTGCCTACAAAACAAACAATAAGTTATTTATAACATGAGGCATTATGACATAAGATTATTTTTCCTTAGACAACTCATGTTGTTCCAATCAAGTTAGGCACAAACGATCCCAATCCATTTTCAGAAGAGAGAGTGAGTGAGTGAGTGAGTGAGTGAGTGAGTGAGTGAGTGAGTGAGTGAGTGAGTGAGTGAGTGAGTGAGTGAGTGAGTGAGTGAGTGAGTGAGTGAAATGCATTGGTCCTTTTATGCATATTTTTGGAGATATTATTCTATATAACATAGACATTCCGTGTATCTTCTGCTAAAGGCAGACCTCCATTAACCTTTTCAAAACATGCAAATCACATTGCATGTTTTACCTCAATCTATAAGCAAAAATCCCCCAAAATCTGGAACACACACCCAGTATTCCATATATCTGAAGGCAAAAATGCAAAAAAACAGTGGTATGTTTATTAGATTAAGTAGGTCAGCTTCAACATTTGTGTGGGTGCAATATCATGTTTCCAACCACGTTCAGTGGATCAGGCCCTGAGTGAGCAACTAGTTACCGTCAGACAGACGGTGACTATGCATGCCCTGCTAGTTCAGGGCATGCATGCTTTAACCATAACGCAAAATGAACTGAAGGCCATTTTTACCTGCTAATGGTTATTAGCATCAGGGATAATCCCTAATGCTGATGCTGATGCAGATGACTGTAGGTTATTTTTCCAAGATGGCGCTGACCGCTCAGCTGCCAGTTGCTTCGGCTCCGGACACTCTCTTACTTCTTCTGTTACTTTCTATTATTTCTAGACGTGCTTTTACTTTTTATTTTAAAGTAGGCAGAACAGTGTGCAATTGGGCACATGGGGAGCCTACTTTTGTCGCACTTTTGCTCGGATTCCTATTGTTTTCGGCACTTTGGGAATCCGCGGCGGGGAACCCCCACAGCGGCGCGCGGGATCCCTTTGTTTACACACGGGATCAGCTGTTTGGACTCAGAGACGCTGCTCACCTGCACGCGGAGAAGCCTGTTATCCCCTTTTCCGCGGAGCTCCGGAGAAAGCGCAGGGGCTGCAGAGGTGGACGTACGAAGCGGAGGAGGCCGTTTTCCCCCGGTATCATCATGGGTAACGTACGCTCCATCTCCAACAAGATGGAGGAGCTGGCCGCGCTGACCCGCCACCAAAGGCCTTACCGGGAGTGCGGACTCATGTGCTTCACGGAGACATGGCTAAATGGACAGACGCCGGACGCTGTGGTCTCCGTGGATGGATTCAAACTTGCGCGCGCAGACCGGTATGTGGCGGGGAGCGGAAAAAGGAAAGGCGGGGGACCCGTGGTCTTTGTGAACGAACATTGGTGTAACTCGGACCACGTGCACGTGAAAGAACAAGTCTGTTCCCCGGACCTGGAGTTAATGGTGGTCAGCATGAGGCCCTACTATTTGCCTAGGGAGATGTCACACGTGGTGGTTTTGTGCATATATATTCCTCCCTCTGCTGATGCGGCAGCAGCATGTGAACGTATCGGTGCCACCGTGACTCAGATCCAGACGCAGCACTCCCGCGCCCTTCTGCGTCTCAGCGGGGACTTTAACCACGCCCCTCTCTCAGCCACTCTACCTACTTTCACACAGTATGTGAAGTGCCGCACAAGAGACAATAGGACTCTGGACTTAATGTATGCGAATGTGAAGGACGCCTACACGTCTGCCCCCCTCCCACCGCTCGGGCGCTCAGACCACAACCTGGTTCACCTGATACCGGTGTGTCCACACCCAAGGTGAGGAGACAGCCAGCGCAGAAGAGGACTGACAGTGTGGAGTGAAGAGGCCAGTGAGAGGCTTAAACACTGTTTTCAGACCACAGACTGGAACATGATGTGTGACTCTCATGGGGACGACATCGATGGCCTCACCCACTGCGTCACGGACTACATTAACTTCTGTGTGGATAACACCGTGCCGACCCGGAAGGTCCGGACTTTCTCCAACAACCACCCCTGGGTGACCCCTGAGCTTAAAGCCCTCCTGAACCAGAAGAAAAGGGCTTTCAACTCAGGGGACAGAGGAGCAGAGGAGAGTCCAACACGAGCTCCAGGAGGATCAGGAAGGCCAAGAAGGACTATGGGCAGAAGCTGGAGCAGAAACTGGACCAGGGCAACGCGCGACGTGTGGAGGGTCTAGAGAACATCTCCGGATTTGGACGGAGTGCCAGAGGGACAGCTGATGGAGACCAGCGCCGGGCGGACCAATTCAACCAATACTTCAACCGTTTTGATTCTCCCCCCGCTCCCTCTGCCCCCCGTCCTGCTCCCATCTCTTCACACGTCTCCAGCTCAGTGGACACTGCCCCCCTCCCCCGACCACCTTCACCTGCCTCCTGCCCCCCCGCACCCACGTCTCCAGCCCCCACCATACGGACTTCCTCAATCACCTGCCCTACCCCCAGCAGTCTACCCCCGTCCCCCCCTGACTCCCCCCTCTCCATCACACCGGACCAGATGAGGAGAGCTGAGGCGACTGAAGCAGAGGAAAGCTACAGGACCAGATGGCATCCGTCCCAGGCTGCTGAGGACCTATGCAGACCAGCTCTCCCAGGTCCTGGGCCTCAGCCTGGAGAGGGTCCCAGTCCTGTGGAAGACCTCCTGTGTGATCCCGGTTCCTACAACAGCACACGCCAGGGAACCGGCCCACTACAGACCAGTCGCCCTGACCTCCCACCTGATGAAGACCATGGAGCGGCTCGTCCTCACCCACCTCCGCACTGTGGTGAGCTCCACCCTGGACCCGCTGCAGTTTGCCTACAGGCCTAACATCGGAGTAGAGGACGCCGTCATCTACCTGCAGCAGCGGGCGCTCACCCACCTGGAGCCCGGCGGGAGCCCGAGCGCTGTGAGGGTCATGTTCTTTGATTTCTCCAGCGCTTTCAACACCATCAGCTTCCCTCGCAGCAGCTTCCCGCGCTGCTGCGAGGGAAGCTGGAGGACGTGGGAGTGGATGAACATCTCACTGCATGGACCATTGACTACCTCACGGACCGACCACAGTATGTGAGTCTGAGGTGGTCGTCTGCAGCACCGGGGCCCCTCAGGGCACCGTTCTCTCACCGTTCCTCTTCACCATCTACACGTCGGACTTCACCTACAACACGGACAGCTGTCATCTGCAGAAGTTCTCCGATGACTCCGCCATCGTGGGCCGGGTGTCTGAGGGGAACGAACTGGAGTACCGGTCAGTCATCATGCACTTTGTGGACTGGTGTGATCCAACCACTTGTGCTTGAACACCAGTAAGACGAAGGAGATGGTGATGGACTTCAGGAGGAAGAGACTTCCACACACACCGGTGAACATCCAGGGGGAGGACACTGAGGAGGTGGACAGTTTCAAGTACCTGGGTGTTCACCTCAACAACAAACTGGACTGGTCGCACAACACCGACGCCCTGTACAAGAAGGGCCAAAGTGGCCTCCACCTTCTGAGGAGACTGAGGTCCTTCGGAGTGAGCAGGCCTCTGCTCAGGACTTTTTATGACTCTGTGGTGGCCTCTGCTCTCCACTACGCTTCCGTGTGCTGGGCCCCGGGCCCCCTGGCCCCCTGGCCCCCTGGCCCCCTGGTCCCTGGCCCCTGGCCCCCTGGCCCCCTGGCCCCTGGCCCCCTGGCCCCTGGCCCCTGGGCCCCGGGCAGCACAGAGCGGGACAAGAACAGACTGGACAAGCTGGTCAGGAGGGCCAGCTCCGTCCTGGGTTGCCCCCTGGACTCTGTGAAGGAGGTAAGCGACAGGAGGGTGGTCGCTAAGGCCACCTCCATCATGGACAACACCACCCACCCACTGCACGGGACTGTAGAGGAGCTGAGGAGCTCTCAGTGGCAGACTGAGACACCCTCAGTGTAGGACGGAGCAAGTCCTTCATCCCCACTGCTGTCAGACTGGACAACAGGACTGTGTAGTAACAGTGACAGTATGTGAAACAACCCTGCACCTAGGACACTTTATCTAAGTCACTTCATTTGTAAAATTGTATATAAGATACCTCTATTCTACTAACTGTGTGTACTTTCCTTGCCTATTCTACTAACAGTTTGCATTACTCTCCTTTCCTCATGTGTCCTCAAGAGCTGTATGCAACAAGGAAATATCTCTACTGTGAGATTAATAAAGGCGATCTTATCTTATCTTATCTTATAATCTGTCGATACAAACAACAGGTCAAATATCAAACTGTCTAAGTAGAGATCCAACCCATCGTCATACTGACCGAAGTCACTCAAGGTCACTGCAAAGCTGCTACCAGCAGACTCAACGAAACTGTCAGTGACCATTGGGGTGTACGGAGTCACGCTAATACCCAACTTGTTAGCATTTAGCCACCAAGTAGCATCTTTCCAATGGCTGCATCCAATTCTTCATTCAAACCTTGCTGTGCAGTTTTTGTGGTTGCTGGTCATGTCATTTTGTATCACTCTGACATGGAGTGGATGTATTTTCCATTTCAGCTAAAGGACCGTCAGATGACACACAGCCAAAGGTTGAAGGGCAAACTGACTTTGATACTAAAACATCTCCTCATTTATCAGGGAACATTGAATTTCCCTCTGCTGAAGGCCCGGCGCTGAGGCCTCGCTGTGTTGCCTTAATCTCATTCTGCCCACATCATTGCCATGTTTGTCCAAAAAGCCTACGCTGTGGAGCTGACCTGATTGGAAGGTAATAAAAAATCTAAGTCGAACAAAGGAAAGAAATAAGCTACATCCAAGCACGTACGCCAGCACGCACGCACACACACACAGAAAATAGCACCCTTATCATCCCTGTTTCATTTAGAGTTGATTGCTGTCGGATTATAATGCAATCACCACGCTGTGTGAGCCGTAACTATGGGAACTGGTTTTAACTGTTTATCTTGCCAGAGATCTTAATTTAAGTTTGAACACTCTGGATCACTTAGATGTGAGAGACAGGGGAAATTGACAAAAAAAAAAGGGGGAGAGAAAAAAAGGAGGACAACAAAGGGAAGGGAGGGGAATGGGATCTGTGCAAGAAAAATGGAGAAACAGACACTTTCTTGTTCGTTCTGCTGTATTTCGTATGCAATTTAATTTGTCTTTTGAGAGAAAATCAATTTATGATGACAATCCGCAGGGCAGGGATGAAAGCGGCCCGGCTCCTTTGCCATGGGAAAGTTTCTGCCAGAGAATGCCACTAATCTTGGCAAAATGAATCATTCACACTTTATTTGGACATCTGTGTTAACCCTCCCCCCACCCCTCCTCCTCCTCCTCCTCCTCCTCCTCCTCCTCCTCCTGACTTTCCTTCATTTGTGACAGTTTTATTACAAGTTGTGCAGGTGGCTGGAGGCTCAGGAGTCAAAGAAGAATGCCTCATGGAGACGGTCCAAAATGTTGAGGAGTTGCTGGGTTTATAATGGTGTTTTTTCCTTCGTCTGCACTCAGAATTCCTATTGTGAGGACGCTGTCAACTAACACGCTATCACTGCAGCCATAGAAGAAAAGTTTTCTGTCCCGGGCTCCAACGAATATGTCTGTTTTTAAAGGTGTGAACAAACCCAGATTAAAGGATCTGAGGCAGCGACTTGAGTAAGCCTGAGCTAACTCCGTGCTAAATACAGGAAATTGCACTTGCTGCTATAATATCCACAGTGTAGTTTGGCGCTCACGGCGAGCAGCAATATCGCCTCCTTGGCACGCCAAGAATTTCTGGAAAACATCTCCAGGCTGCCCTTATTTTGAAACTAGTGAGACTGTGGGTAGGTTCCTCTGCTGCAGGATTACCTGCTGATCAAGCCGACGTTTGTGTGACTTGCGTAAATTTGCAGGAGGTCAAATCAAACATCAAATCAGCCACTCGTACGTGAAGAAGCTTCCAAAAACTATTACGGGAGTCTTGTCATTTGCTTTAGCTGTGCAGAGCTTTTTTGTTCGCCTGTAACTTTATTGTTTTGGCTCGGTGTGACTGCTTTGTATACAGCAGCAGGCAGTAGTTTGTTTTTTGCTTTTTGTTTTCTTTCTAAAGCTTGATTCACTTTCCCTACAGTACCTGTCCAGTCAGAAGGTTATTCTTCATGGAAGAGCAACATCATTTCCTGTTTTCTATCATTCTAATGACAAAAAGGTTTTCAAATGTTTTTATTGTTATGGTCTATAGTAAATCTAATATATTTGGGCCTGTTTACACAACTTTTTGAGTGAAAATGTAAAGCTTTCCTTGTGTTTTGGGCGTCTGTTTACACAACAACGTTGCTCTTTCTGAACACTTTAGGGCTCCGTCTCCATGCAGATGGCGTAAATGCTGCTACTGCACATGGGCACCACGGCCGTAGTGAATCGTTCTTCTACACATATGCAAGCAGATGGACAATAACAATGTTTCCTCCAGAGTGTCATGACTCCCAGTCCTTGGTAGTTTGATAGATGAGTCACCATAAAAACAATCTACACAAATGTCGGCGCTTTCCCATTGTTAATGTTCATAGCGTATTGCTCTTTGCAGCATGTGTGTGTGTGTTCCTTTATTAAAACAACAACAGCACCAACTTGTGGTCTGCCATGCAAACTACATCATTTTCCACATTTCTACCATTTTTCCGTGAAAACAAACGTGGTTTTCTAAAAGATGCTGTGTAAGCACTGAACTTTTCTGAACCGAAAATGCGAAAGTTGTGTATTTTCACTTGGAAAGTTGTTGTGTAAACAGGGTCTCAGTAGCTCACGATGCTCTGTTGTCCCCAACCTTGTGTCGGCCCACTGCAGCAGCACTGCACCCTGGCCGGTCTGCATGCATACACCAGCCACCAGGCACTCACCGATAAAACCATCCCCGGCCTGACTCGGGTCACTTCCTGGTGATCCTTTCTTGACCGGGGTAAATGTAGACTTTCATTACTTGCTTTTGAGTGTCTTAAGATCATGTCCATCTTGGGTTTCCCTACCAAGAGCATATTGCTCTCACTGGTTCACAATGTCTGGCGCTCCATCAACCAAGAAAGCCCAACCCCCTCAGCAAGGCTGTGATCTCGGAGAGATGTCTTCTATTAGATGTATAACAGTTACACCCAACTGCAACAAGGCCCTGGGGTCAGCCTCAGACCCACTGGAGTGATTATACCTCTCGGCTTGTTCTGGGAGAGGCTGGGGATCCCCCCCGAGAACAGCTGGAGGAAGTTGCAGGGTACAGGGACATCTGGGCTTATTTGTCCTTCTTATTGCCACTGTGACCCCAAACAGCCTCAGTGAGTAATGAGGTGGATGGATGTAGATATCATTAAAAAAATACAAGACTAGTATATTTCTAAGCCTCCATGCAGCTTAAAATAGTGGGGAATTAAATCAGAACACGAGAACATCATTATAAAAATACCACTCATCTAGAATGTATTGTAAACTGTTTTGAGTCAAACTGTTACTTGTAGATTTATGAATTAAATGCATTTGAACGTTCTTAATGCAAAGACCCATTTCACCACCATAGACCCTTTCGGCTAGCCACTGCCTTTCATAAAAGCAAGTATTTGTTTCTCAATCCACTGTTTCTTTAACTACTCTACTTCTTAGCTGTTATTTTTTAATAACCTTGAGGATTTCTTGCTTTATTTCAATATCTTTGTTTCTGTCTTTCCTTGTTTTTACGGACTTTTCTCAGTAACTTGTCAGTTGCACGTGTTTGTTGATGTTGAGTTGTATTTTTGTTGAAATGTGGTCTACAGATTAAGCTGCTTTGCTTTACCACTGGTGGGAGGTGCATCACCCCCCCAACTGGATCTACAGTAACTTATCATTTATTAATAAGTCACTGTAGTTTATTAACTAAATTATTCTCATGCTCCTTTGCTGATTTAAACAGAAATGCAATGTGGCTGCCACATTTCCCTACATGATACCTGCCAATCACCTTCTGCTAATGGCCATCATTGGGTCTTTTCCTTCAAGGGACGTCAAATCCCTTCTATGTTTCTAACTGTATTTCCTTGTTTAATTTAAATTGAGACATTTACTGAGTTAAAATGGCATGGTTGCAAAGGTTTTCTACATACTTGCTTTCTTGTTGCATTACTTGGAAATGTATGCATTCCTCACATTATGTTTTTTCTTCCTTTGCATGGGTCATGGCCCTTCAGCTGGTGAAAAGCACTGAAAGTGTCAGCCCTGCACAGAATCCATAATGTCCTCCATCCTCTTGAGCCCCACCGTTGGACAGGTCCTTCAGTCAAAACCTGCATTTTACATTTCTGACAAAGCCATTATTAAAAACCTCACATTATTCCTGACAAACTGACATTAAATTCACTCCCACTTGACCTCACCACTTTCTGGCAGTAATGCGCTGTATGTTTCAGCGGCATACAACTTGACTGAATAGTCAACCGATGTGTGAAATGGAAATAAGTTGAAGAGGCAAGGCCAGCGATCAATAGGAAGTTAATTAATGAAGAGTGTGCAATGTTGTATAAGTATGGATTTCTGAATGCCTATGTTCCAGTCATTGAAATGTCACCAGCATTTGTGGGGGGAAAAATCTCCCTACCTTTCATTTACCTTGATTTTCTAATCAAATGATGAGAAATGTTTTTTTTTTTTTGGCATATAACCAACGGAACATATTGTGGTATACATTTTTCTGGACTTGAATGAATGGATGAAGCTCTTACAGAGTGTAATTAACATTTATTGTGGCAATGGACTTTTTTCATTTCCACTTTTGAAAACAAGCCAGCACATAGTCTGTGCATATTGCAAAAAAAAAAAAAAAAAAAGCTGTGTCAAGGTTATTAAATCAGGTTTTCCTCCGGTCCAAAGGTTGCTGGTTCGATTCCCCACCTCGCATAGAAGTGACAATGAACCGGGAATCATATTACCCCGGTGGCATGTGAGCATCTGTAATAATTGATGTGTCAGTGTGTGAATGATTGCATGAGCGAATGGATCAATCAAACTGATTGTGTGAAGCACGCTGAGACTGCTGAAGTGGGCAAATTCACTACGCAAGATAAAGTACATTCACTCGATGTAGACATTTTCAAAAATTGTTAATTTGCTTCATTCGGAATTCATTTCAATTCAAACCACTTTGAAGCGGTAGAAGCTAATGAATCCATATCATCTCCACATTCATTTTCAGTAGCTTCAAAGCAGAGTTTTGTTGGAGCACCTTCAGACCAGTAGTCCAGATCAAAGCTCTTTAAAAAAAAATTAAAGTCCCTTTGAAAGCTACACAAATGCATTTTGCGCTCTTGTATGTTGAATGTACCCCGCAGTGTTGTTCAAGCTTGAAAAGTTTGCGTGAGAAAAGTTGTGCTGTGAAAGAGAACAAGGATAAAAAATTAAGTTCTGATTACAATTACGGGACGTGACACTTAGCTGATTTCAAATCAGCGAGGCCAAATTTCACAAAGCCTGTCAATGGTGGCAGCAAGCTCGCCAGATCCTTCCCCAATCAAAAGTTTGCTCTATATAATTTTACGCAATCAGATTTCTCCACAGTCATCCAGTGCAATCAGGTAATCAGAGGGGAGCATTAACAAGACAAATGGGGTTTAAAAAGTGGGTGCACTCTGTTTGCAGGAACTTCCTATGGAGAAGCCCCCTCCTCTCCTTGATTGCTCCTATCACCCTCATACGGCGCAACATCCCCGCTAAATAGCTTGCTACTACAGTACAGGCAGTATGTGCAGTAAGAACAAATGTGATTGACTTTACACGTTAAAAAGAAAAAAATTCACAGGTAAATTGGTACTCTTACGGTTATTTATGTCAAGTGACTGAAGAACAGTTTCACCGAATGTGTGGCAACGTGTACAGTAATGGCGTTGCGGCCCCCTGAACACCTTTCATTACGGTTGAGATCCTGTGCTTCAGATTGCACAGTCAGGGACTGTTTACACACAGATTGCATTTTCTCTACACGGATGCAGATGTGGCACGTATGAATGGATTTGTGACTGCTGTCTATCATCTTCTTCCGTTTTGTCCAGATTCAGGCTTGTTGGAGAGACCCCCTGCTGCAGTGCGGTCAGCCCCTTACCTGATTGAGGACCACCAAGCCAATGAATCTGTGTTTAGTAATCAGCACCAATTGCATCTCGGTATGTTCAACTGCTCAACCAGTCATCGCCATGGTGACCAGGAACTGGAGTAATTCAAGTACAAAACAAAAGATAGATGTGAAATGTTATGGGCAAGGAGCTTGTTTGTTTCTAGACTGGAACATGCCACTGGGATTTAACGACAAGCATTAAGCTCATCAGTTGACGTTTACAATGATTTCTCATGCATTCACAATTTCCACCTTATACATGTTTTTTTTTCAGGCCAGTTCGTATAAATCAGTTCATCTTTAAAACCAGATGAAACCAGTCAGCCTGTCACCTCCAAGCTTGTATTAAACTCATAAATTCCTGGATAAGCTGTGATTTTCTGACCCCAACATCAAATAAAACAGAAGCTATTACATTAAGAACGTTAACTTTTTAGAGGCCCTGAAAATAGTATTACTTTCACCTTCAGCACCACTGTCATCAACAGCCTGGGAGTTTCCTGCGATCAACACCTGTCCTTGGCTCCAACATTCGGTAAGTCTAAAAGACTGTCTCATTTCATTCACGTAATTTCATTCACACACCATAATACGATATGGTCTGTATAATGCCTCGCAAAGTCTTCAGCTGATTGAAAAGGCTGCAGTGAGAGTAGTGACAGTAGGAAGCAGGACAGATCACATGAGATGGCTGTGTTGTCATTGGTAGTGTATGAATGAAATTGAACTGAATTAAAGTGGCAAGGTAATGCTATCTAATAGATATAGAAGTTGATTGAGCTATTGACTAAACCAGCCTGAAAATTAGAGTTGCACTGTTTACGAGACAAATGGAAGCGTTGTGGAACAGTGTCATGTTCCACACATGGAAACACTGAAAACGTTATAGTTTTCATACCAGCTATGTTTTTTAAGGATTCATTGAGAGTATGATGTAAACATTTAAGGTCCTTTGAAGGGTCTGTCTCGATCTCGTAGGCCCACTTTTGGCCCGTTTACACAACAGCATTTTCAAATGGAAATGCTAAACTGCATTTTGGGTGTCCGTTTCCAGACAACGGTGCTCAGATGCACTGAAAACACACGTTTTTGAGAACAGCTGTCTGTAGTTTTATTATAAAAAATAAACAACAGCACCTAGTGGCCTGATTGGAAAACTACATGTTCCACTTTTCTGAGATGTCCATGTTGGGTTTAAAAGGTTTCTGTATAAATGCAAAACTTTTATGAAATGAAAAAAGTGAAAATTATGCATTTTCACTTGAAGCATCGTTTTGTAAACGGGATCTCAGTCATACCTGTGGAGCGCCAGTGCATCGGGGCAGGCTGGGCTATTTGTACAGCTGCTATATGACTGAAGATCTTGTAACATCAATCACTGAGGAAAATGTTCTGTACAGTGTATTTAATTATTATTAAGTTATTATTATAATGATTATGTTTTGTGTATTTGAATGCATACTATCTCAAGATTGATCTTTTAACACTCGACTTGATACCAATATAAGAAGTATGAAACCTTCATCTAAATTTGCACATCATTATTGCACATTTCATGCAGGTTTTCCCTGCTTTCACCGAGTTGGAGCGGCGAGTGTGGTGTAAATGTGGCCCTCTGGACATTGCTTCCAGTGACTCCTCTTGTCCTCAGCAAACAACCAACATGCAATGACAGTTTCACTCAAAATCGTTGTTGTGTAAAGCGTGCTCTCTACGTGCTATATTAAAGGTTCTGTTAGCGTGTCAGTAGGATCTGATCTGGTGTGTTTGACGCCTGCAGTTGTGTGATGGAGATGCTCCTCTGCATCTATCTACTGCAGCAGCCTTCCTCCAAAGAGATAAGCACATGTGTCCATGTGACTGAGGGAATTTCAGTTAGAAATGATACCTGACATGAGAACAGAAGACTGAATGTGACAAATCACATTGAAACTGTATTTAGCTGAAGTGTAACTACACTTTCTTCTTGAAAGGTGTAGGAATGAGCTTATTTTGTGACTTGGTAGCATCCAGAACTCCGGCCTGTAGTGTCGGCAGCAGCCCTTCACTTTAATATAAAGAAGCAGCTTCATTGCTGACATGCTGATTGTAACCACTGATTAGTGTTTTATAGGCTGTGGAAAGGGCCTGGTCATCTTCCCCACCCCCAACTCCACCCTCACTTACTTTGCTGACTTGTGTCTTGACCATTATTGTGGAAATCAAAATTATATATATATATATATATATATATATATATATATATATTATACCCAAGCTATTAGACCACCAGACTGTAAAATGATGGCATTAACCACAGCAGCCGTCCATACAATTAATGCATTTGGTTATAAGCTGCATTGTTCGGCGAGACACATTATGCATGGAGTATATTTATCCTTTGCAGGACCTTTTCGCAATTAGTGTCTTCTCTCCCCCAACTGAACTTCTTTCTCAGCTCTAATGGTCGCCTGCATTTCTGGGCAATCTGAGAGACTGACCTCTTCAGACTCCTACCCAATCCTTCCAGCAGATTTTCTTGGCTCTGAAATAATTAGGGAAGAAGATGTGAGGATGACAAAAGACAACAGGAAAATGAAATAGGCCCTCTCTCCGGGCCCTTAGGGTCTTTGCTGCAATTCTAATTAAGCCCATCCAGAAACAGAGGAGCTGGATTGAGGCGGTTTCTCATCAGAGTCCCTCCATGAGCCTCTTTTGTCATGAACACACAGCCAATTACAAAGCTCAACAATGGAGTGGGAAAGTCTTATACCCTCCACAAAGACGAGGGACTGCGGAAAGCTGCAAATATCCATGAGCAGGGAGTGACTTTGTGAAAAGCGCTCTCACCTTCCTGAGAAGTGAAATCAAATATGCAACCCTTTGTTTGGGTGCATGTGCACCAAATTGGTGGACATGAGGACTTGTAGTTCAGGCTCCCTCTGGCTCACATGCCAGAGTCATCGTATGTTTCCAAGGAAACACTATACATCCAGTGAATTTGCACTGTTTTCCCCCCCGCGCCACATAAGCTTGTTCCACTAATTAAGTAGAAATAAATTAAGGCTTGAAGTAAATCTAAATGGCTGTCACTCTGCATCAGGACAAAGTCAAAGACAACCTCGCTTGTTTATCATCTTTGCATATTAGTCTCGGCGAACAGTACGAGTGGCTGTGTAATCTCCGAGCTCACCAGACCCCAGATTATGGAACTGTCTCTCATTTCATTCATTGTGCACAGAGAGTAATTACCCAGAGATAAGTGTTCCTCTATCAGGGTCCGGTCGCAGCGCTCCGAAAGCAATCTTCCTCAGACACGGCTCCCGTCCCAGGCTATTTGGGTGGCACGGAGTGGCAAGCCAGTCAGCTTTGTGGTTGCCTGCGTTCAGATGAGGCCTGCTGACAGTCATGGCCAGGTGGGCAAATCTTTCAGTCAGACACCCTATTTACCATTGCAAAGCTCTACTGCCCTGCCTCATTTAGAGCCGCTTAGGTTGCTTGTGATGAAAGCAGATAACAAAGTACATTCGCTCTCCCACTTCTTTCTGCAGATCGCTGGTGAGGAGGGAGGACAGGACGGAGGCTTTGGACTATTTTCTGGTGTGTAGGTCGGTCACGTGTCCAATGAATCTTTCCTCAGATTTGCAGAGAAATAAGTCAACGGATCACAGAGTACAATTAGTTGCTCTAGCGACATTGTGAATTGTGAGTAAGACAACATCAGTGCTTCTGCTAACTCTCAATAAACCAAGAGGTTGGAAGTCCTTGCCGGACACAAACACAAACAGAGAACAAACATATCCCTCCACATGCTTCTGTTGACATGTCTACTGTTTAGTCCAATTATAACAAATCCTAGTACAAGCGCCATGTAAGTGCAGTCCATTTGTGGAAGTGTGGCGCTGCCTTCAACAGCCTGGCGCTAAGAAGCACTAAGAAACTGAGTCCGCTGGAGAAGGGGATCTGAGTCGGATGGTGAATGTCTCTGTTGTCTCTACTCCGGCTCGGTTGAAGTTGAAATGAAATTGTTAGTCCAGCATGGAGCAAAATAGGATCAAACACAGGACGTGAGAGTCTTTAGAATCACTGTGGTTGGACTCCTGTCAGCGCTCTGACTCCGTCATACATTTTAAAATCTGTGAATTACCAGCATTTTTTCTATAAATACTTCTAACTGACCATAGGTCTGTATTCCTTTGCAATTCATGCATGTAATGTTTTGGTTTGATACATACTGGTAATATATAGATAATCTAATAATGTAATAATAACAAGTAGGGAAGCACCAATGTCTACACCAGTGTTGGGTATCAGGTCCGACACTGATATTTAAAAAAATATCCCAGATGTAACTCAGCGGATACGACGAGACATCACGGGTCAACAACATCGCCTGTAGGTACGCAAGAGCGATATCAGCATTTCGGAGAGTCTTTAATATTAATAAGAAAGAAAAATTTAACCGTAAACAATGATGTGCCAAAATAGTTTCGGGGCTCACACACCAGTGATGTTCCACGCTAAAGCGGATTAAAGTTTGAACAAGCATGAGGGTCCGTCAGTCTGCAGTACGCAGTACTGAGTATAGATGCTATGCTCTGTGCTATGTGTACTGTGGAATGTAAGGATGCTGGAGGTGAGCCTCGCGTCGACACAGAGGATGCGTGGTGGTGGTTCACGGCCACGTAAAGCCGTTGCATAGCGTTTGAGTATGAAGTTAGGCTTCGTCGTATTTGATAAGTACTCGTTTTGGTACTCAGTGCTAAAAGGTAAGTGCTCGTCCATTAAAGAATTGTATTGTTGCTTCCCTAATAACATTAACACAAAGCATAAACAAAAAGTGTTCAAAATATATTAAATAAGATTACACATTGAAAAGTTAAGACTTTTATTTTATCAAAATATGCTTTTAAATCTACAAAATTTTATTAAATGCTATTGACTTAAAATTTGCTTCAGAGCAGAACGTTGCAATTGTTTTATTTTCATTTTTTACAATAACATTTTTTAACATCTGATATAATTACAAGTTGTTGTCTTCTTAATTGAGTGTAACCTAAAACTATTTTCCATTCACACTATATTAATCCCCCTGTGAGAATTCATTTTGCTGCTTTGATCCATCCTACTTCGTATCACTGCACTCCGGGGAGCTGATGGGGGTCAAGGGTCAAGCTCAGGGAGCCACAGTGGTGACCTGTCCACTGTGGGACTCAAACCTGTGAACTTCCAATCCAAACTCCGCTTCTACCAGCTTCCACCAGCTTCTACAGCTATATATATATATATATATATATATATATATATATATATATATATATATATATATATATATATATATATATATATATATATATATATATATATATGGAAAAAAAATATATATATACAGGGATTGCTCATATTTTCATCAATTCCCACAAATCTGTCTTTCATAGTGATGGAAATTCACACACACGCACACACACGTGTGTGTGTGTGTGTGTGTGTGTGTGTGTGTCGTCTGCCTGCTGCAGAGAAGCCTGCAGAGAGAGAGAGAGAGAGAGAGAGATACACAATTACAGGGTTATCTCTGTTGACAAAGAACTTTATTTGATTGGTTATTTGCTGATCGTTATTCTGAGGAGGAAGACTTCTCAGCCAAGGAGTCCAGCAGGGCAGTTTTACTTGATGCACCTGAACGCATCACTATCGGCTGCTGGAGCTCTGGACCACAGGAAGCAGCACAAAACAAGCAGAAATATCTCTTTTAGGACAAGTTTTGGAGAAGCAGAGACTCAAAACAGCATTTGAAACCCATTAACCCAGGTTAAACATGTGAAAAACGTGAAAAAAGTTGCGGCTTATAGTCTGGAAATTACGGTATTTACTACGGCGCATTAGCAGGAGCAGCATCTCTGCTGTCTACATGGAGACAGACTTGGACTATTTCCAGAAAAGTTGTATTTTCTCCACATTCACACAAAGTCGAAGAATTTTCAAAGAGTTTCATCTTTGGAGCTGTTTTCTAAAAGGTGTGGCTCCAAGCACCACAACATCCAAAACGCACCAAAAGTTGTGCATTTTCAATGAAAAAACACTGTCGTGTGAACTCAATATTGTAAACACTTTCTTTTCTTTGTAGTCTTCACTTTAATATTTACTATTAAATATTTTTATACTTACTAAATACATATTTATCATTCTTTTCAGACTATTTGTTTTTACTTAGTGTATTGCTGCCAGAGGATTCTGTAACAAGATTTCACTGCTAGAATCACTGTAATCATTGCGTTGACCATGACAATAATGAACTATTCTATTCTATTCTTTTAAAAAAAGAGCTGGGGGTTACTACTGGCAGTGTTGTGGCACTGGAAGGCCACTTCAGTGTTCCAAGTTGTTCAAAAATGTCTCTTTTTTTCCGCAAACTATGCTTCAAACAGAATAGAAATAATATACAACTTGAAGCAGTAAGTGTGCATCATTTCCTTTATTCTCAAGTACCTCATTCAGACCTTCCAATAAATCAAGAAATAAACAAACTGTAATTTCTTTGAGATATACAGCATTTGTAATGATGGCAGCTCGTGAAAATACATTTTAAATATCTTCTGTTTTTCCTTTCTGCCTTTCTGACAGGAGCATTAAGGCCGTTCCAACTTGTTGACGATAACCTTGATTAGTTGTAGGTGCAGGTAATTGTGAGGCAACTCATTGCTGCAATTATTTGCTCATGGTCAATGGTCATTTTTTTCAATGGGTTGCCATTGTTTGATTAAAAATGTTTTGTCACATTTTCATTTTCATGATGAAGCTGTAGGAATACAGGCATAACGTGATTTGGTATTTTCTGTATTTGATGCCCTCTGAAAATGTAAACATATGTTCCTCCACAAGCTGTCATTAATGTGCAGCATTCACAAAGCCGTCACAGATTGTGTGTCTGTGGTTCAGATGGTAAAGTGGATTCTCCTCCAATCCAATAATCAGCGGTGCGATTCCTGGCTACGCCTGTTCATATGTCAGTGTCCTTGGGCAAGACGCTGAACCCCAAGTTAGCTCTCTAATGGTGGACACCTTGCATCACAGCAGTGAAGATAGTTGCTTGATCAAATATACCTCATATTGCAAAGATCTTTGCGAGCAAAAACATGCTTATGTCTATACAATATTAACTGAAACTGCCTGAATCCTACTTCTGCTTCAAAGTCTTTATGATGCAGCAAGTATCTTTTCATCCATCAGTTATTTTAATATCATGTTCTGTTGAATTTCACTCTGCTGGACCCTGGTTTCCTGAAAGAAGTCACGAAGAATGCACATATACCACTTTTTTTTAAAGGACAAGTACAAATATCAACTTTTAGATTCTTGTCAACATTTAGTACCGGTACAAGTACTTATTAAAAGCCATAAAACCTAGTTCATACTCAGTATTCTAAAGGCACATGAAGGCTATGTTTTCATGTATTGTTCAGATATTCAAGGAGTTTCCTTTCCCAGTACTCCGGTGTTGTATGAACTATCTTTCTCCTCCTCTTGATATTTTGGCAGAACATAATTTACCGTCTGTCTTACTTTTGTCATCAATATGAAAGAGTTTTCAAACCATCGACAGTTGCTTGTCCTTTCTTGTCTGCCTGCGGGCGGCGTTGCTGCGTGATGATGTCACGTAATATTTGCCGGGTTGTACCGGCGATCTTTTACGAGGTTGAGGAATCTGCAGTATCGGACCCAAATCTGATACTTGCATCCCAAGAAGTCACGGTACGCCTGGGTTCAACCCCCATAAAGTGTGTGGCTTTTTTCCACTAAACTCATTTTAGAAATGGAAAAACTGAATTCTGATTTTGGCCATATTGCAGTGCTTTGGTACTAGTATATGTATAGAACCACAATTTCAATCATTATTAAAGGCACAGCTTATGTGTTTTACTCAGGTATATGTATTTTCAAAAAGATCTGAAATGTCAATAGCTTCTCATCACTTCTATCTACATGAACCTCTGTCTTGTGTCTATTTCACAACAATGTTTTCAAGTGAGAACAACTGAGAACAATTCACAAAGTGCAACTTTTCGTTCCAACTCCATCTGTCTTGGTTTTTTTCTGAGCAGAAACAAACAATACAATCAGATCTATTTCTAACTGTCTGAGCACTTGGAACAACCAATAGCATAATGATTTTGGCTGTAAAAAATGTGTGTCATAAAGCAAGTAAAGTAATAACTAGCCAATAACATAATGACGTAACATACTTATTACAACACCAACTGAGAGAGATTTTTGTGGAGTTTGTAACCTCAATGAGTGGAATATTGTGATGGTTACATCCACTATACCTATGTTTGATCAGCAAAAGCTTCAAATTCCAAGAGAAGCAGCCCTATTTGTGTATCATTATGTTATTGAATGTGGTTATTGCATTTTTTTTTATTGCTTCAAACTTAATAATAACTTATTCCATTATTGGAAAAACGCTACAATAATGGCTCAGAGGCTCAAATATCAAATTACAATACAGGTAAGTTGTTACATTATGGGATTTATTACACTGAAATAGCAACATTATTGTCTTGTATTATATTATTGCTTGTTATAGAGCTTAGAGTCATACAAACGTTTTAGTGAATGAAGATATAAGAACTTTGGGTCATATTATTTCAAAGAAAAGGAATAAATAGATTCTTCTTCATACCAAGTACTGTTGTATACAACGTCCCAGCTCACTAATGATTGTATCAGTCATATTTTAATCATGTTTATCATTTAAAGTCGCTATCTGAAGACGCTCTTACGTGATGCACATGACGCAGGACTCAAAGCGGCCGGCTGTGAAGCGACATTCTCCCGTTCTGACATCAGGACACTACAATGTCTTTGCACTGTTACAAAAATATATTAGTCCTGAGCTCAATGTCAAAACTTCTCCATTTGTAATCCTGCAGTTTTTTTTAAAAACCAGTGTTTAAAGTCTGCACTATTTTTACTACAGTCGTGATATTGTTGTTATGCACACATGTAAGCTGCTGGTCCAGTAGGAGAGCGAAAAACATCCAAGATGGCGGCGACCAAAATAGAGCTTACGGCTGTTCAGAGGAGGAAAACATGACAAAAACCTTTAATAAGCCATCAAAAATGCTATAATTCTGAAAGAACATGTAACGTGGCTACTGTAGGAGACCTGCAGCTCGTTAACGTGTCAGAAAGCAGCTTCCGACATGTTAACGAGCTCTTGAACGCATCACTCACATCCATCATCTATGAAGCGACGTTTTAACTTTATAATTGTGTCAAATGTGATATAGCTTATGTTTTTGTGTCAGACACAGTTAATAAACCTTCCAAATGTGTTAAATATACTTTCAATCCTTGACATCAATAATGCTGAAAAAAGTTATTGTGGACAAGTTGTCCACGCACCGTATACATGACCCTTACAGCTAATATTACAGTCAGTGTCATCTCTCTCTCTCTCTCTCTCTCTCTCTCTCTCTCTCTCTCTCTCTCTCTCTCTCTCTCTCTCTCTCTCTCTCTCTCTCTCTCAGCTTCAAGTTTGTGTGACTGGTTTCTGAGCGGCATCATCGCTTCTTCCTCCTGCCAACAAACAAGGGGAAAAAATCCCCCTGACAAGAGAGTAGCAGCACCAAGCCATTTCCTGGTGTCACGTGATTCTCCTGAAACAATTCTTTCTTTCATGATGACGAAACACGAGATGCCAGATAATCTTGTAAATATGTGTTGTATTTCTTTTTCTGCGCTCGTGCTGCTGGGGAGAAAGAGGCAGGCCTTTGTCCGGGGCTTCCTGGCCCACAGGAAGTGATTGCGCGTGGGACAGTGAGGGACACTCATCTCTTGGAGGAGGGGATGGGGGGGGCGAACGCTGGGAAGACGTATCCCTTTTTGATCAAGGCCTGCTGACGGATCGCCTGGAGAAAGGCAAATGGGGATCATACTGGGGCCCGATGACAAGAGGCCAATTTTGATGTCCCTTTTCTCTCATTGCAGCGCTTCTCTTTCAAGCCCAAATCTGCTTGAGCAGCCTGGGAAAGTGGCCTTTTATCCTCCTCCTCAGTCACACAGATGACAGCACAACGAAGCTAAATGGAATTTGGATGAACAAAAGTGAAGGCAAAGTGATATTAGTTCTTTGCTTGTTTTCTTTCTCTCCTGATGGTCGCAGAACAAACACCCGAGAAGGGAACAGTTTTTAAAAAGTGGGCAAAGTGATGGGGGGGGGGGGGGGCGGGGGGGGGGGGGGGGGTGGGGGCTAAAACAAGGGCATCGCTTTGTTTCATCCCGGGTTGTTTAATTCAAAAATGTTGACCCATGTGAGAAACATTATATCTCAGGAACATCGGGGTCCATATTCAGTGTAACAGGAACCTCAAAGGCCACATGTTCTCACAGTGTTTATAATGCATTAGTGGAACAAACTCTACACTGTACTCTCTTTACAAATCCCACCTGGCTGTGTATTAGTTACAGATGTGGCTCTCTAATTCATAATGAACTAATAATGGTTTTGTTAGTGCAAGGTTGTTTTGCTTTCCTCCCTCGCGCACATATAGACGGGGCTAATCTGTGCTGGAGGTGTGGCGGGGCAGGACCAGATATTGCACCCCCGTATGAAACACACACTCAGGAATGTGCCGTTGGAAAGCCGGCAGGCTTTGAATTGTCTTGATATGACTCACTCGTCATGAACGGATCTCTATCATTAAATACCCGCTCTCTCTTTGGGCCCTTTGGGGAGTCACCTTCCTGTATCCAGCCAGATTAGAATGAATTAGTCTAAGTAGAACTTCCCCGATGTGCACCGGAGAAACCGCACCAGTTTGGCTTCTTGTTTTATTGAAAGACTCTGAGTGTGTTTTACATTGAACGAGGCTGCTTGACACAGTGCGGCAAATTAATGACTCCATATTTTTGATGGTGCGCTGATAAAGATGAGAGCTCAAGGACCAGACATGGGAGATAAAGTACAACAAAAGATGAAGATCTTAAGGCATCAATTAACAGCCTGATACCAGCTTTTATGTCAAAGAGACTGCCGAAAGAAAAAAATTCACCCATTAGAAAAAAAACCCACAAGCATTTATTCTTATTCTGCCGCACTGACATGGTGTTATATTGACTGTGTCAATGCACAGAAAGTTCCTCTTTTAGATTATGTTCAGAGTTAATTATCTCAGATTATACACCTAATGAAAGCCAGAAGAAAGTATTTTCTCTTCCATAACGGCATCGGAAAGGTCAGTGTTTGTCACAGAATCTGTTAATATGAAACTAATAATTACACATCAGGCGATAATCATTATTAATAATATTGATATTCACATAGTCCCTCACGGATTCACATTTCAGGTCTGTTGTGTTTCTGCTGTTTGTGTAAGTCAAGGCAAAGATCACTTTCATTCGGGTTCTGAGTGGATGTGAAGGGATTTAAAAAAAGAAAAATGTGTTGAGAAAACTGAAAACCAAACTAATTTCCATCCATCCAACTTCGACGCCACTTTATCTAATTCTTACATGAGGTGCTGGAAACAGTATACATACAGTGAGTTTGCTCTGAAACCATATAGGTTGGGAAAGTAATGAATATCCTAAGTAATGAATATCCTATTTTAAAGTAAACATCCACGAGGAGGTGGGGAGGTGGGAGGAGGCGGGGAGGTGAGAGGAGGCAGGGAGGTGGGAGGAGGCGTGGAGGAGGTGAGAGGAGGCGGGGAGGTGAGAGGAGGCGTGGAGGAGGTGAGAGGAGGCGGGGAGGTGAGAGGAGGCGGGGAGGTGAGAGGGGGCAGGGAGGTGGGAGGAGGCGTGGAGGAGGTGAAAGGAGGCGGGGAGGTGACAGGAGGCGGGGAGGTGGGAGGAGGCGGGGAGGTGAGAGGGGGCAGGGAGGTGGGAGGAGGCGGGGAGGTGAGAGGGGGCGGGGAGGTGGGAGGAGGCGTGGAGGAGGTGAGAGGAGGCGGGGAGGTGAGAGGAGGCGGGGAGGTGAGAGGGGGCAGGGAGGTGGGAGGAGGCGTGGAGGAGGTGAGAGGAGGCGGGGAGGTGACAGGAGGCGGGGAGGTGGGAGGAGGCGGGGAGGTGGGAGGAGGCGGGGAGGTGAGAGGAGGCGGGGAGGTGAGAGGAGGCGGGGAGGTGAGAGGAGGCGGGGAGGTGAGAGGGGGCAGGGAGGTGGGAGGAGGTGGGAGGAGGTGGGAGGAGGTGGGAGGAGGCGGGGAGGTGGGAGGAGGCGGGAGGAGGCGGGGAGGTGGGAGGAGGTGGGAGGAGGTGGGAGGAGGTGGGAGGAGGTGGGGAGGTGGGAGGAGGTGGGAGGAGGTGGGAGGAGGTGGGAGGAGGTGGGGAGGTGGGAGGAGGTGGGAGGAGGTGGGAGGAGGTGGGAGGAGGTGGGAGGAGGCGTTTGGAGGTTTGACGGCTAATAAAAACTAAAACACTAAACTAATCAAAATGTTGTTGAGAATTGTTGAGCAGAAGTGTCTCCTTCGTCATTTAATTGTATTTAGAAAATCTTACTTTGCAAGGCAAATTGCGGACTTCCTGTTGGATTTAGGTCAAGGGTCTCAGCACGGGATTTTCTTTGGGCTTGATGAGACAAACAGTTGTGTTCTGGTTTGGTCTCCCCATGACATTCCACCAGACATTGGCCATACATTTTGACACTCTTGGGGTTAATTTTTACATTTACTTACATTTTTCCCCAGTCTTGATGAGCATGTTTAGTGAGTCAAATTTGGGCTCAAAGTGTGTCAGGAGTCCAAAAACAAAGAAGAAAAAGAAGAAGAAGAAGAAGAAGAAGAAGAAGAAGAAGAAGAAGAAGAAATAACAATAAGAAACATACTAAATACAATAGGGTCCTGGCCACAAACAGGCCCTGAGGCAATGGACAAGACACAAAAGCACAACAACATTAGCATATGGTGGCTCAGACACTGAACTCAAATCACAATGTTTCTCAACATATAGCCACTCAAAACTGTATGAGTGTTACCAACATCACCTGTGTAACAAAGTGAAAATGAGTAGATGGATTAGATGTTTGCCTCCACAATATCATGACTCCCAGTCCAGATTCTCCCGGGACTTAGTCGTTTTACAGTTAAAGGTTGACATAATAACAATCCAACTTGTTGGTCTGTCCGTATGAATGTCCGTGTTCTCCCATTGTTACTGTTTCTAACAAAAACAAACAACAGCAGCCACCAGTGGATCCACATGGTAACTACAGATTCAGGTGTGGTGGAGAAGGGAAGGTTGAAAACATGCAGGACTGCAGCCCCAGTGAACCGGGACGTCCACCCCCTTAAGCTCAACCGTGAAAACACAAAACTCTCCTGAAAGGAAAGTGCGAAAACATTTGTTGTCGCGTAAACAGGGCCGTCATTCTTGGATAAGAACTGATTTGGATCACAAGGGCTGTGGTGGGCTGGAGGGTAGAGAAGACCCACTGCTCCTTATGGGTGGATTGAATATATACATATTACATATTTCACTGTAAATTCTTTGTATGTGTGACAAATAGTCTTTATTGTTTTTCATGACAAAAGGCCAGGAAGCAAATTGTAATCAACAAACCAACTCAGACTCACTCACTCACTTCTATAGTGTTGAAAAGAACCGATGAGGATGTATTCAGTACAGTCCTTCACCAAATCAGCTGAATCCATCACTTTGTCACTTTTTTACTCACGTTTCCAATGTTTTCCACTCTTTTCTTCTTTAGTTGGGCAGATTCTTCAAGGTCCTCAGATGGAAGATATGGCTCTGAAAAATAACTTTATAGACAGGGTGATTCCTCGAAGACTTGACAAAATATTGTTCCGGTGTGGCAGGAATCAGGTTTGATTGTCCAGATCAGCTCTTAACAAGAAATCCCTCCCACTTCCCCCACTGCACAGTGCGATGTCAGCCTGTTGCTCCCTATAAATCAAAATAAATCAAATCTCCTTCTGATTTTCAGCCAAACACAAGCTCCTATTGTGTTATGTATAGAACAACTCATTGTGTGGATTTGAAAAATCACCTTTACCCAAATCAAGATCAGAGGAGTTCAGCCTGAAACCTGAAGTATTAGTATCTAAATTAGCGTTACTTCATTACTTTCCAAAAAGCCGCTAATTTCTATCATTGCGCCGTGGTGGTTGACAAAAAGAGGCCACGTTGTAGTGAGGAGGGTGTTATTCTGCTTTTGGTTTATCAAAGCGCATTGATGACGTGCAAAGAACAAAGCCGTAACACATGCGGCGTGAAGTATTTAATTAAAACGTCTTCCTGTTACTTCCCCTGGAAGATTTCACCTCGCAACTTTGATGTATGACCCGCCAGGAAGGAGGGAGCCAAGCTGCACGCTCCGTATTATCGCAGCATATGTGTGTGTGTACACTTGAGTCTCATTAAGGAATTTCACCCTGGCAAAAAAAAAAAAAGAAAGATTTCACAATAATAATAAAAAAAAGGAGTGATAAAGAAAATGAAAGATGGAAAGAAAGCAGGAGGAAATCCAGAGGTAAAGAGGAGTGGGGCGATTGTAATGAGTTGCACCTGTTTCCTTTAACCCAGCTCCAGTTTCCCTCTACAAACGCATGCAGATTACCCATCAAAGGCCCTGGTTGCTGCCTCCACTCAATGGATCCTTTGTTGCCAGTTGTCAGGGAGGCGGCCCACAAAAGTATGTAACACAAGCAGGCCACATTGCCGTGGAACTTACAGTACATGTGAGCCTCGGCCGGCCACAACAACAAGCATTGTGACTGTTTGTAGTAGACAATCAGTCTGCTGCAGTGAGACACCAGCCTCAGTCCAAAACACACACACACACTCACACACACACACACACACACACACACACCGTGCTCACTGAGACAGCGTTAATCAAAGCAATGTTTTCATCAACTTTAGGCCACAGGTTACACAATAATAATAATAATTATTATTATTATTATTCATTCAATCAGTCGTTATTTGTTTGGCAACTTTCAGGTGAGCAGAGTTCAAACGTATTTTCAGCCGAGTATAAACTGTCGAGGAGCAACGGTGAAAAAATGTTGTGCAATAATAAAATAGAAATACTTTTATAAAGACATCAAATTTTATACTTTTATAAAGACATTAAATCAAATGTGAAAAAGAAATATCAAATTAACAAATGCATGATTTTTAAAAAGAAGGTATATAAAAATCATGAAACATTTTATTTCACTAGATGATATGGGTAAACAAAAAGTGAAAAGAAAGAAAGAAAGAAAGAAAGAAAGACTATGCAAAGTTAAAGACAAGACAATGGCCAGTTAAATATAATAAAGCACAAACAATCAAGGCATGTCAATAATGCGAGGGTCAAACTCTGATTATATATATATATATATATATATATATATATATATATATATATATATTTTACTGTACATTGTTGTTATTGTTTGACATACTTGCTATTTATTCTCACATAATCCCTCCAACTTGGTGCATGGCCTCTGGCAAATGCTTCGTCCCAATAGTGAGTCATATCTTGCCAGCTGGGTTTTTTTTTGCCTTATACATTATACTGTACAACAATTCAACTTTCAATTCAATTCAACTTTATTTATTTAGCACCAAATACAACACAACATTGGTGCCTCGTGGTGGGGAGACAATCCTTCACATAAGTCCGGTGAGGAATTCAGAAACCCTGAATAAACATTTTTGATCTAGAAATGGAGAAATCTGTGTATTTTCAGTCAGTTTAAAAACTTCAAATACATTCCCGGACATACAGTATAAGTGACATATTGTTTATTTAAAAGTTATTTAAAATTTCAAAGCATTGCAATAAGAACCTTCTACCCAGCTGAACCATATTCAAATTCACTCACTATCCTCTCAGTGCATCCAGATGATTCCCCGTCTGCACAGCTGCTTTACAGTTCCCTTGTTATATTAACATTTATTATGGAGGTTTTTCCCTTGAACTCCTTTCAGAATTTGTTATAATTAATGTTAAATCAAAGGGTAGAGCCACAGTTGCCACCCAGGAAGTCATTAGTAACTGGATATGGAGATACAATTAAACCTTAGTAGGGCTAAAAAAATGAAGTGTTACATAATCCCTCAGTTGGAAAATGCAGTTCATTTATGAAGTGTTGTCATTATTTCTCTGTATATAATCTGCAGTTGAAACTGGCATGCACCTCGTTTTTTTATGTTCTTCTAATGTCTACATTGCTGAGGGATTTGAGGAAAGTTATCTGCCTTTTCTGTGATAATGTGAATATCTGTTTGTGATTCATGTTGTAAGGATGTACATCTTCTGGAAAACGTACTGGATCTGGGCAGGGAAAGACTAACATTACCCCGACAGACTGCTGTGTTGATTTTGGTCTTTTCATGGGATTTGCTGACAAAACAAAATAGCAAATTATCTCGGTTCTTAATCTTTTTGGTAAATTTGACTGGAGAGAACAACAAGGACTACAATACTCATAAAATTGAGGATTTGGAAGATTGAAAAATCTGGATTTGTTTTATTCCTCACTCTTTCCAGTCACTGACAAGGATCAATATCTACAGTAATGCTATTCATTATAACAAATGTACATACTTAACAGATGTTTAGCATTAATGTAGGGATATATACAACTGGAAGTTTACATTTTGTAATCAAACAGGCTGTGAAGATCCCAATCAATCAATCAATCAATCAATCAATCAATCAATCAATCAATCAATCCTGAAAAGAAAATGACTCAATAAAGAAGAAAAACAATGAATTTGGACGATGATCCATGCAGCATTTCAAGAGCCTGAAAACGGTTTCTTTTTCAAACAGGTACGACAGTGTAGACAGTGTAGACATTTTAAGACGTTTCCTCGGCTTTGAGCTGTGGCCGACAAGACACACATTTGCAGAAAGCGATGATGTCATCTTCATGACATCACTTAGCAACAACAATGGCGGACTACACGCTCCACGTTGCGCTGCAGAAGCTACTGATGCAAATCACTTTTATTAAATGTCTTATTTCTCGAGTACGAAGAGGAGCTGTGTATTCTCTGTTTCTGTATTCTCCTTGTCCTCTCTGATTTTGGCGTATTTGGTGAGTTACAGCGTCACCTAAAGGCCTGGCATATGTACTACACCATTTGGATATCCTGTCCTCGCCCATAGTCAACTGGGATCAGCTCCAGCACTTCAACAGGATATAGTGTGATGGATGGATGGATGGATGGATGGATGGATGGATGGATGGATGGATGGATGGCATAACTCACCTCCACCTACAAAATCTCTTGAATATTTCATCTTCTTTATCTGTGTGACCTGCTTTTATTTCCTCTACTTCTTTTGTAAACAAATATCTCGCATTTTATTAGAGCGGCACGTACATATATCTTTATCTTTTTAATCTGCACTTCAAGATGTGAAGCTTCTGCCTCTGCCGAAGCTCATGAATCAGTTCGCTCACTAAAGCGTCGCCGTCTGTTTTATGCCTCCACCTTTCCTTGTGTGAAACTTCACTTGTCCTTGTTACACTGATGATTGATCTCGGAACCGTAAACAATGAGTGGCTCATTGACGCGGCTGAATGAAGCCGGGGTTGGTAGGTTAGCAGCTACTTTAGCGGCATGAATGGCGGCGCGTCAAAGAGCTCATGGACAGCGGCCTTTATGATCGATAACAAGTACGCCGCTGCAGATATGGAGGAGTTTTCTGTCTCTCCGCCAAATGGGTGGAGGCACCGACAAATGACAAGGTGGTCAATACCGTCTCAACCGTTCATTAGAAGGAACCGTCCTTGATTAGGTTATTATGAAAAGCGCGGAGCACTTCAGCGAGGGGAGCGAGGGGAGGAGTGACGGCGACGCGGTGGCACAGTGGCGCTCTTGCAGACGCTGGCAGGTTCAGACGCTCACCTCACGGAATGTATCTGACAATGAGCGGGGCGGTGGAGGCGGGAGGTAATGGTGGGAGGCTGGAGGGGGGAGTCGTAGTGGGGGTGGGGGTGGGGGGGGGGACCACTCTGCATTCAAGCGCTAATTAGAAAAATTAGATCTATGAAAGGCAGCGAGTGATCTAGGCCTTCAACCTACGTCTATGTACCGCTGTAGCAGCACAAAGAGGAGGCAACAATGAGCGGCGAGGAGGAGGAGGAGGGGATAAATAATTTAATCCATTATCTACTCTGCAAAGCTCATCAGCACTGCTACACAATGGCCACGATTGAATTGCTGATTGCATTTCTGTGCTACCCTGCAGGAGAAAATGCCCGTGCTCCACTATGTTCTCTCGGCCTGCCAGCACAACCAATAGCAGAAAGATGGAGAGAAAACGAGGGAGGGAGGGAGGGAGGGAGGGAGAGACAGAAGAGTGTAGAGTGTCTTCCACCAAGGTCAAACTACAATACAGCAATCTAATTAAGAGTATCAGAGAGCTTCCTGTATGGGGTCAACCTCCCTGTTGTGCTCACAGGCCTGTATTGTCCATTATGTATTACATCATGTTCTGGTGCATGTAAATGACGGCAGTGATTAAATCTTCATCTTCCTCCAAACTTTCTTTTTAAACACGAGTCTGGCGATTCATATAGTTGTACAGATTATTGCTTTCAATGTCAATTTGTGCACGGAGTGTTGTTTTATTTTTTATTTTTTGCTTTGTGTTGTCAACTTGGTTCTGATGATAGTGTTGTTTATTAGTTGTTCCACATTGACCGAAATCAAAAACACTGGGACAGAAGCAAATACGAAGCTGAGCTGGCAAAACTACTCACTTATTCTACTTTTGTAGAAGTACAGGCGATATAATAATAGTACTGACTTAAACTGATGTACTGTAGTGAAAGTAGGAAGTACTCAGTCTAACCCTCAGCGAGTTTTACTTGTAAATATTTAATCTAATTAACAATGAAGCAGTTTTTTTTATTTTTTTTTATTTTTTTTAGATACCTGTGAGACTGAGTTCAAGAGTCCAGAAACGTGTTCAGATCAAACTCGACATTGTTTAGAAAGAATATTCCCAGGTATTTGTGATGAATAGAAATGTGCCTGAAGGGCACAAAGTCAGGCCCTGGCTTCAGCGATCCCTTTCACACTGTAAAATGACCTGCTCGGAGAAAAGGAAGCATTAATGGATGAATGAGACGATGCTCTTCAATAGTGATGGTTTCCATAGTGATGGTTTCCATCTTTTTCTCCCCGCCATCAGCTGCAATCTATAATCTGCGACTGTCTCCAGTAAAGCCGGAATATCTGGGGACACTTGAGGTTTTCTTGGCCCGGCGCCTCTGCCATGCTGGCTTCATATTACCTCCTATTGCAGCACTTTTATATAAACCCGACAGAAAAGTAGTACAAGTAATGGTCCCCTTTGGCCAGGCGCTTTAAGGTCCTGTCCACAGTCCCAGTGTGAGGCAGTCAAGCTGTTTCTGCTCTGCTCTGTTTGTTTAATGGAACAGTAGTGAAACCAATTTGAGGTCAGCTCGATGCAAAAAAAAAAAGGAGGAGGAAAAAACTGCCTGGTCTTTTATGGTCAGCAGAAGAAAAAAAAATACTCCAAACCCTTTCCAGAGGGTCGTTTCTCGAAGTCTAGCCAACTTTCATTGACAAAAAGAGGTCATTATTCTGCATGAGCTCGGTAATTAGGGATCAAATGTGCTGGATGGGATGTAATGGAGACATTTTACTTACGTTACACCTGCTGATCAATTATTCTTGGTTTTTAAAAAAAAAAGGGGGGGTTGGGTCGTGAAAGAAGGCCAAAATGTGCCCACTCAGAACATGTGGTGTTATGGGCAGTCTATTCACACACTCTGAATTCTTCCCTCTCATTATGCAAGTACAGCACAAATTGTCCCAGACCAAGTGAAACTATTTATAGGCACCACGAGGCCGCACAGCCAAGTATGCCTAATGGTGTGATTTGTATTGTTAATGGTAATGCACTGTTAGTCTGCACAGGTGCCTTAAAGCTCTCCTGCTGCTCAGCAGTACCACGCCTCCCTCTGGTGGACTGGACGGTGTCGTACAACCGCTGCAGTCAAGGTTAGTGAAGGTAGGAGCTGCAGCCGCCTATCCAGAGCAATTAGATTGGCCTTATTGTGATGGAAAGACTACGACCCCAGGATAAAAAAATATATATAATAAGTCAACAGCAAACAGACCTCCTGCACAGAAGCGACGCACACTTCTGAGAAATTGTGTTCCTAATTAACTTTCAAGCTCATCAGCTGCAATCAATATAACCGTGTGGCTCTTTTTCTTCTAATTGAGATGAAGTAATTATCAGACTGTATTCATCTCGTTAATGAAACAACGCTCCAATATGCCGGCAGCAAAACTGTTAATTGAGTTCTATTTTCTGAGACAGGCAGCCTCTCCTTATGTCCATGGCCACGGAGCGTCAAATGTGGGCTGGGGGCCTTTGTGCTGGTGGAGCCCTGAGAACAGGCGGAGGACTGGTGGAGCATGCCAGCGGTGCCTCCCTCCTGTCTGTCCTCCCACCACACTGAAAGTCAAGACTCGCTAATACAGCTGACTTCAGCAGATCGCTCCATCCCAGGCTGTTTCACGGCTTCACTGGTTTAAGTACTCCCCGCTGAGTAAGTTATAGCAAAGGCAATTATTCTGTAATTATGGAGCCACAAGATGAGGAACACAGTCGAGACATAAGGCGGCCATGTAAGGCATTGTAAGGGATCAACAAAAAAAAAAAAGAGGAGGGGAAAAAATGGGCTGGGATGTTAATGTGTGTGTACAGGCTTATTAAGGGCAAATATTTGTAAGGTACAGTATTAATTAGGCAAATTGGAAGAGTCCCACCAGCCCTGCAAAGTGCCAGGAGGGCGAAGAGGGACCGACTCCTCCTCTGATTGACGGATCTTCTCTTCTGCTGATATAAAAGAAAGAATCTCCGATAGTGATTATACATACATCAAGCATAACAATAATGATAAGAAGAAGAAGAAGAAGAAGAAGAAGAAGAAGAAGAAGAAGAAGAAGAAGAAGAAGAAGAAGAAGAAGAAGAAGAAGAAGAAGAAGAAGAAGAAGAAGAAGAAGAAGAAGAAGAAGAAGAAGAAGAAGAAGAAGACATTGGTATTTCAGCTTGAGTCTTGGTGCGTTTTGTCTGCTCCTCCTAAGAAAAGTGTTGTGTTGATGGTTTCTTTGCTATTTATTTCAATAATCTTGGTGGTTTGTTGGCCCGGATATTTGGAAATGTCCGATTTTTTTAAATGATCAATTACTATCAAAATAATGTGTTGTGCAATGTGCAATGAACATACTGCAAAACGTTTATTTCCTCCTTTGGTTCATGACTAACTTAATGGGTATAGAAGATGGAAGGAATAACTATCTAAGATTATTCAATAATGCACAATTTGTTTAGGAAGTCTTGTTCTGTTGGTACTCTGAGTTTGTATGTAAAGTGATAAACATTTAAATGTTAATATTTATAATGTAAATGTATAAAAATGCTTGCAGTGCTTGAGACCTTTTTTTCTTTCCCCTCATTATGTGATATTTCCAAATATATAATCAAACATCACAGCTATATAAATAAATAAATGAGTTTCATTTTTACGCAAAAAGATCCAGGTAACAAAACAGGACAGATTGACACTTTCAAGCATTTAATTACATAAAACATAAAAGAACAGTCATAATTGAAACTTATATCCAACCTTATACAATCCACATTAGAACAGACGTGATACACACATAAATCTCTGCAAGACGAAATGTTTTGTCCATTGTGTTTAGTCGTTCAGGTTTCAATCCAGCTTGATTGGTCCTGCACATGCACACACTAGTGGCAGCGCCAGAGGGGTTTTTTGCGGGTGCTCTGGGGGAGCTTGATCTTTCAGTGACGGTTTCTGAGGAATTTAGGGAGTTCTAGTTTATTTTCTACTGTAATGCCAACAATATACATGTGCTGTACCACATAGGTAACAGTCATGTAAATAAAGTTAAAGCTCCACTATTTAAAACAATATTATGCTAGAACTCCCCCTTGAACTGCAACCTTATCGTGGTGGGGGAGTTTGAGCACCCGAATGACCCTCGGAGCTATGTTGCCGGGGGGCTTGCCCCCCCAGTAGGGTCTCCCAAGGCAAACAGGTCCGAGGCGACGGGTCAGACTAAAAGCAGTTCACAAGACCCCATGGACACAATCACAAGGAGCAAGGTGACGTCGCCCGGTTTGGCGCAGCCGGGGCCACACCCTGGAGCCAGGCCCGGGGTGGAGGCTCGCACGCGAGCGCCTGGTGGCCGGGTTCTTGCCCGCGGGACTCGGCCGGGCTCAGCCCGAAGGGACGACGCGGGGCCCCTCCTCCTCATCCTCCTGTGGACCCACCACCCACAGAGGCTGCCGTAGGGGTCGGGTGCAGTGTGGATTGGGTGGCAGTCGACGGCAGGGGCCTCGACGACCCAAACCCCGGACACAGACTCTGGCTTTCGGAACATGGAACGTGACCTCGCTGGGGGGGAAGGAGCCCGAGCTTGTGAGGGAGGTTGAGAGATACCGTCTAGATATAGTCGGGCTCACCTCCACTCACAGCTTGGACTCTGGAACCCAGCTCCTCGACAGGGGCTGGATACTCCACTTCTCTGGAGTTGCCCACGGTGTAAGGCGGCGGGGCTGGAGTGGGCTTGCTTATTGCCCCACAGCTCAGCCGCCATGTGTTGGAGTTCACCCCGGTGAACGAGAGGGTTGCGTCCCTACGCCTTCAAGTAGGGGACAGGGCTCTGACTGTTGTCTCGGCCTATGCACCGAACAGCAGTTCAGAGTACCCAACCTTCTTGGAGACCCTGGGAGGGGTGCTGGATAGTGCCCCAACTGGGGGACTCCATTGTTCTCCTGGGGGACTTCAACGCCCACGTGGGCAATGACAGCGAGAAAACGGAGGAAGGAACGGCCTCCCCGATCTGAACCCGAGTGGTGTTCTGTTATTGGACTTCTGTGCTAGTCACAGTTTGACGATAACGAACACCATGTTCGAGCACAGGGGTGTCCATAAGTGCACATGGCACCAGGACACCCTAGGCCGGAGGTCAATGATAGACTTTGTGGTCGTGTCATCTGATCTCTGGCCGCGTGTCTTGGACACTCGGGTAAAGAGAGGGGCAGAGCTGTCAACTGATCACCACCTGGTGGTGAGTTGGATGCGCTGGACCGGGAGGAGGCCGGATAGACTCGGCAGGCCCAAACGTGTTGTGAGGGTCTGCTGGGAACATCTGGCCGAGCCCTCCGTCCGCGCAGCCTTCAACTCCCACCTCCGGGAGAGCTTCTCACAGATCCCGAGGGAGGTTGGAGACATTGAGTCCGAGTGGACCATGTTCTCCACTTCCATTGTAGTGGAGAACAAGCTGCTGCTCGGAGCTGTGGCCGCAGGGTCTCTGGCGCCTGTCGTGGCGGCAATCCCCGAAACCCGGTGGTGGAAATCAGAAGTAAGGGATGCCGTCAAGCTGAAGAAGGAGTCCTACCGGGCACTGTTAGCTCATAGGACTCCCGAGGCAATCGACAGGTACCGGCAGGCCAAGCGAGCTGCAGCCCGGGCTGTGGTGGAGGCAAAAACTCGGGTCTGGGAGGAGTTCGGAGAGGCCATGGAGGAGGACTTTCGGTCGGCCTCGAGGAAATTCTGGCAAACCGTCCGGCGCCTCAGGCGGGGGAAGCAGTTCTCCACCAACACTGTTTACAGTGGAAGTGGGGTGCTGTTGACCTCAACTGGGGACATTGTTGGGCGGTGGAAGGAATACTTCGAGGACCTCCTCAATCCCACCACCACGTCTTCCATTGAGGAAGCAGAGACTGGGTTCTCAGAGGTAGACTCGTCCATTTCCCAAGCTGAAGTCACCGAGGTTGTTGTGAAGCTCCTCGGTGGCAAGGCACCGGGAGTGGATGAGATTCGCCCAGAGTTCCTTAAGTCTCTGGATGTGCAGGGACTGTCGTGGCTGACTCGTCTCTGCAACATTGCGTGGCGGGCTGGGACAGTACCTCTGGACTGGCAGACCGGGGTGGTGGTCCCTCTCTTTAAGAAGGGGGATCGGAGGGTGTGTTCCAACTACAGAGGGATCACACTCCTCAGCCTCCCCGGGAAAGTCTATTCCAGGGTACTGGAGAGGAGGGTCCGGCCGTTAGTCGAACCTCGGATCCAAGAGGAACAATGCGGTTTTCGTCCTGGTCGTGGAACACTGGACCAGCTCTATACCCTCCACCAGGTGCTTGAGGGTTCGTGGGAGTTCGCCCAACCAGTCCACATGTGTTTTGTGGATCTGGAGAAGGCGTTCGACCGCGTCCCCCGAGACATCCTGTGGGGGGTGCTCCGGGAGTACGGAGTCCGGGGTCCCTTTTTGAGGGCTGTTCGGTCCTTGTATTCCCAGAGCAGGAGTCTGGTTCGCATTGCCGGCAGTAAGTCGGACCTGTTCCCTGTGCACGTTGGCCTCCAGCAGGGGTGTCCTTTATCACCGGTTCTGTTCATCATATATATGGACAGAATTTCTAGGCACAGCCGGGGGCCGGAGGGGGTCCGGTTTGGGGACCACAGAATCTCATCTCTGCTATTTGCGGATGATGTGGTTCTGTTGGCCCCATCAAGCCTGGATCTCCAGCGTGCACTGACACGGTTCGCAGCCGAGTGTGAAGCAGCTGGGATGAAGATCAGCACCTCTAAATCCGAGGCCATGGTTCTCGACCGGAAAAAGGTGGCTTGCCCCCTCCAGGTCGGTGGAGTGCCCTTGTCCCAAGTGGAGGAGTTCAAGTATCTTGGGGTCTTGTTCACGAGTGGGGGAAAGATGGAGCGTGAGATCGACAGGCGGATCGGTGCAGCGTCTGCAGTTATGCGGATGTTGTATCGGTCCGTCGTGGTGAAGAAGGAGCTGAGCCAAAAAGCGAAGCTCTCGATTTACCGGTCGATCTTCGTTCCTACCCTCACCTATGGTCATGAACTATGGGTCATGACCGAAAGAACGAGATCCCGGATACAAGCGGCTGAAATGAGCTTCCTCCGTAGGGTGGCTGGGCGTACCCTTAGAGATAGGGTGAGGAGCTCAGTCACCCTTAGAGATAGGGGGAGGAGCTCAGTCACCAGGGCTCAGAGTAGAGCCGCTGCTCCTCCACATCGAGAGGAGCCAGCTGAGGTGGCTCAGGCATCTATTTCGGATGCCCCCCGGACGCCTCCCCAGGGAGGTGTTCCGGGCATGTCCCTCCGGTAGGAGGCCTCGGGGCAGACCCAGGACACTCTGGAGGGACTATGTCTCTCGGCTGGCCTGGGAACGCCTTGGGGTGCCACCGGAGGAGCTGGAGGAAGAGTCTGGGGCGAGGGAAGTCTGGGCAACTCTGCTCAGACTGCTGCCTCCGCGACCCGGCCCCGGATAAAGCGGTAGCCAATGGATGGATGGATGGATGGATTATGCCAGAAAATACACAAGGTATTTAGCCAAAGTGATAAAGATGAAAGGTTTACAATCCTGCCACTTAGTCACACCACTGAATATAAATGTTAACAGCAGAATGTCACTGATGGAGCCTCGACAGCAGCAGGAAGCAAAACACACTGCAAGTTTTCATTTGGGCCTCAAACACAAAGTCACTGACTCCTGCTGCCAGTTAGCAGAACCTCCACTGGAAGAACATCTCTGGTTTAATGATCTAGTGACATTAATAAACACTGCATAGAGAGAACCAGGAGGCAGAGTTCACATCTCAAACACCACATAGGCAATAATCACCACTCACCATGAGACCTTGTAATAAAACCATATGTTGGTTGTTGTGGTTTACAGCAAAGGCTTCAGTGATTTTGTCACTTTTTTTTTTCCAAAAAGTGCTCCATGTTTTATTCCTAAAGTTACACAGTCACCAGGAAAAATATGCTCATAATAACAGGAAGTTGTAAGTTCAAAGGTTGATGTGCGCTGCAGTGATTGGCTGAATCATATCACAATGCTTTTTAGTTTAAAAAATACATAAATACATGCTTTGTTGGTGTATTTATTAATTAACCAGGCAACAAATTAGAAACTTTACATATAAAAAAAATCAAAATAAACCACTGAAGAAAAAAAAATCACATTTCTTGGGGGTGGTTTGTGTATCCTCGGGGTCGCTGCGGCAGCACCCTCCCCCCTATGGCTCACACAGTTTCCTGATGTCAGAGGTCCTGACATGGGATTTAATCTGGACACGATGACTTCCTCCTCGCCAGGTCGCTCATACTGCAGTTAAGTCCTCTGGGACGGCTGACAGTGCAGGAGTGTTTTTTTGTGTTTTGTTTATTTTTAATATCACAGTTTACTGTTTTCAATAAACACCAAAAACATCCTAAATACATATATGTATAGCATATGTTTATTGAGTTGATTTACATTTTTTTAAGGTTTTGATTTCACTGTTTAGGTTTTTTTAAGGTGAAAGTTTTACCTACAGCAACAAGTTCAATGTTTTGATGAAGAATAAACACAACTGAACACATGCGGAATGTTGGTTCTGTCTCATGTGGTTTGATCTGCATTCTGCCTCCAAAACAGATCCTGAGGAGACCAACACCTTCACGTGTTCTGCTCGTCGTTGCTCAGCGTTTTCATTGAAACAAAGAGCAGCCAGGCAGAATCTGTAAGAACAACAAAGACAAAATCACAGATGTTCACAATGAAACTTTTAGGCTCCAGCTTTCATAAGTTCTGATGTTCTGATAGAGTAAATTGGACATTTCTACTTGCTACACTACGGAATTTGGATTTACACAAAATTACCACTCCTGGATAAAAACATTGTACACCTCAGCCAGTGCCTGTGTTAAAAAAAAAATGATCAAACTTCCTCAAGTTTAAATCTTGAGAGAGGTACCAGAGAGGGGTGTCCACTCTCACCATCTCTCTTTGCAATTTTTATTGAACCACTAGCAGCAGCCATTAGACAGAACAATAACATAAAAGGAATACAAACAGCAAATATAACCCATAAAATGTGCCTTTACGCAGATGATGTATTACTTTTCTTACAAAATGCACAGACCTCTCTTCCAGAAACAATAGAGTTAATAGGCAGATTCTCTGCAATTTCAGAATATCCTATAAATTGAAATAAATCAGTTGTCTTGCCTATTAACTCTATTTTTCAGCACACACCAAATACCCCACTAAAACCAAGGAACATCAAATACCTCGGCATTAATATCTCAGCCAAGCTCTCAGACTTGGTGCACTTGAACTACACCCCCCTTATTAAAACAATAGAAGGGGGGGGGGGGGGGGACCATCACATATAAGTTTAAAAATGGTAAATGGTCTAGATTTATATAGCGCCTTCTAACCACACTGAGGTAGTCCCAAAGCGCTTTACATATCAGCTCACTCACCCATTCACGCTCACATTCACACACCAATGGGACAGAGCTGCCATGCAAGGCGCTAGTTGACCACTGGGAGCAATTTAGGGTTCAGTGTCTTGCCCAAGGACACTTCGACACATAGACCGGTGTAGAACCTCCGACCTCTCACTCCGAAAGATGACCACTCTACCACCTGAGCCACGGTCGCCCCTAAAAGCACTGCAGAACACCAAGGACCAAGGTGGCTTAGAACTTCCAAACTTTTATAATTATTATCTTGTCAATAAATTACTTTATGTGGTAAAATGGATTAATCAGAAACCCTTAGATGAAGGCTGGCTCAACATTGAAAAAACCTTCTGTGAAGATCTCCACATCAGAGACCTTCCTTTCTTCAGTCCTGTCATCAAAAAACACAACTGTTTTAAAAGCATCAATATAAAAAATCTCTGACAGCTTGGTGGGAATTTCTTAAAATGAATGGATCGTCACTCATTCCCTGCAAACTCACACCTTCTGGAACAATCCTGACATCCTGCAAAGGAAGAAACCAATAAACTTCACAAGATGGCAAAACAAGGGAATAAGAAACTTGAAACACCTTCTCTTCAATAACTCTTTTATTCCATTTAATGATCTAATAGAAACTTACGGTATCAGTCAAAACAATTATCTGGAATATCTTCAGCTCAAGTCAATAATACAAACAAAGCCAAACTAGAACAGATGAACCTAAACTTACCTCAGACAGTGACAAACCTCCTGAAGATCTCAGCACCAAAAGCACTTTCTAAAATCCTTTCAATCCTGTCATGTTCCAATACCACAATATCCCTTCAACCTCGAAATGGGAAGAAGATCTAAACGTTAACATAGACCCAACGCTTTGGTCACAAATCTGTAGAAACACATTCAAAATGAGTAAAAATACCAATATACAGCTCAGACAATACAAGGTCCTTCACAGAATTCATTACACAGGAATGTTCACTTATGTGTTCAAACTGCACAGCTGATCTACCTGATACCTACCGACATGCACTTTGGCTGTGTACACCAGTCCAAACATTCTGGCAAAAGATCTGTGAAGATGCTTTGTGGCCATGGAGGCTGGTTTCCCTCCCCTTTCTGGTGGGGACGCCTGCCGCGGCGCCGGGGGTGGGTCCTCCCTCCGCCTCCCTCCCCCCGCTGGGGCAGGGTTGGCCCCTGCTGCCATGCTCTGGGTCTGGCTCGCTCCCGGATCAGGGGGGTTGGGGGACAGTGGGGCTCCAGGTTTGGATGGACAGCTGACTGGAGGTGACCACCAGGGCCGTAAATATGGGAGATGGTCCGGGGTGTGTGTGTGCTTGTGTGTACGTGGGGGGTACCTGCCCGTGCGGCCCGGGGGGCCTGCTCCTGCCGGTCCCAGTTTGGTGGCTCGGGTCGGGGCCTGGGGCTCTGCGCCCTTTATCCTTCTCTTGTGGGCCCCTCTTGCCTGGGAGGGGGGATCCTCTCTGCACTCTCGGTCTGGTGCCTTCTGGGTTGGGACGTAGCTCTCCAGGGTGGTTTGTCGGGGCCTCCCCGGGTCCGGGGTCTGCCAAGTGCCGGAGTGGCGGCGTCTGGCCCTAGTGGCCTCGGGCGGCGTGGAACAACAGTTCCAATCACACCCAGTGGACAAACCACACACACACACACTTCCACTCATCAATGAGATTTGCTGCTAATTTTTTTATTTTCTGCTATTGTTCTTTCAATTATCAAAATCATGTTTTTGTTCTTTGTTTTGTGTCGTTTTGTTTTTGCTATCATTGTTGTTGTTGTTTTGCTTTTTGTTTTTTGTTTTCTTTTTTTGCCTACCTACTAATTTATACTCTTGCTAGAAAACCATGTTACTGTCTAGATAGAGCTGCTCGGGCTGGTTTAATCTAGAAAATCATGTTACTGTCTAGATAGAACTGCTCAGGTTGGTTTAATCTAGAAAATCATGTTACTGTCTAGATAGAGCTGCTCAGGCTGGTTTAATCTAGAAAATCATGTTACTGTCTAGATAGAGCTGCTCAGGCTGGTTTAATCTAGAAAATCATGTTACTGTCTAGATAGAGCTGCTCAGGCTGGTTTAATCTAGAAAATCATGTTACTGTCTAGATAGAGCTGCTCAGGCTGGTTTAATCTAGAAAATCATGTTACTGTCGAGATAGAACTGCTCAGGCTGGTTTAATCTAGAAAATCACGTTACTGTCGAGATAGAACTGCTCAGGCTGGTTTAATCTAGAAAATCATGTTACTGTCTAGATAGAGCTGCTCAGGCTGGTTTAATCTAGAAAATCATGTTACTGTCTAGATAGAGCTGCTCAGGCTGGTTTAATCTAGAAAATCATGTTACTGTCTAGATAGAGCTGCTCAGGCTGGTTTAATCTAGAAAATCATGTTACTGTCGAGATAGAACTGCTCAGGCTGGTTTAATCTAGAAAATCACGTTACTGTCGAGATAGAACTGCTCAGGCTGGTTTAATCTAGAAAATCATGTTACTGTCGAGATAGAACTGCTCAGGCTGGTTTAATCTAGAAAATCATGTTACTGTCTAGATAGAGCTTCTCAGGCTGGTTTAATCTAGAAAATCATGTTACTGTCTAGATAGAGCTGCTCAGGCTGGTTTAATCTAGAAAATCATGTTACTGTCTAGATAGAGCTTCTCAGGCTGGTTTAATCTAGAAAATCATGTTACTGTCGAGATAGAACTGCTCAGGCTGGTTTAATCTAGAAAATCATGTTACTGTCGAGATAGAACTGCTCAGGCTGGTTTAATCTAGAAAATCATGTTACTGTCTAGATAGAGCTTCTCAGGCTGGTTTAATCTAGAAAATCATGTTACTGTCTAGATAGAGCTGCTCAGGCTGGTTTAATCTAGAAAATCATGTTACTGTCTAGATAGAGCTTCTCAGGCTGGTTTAATCTAGAAAATCATGTTACTGTCTAGATAGAGCTGCTCAGGCTGGTTTAATCTAGAAAATCATGTTACTGTCTAGATAGAGCTGCTCAGGCTGGTTTAATCTAGAAAATCATGTTACTGTCGAGATAGAACTGCTCAGGCTGGTTTAATCTCATAACAGTTGGAAAATCTTTGGATCAGTGTGATTACTGTAAAAAATAAATAAATGTAGCACTATCAAGGGTATTGTATGTATCTCCCCACCCAGTCTATCTCTCTGTCTTTCCTCTCCTCTATCCTCTCCTCTATCCTCTCACCCCAACCGGTCTGCCGCCACCTCTGAGTCTGGTTTCTGCAAAGGTTTCTCCCTGTTAGAGGGAGTTTCACACACACACACACACACACACACACACACACACACACACACACACACACACACACACACACACACACACACACACACACACACACACACACACACACACACACTTCAGAGGCTGAGTTATCACACCTGACTGGGAAGGTGTTTATGCTGACCTTTGAGTTGTTTAGAATGACTATACCTGACTATGACTAAACGCACCCAACATTATATAAACAGAGCAAAAACACTCAATAGAGGTCACATGTTCAAGTGATCCAGTATTGATTACTACGCATTCACAAGACACTATAGTGCACACGTGTGTCAAACCCAAGGCCCGCGGGCCAAATGTGGCCCGCCACGTTATTTTACATGGTCCGCACGTGCTTAAAGGTCTAATTGTCTTCAAATAAATACTGTGTTGTTCCCACAGGTTCAAACATTCTATAAAATATGGTACATGTGCCTTTGTTGACACGGAAGTAGTTCTGCACTTGTGTATGTCCAGATCGGGTTAGGGTTAGGGTTAGGGCTAGGGTTAGTTCCCTGCGCTGACCCTTGTTCCAGCTGACGGCACCCCCCGCAAGAAACCGCACACGGTGGCGAACTAGGAAAGCTGAAAGAGAGAAATAGCAATGTGCTTTGTGTCAAAATTTGATTGATTACCCCCCGCCCCCCGCCCCCCAGCCCCCCGCCCCCCGCCCCGCCCCGCCCCCCTTTCTGAGGGGGGAGGAGGTCATAAAGGTCGTACAGGTGCTATATGTCAGATTGATTGATAGCCTACAACAGGTGTCTGCAACAGATGTCTGCACCAGGTGTCCTTGTTGTTGTTATTCTGAAGAAACATTAGTTTACGGTCGTGGGAAGATGAGGGTTTAAACAGAATTAAGGTGATAACGTTTTAATCCTGATGGTTTTATTAGGCGTTTGCACCAGGTGTGGTCAGTGTTGTTATTGTTGTTCTGAAGAAACATTAGTTTAGGATCGTGGGAAGCTCATGCTCTGAATAGAGGGGGTTTAAACAGAACTAAGGTTATAACGTTCAATCCTGAAGGTTTATTAGTTAAAGGCTGTGTTAGGGGGTTAATTTAAATGTTTAATACGAGGGATAGGGGTTTAATGTTTAATTTTCGACAGACATAGTCTTTAAGCAATCTGTCTGTCTGTCTGTATATCTTTGTGCAAAGTGGCTGAAGACTCGTCACCCTCCTCCTCCGTTTACGACCGTTTACGACCATTACTGCAGACGGACAGGCTCAGAGTTTAGGAAGGGGAGCAGTTGGTTTGTTTACATCAGCGACACCAAAATCCTGTTTACATTTTTAGACTTAGGATTTTAGATAAAGTGCTTTTCTCACGCAGAAAAGGTTAGTTAAACCCTGTAACTGGTAAAGTTAACATGGCAGAGAAACGGTCTATGAAACAACTATATTACGATGTCGCAAATCCCGGCAGCTACGGGGGTGTTGATAGACTCCATAGAGCCGTTCAAAACAAGATGGGTAGAAAAGTGAAGTTAGGAGATGTGAAAGAATTTTTAGCAGGTCAAGACGCCTATACTCTGCATAAACCGGCCAGGACACATTTTGCTAGGAATAGAGTTATAGTGATGAGACCTCTCAGACAATTTCAGGCAGATCTTTGCGATATGAGGGAATTGTCCGGGGAAAACGACGGCTTTAACTATCTACTGACCGTCATAGATGTGTTTTCAAAAAAGGCCTACGTTCGTGTTTTAAAGAAGAAGTCCGGCAGCGAGGTCACGCAGGCTTTTGCGTCAGTCTTTAGCGAAAGCCAAATACCTGAAAAACTACAGACGGATGCCGGAAAGGAATTTTATAATAATACATTTAAGACTCTGATGAAGAAACACGGTATCATACACTTCTCCACGGCCAGCGATCTAAAGGCCTCTGTGGTCGAAAGATTCAACCGTACGTCTGCAACAGATGTTTGCACCAGGTGTCCTTGTTGTTGTTATTCTGAAGAAACATTAGTTTAGGGTCGTGGGAAGGTCATGCTCTGAATAAAGATGGTTTAAACAGAATTAAGGTTATAACATTTAATCCTGAAGGCTTTATTAGTTAAAGGCTGTGTTGGGGGGTTAATTTAAATGTTTAATACGAGGGATAGGGGTATGGTTTGTTTACACCAGCAGCACCAAACCCTGTTTTAAGATTACTCTGAAGAATTGAAGAACACACACACACACACACACACACACACACACACACACACACACACACACACACACACACACACACACACACACACACACACACACACACACCTTTTAATTTGGGTTTTAGTTTTAATGTTTAATTCTCTGACTTAGGATTTTAGGCAAAATGCGTATCTCACGCAGAAAAGGTTAGGAGGAGGAGGAGGAGGAGGAGGAGGGGAAGAGGGGTCGGCGGTCGGTTTTATTAGTTAAAGGTTGTGTTAGAGGGTTAATTTATTTGTTTAATACGAGGGATAGGGGTATTGAAATTAAATAAATGCTTCTGTCTCACACACATAAGGTTAGTTAATCCTTGTAACTGTTGAAGATAACATGGTTGAGAAACATTTTAACGTTTAATTCACAGTATACAGAGCCTTAAACAGGTGTCTGAGCAGACCGCTGAACGGATACTTTACAGAAATGAGCAGGCGTGCTGGAGAGTTTTACTGTTTAAAGGTTACTTTGAAGAATTTAAATTTAACTCTTAAACTCAGTTTCCTAAGTGAACATACGCGGGCTTTTAATGTAAGGTTTAGTTTAAATGTTCAATTCACGGGTAGTAGTAGTAGTAGTAGTAGGAGGAGGGGTTTTTAACTGTTTAATTCTCTGAATACAGGATTTAATGTTAGATTTCATTCTAACAACAATGACAGCTTACAGCCTCGACTTAGGATTTAGAAGAAATTAAATAAAATACTTCTCACTCACACATAAGGCTAGTTAAAGCTCGTAACTGTTGAAGATAACATAGCTGAGAAACGTTTTAATGTTTAATGTTTAATTCACTGGATACAGGGCCTTAAGCAGACGTCTATGCCGACCATAGAACGGTTATTTTGAAGAACTTAACAGGTACGTTACAACTTCCTAAATTAGTTTATAAGGCTCTGAAGACAATTTCAAAGAGTTTTTTGTTTTGTTTTGTTTTTACTGTCCAAAGGTTACTTTAAAGAGTTTAAATTTAACTCTTAAATACTACTTTCTAACTGAACAGATGTGGACATTTAATGTAAGGTCTAATTTAAATGTTTAATAGCTGTATTAAGGATGGTTTCAAATGTTTAATAGCTGTATTAGGCGATGTTTTTAAACAGTCTATTGTTTAATTCTCTGTAAACATGGTCTTAAACACTTCACAACACCGGGCATTACCTCGAAGTTTTGCAAGGCTTGGTTAGAAGTTACAACAACAACATTTTCACCGAGGCATAAAGATGACCCTCACGGAGGTGACGCTGAAAAACACGCCAACTTTTTCGGAATCTATATGGTGTACCGACAGCTCGCAATGGTCGGAAAAGAAAGTTTAGATTTAAGGAGGGCAACCTCGCCAGAATATCCAGAGTGAGAGGAACATTAGATAAAGAAATCCGAGCAGAGTTTTACGGACGAAGTATTTACCATGTCAGAATGCGTCGCTCCGTACTCCCGCCGTATACAATGTCAAAGATTATGACAGAGAACTTAGCGACGGTTCGTTCTACGAGGCAGAGCTACAAAAAAGTGGAACTGACTGAAGACAAGCCGTACAGACAGACAGAGGCCTGAGCATTCCCACGTATGCAGAGCAGATAGGTCACCAGGGGTTTATGTCACCCTGTCCCTGGTTAAACAACACTCGCTCAAGTGGAGCTGGCCCAGGCCACTGAGCTGCAGGGGGGTTGTGGTTCGCGGATATGTGTCAATTAGTCTACCCCTCCCCAAACATGGTACACTCTACTGAAGGAGTGAACTTCTCTACAAGAAACACAGTATCACACATTTCTCCACAGCCACCAATCTAAAGGCCTCCGTGTTTGAAGGATTTAACCGTACACTGAAAACAACATTGTGGAGATATTTCACTGCTTACAACACCCGACGTTACTCGGATCTGAATCTGTAGAAAGACTCCGTACAGATAGACAGAGGCCGAAGCATTCCAGCGTCGGCCCCACAGTGTGTCCACACACATCTACAGCCACCTGGAGCTCCCAACAATTTTACTTTTCATCTGGGTTTTGGGATGACTTGCGCTGAGCACACTGATCTGGTAAGTAAACATTGTACTCTGTTGTAAACCATTACGTTGTCTGATTGAGACAGGGCTTGTAACTTTTATCACATTCTGAATGTGACAGTGTACAATTTAAAAAAGCAGTTTTTATTAATGTTTTGTTTTTTTTGATACTTGAAAATATATTAGGTAGCTGCAGCCCTAATTACATGCAATGCTACAACAACCTGGCGTGCTGATGGTTGGTTACATGTGCGTCTGTATTTTGAACTTGTTGCTTTAACTTTATGTTCTATTTCACTGTCCCTATTTCAGGCTGAAGCAGACGGGTCAGTTGTCCTCACACGCCCACGTCACAGCAATTAAAGTTTTCACTTAACGCCTCATAAACTGAACGAAGAATCCTTCTATTGTGAGTATTTATTTAATAGGTGGGGAGAAACCGGTAGTGTTGCAATGTCATTCAATAGACACTTTTTTTTTTTTTTTTCCAAAGCAATGTACATCTGAAAGTTTATTCAACACAAGCAGGGGTCACATTAGGAGAAACATAAGCTCAGTCAGATCCACCAGGCCAGTCTGAGTCCAGTTAGACGAAGGTGACAACAGGCAGCACAGATGGACATTGATGTCACGATAGTTGGATTACGATGAAACCGATATTAAATGGATCAAGTTTGTTAATTCTAATTTAGGATTGTTTAAAATAAAATGTTAGTAGTAGTAGTTTGAGACGATTGAAGATGTTTTGTTCACAGCACGTTTAAATATGTAACTTTTAATTTCATTGCACATTTCACTTTGACTATTAGTCACATAATTCAAAAGTAATTCTCTGAACGTTTTTGTTTGTGAATGTTAGAATGATTCATTGTGCATTTTATTTTGTGAATGAAAAATAAATTCATCATTTTTAACTTGTGACAGAAAAATAAGTATCATAGGTTTGTGACTTCAGACTTTATCTTTTAACTTGTGACAGAAAATAAGTAATCATAGGTTTGTGACTTCAGACTTTTTAAGTCATCTATAATGTAATAAGTAATTCTAAAACAATTAATTGTACATTTAGAAAGAACTATAATCTAACTGAAACAAGTTGTAATTTAATATGCTTTGACCCATGAAATGTAGTGAAACTCGTTCCTAATCAAGTACTCAACACATTGACGTTAGGTTTAACTGTTTTTTTGTTTTTGTTTTTTGTTTTTTGTTTTTTTTGCTTACATCTTTTCAGGTCCAGCAACACATTTTCTGCTGAAAAGAGAAGCTACTTGCTTAATCATTGCTGCTTGAAACATGGAAGCCACACTGGAACCCCGGCTCCCAAGTCTTCATAAAGAGTATCTCTGCACATTCATTTCATTCACTAGCCTATATTTAATCAGGAGAAACACTTTGAGATTAATAATCTCTTTTACAAGTGTGTCCTGGTTGTACCTGGTAGGTACATAAAATTAATTACAGTGTCAGTAATACTAAAATGTTCTTTAAAACAAATAAATAGCAATAGACAAATACATGAAACACAATAAAAGTACAGACACAGAGAGCAGATGAAAGATAAAAAAATATAAAGAAAAAATTCTAAAAACCATCAAATAGTTTAAATCAAGTTAGGTAAGACAAGAACACGGTGACCATTTGTTCGTTTGGTTGTTTGTTTGTTTGTTTGTTTCCAGCCGCTGTAAAAGGCCCTAAACGCCCCCCAGTGAGAGCAGCTCTGTGAGTTTAAGAACGGTCTGTAAAGTATTCCACGAATATAGAGCAGATCACATGAAGGCTTTATGCCCCAGTTCCGTATGGACGGCTGGAGTTGTAAGTAAAATGAAGTCTTTGGACTTATAATGCACTCAAAGTACACATATCAACATGGCATGCTCAAATGAATGACGGCAAAATTTGTGAAACTGTATTTCACAGTCAGTTGTGCAACTTCGTGGCTCTTTGCACAGAAGCAGATTATTTTACCCGTCTGCAAAGACATTTTAAAGTGAGACAAACACATACCACAAAATGATTTAGACATTTTAGTAATAATAAGAGGTGACCAGAGCTGAGATATTACCTGAATCACTGGGGAGCCGTTTTTGCAACAAATCTGTTCATTTACATCGACAATCTGGACGTGATTTTTCCATCAACCAAAGCAAGTTGTTTTCACAGTGTGGCCTTTATAGAAGTAAAGGATTCTAACACTTTGACCACCACTGTAACGTGGTCCCAAAGTACCCGGTCAAAATACTCAGTCAAATGAAAGGACTTCAGAGCAGTCTCACAGATCTCACTCACAAATGATCATAATCTGTAGGAATAGAAATATTATAGTATCATGGTAAATTAGTCTCAAGTTTCGTGGTGTGTTAAACAGAGTGTTTTCAAATAAGTTTTCATGTCAATTTCATCCATTGAGTGATCGTTCATAGTTTTGGGGACTCTGTTACTGTTAAATAACGTGTTTTTTAACTGAACTGTTATGTTAAGTCGGCTTCAATATGATGAATGACTAAAACTAAAGATAAGCCTTCAGTTACTTTGAGTACTGCAAACTCAAACAAGTTACCATAATCTAAATTCTTTAATTTACTTTGACTACTGCAAACTTGAAATAAACAAGTTAACATAATCTAAAAGTTTCTAAATTTGTTTCAATACTGTGAACTCACAAGAAGTAATTTAATTCAACTGACCCGGTCTAAGTTCACATTACGTAGTTCTTGTAAGTTACTGATTCTCATTCAGTCTTTAAGTATCACACCACCCGCGGCTTCAAGTCACACTGAGAGGGTGTCATTTGAATGCTAAAGTGTGTCACACGTGAATCTTGCAAGTGACAGAGAAAAGATTCACTTTTTGCAGTTCTCTTATGTCTGTGTGCATCAACACAGGTATCATTTATTTAAGTAAGGTATTGTCTCTGACAATCAGCACATACACGAATATCAGTATACAGAGGAATTAGACTATTTAAAACCCTTTGAATACCCTGCATTCAACAAAATAACCTTAATTCATAAAAACTCTCCACATAAACTAAATTAGACAGTTAGTAACACATCTGTTAAATTCTTCAAAGTAGCCATAAAACAATAAAACCATTTGGAAGACCAGCCCCACTGGTTTAGGAAGCAGTGAATTCTCTACATGCAGTCCTAAGTAATTCAAGCAACCGAACCTTTTGTCAATAATCTGATTTTGGATTACAATACCTTGTTTTATTTTTACCAGGTCCTACAATGGTTATTAATTGTTTTAGAATTATTTATTACATTATAGATGACTTTAAAAGTCTGAAGTCACAAACCTATGATTACTTATTTTCTGTCACAAGTTAAAACAATAAATAAATAAATAAAGTCTGAAGTCACAAGCCTATGATTACTTATTTTTCTGTCACAAGTTAAAAATGATGAATTTATTTTTCATTCACAAAGTGAAATGCGCTATGAATTCAAAAGTAATTCTCTGAACGTTTTTGTTTGTGAATGTTAGAATGATTCAATGTGCATTTTAGTGGGGCTGGTCTTCCAAATGGTTTTATTGTTTTATGGCTACTTTGAAGAATTTAACAGATGTGTTACTAACTGTCTAATTTAGTTTATGTGGAGAGTTTTTATGAATTAAGGTTATTTTGTTGAATGCAGGGTATTCAAAGGGTTTTAAATAGTCTAATTCCTCTGTATACTGATATTCGTGTATGTGCTGATTGTCAGAGACAATACCTTACTTAAATAAATGATACCTGTGTTGATGCACACAGACATAAGAGAACTGCAAAAAGTGAATCTTTTCTCTGTCACTTGCAAGATTCACGTGTGACACACTTTAGCATTCAAATGACACCCTCTCAGTGTGACTTGAAGCCGCGGGTGGTGTGATACTTAAAGACTGAATGAGAATCAGTAACTTACAAGAACTACGTAATGTGAACTTAGACCGGGTCAGTTGAATTAAATTACTTCTTGTGAGTTCACAGTATTGAAACAAATTTAGAAACTTTTAGATTATGTTAACTTGTTTATTTCAAGTTTGCAGTAGTCAAAGTAAATTAAAGAATTTAGATTATGGTAACTTGTTTGAGTTTGCAGTACTCAAAGTAACTGAAGGCTTATCTTTAGTTTTAGTCATTCATCATATTGAAGCCGACTTAACATAACAGTTCAGTTAAAAAACACGTTATTTAACAGTAACAGAGTCCCCAAAACTATGAACGATCACTCAATGGATGAAATTGACATGAAAACTTATTTGAAAACACTCTGTTTAACACACCACGAAACTTGAGACTAATTTACCATGATACTATAATATTTCTATTCCTACAGATTATGATCATTTGTGAGTGAGATCTGTGAGACTGCTCTGAAGTCCTTTCATTTGACTGAGTATTTTGACCGGGTACTTTGGGACCACGTTACAGTGGTGGTCAAAGTGTTAGAATCCTTTACTTCTATAAAGGCCACACTGTGAAAACAACTTGCTTTGGTTGATGGAAAAATCACGTCCAGATTGTCGATGTAAATGAACAGATTTGTTGCAAAAACGGCTCCCCAGTGATTCAGGTAATATCTCAGCTCTGGTCACCTCTTATTATTACTAAAATGTCTAAATCATTTTGTGGTATGTGTTTGTCTCACTTTAAAATGTCTTTGCAGACGGGTAAAATAATCTGCTTCTGTGCAAAGAGCCACGAAGTTGCACAACTGACTGTGAAATACAGTTTCACAAATTTTGCCGTCATTCATTTGAGCATGCCATGTTGATATGTGTACTTTGAGTGCATTATAAGTCCAAAGACTTCATTTTACTTACAACTCCAGCCGTCCATACGGAACTGGGGCATAAAGCCTTCATGTGATCTGCTCTATATTCGTGGAATACTTTACAGACCGTTCTTAAACTCACAGAGCTGCTCTCACTGGGGGGCGTTTAGGGCCTTTTACAGCGGCTGGAAACAAACAAACAAACAAACAACCAAACGAACAAATGGTCACCGTGTTCTTGTCTTACCTAACTTGATTTAAACTATTTGATGGTTTTTAGAATTTTTTCTTTATATTTTTTTATCTTTCATCTGCTCTCTGTGTCTGTACTTTTATTGTGTTTCATGTATTTGTCTATTGCTATTTATTTGTTTTAAAGAACATTTTAGTATTACTGACACTGTAATTAATTTTATGTACCTACCAGGTACAACCAGGACACACTTGTAAAAGAGATTATTAATCTCAAAGTGTTTCTCCTGATTAAATATAGGCTAGTGAATGAAATGAATGTGCAGAGATACTCTTTATGAAGACTTGGGAGCCGGGGTTCCAGTGTGGCTTCCATGTTTCAAGCAGCAATGATTAAGCAAGTAGCTTCTCTTTTCAGCAGAAAATGTGTTGCTGGACCTGAAAAGATGTAAGCAAAAAAAACAAAAAACAAAAAACAAAAACAAAAAAACAGTTAAACCTAACGTCAATGTGTTGAGTACTTGATTAGGAACGAGTTTCACTACATTTCATGGGTCAAAGCATATTAAATTACAACTTGTTTCAGTTAGATTATAGTTCTTTCTAAATGTACAATTAATTGTTTTAGAATTACTTATTACATTATAGATGACTTAAAAAGTCTGAAGTCACAAACCTATGATTACTTATTTTCTGTCACAAGTTAAAAGATAAAGTCTGAAGTCACAAACCTATGATTACTTATTTTCTGTCACAAGTTAAAAGATAAAGTCTGAAGTCACAAACCTATGATACTTATTTTTCTGTCACAAGTTAAAAATGATGAATTTATTTTTCATTCACAAAATAAAATGCACAATGAATCATTCTAACATTCACAAACAAAAACGTTCAGAGAATTACTTTTGAATTATGTGACTAATAGTCAAAGTGAAATGTGCAATGAAATTAAAAGTTACATATTTAAACGTGCTGTGAACAAAACATCTTCAATCGTCTCAAACTACTACTACTAACATTTTATTTTAAACAATCCTAAATTAGAATTAACAAACTTGATCCATTTAATATCGGTTTCATCGTAATCCAACTATCGTGACATCAATGTCCATCTGTGCTGCCTGTTGTCACCTTCGTCTAACTGGACTCAGACTGGCCGGGTGGATCTGACTGAGCTTATGTTTCTCCTAATGTGACCCCTGCTTGTGTTGAATAAACTTTCAGATGTACATTGCTTTGGAAAAAAAAAAAAAAAAGTGTCTATTGAATGACATTGCAACACTACCGGTTTCTCCCCACCTATTAAATAAATACTCACAATAGAAGGATTCTTCGTTCAGTTTATGAGGCGTTAAGTGAAAACTTTAATTGCTGTGACGTGGGCGTGTGAGGACAACTGACCCGTCTGCTTCAGCCTGAAATAGGGACAGTGAAATAGAACATAAAGTTAAAGCAACAAGTTCAAAATACAGACGCACATGTAACCAACCATCAGCACGCCAGGTTGTTGTAGCATTGCATGTAATTAGGGCTGCAGCTACCTAATATATTTTCAAGTATCAAAAAAAACAAAACATTAATAAAAACTGCTTTTTTAAATTGTACACTGTCACATTCAGAATGTGATAAAAGTTACAAGCCCTGTCTCAATCAGACAACGTAATGGTTTACAACAGAGTACAATGTTTACTTACCAGATCAGTGTGCTCAGCGCAAGTCATCCCAAAACCCAGATGAAAAGTAAAATTGTTGGGAGCTCCAGGTGGCTGTAGATGTGTGTGGACACACTGTGGGGCCGACGCTGGAATGCTTCGGCCTCTGTCTATCTGTACGGAGTCTTTCTACAGATTCAGATCCGAGTAACGTCGGGTGTTGTAAGCAGTGAAATATCTCCACAATGTTGTTTTCAGTGTACGGTTAAATCCTTCAAACACGGAGGCCTTTAGATTGGTGGCTGTGGAGAAATGTGTGATACTGTGTTTCTTGTAGAGAAGTTCACTCCTTCAGTAGAGTGTACCATGTTTGGGGAGGGGTAGACTAATTGACACATATCCGCGAACCACAACCCCCCTGCAGCTCAGTGGCCTGGGCCAGCTCCACTTGAGCGAGTGTTGTTTAACCAGGGACAGGGTGACATAAACCCCTGGTGACCTATCTGCTCTGCATACGTGGGAATGCTCAGGCCTCTGTCTGTCTGTACGGCTTGTCTTCAGTCAGTTCCACTTTTTTGTAGCTCTGCCTCGTAGAACGAACCGTCGCTAAGTTCTCTGTCATAATCTTTGACATTGTATACGGCGGGAGTACGGAGCGACGCATTCTGACATGGTAAATACTTCGTCCGTAAAACTCTGCTCGGATTTCTTTATCTAATGTTCCTCTCACTCTGGATATTCTGGCGAGGTTGCCCTCCTTAAATCTAAACTTTCTTTTCCGACCATTGCGAGCTGTCGGTACACCATACAGATTCCGAAAAAGTTGGCGTGTTTTTCAGCGTCACCTCCGTGAGGGTCATCTTTATGCCTCGGTGAAAATGTTGTTGTTGTAACTTCTAACCAAGCCTTGCAAAACTTCGAGGTAATGCCCGGTGTTGTGAAGTGTTTAAGACCATGTTTACAGAGAATTAAACAATAGACTGTTTAAAAACATCGCCTAATACAGCTATTAAACATTTGAAACCATCCTTAATACAGCTATTAAACATTTAAATTAGACCTTACATTAAATGTCCACATCTGTTCAGTTAGAAAGTAGTATTTAAGAGTTAAATTTAAACTCTTTAAAGTAACCTTTGGACAGTAAAAACAAAACAAAACAAAAAACTCTTTGAAATTGTCTTCAGAGCCTTATAAACTAATTTAGGAAGTTGTAACGTACCTGTTAAGTTCTTCAAAATAACCGTTCTATGGTCGGCATAGACGTCTGCTTAAGGCCCTGTATCCAGTGAATTAAACATTAAACATTAAAACGTTTCTCAGCTATGTTATCTTCAACAGTTACGAGCTTTAACTAGCCTTATGTGTGAGTGAGAAGTATTTTATTTAATTTCTTCTAAATCCTAAGTCGAGGCTGTAAGCTGTCATTGTTGTTAGAATGAAATCTAACATTAAATCCTGTATTCAGAGAATTAAACAGTTAAAAACCCCTCCTCCTACTACTACTACTACTACTACCCGTGAATTGAACATTTAAACTAAACCTTACATTAAAAGCCCGCGTATGTTCACTTAGGAAACTGAGTTTAAGAGTTAAATTTAAATTCTTCAAAGTAACCTTTAAACAGTAAAACTCTCCAGCACGCCTGCTCATTTCTGTAAAGTATCCGTTCAGCGGTCTGCTCAGACACCTGTTTAAGGCTCTGTATACTGTGAATTAAACGTTAAAATGTTTCTCAACCATGTTATCTTCAACAGTTACAAGGATTAACTAACCTTATGTGTGTGAGACAGAAGCATTTATTTAATTTCAATACCCCTATCCCTCGTATTAAACAAATAAATTAACCCTCTAACACAACCTTTAACTAATAAAACCGACCGCCGACCCCTCTTCCCCTCCTCCTCCTCCTCCTCCTCCTCCTAACCTTTTCTGCGTGAGATACGCATTTTGCCTAAAATCCTAAGTCAGAGAATTAAACATTAAAACTAAAACCCAAATTAAAAGGTTGTGTGTGTGTGTGTGTGTGTGTGTGTGTGTGTGTGTGTGTGTGTGTGTGTGTGTGTGTGTGTGTGTGTGTGTGTGTGTGTGTGTGTGTGTGTGTGTGTGTGTGTGTGTGTGTGTGTGTGTGTGTGTGTGTCTTCAATTCTTCAGAGTAATCTTAAAACAGGGTTTGGTGCTGCTGGTGTAAACAAACCATACCCCTATCCCTCGTATTAAACATTTAAATTAACCCCCCAACACAGCCTTTAACTAATAAAGCCTTCAGGATTAAATGTTATAACCTTAATTCTGTTTAAACCATCTTTATTCAGAGCATGACCTTCCCACGACCCTAAACTAATGTTTCTTCAGAATAACAACAACAAGGACACCTGGTGCAAACATCTGTTGCAGACGTACGGTTGAATCTTTCGACCACAGAGGCCTTTAGATCGCTGGCCGTGGAGAAGTGTATGATACCGTGTTTCTTCATCAGAGTCTTAAATGTATTATTATAAAATTCCTTTCCGGCATCCGTCTGTAGTTTTTCAGGTATTTGGCTTTCGCTAAAGACTGACGCAAAAGCCTGCGTGACCTCGCTGCCGGACTTCTTCTTTAAAACACGAACGTAGGCCTTTTTTGAAAACACATCTATGACGGTCAGTAGATAGTTAAAGCCGTCGTTTTCCCCGGACAATTCCCTCATATCGCAAAGATCTGCCTGAAATTGTCTGAGAGGTCTCATCACTATAACTCTATTCCTAGCAAAATGTGTCCTGGCCGGTTTATGCAGAGTATAGGCGTCTTGACCTGCTAAAAATTCTTTCACATCTCCTAACTTCACTTTTCTACCCATCTTGTTTTGAACGGCTCTATGGAGTCTATCAACACCCCCGTAGCTGCCGGGATTTGCGACATCGTAATATAGTTGTTTCATAGACCGTTTCTCTGCCATGTTAACTTTACCAGTTACAGGGTTTAACTAACCTTTTCTGCGTGAGAAAAGCACTTTATCTAAAATCCTAAGTCTAAAAATGTAAACAGGATTTTGGTGTCGCTGATGTAAACAAACCAACTGCTCCCCTTCCTAAACTCTGAGCCTGTCCGTCTGCAGTAATGGTCGTAAACGGTCGTAAACGGAGGAGGAGGGTGACGAGTCTTCAGCCACTTTGCACAAAGATATACAGACAGACAATCAATCAAATTTTGACACAAAGCACATTGCTATTTCTCTCTGCTGAACATTTTGTGTGCCTGCCTCTTCCTTGACCTCAGCATCTCCCTGCAACAGACGCTGATCTCTTGTGGTCGTTCCTGTATTGCTGTATATTTTCAGTGACCTCTCACGTATCACTGATACCACAATGGATATACGAAAATGGCTAAACAAGCCCCAAAAAAACGACACCGTCTGTGACGTTCCTGCAGCCTGGCAGCAGTAACCAGATAGCCGGAGAAGCCGAGGAGCACCTGCTGGCTCGGGCTGAACCGGAGCAGACATGCATTAAGCAGGGGGAGGTGAGTGAAGTGGCCGCCAACCTGCCAGCGCCCGCACCCTCTGAGACCCGTTCAATGGGTCCGCCATCACTCTCACACTGGTGAGAAAATAGATAATCACACACTTTGTATCTAAGTGTAAATCTAAGGCATACAAATATAATTTAAAAATAATATAAAAATAATTTTTTTTTAAACCTAACAAAGGGAAAACAAACTATTAATACATTGTGTCATTATCTGCAGGGGCGTTTCTAGACATCCTGCGGGCCCGAGGCAAGGAGGACTATGGGCTCTCCTGGCCTGAGAATAATGATGAATGAAGTCCAGGACGACAGATCAGTAAAGAAATACTTTATTAAATAATTAAGATATAAGATAAATATTTCAAACTTTACACACAATATCTAAATGCCAGAAAAATGCAATTTTTACCACAGTCAAAATGATTTCGACCAATATAAACATTAAACCGTGCACCTGTGTGTGCTACTAAATTTTTCTTTGTGCTTCTGAAATATTTAGCTTACTGGTAAGTGTACAGTCCTGTGATGACAGAATTATTATGCTTTGTTTAAGACCCAAGTCATTTTGTTGTGGAGAAAGAGGGAGAAGTGGTTTTTCTGAGTGGTTTGTGATGTAGTGAATTTTTGACATTTCTGGTTGAACTATTTATGGATTTGTCAGGTTTTCAATATGTGCGCCCCCCCAATGCTATTGAGTGTAATGATCGTTAACCTCCCAATGTGAAATCTTTCCGCAAACACAAAATGGAGTGCAACAGTGGCAGCTCCGATGAATGCGAATATATTCAGCCGCTTTTTACCAGCATCACTTGGTCTAACAGCAACTATTTGGCCAATGAAGATTGTGGGGGGTGGGGGGGGGACATTCAATACCCACTGTATAAAAAAATTTAAATGGTCAAAAACATCCAAATACTGCTGTATGACGATGAGTCTTGTGAGAGTCCAATATGTAACAATTACCCAAAATGTGAAAACAACCTAAATTCTTATAAAATATACAGTAATAAAATGGATGATACTGATGATTGGAGAAATACAGTAGATTACAGATGATAGAGGATAGAAGACTATAAATGACTTGGGTACCAGCAATCATACATACATACCATAAACTGTACAGTATATAGATCAGTGACGTGCAGTCAGGGTAGTCAGGGTCAGCAATGCCTCCTCAAGGCTGAATTGAAATGAATGAAAAATTTATTTGGACTATTTGTTTTAATTATAATAATTAGAATTTATTTTTCAATTTCCAGTAGCTCACAGTACCTAATGGTTTGAAAGTATCAGCATTGTGGGCTTTTCAGAGGCAAAATGCATAGATCATGTGTGTTTATTACACCTCTACATGCCTGGTAGAGATCTGTCCCGACTTTACAAACAGGCTGTCTGTTGGCGGTCTGCCACCATTAAAAAGTCACTGAACTTCCTCGTCAGAAATAATTGTTTGGTGAGTTAATCAGATTTTTTTCAAACATTTGCTATTGAGTTTATCAAATCACCAGTGCTTAAAATGAAAGCTTTGTTTATGTCAGTAAGGACATAAATGGCATGCCATATTTTTTTAATAATCTCATATATTCAGAAAGAGAGAGAGAGAGAGAGAGAGAGAGAGAGAGAGAGAGAGAGAGAGAGAGAGAGAGACACTCTCCCTGGCCAAAAAACAAAGTTGCCACCAAAAAGCTTTAGCTTTGATTACGACACACATTCACTGTGGCATTGTTTCGATAAGCTTCTGCAATGTCACATGATTTATTTCCATCCAGTGTTGCATTAATTTCTTCTAAAGATCCAAATATCTTGCATTGTTGATGGGAGAGTGTGACCACTGAGCAAAGCCTTCTCCAGCACATCCAAGAGATTCTCAATGGGGTTAAGGTTTGGAGTCTGTGGCAGCCAATCCATGTGTGAAAATGCTGTCTCATGCTCCCTGAACCACTCTTTCACAATTTGAGCCCGGTGAATCCTGGCATTGTCATCTTGGAATATACCCGTGCCATCAGGAAAGAAAAAAAATCCATTGATAAATAACCTGGCCAGTCAGTGTATTCAGGTGGTCACTGACCTCAGTGACACTTACTACTACGTTTGAAACATTATTACACCACCATTTGTTTGATTTATCATCTATAGCTGTTCATTTGCAGGGTATATAGCTAACATATGTTTATTTTGTTACAGTATTTAGATAGTTGCTTATTACTACTGCTACTCGATTGGCCTTTTTGTATTAATCTGCTATTTCATATTGATTTTGCTGTGTCTGCTAATAGCAAATAGCTTTCTGGTTATTTCTGTTCCTTCAGAAGGTAAATATTTCCCGACATGGACATGCTGCATATCTTTACAAAGCATGTTTTGGGTAGTTTTTAGTCGCTGGGTTTGTTTAACAGATGCCTTAATTTCCTAAACAAGACGCGGCTTTAGAATCGCTAGACCGGCTGGAAGCTAACTAGTTAGCAACGTTAGCCTGTCGTCTTGTAAACACTGCCAACTCTGCACTGCGGCACTATAATGACAGCATGTAGCACTGGACACACTCTAATTTAGACTGTAGTCTGTAATAAAGTCAGCTCTATATGGAATATTGTGTTTCCACACTTAAGAATCCTCCAGATTGTTGTTGTTTGCTCTCCTCAGTGAAGAGGAGCTCCGTACTGAGCACACAGAAGGGATGCCATCTGACCGGCAAACGGGCTCCATAAACACCTCAAAGTCGTTTTCAAACTATCAACACAAGCAATGCATCGTTTACTCGTTGGTGTACATGATCATAGCACATTTGACGCAAAATAACCTACCTTATATGATATTTTAGATGCAAGTCTTCCCAGTAGTTCTCTGTTGAAACTAATGGGATTTCGCTGGAACCGGAAGTGTGTTTCAAAAGGAAGTGTGGGACAGAAGTAAAAGTGGGCGGGGCGGAATAAGGTGAATACGGGCTGAGCCAAGAGGTCAGGACAAAGGAAGACTTTGCAAAGATGTGGCTCACCCTGGCCGCCATCAAAGACGCCACCTGGACCTCCAGAAACCTGCTGGTGAGAAGGCATAGGCAGATCCCCACCCTGGTGTGATCCAGATCCCCCCGTGGCTGTGATCCAGATCCCCACCCTGGTGTGATCCAGATCCCCCCGTGGCTGTGATCCAGATCCCCACCCTGGTGTGATCCAGATCCCCCCCCTGGTGTGATCCAGATCCCCCCGTGGCTGTGATCCAGATCCCCACCCTGGTGTGATCCAGATCCCCCCGTGGCTGTGATCCAGATCCCCACCTTGGTGTGATCCAGATCCCCTCCCTGGTGGGATCCAGATCCCCTCCCTGGTGGGATCCAGATCCCCACCCTGGTGGAATCCAGATCCCCTCCCTGGTGTGATCCAGATCCCCTCCCTGGTGGGATCCAGATCCCCCCGTGGCTGTGATCCAGATCCCCCCTGGTGTGATCCAGATCCCCCCCCTGGTGGGATCCAGATGGCCGCAGCGACGGTCCGGGAGGTGGAAGCTGCATGCGGCAGGCCGAGGACACAGCCACAAAGAAGAACGGCTCCCTGCCCATTGGGACGAAGGAGCCGGAGCCTCACAAGGAAAGGTGAAGGCACCTGGCTCTCCGGGTGTGGCTGGAGGGAGAGGACCTCCTCTGAGCACCATGGCAGAACCCTGAGAGACCAAATGTCTGGAGAACAGGATGAGTTCCCTTGATTGGGACTCACTGCTCTCCTGCACAACACAATATACTTTTTAAACTGAATGCACTTCCTTTTATTGACTTTTACATTGATAAGGCACTTTTTGTATTCCTCATATTTCATCATTTTACTCAACAGGAGATCATGAATATCTATTTATTTAAACTATTGTATTTCTGATATTTTAAACAGAAACTTGGACGTGTCAGAACTTTTTACAACCCAGAGAAAACGGAAATCATTGTTTTTGGCCCCAAAGCAGAAAGGTTAAAGGTCAGTGCTCATCTTGACTCCAGGTCACTCAGGACATCAAATCAGGCCAGAAATCTGGGTGTAGTTCTGGACTGAGACCTCAAATTCAACAGCCACATTAAGACAATAACAAAATCAGCATACTACCATCTGAACAACATTGCAAGAATCAAAGGATTTCTGACCAACAAGATGCTGAGAAACTCGTTCATACATTTATTTTCAGTAGGTTGGATTACTGTAATGGTGTGTTTACAGGCCTCAGTAAAAAATCTGTCAGCCAACTGCAGCTCATCCAGAATGCTACAGTGAGAGTCCTCACCACCACGAAGAGGGTGGAGCACATTACACCACCACGAAGAGGGTGGAGCGCATTACACCCGTGCTCCAATCCCTGCACTGGCTGCCTGTGTGCCAAAGCATTGATTTCAAAATCTTCCTTCTGGTCTATAAAACTTTGAATGGTCTCGGGCTCAAATACATCTCAGATTTACTTGTAGAATATAAACCTCCAGACCTCTGAGGTCCTCAGGAAGAGGTTTCCTCAGTGTTCCCAGAGTCTGAAACAAACAAGGTGAAGCAGCTTTTAGTTGCTACCTCCTCACCTGTGGAACAAACTTCCTGAACACCTGAAGACTGCTGAAACACTCACTTCTTTCAAATCAGGACTCAAAACATTCTTATTTGCACAGGCTTTTGAATAAAATAAATAAATAAATTCTACTTACTTTATTAAATTAATCTTATTAAATCCCTTACCTTAATTACTGTACTTTTCTTCATTATTTGTTTTAATGCATTTCTTTCATTTCTTCTAAAGCTTTAATATATTTGTTGGGATCTCAACAGGACCACAGAAAGTTTGTTCATTTCTGGTGTTGGGATCTGCAGGACCACAGAAAGTTTGTTCATTTCTGGGGAGAGACTATATTCATTTGTCATGAGACGCAGTCATGACATGAATTCTGACCCAGGAATGTGATGGCCTTTCACACCTAGAGTGGGGAAGGGGGGACATTCTCCAGGACCTTCCTCCCCCCTTTCTGCTCACAAGACTCCTCCCCCATGCAATCAGCCAGTCACTGATTGGTTGAAGCTCTCAGGCTTTGACACCTCTGAATCCACACGTGGAACAAAGAGCCTGCGAAGCCAGGCTTCTTTCAAAAAGAGACTCTTGCAAAAGCAAACTCCAAGGAGGTGGGTTGCTGGAGAGCAGCTCATCCAATGTTAGCACACAGCTAACACGAGAGGCCGGCAACCAGAGGCCTCCACTCCTCAACTCATCTGCTGACCCAACCACGAGGGTCAGACCTTCCCCTGATCCAGAGACCAGCACCCAGAGTCTGATCTCCAGGGAAACCAACCGGTTCCTCCAGGACGGGACCAGGGACTCTCACAGAACTTCTTTGTGTTTTTCCTGAACAAGCAGGAAAGCCATCACAGGCCTGAGCGATCAGCTCCTCAGTCTGAACAAAGGGACAGCCAGGCGCTGCAAAGAAGGACTCCTGAAACATCAACTCCATCTTCTTCTTCTCAGCCTGCAGAACCAGCAACCACAGTTAGCAGGAGGTGCTAACTACAGGAGAAGGCACCAGCTTCCCTCCAGCACGACAACTGAACTCTTCCAAGGAAGTGGTAACAACTGGGCATTACCTGAGATTAGTTAAACTTGATGCTATGCATAGAACTGTTTAACTTTCATGAAGATGTGTTGATTCTGTTACAGTGATCGCGTTCTGTTGATAATGATATTAGGCACCGTTATCAACTTGTAAACCACTGTTAGCGCTGCCACAGACACAGGGTCTGCATGCTAATCTCTGCTTTACTAACTAGTTAACTCACAATCCTACACATATCACATCAAAGACAACATCACACAGTAACTGAACACCATCTGACGACTCCTGACATTTTACAAGACAAATCGCAGTCACATCAACTCATTCTAGAAATGGTCCCTTAGCAGAGACACACAGAAGCAGATGCTGTGGCTAGCTTCTATTGTTCTTTTGCTATCAGCACATGGCCGAGCTGTAAAGGACAGACCTCCTGTTCTCTGACAACCTCCATTTGGAATGTAGTTTCTTGTGATCCGCCATCTTGTTTTGTAGTTCCATCACATGTCACACACACAAACTCCCTCCAACTCTCTCTCTCTCTTTCTCTCTCCACACACACACATGCACCTACACACACCAAGCTGTATATAGGTAGTTAGAATCTGTGTTTTATTCGTTTTCATTCTTAATAAATATAATGTTTGGAATCATACTTGCTGTTTTATTAATGTGCACAAAGGTGAATGAAATGTCGACCTCTTCTGTGTTAAGAACTCCAAAATCCTTCAAGCTTTACTGTTAATTCTGGTAATTGTAATTAATTTAACTATTAATTCAAATTCCTGATTAACTGTTTAGTATATCTTATGAGACTGATATAACTGAATTGGCTATCATTTCCTGTTACGACAGGTGGTGCTCCGAGGTATCTGATACAGGTCAGATTAAATTTCAACATTATTAATAACTATCTTTGATAATTATTAATCATTATCGATAGCCAACCAAAACATAAATAGTGATCCATATGAGGACATAATGGTCCCAACATAATGGTGCCCCGTGTGAGGCTTGGCAAAGTCGACTTTCATTCATATTTGTGCAATATTAATATCAGCATACACTTTGGTACAAACCAAAAATCTCTGATTCCGGTGTGAAATCTCCCAAAGTTTTCACATCCACCATTGTCTTCCTGCTACCGCAGTAGACATCCAGCCGTACTTACAAAAGTATGATGTGGTGAAAATTATTTTATTCACAACTGAATCAAAATTGAGAGACAGTGTGTGAGTAAATAAGCCCTTTGAGTTACACTGGAGTTGCTGCTCCAGCTGACGTTTCCAAGTCACTGCCCTGCAGTGAAACATTAGCATTCGAATGACACCCATTCAATGCAACTAGAAGCAAAGTTGCTGAGTCTATTGTCCTTAAACTTATCACACCAGTGCCACCGGCCGTGTGATACTTTAAGAGTGAGTGAGAATCAGCTGATACTGCCAACGCATATCAGCATAAGAGCATTTTCGCCACAGTGACCAAAACACTGTGAAGTTTTTACCTTGCTGTTATTCCCAAATTCCAGCTTGAGTTAAATTTAAAACATTTCCTGACTGACACTGCCATGCATTGTAGTTAGTGTATGTTTTAACCCTGGTACGCATTTGCAATCGTAAATTCCTACCTGATCTTATCTGTGTGTGTGAAGCTCTCTCTCCACAGGGAGTCCCCCTCACCACACAGAGAAGAACAATCCTTTGATCAGGCTAACCACAGGAACATTTTATGGTGTCTGCTAGACAACTCCATAAACACACATTTAAGTTTCAAACGATAACTTAATCTTAGCCTCATCATCACCATCCCTTTTGAAACAATGGAAATCAATAATTTGGACGAGTTGATCGCTTCAATTGCAAAAAGCTTGAAACCTGGTTTCACGGACCTCATTGGCAGATTGAGTCTGGTTGAATGCAATGAAGAGATGATCTCTCTAATTAGTGGTTCTGGTAATGCACAGACTGCATCCCATGGTTCATTGTTGAGATGTTTGCTTCTAATCTTTCATAGGCAAACCACCCTCGCCTGTAAAATTAAAGCAGACTTAGAAAAGGAAGTAGAACTTTTAAAAGTGCAAAATGCTTCCCTCCTCCATGAAGCTGGAACGGCGAGTAGAAAAGCATTACACTACTTAAAAGATCTACATGCAGCAGAGTCAGAACTCTGCTCACAAAGAGAAGAACTGTTCAGGCTTAGATCAGAGAATCTAACCCCAGTCAGATCTTCCAGCCAATGTGACTCTGGTTTTTCAGATTCATCCTCTGCGGAAGAGGAGCAGGGATCCCCACAGACGGTGAAATCTGTCCCAACCGAGTCAATGTCTTTGGGACTCCAGTCATTTGCAACCTGTCTGTCAACAGACAGAGACAACAATGACTTGACTTCCCAGTTTTCCGACTCAGATTTTGAGGAGACAGTAAGATTATCTTCCAGATTCTCTGATCAAAGTCCCTCTCATCCATCTTGTGACTCCCAGGTCAACAGGAGAAGGGGGGTCAGCTGCTTCACAGCTCCCCCCGACACACCTCCCAGACCTGAGGTATGTGAGCCAAGCCATACCTTTTCAAATGCTAATTTAGTCCTGTCTTTATCAGAGAGGAAATCCAAGTTCCCTCGGTTTAAAGAGCTGACATTTTTAGCAGAAGACATGCCAATATTTGATCCAGACAACTCTGATCAACATATTGAGGATTATTTGAGAGAGCTAGACACTCATCTAGTTGATCTTCCACACGCCACCGACAGGGAAAGGATTCTCTTTTTGCGGAAAACCAGCTCACGAGCAGTCCATAAGTTTATCCAAACACAACCTCCCAGTGTGCAAGACAACTACACTCAGCTTCGCCAAGCGATGACTGAAGAATTTTCTTCTGCCGTTGACGAAACGGACTGTATAGTTGCAGCTCTCCAAATTAAACATTCACGTCTTGAAAATCCCAGGGATTTTTATCAACGTTTGAGACACACGTACTTTCAGGGTAGAACCGCACCAGGCTTGGAAGAGAACCTAAAGTTCAAATCCATGTTCTTGCGTAACCTGCACCCTTCCATACGTGTTCACGTTGCACTCATGACACTTAAAGGTATTCCATCCATGCATGAGCTCAGGAAGCTCACACAAGCAGTCTGGGAAACTGCTGCCACTTCCAAAATCATCGCAAAACCATCTGAACCTGCCAGTTCCAATCCTACAGTGTCAAACAGATTTTCTCCCCCACACCCCTCTCATAACAGGTCGAGGGGGGGTGTGAAAAGACAGCAGGGAACCCAGAAGCGTAACCGCTGCATCCCACAGCTGCCTAGAGATGGCCATGCTCAGAACAGAAGCTGCAGAAGACCATACTGGGAGATTCTGACTCAAAACCAAGACGTGCACAGTGACCGGTCTGACAGCGACGCCCACTCTGACAGTTCTGACAGTTCCAGGCACAGTCAGGACTTCTCAGACAGGGACAACGCCTCTGACTGTCTCTCTGTCTCCCACAACCAGGAGCGTTACCGCCCGGAGCCCCGAACAAACCACAGACGCTCCAGAGCTCCTCATAGTCCATCCCTGCACTGACATCAACACAAATGCTAATCCAATGTAGCCACCTTGCTTCCTGCAGTTAGGCAGACTTGAGTTGTCAGCAGCAGCAGAAACTCCGTCCCTAAACAGTAATAGCAATACACCCTGCTATTAACTTGGTAAGCCTAACTTCTGATTGGACTCAAAACACCACTGTCCACTTAACAAGTACACTTGGATTATATTTTGTGCACAACCTTGTCAGACACATAGCTAGTTTGAAACACTAGTTAGGACTCATTATGACTTACACAGAGTCATGTACATGCATTTCCATGCAGCTCTCATCAAGGTGACACCTCTCCTCCTTCTCACCTTAACCCATTCTAACTAACAACCCTGTGTCTCACTAACACCTAGGGGGAAACAAGCTAGTTATTTTACATCATGACAGTATCATTGTGGTTTATCTGAATTTTGTTCCATAACCTGAAGGATTGTTTTGTACTACTCTTGCATAGCAGAGATAGATAGTACCAACAATGCCCAGTTGGTTACCAAATGTCCAGATGTTACCACATGAATGAACTGATGAAATGATGAATGAACTTTCTCTTCTGTGGACTGAACGTGTGTGTCCTCAGAATCACACATCGAGTCTGCTTCTGAAGACACAGGGGGGATGTTGGGATCTGCAGGACCACAGAAAGTTTGTTCATTTCTGGGGAGAGACAATATTCATTTGTCATGAGACGCAGTCATGACATGAATTCTGACCCAGGAATGTGATGGCCTTTCACACCTAGAGTGGGGAAGGGGGGACATTCTCCAGGACCTTCCTCCCCCCTTTCTGCTCACAAGACTCCTCCCCCATGCAATCAGCCAGTCACTGATTGGTTGAAGCTCTCAGGCTTTGACACCTCTGAATCCACACGTGGAACAAAGAGCCTGCGAAGCCAGGCTTCTTTCAAAAAGAGACTCTTGCAAAAGCAAACTCCAAGGAGGTGGGTTGCTGGAGAGCAGCTCATCCAATGTTAGCACACAGCTAACACGAGAGGCCGGCAACCAGAGGCCTCCACTCCTTAACTCTTCTGCTGACCCAACCACGAGGGTCAGACCTTCCCCTGATCCAGAGACCAGCACCCAGAGTCTGATCTCCAGGGAAACCAACCGGTTCCTCCAGGACGGGACCAGGGACTCTCACAGAACTTCTTTGTGTTTTTCCTGAACAAGCAGGAAAGCCATCACAGGCCTGAGCGATCAGCTCCTCAGTCTGAACAAAGGGACAGCCAGGCGCTGCAAAGAAGGACTCCTGAAACACCAACTCCACCTTCTTCTTCTCAGCCTGCAGAACCAGCAACCACAGTTAGCAGGAGGTGCTAACTACAGGAGAAGGCACCAGCTTCCCTCCAGCACGACAACTGAACTCTTCCAAGGAAGTGGTAACAACTGGGCATTACCTGAGATTAGTTAAACTTGATGATATGCATAGAACTGTTGAAGTTTCATGAAGATGTGTTGATTCTGTTACAGTGATCGCGTTCTGTTGATAATGATATTAGGCACCGTTATCAACTTGTAAACCACTGGTAGCGCTGCCACAGACACAGGGTCTGCATGCTAATCTTTGCTTTACTAACTTGTTAACTCACAATCCTACACATATCACATCAAAGACAACATCACACAGTAACTGAACACCATCTGACGACTCCTGACGTTTTACAAGACAAATCGCAGTCACATCAACTCATTATAGAAATGGTCCCTTAGCAGAGACACACAGAAGCAGATGCTGTGGCTAGCTTCTATTGTTCTTTTGCTATCAGCACATGGCCGAGCTGTAAAGGACAGACCTCCTGTTCTCTGACAACCTCCATTTGGAATGTAGTTTCTTGTGATCCGCCATCTTGTTTTGTAGTTCCATCACATGTCACACACACAAACTCCCTCCAACTCTCTCTCTCTCTTTCTCTCTCCACACACACACATGCACCTACACACACCCAGCTGTATATAGGTAGTTAGAATCTGTGTTTTATTCGTTTTCATTGTTAATAAATATAATGTTTGGAATCATACTTGCTGTTTTATTAATGTGCACAAAGGTGAATGAAATGTCGACCTCTTCTGTGTTAAGAACTCCAAAATCCTTCAAGCTTTACTGTTAATTCTGGTAATTGTAATTAATTTAACTATTAATTCAAATTCCTGATTAACTGTTTAGTATATCTTATGAGACTGATATAACTGAATTGGCTATCATTTCCTGTTACGACAGGTGGTGCTCCGAGGTATCTGATACAGGTCAGATTAAATTTCAACATTATTAATAACTATCTTTGATAATTATTAATCATTATCGATAGCCAACCAAAACATAAATAGTGATCCATATGAGGACATAATGGTCCCAACACTGGGGAGAGACAATATTCATTTGTCATGAGACGCAGTCATGACATGAATTCTGACCCAGGAATGTGATTGACCATCACACCCAGTGGGGGTGCGGGACATTCTCCAGGACCTCCCCCCCTTTCTGCTCACAAGACTCTTCCCCCCATGCATTCAGCCAGTCACTGATTGGTTGAAGCTCTCAGGCTTTGACACCTCTGAATTCACAGATGGACAAAAGGCTTTCAGCCAGCCTCCATTTCTCGCTCTTGCAAAGAAAACTCCAAGGAGGTGAGTTGCTGGAGAGCAGCTCATCCAGTGTTAGCACACAGCTAACACCAGAGGCCTGGGGGCCTCCACTCCTCTCTTGCAACGAAGACTCCGAGGAAACCTTCTCCTGATCCAGAGACCAGCGATCCAGAGTCTGCTCTCCAGGGAACCACCCAGTTCCTCCAGGACGGGACCAGGGAAACAACACCTCACAGAACTTCTTTGTGTTTTCCTCAACCAGCAGGAAAACCATCACAGACCTGAGCGACCAGCTCCTCAGTCTGAACAAAGGAACAACCAGGAGCTGCAAAGAAGGACAGCTCCTGAAACATCAACTTCATCTTCTTCTCCTCAGCCTGCAGAACCAGCAACCACAGTTAGCAGGAGGTGCTAACTACAGGAGAAGACACCAGCTTCCCTCCAGCAGGACAACAACTGAACTCCTTCAAGGAAGTGGTAACAACTGGGCTTTACCTGAGATTAGTTAAACTTGATGCTATGCATAGAACTGTTTAACTTTCATGTGTTGATTCTGTTGCAGTGATCGCGTTCTGATGATAATGATATTAGGAGCCGTTATCAACTTGTAAACCACTGTTAGCTCTGCCACAGACACAGGGTCTGCATGCTAGTCTTTGCTTTACTAACTAGTTAACTCACAATCCTACACATATCACATCAAAGACAACATCACACTGTAACCGAACACCATCTGATGACTCCTGACGTTTTACAAGACAAATTGCATTCACATAAACTCATTCTAGAAATGGTCCTTTAGCAGAGACACACAGGAAGCAAATGCTACGGCTAGCTTCTATTGTTCCATTGCTATCAGCACATGGTGGAGACCCAGGACAGACCTCCTGTTCTCTGACAACTTCCATTTGGAATGTAGTTTCTTGTGATCCGCCATCTTGTTTTGTAGTTCCATCACACGTCTCACACACACACTCCCTCCAACTCTCTCTCTCTCTTTCTCTCTCCACACACACACACACCTACACACACCCAGCTGTATATAGGTAGTTAGAATCTGTGTTTTATTTGTTTTCATTGTTAATAAATATAATGTTTGGAATCATACTTGCTGTTTTATTAATGAGCACAACGGTGAATGAAATGTCGACCTCTTCTGTGTCAAGAACTCCAAAATCCTTCAATCTTTACTGTTAATTCTGGTAATTGTAATTAATTTGACTATTAATTCAAAATTCCTGATTAACTGTTTAGTATATCTTATGAGACTGATATAACTGAATTGGCTATCATTTCCTGTTTAGACAGGTGGAGCTCCGAGGTTCTGATACAGATCAGATTAAATTTCAACAACATTATTAATTACTATCTTTGATAATTATTAATCATTATCGATAGCCAACCATAACATAAATAGTGATCCATATGAGGTAGTAAATCCCTACATATTTCTTTAATTCTGTATTTCTTTCATTTCTTTTTATTTCTTTGTAAAGCACTGTGAAGTGCCTTGTCTTTGAATGGTGCTCTATAAATAAACTTGCTTTACCAAAGTAAGAAACATAAAATCCAGTTTTTCTCTGGTGAACAACTCCTTTAGAGAGAAAGATTTATTTGCTATGCAACGAGCATTCAGGAGTCCAATCCAACACGAGGTAGATGACGTCACTGGGTCTGTGACAGCTGAGCAGAGGGATTGGCCTCAACCATGTTCCACGGTCACGTGACTCCCAGCTGTACCGGCATGTCACTTGTTCGTCGATGTAAACACGAACCTCCAGGATAATCCCGATGGTCTGGCGGCTCTGGACTGTCAGTGGGCAGCGGGGCGGACATGCTTCCTAACACATCCCGCTGCAGGGGGACCGGACGCAGCCACCTGGACAGGAGTTCAGACCAGAGAAGCCATCAGCAGTCCACGAGACACACTTTGTCTTCACCTGGACGTCGGTCCTACAGCCTCTCCTCCTCGCCCTCTTTTCAGGATTACCTGGGAGACGTGCCGACAGCAGTGATTCTGGGGAGGTGGCACACAAACGGTGGTGTTTGTAGCTCCCCAGTCCTTAATCACGTTCCATTGAATCCTTTATGTTAAGCAGAGAGTGACGATCATAGGTTCGGACAGCGTGGGCACGATCACCGAGCATTAAGGCGAGCATGGCCACATAACTCATGACAGAAAATACAAATAGCCTGCAGCATAGTTGTGGAGCAGCGGCGCACACACACTGGTGCCATGTTAGAAGTGAGCTGCTGAGAGGTGCTGGAGGCGGGGCCTGGTGGGAGCTGGCTGCTGCTGAAGTCTGGGCCGCTAGAGTTGAAGACGAGTCGCCGCTAACCAAGCCCAACGCCTTGTCCACGAGGATCGGCCTCCACTCCGCCATGCCACTCCCACCAAGCCCACCAGGAACCTCCCCGTGTCCACAATGGACCACAGTGAGCTGCTGAGAGGTGCTGGAGGCGGGGTCTGGTGGGAGCTGGCTGCTGCTGAAGTCTGGGCCGCTAGAGTTGAAGACGAGTCGCCGCTAACCAAGCCCAACGCCTTGTCCACGAGGATCGGCCTCCACTCCGCCATGCCACTCCCACCAAGCCCACCAGGAACCTCCCCGTGTCCACAATGGACCACAGTGAGCTGCTGTCAGGCCGCCGAGTCACCCCCGACCAGGAACTGCTTCCAACTCTCTTTGCAAAGCAAGAGCAGAGACAATCCGTAGTTTCTTTAGGAGTTCTAGAAGGCTGCTCTGCTGGTTCTACTGCAGCTGCTCTGTGTTCCTTGTTCTGCTGCTCTGTGTTCCGCCATCAGTTGCTCTGTGTTCAGTATGCTGCTGTAGAGAATTAATTAAGAATGGGGGGTGGGATTAAATAAGTTTTCTTCTTCCCACTCCCTTTCAGCCAGAACTGGTGCTTTCTCTCCTATTCCAGTTCACATTTTATGTTAAATGTGAATCTTTGTTTTTTTTTGCCTGAAATCAATCAATCAATCAAACATTGAGTATTTGAAAGTAGGAAATACTAGGGAAAGAGGCGACGCTAAATAAAGAGGACATCACACCAAAAGTCAGTTATCATCAATTTATTCTATAACTTATCAAACCAAACATCACAAACACAAACTACAAGGCAGCAAAAGGGTTGGAGATGAAAAGTAGTGTGTGTGATGGTGTGAGACAGGGGTGTGGTTGGCTTTGGGTGAGGGCTTGGAGAAGGACTGGCAGCTCCAGTTGACATCTTAGGAACGCTTAAAAAACTGGGTGATCCTCTCCCAAAAGGATTTCTTGTGTTTTCTGGAGGCGACCAACTCCTCCAAAGATATCAGCTTATCTGTTTGCGCTTTGATATATTTCAAGTTCTCCATGACTTTTGATTCCAGTTCTAAGGCCGTGGCCCTTGTTTGGAGGAGCTTAGACCTTTCCTCTGTCGAGATGGATCGTTCTTTCTCCAGCTCCTCCGACAGTGTGACGATTGTCTCCTCCAATGCAAAAGCTTTTTCCTCGTGTTCGGTCAGAAGACACCACCTCTCGTTCTCAAACTGGCATTTTTCTTCCACGTGGTCTTTTTCTGCATTTTCCAGGTTTTTGCTGAGTGTCACAACTTGTTTAATTTGTTGAGCAAGGCTGTTCTCAGCTTCTACCCTCTTTACCTTCTCAGTCTGGACAGTGGCTTTCAAGTGCGCAACTGTTTTGCTAGCTTCAGTGTGAAGCCTCTCCTTTTCCTGTTTTTCCAGAAGAAGGGCAGCCTGTTCTTCTTTCAGCTCGTTTTGTTTAGAGTCAAACTGTTTCCTCATGTTTTCAATTTCATTGAGGATTGTAGCCTTTTCTCTCTGCAGTTTGGCCACAATTTCATCTTTGTCATTTAAAATGCGCTGGAAATGTTTCATCCTTTGGAAATAATCTGGTGTGGTCGCCAGCCTAACATTTTTAGAGTCAGTAGACGCCTCCAGTTTTAAACCATCTGCACGTTGCAAAATCTGATATTGAGGAAACTCCTTGACATGTGCTTTGTTGGTTTTCTTGTTCCGATTCACAGAGGTCACTTTGGCTCTGGCGACACGGAGCTCTGTCTGTCCACCAGGCTGCATGTTTTTAACAGTGGTATGTGATCTTTGCTCTGGTATCACCAGTGAAGTCGAGGTCCCCAATGTCTTTCCTGCAGCTGAGGCAGCAGTCTTCTGGGATGCTGGTGTCATGTCTGGAGCTGCTGGAGCTGCAGCTGCTGGTTTTGACAATTGAGCCTTAGATTTTCTCTTCTTTCGTCCTCTTTTTGACTTGACGACTTTGTTCACAAGTCCTGACCTTTCACTTGGTCTTGGTGGAGACAGGCTTGCTGTGAATCAGGCTGAAATATAACTCTCTGAAGTTGAAGTTTTCTTGCTTTGTAGATGCTCTCTGGATCTCTGACTGTTCTTGTCTGGCACGACTAGACTGAATGCAGAAGGTCTGCAGGTGACAGACATTCTACAGATCAAAGGACAATGATGCTTGGAAGCATCAGAGGACCCTGTCATTTCTTCAAAGTGCGATGTGATGAATGTCAAGTGATGTCATCAATGTTGAGAAAGTTTGTAAATTGTTGCCATGACAACAAGATCAAAACCAGATTTGGAAGATGTCAGTGGGAAATCAAGACAGGAAAACTGTCTATTTGTTGACAGGAAGTAATTGCAAAGTGTTTTCAACTCAATTTCAATAAAGTGATTAATTTGAAAATTTACATTTTATTTAGCACTGAATGGAAGTTTTTCAAAAAATAAATGTAATGCCCTCAGGGTAAAATTATCCTACAAAACATAATTACAAAATGTCCTTTTCTATATCAATATAGCGTACCATACACAATTTCTCCTGAGTACATTCATAAACACCACTGTTTTATTTTCATTACTATTAGTCCCTCTTCCCCATTAATATTTTAGCTATTAATTCTAACTTTATTTAGCTTTTAGGCATTAGGACTACGTGCAAGGCATGATGCACTTTATATTTATTAAAATGGGTACTCTCAGTATTATATAAATTGCCATTGCAGGTATTTGACTAATGTAATATGTATTGAGTATTGTGAACTTAAAATAGCATTTTATAATTACTGTGTTTTGGGCAATTTGCAATATAATTATATATTATAATCTAACACTTTAACACTTTAGCATTCTTGCACTTTAATCAGCTCTTTGATATTGAATTTTAGTATTTAACACTACTGAAATACATTTGTCCCCCTGACCCTTGGCCTGTATGTTTCATGATCCACTGCCCTGTTTAATTTTCTAACCCAAACCCTATCGACGAGGAGACTCAATGTTTTCTGTCTTTTTTGTTTGAATCCGAGGTTAAGACCAGACTCAATGGACCGACCCAGACCAAACTGATGAATACAGTACAGCGCAGTCAGATCAGTGACGTACCGCGTTTTGGAGTGACGCAATGACGTGGCTCTCACTCGGCTCCGTTAACGGCGGAACCGGTTCTTTGGCGGTGCTCATTTAAGTACTGGCCCTGGCACCGGCCCTGAACTAGCTCCTGCTTCTTGCTGGTGGAAAAGCCGGAAGCTCAACATGCTTCTCCAATGGGATAAAGTTCATCAACAACTTCAACCTGTTTTGGACCTTTAAAGTCCCAGTGAACTATAAAACACTACTTTGCAAAAATCGATAGTTGGGCTACTACTTATAAGGTTTCTCTGACTCTGCCCCACCACTGTTGTCGCATAATAAAGTTATTTGAATTTTGAATCTCCAGCCGAGGAAGTCGGGGGAATCCTTCTTCGTGGGCGTGACGTCACGAGTTGTGCAGATCTCGATCTGTTGTGTTTACATTGGATTGCGTTGTTTCCCTCTTAAATATCGAAGTTTTAACAGTGTTTTGAAGTTCTAGTCGGCGTTTTATGAGCCTTGATGAAAGATTGAGCCTGGAAGTGACCGAGAGAGGAAAAAAGGAGCACAGGCAGCGGGAGCGGTTAGCCGTTAGCTCGCGCGGCTATCCGCTAGCTCGGGCGGCTAGTAGATGATCAAGTAATACCTGGACTCATCTTCGGTGATTCCGCAGTCAGAAAAGCGCTTCAACGTGTTGGATCCAGGAAGCCGGTCGTTCTGCCAAAAGTCAGGAGCTTCAAAGCCTCAAAGGTGAAAACTGGCGGCTGCTGAGGCGAGGAGACGAGGACGAATGTAGGACGAAGCGTCTTCTGCTTCCTCAAACATGTTCCAGACGGGGTCACCGATGGCAGAACCACCTTCTGTGTCTTCTTCATCAATCACTGGGTTTGAAATGACCATGATGATGAAATATGGTTCAATTCAGCCTCTTCGTGGTCAAAACTCTGATCCTCCATAATGTAAACACAACTTGGGCGTGTGCACAACTAGTGATGTCACTCTATTATTGTCAGAAGCTCCGCCCAGCAGAGGAAATACCGCTGTTTATCGGCTATTTTCTCGCAGATTGCCGTGTTTTAACATTTTGCCCTTGGACCAGTTGGCCACTTGGACCACTTCAAACCGGACGGGGATCCCTGGATCCAGACTGCTCGGCGCCAACATACGTCATGTCCTCAGGATAACACACTCCAACAGGAGCATGACGATAGCCACCAAGCACACTGGTGCTAACAGAGATTCAGGATCCACCGCTCCCCTCTCCGGTGTTCCTGTGACCCAAGATCAACCAGGGAACCAGAAGGACCTCTCTGCCACAGTCCACGACCCAGAAACCCCCCCTGCTTTCCCCAATCACATCTGTATGAGAGAGACCCCATGCTGCTTTGTTTAACACAGTGGTGATCTGGAGTGGCCGGCAGCGTGGTCAAAAGCCTCTCAGCCAGAACAAACATACAGTTACACTGTCTAATCTGACAACAGTGTGTCAGCCTCAGTGTAAAACCAGCGGTATTCATAACACACTGCAATTTGGTGTACTTAATGTTAGGTCTCTGTCGAGCAAGTCACTTTTAATTAATGATCTTATTACTGAGGAAAAAGTAGATTTCATGTTTTTAACAGAAACTTGGTTAAATGAAAACAACAGTGCAGCAGCTCTCATTGAATCAGCTCCTCCACACTTCAGTGTTATCAGTGAAGTCAGAGTGTTGAAGAAAGGAGGTGGAGGAGCTTCTTTGTATAATGATACGTATCAGTGCAAACAGCTGTCGTATGGAAAGCTTAGCTCTTTTGAACATGTTGCTCTTCAGGTGAATTCCTCCTGTAGGGTGATATTAGCAACCATCTACAGACAACTGCTGTCTGCAAACTGCTGTCTGCTGTATGTATTGATTATGACTCTGTTGTTTTCATGGGTGATTTTAATATTTATTGTGATAATCCAGAACAGTGCTAAGGAACTTCTGAACACCCTTGAAAATGTTGGACTTTTCCAGTATGTGACAAATTCCACACACAACAAGAGACGTCTTAGACTTGGTTATTGCCAAAGGCCTAAACATTTCTGAGGTCGAGGTGAAAGATGTGTCTGTTACTGACCATCACCTTGTTTCATTTAAAGTCTCTATCTCAGCTCACAGCAGTAGAAGTAAAACAGAGTTGATCAGAAAACATCACATTGATGAAAACACATGGTGAGTCTTCAGCCAGACGTTCACTAGCCTGCAGCTTCTATCAACCACCTGGTAGAGAACTTCAGGTCTAAAGTTATAAACATCATTGATACCAGAGCACCAGTCAAAGCTAAAGTAGTGTGTGATAGGAGAAAAGCTCCATGGAGGAATAATAGGCTGGTTAAGACCCAAAAAAGAGTGCAGGTGGAGAAAATCTAAGCTCCATGTTCATCATGACATCTACAAAGAAACGCTTTGCATGTAGAACTTAGAAGTAAAAAGGGCCAGACAATGTTTCTTCCCTGAGATTATCACCAACCATGATAATAATGCTCGTACTTTGTTTAGTGTCAAGGACAGTGACGAATCTCTCGCCATCAGTTCCTCCTGAACTGTTATCAGATGCATCTTGTAATGATTTTCATCCCATTTCACCCATAAAATTACAGACTGAGATCAGACTGAGTCAGTCAGTCGACCTCAGGCATCACGATTGTAACGCCTGAGCCTCCACACTAAGATGTTCCGTCTAAAGCCCGGTTCACAAATTGTGGGCAGATTTCCCAAACCAAAGAGACCACACACACACGGCCATAAATAATCACAGGTTGAACAGTGTTGGTGGTACAGTGTGTGGTGTGCAGCCTGTCTGCAACATCAACACACCAACCCATTTCACTGGCGAACATCTCCAGATCAGACCGGAAATCTCGCAATTCATTACAACGTCTTGGTCTTTGCTGCATTCGGCCTGGCTCTCCCTAAATATATTGAAGCTTTTGGTATTCATTATTTTGAGTTTACACGATACACAAGTCTGATCTTTGCAGCTTTGATAGTTTAATATGATGAATCATTTTTTTGGTAACAGCATTTTTCATAATTAGGAAAATGTTGCTTCAGAGAAATCATTCTGGACAGACTTCTCACTCAGAATTCCCCCAGAGAACAAACTCAATCCTAAAAAAAAACACCCCCAGACATTGACGGATCAACATATTTTGGCCAGTGGCTTTGCCACATATGTGCATTATGAGGAAGGTGTACTTTCATTAAGTCCCATAACTCGTCTCAGTGAGGAAACCCTTTTAATGGTGTTTGTGAATGGCCTTTTCTGGGTCCACAAAAGCATCTGAGAGGATTTGTTGTCTCTAAATGTGTTGAGGTATGAATTATTGTTTATGTGTGCTGAGGCTGTGAAAGACTGTACAGCAATGTCAGCTGGATCAGCTGGAGCGCCATTGAGACCTTGGACAAATGATAAACTGTAGAAGAGTAATATATACAGACACAATATTGCTTGGTGGGATTAATAACATTAGCTTTGGATGCTTGTAATCCCCGTTTCAGCACCAGTCCTAGACATTGCGTTTTTAGGGTATTTGTAGGTTATTGGGGTTTTTTTCATCCAAAACTACTTTAAATGCTAAGAGTAAAACCCAGAATACATTTCAATGTTATGTTTGGTGCAACACTGTTTTTTTTTCTATTCTGTAAGCCATTCATTGTTTTTGGATCAGGTCTGTGTTTTAAGTCACACATCTGTATAGGCTTTTTTAATATAAGATATCAATGGGTTTTGTTTTTGTTTTTTTTTTGGGGGGGGGGTTTAATGCTTTTGAGCAGGGGTGTAAAACATAAGGCCCTGAGGAAAAGGCCTGTCCACAAGAGGCCAGCCCACCCAGCCTGACAAACCAAGCAAAGAGTAAAAATATCAAAGAAAACTGATTATTGTTTTTAAAGAAGTTCATTTCAGAGTAGTGGACACAACACGACACTGGAACCCGAGCTGAGATATCATTGATTCTGCCATGAAAGCAAGCAGTGGTAGTAAACCAGCCTCAAAGCCATGCGCTCAGGGGAAGTTTGGAAAAACATGCAAAATGCAACAATTGCAAGAGACATTTTTGGGACAATTCACTATATTTTGCATCATTAAAGTTGGTTGAGATCATAGTCATCTTTGGTTAAAATGAAAATTGGGTTTTTGCAAAAATATGGACATTTTCATAAGCCTTCCAGCCTAAACCACTGTTTCACTCTCACCTGTCATCTTTCATTCTTTACTTGAATCTGTAAACATGTGGAGGCACTTTCTACATTTGTCTTTGTATTTTATCGAGTGTCATCCATATTGTTTGTGTCTGGTGAAGATCAAATGTTTATTAGCCCAAAAAAAGTGAAAAAAGAACCAATGATCATTGACATTTGCAGCCTCTATTGTGTGTTAGTAACTGACCCAGTGTGTCTGTTATTACGCCAACAGATTCCCACTGCTACTAATATGTTTTTAATGGTAACTATAAATAGGATGTGTTATATACAAGTAAATCGTTTCTCCAAAAGAAACAATCCAGTGTCCAATTGGTAAGGTATATCAGGAATTCACGTGATTCTCAATCAATCAAGCAAAAATTGCCTTTTGCAGGCGAGATTAATGAAAATTGCATCTTTCTCTTCTTGAAATGTCTCTTCTTTCTCTTCTTGGTCGAATGTAATGTAACCTTTAAACGTACTGCTGCAATTCTTCACTGCACTTGAAAAACAGCTTAACTCAGTGAAACTAGTAGCAGGTGAAAGACACTCTGAAAGGAATATTGCAAATAAATTATGTTTATACAGGATTAAATTCCTGGAAGTCGGCTGTTGACCGAGGTCTGTTTGTACAGTAGACACAACAATAGGCGTGACAGGCTGTTGAAACATTTATTTACATTTACAGTTGAGGGTGGCTCACAAAAAAAAAAAAAAAATTATTTTGCCGGTCGCCTCGTGCTTTGTGCCCTATAAAAGATGAATTATTCACAGAATAAATTCTACTGATGGACTGAAATGTTATCAAAGTGCACCAAGTCAGTGTCAGACAGGAGAGGTTGCATCACTGCCACCACCGTGAAGCAAAACAACACACAAGCCCCCAAAGAGGAGGGGAAAGACTGAGAAAGTGTAGGGTGCTGAAGAAAAAGGAATTGTACACCAAGTATTGTTTTTGCTCATTCAATTACCTTGTTTTTTTTTAAAAGAAGGAAAGAGTGTAATATGGCTTGTTTAACACGTTGGTCACCGATACAGGCGCATCGATGACACATTCACTCTGCTGTGAGTGAGATTAGTGCTCAACAATTACTGGGAAAACTGAAAACGTGCATGCGTGGTCGTTTCTCTTCAAGTAACTGTCACACAGTGACCACTAAAATGACTGATGTTTCTGTTTGTTGCTCTGTGATCTGATTCCCACTGATTCCACTGCCGTCTTCGTAGTGTTACCTTCGAAGGAGGAAAACACACATAAAGCAAGGTTAAAAGCTCGAAGACGAACTGCTGCATAAGCGAGTATCAAAACCCCCAAATCAGTAACTAAAGTTCCATGTTTGTTGCCCTCGTTTTGTCTGATTTGATATGAGAAATGCGGTGATGTTCCTGGACTTAGGTGATGAGTTTGTTAAGGATCAGATAAACTGTGATTGGCATTCAACAGAAGAAGAAAAGGATTATGGAACGCCCTGCAAATATCAGGCTTCTGAAGTTTTTTTTTTTTTTTATGTATCTGCAACTAATGTGGTTTGTAAGAAGGCTAAACGACAGAGACCTTTTAACTTAAGCTTCTATGCATATTGTATTGTATTTTTGAGAGGCTTTTAACAATAATAATAATAAAGTGGATGACACAGGGATATGGTTTGCTTTATTTTTTGTCTAAATTTAGCTTTTTAGTTCTGGTGATTGAGATTTGAGCTTTAAAAGTGTGCAGTCCTTTACATTTTGCTGAAGGGGGATTTCGAATGAAGCATGGCTGCTACAGCCAATAATGTCACTCTGTGCTGTTTTGACTGTATGGCTTTGCTCATCCAAGGCCATATAGTCATTATTAGAAATTTTGAAAACAATCACCATTTTACAACTACAATCTCAAAAACCAACAGAAAATTTCACTCGTTTGTCATGGTGCACTATTTTGTTGTTAACTTCTGTCTAATCAATAATGATTACTGCAATAGCCAATTCATTTTGGACAATGGCACCAATTGTTGGTGTAATGGAAGTACTCCCCACAGGTCCTGTGACACTTTTCCAACTAAAATTGTTCTTCTTCAAGCAAATATGAAAGTATGCAAAGTGTCTACAATTTCTCTGAATTCTCATCCACTATTTAAATGTGTACAGTCCCTTAGTCCGTTCTCATTTTCTTTGAAAATGCTGTTTGTTACTGCTTTTAGCATGCACTGGTTTGTTGATCTTTATATATACCAGTGACTATGACTAGTGAGTTTTTTGTGTGAAACATCCTCCTCAAGAAAGGAGACCTGAATCAAGAACGCTCTTAGTTTTAATGGTTTTTTTAAAAAGTACTTTCAATTAGTTACCACAAGATGGAGCCAAATCGCTGCCAAAAAGGCAGCATGCTTGTAAAAAAAAAGAAAAGAAAGTGAAACAGTAAAAAAAAAAAGTGTAATTTTATACATTCATATAAAGAGTGTGTGGCAATATAACGGTGAGCAATAAATATTGGCCAAAGTAGCAAGCAGAGGTCATTTTCTGTGAAATACAAAAGTCAGTGAAGGCTCAGTGCAAATGAGTGTAAACATAATCCAGAGCAGTAGATGCTTTGGTGGAGGTGGAGGTGGAGGTGGAGGTTTTGTACAGCGCTGGGCAGTCCGCTCAGAATTCAGTCCGTTTGAGTTTTACTTCTCCCTGAGGAGGTACAGCACCATGGCCTTCAGGTAGTGTCCGAAGGTGCAGGCAGCAGACACCAGCCAGTGAGAGCGGAAACTGGGGTCGGTGTTCACCACGCACTTCGTTACATCCACCTGTGAGGAGACACAAGAGGAAACGGGAACTCATGTTTGTTCCTGTGGAAAACTACCAGGCTGTGCAAACGGAAAAATATTCAACATTTAAATTATACTCAACAACAATCACAGAGATTCTTATTTCTTCTTTGCAACATAACAGCAAGTCTTTGAGCTTTTAGTCTATTAAATATGAGCAAATACATGGGATTACTGTGCATTTAGTGGCTTTTACAGTTGCAGTATTTACTTGCTCAATTGAAATAGAAATTAAACATTTTAAAAGGTCTTTTCTCACTATGCAGTGTTTGTCTCCTCAGCTCCATGTGTCCAGTTCGTTTCATTTGCCCTCAAATAATGTGTTCTTGTGTTCTGGCAGGCAGTAACTGTACTGTTGCATGCATAATGTCCACGATGAAAATAAAAGAACGAGTTCCTGAAAGTCGGCTTCAGCAAAGCTGTTCGAATAGAGAAGAGAGGCCTTGTTGTGTTTTATGAGGCCAAGTGCAGAGCAATGAAAGTTGAACTGATGGCAGTTGTTTTTTTTCCCCATGTAGACATTCATAATACAATCTGCTAAAACTGTTCACTCTACAATCCCCTAACTTCACTCATTAGTTTTAATAAATAGTTTTCATCTATATCATGTCCAGTACTGGTCTGTGTACATTATACATGTATTTATTTACTGCAAAAATAACCTTCAAACCAATCACCACAAACATTATGATACAATATGGTGACTGTTATGAACTTGTTTCTATATTACGTTGTATTATATCCATCCATCCATCTTCTATCCCGCCTATCCTGTTCAGGTTGCTGGAATGGATCCCAGCTCACTCGGGGTGAGGGCAGGATACACCCTGGACTGGTTGCCAGTCTGTCCCAGGACACACACACACATAGACAGACAACCACTCACACTCACATTCACACCTGGGGGCACTTAAGTAAAGCGAATCAACCTCACATGCATGTTTTTGGACTGTGGGAGCATCACAGTACCCGGAGAACACCCACGCACATGTCATGCTATGCTATGCTATGCTATGCTATGCTATGCTATGCTATGCTATGCTCTATTCTATTCTACCATACGATACAATACGATATGACACTATATTGTATAAAACTATATTATATTATCTGATGTTGTGTTGTGTTACTGTTTTTATTCTATTTATCATTATTGTTTGTTGTCTTTCTTACTGTCCTCTGCGGCTGCAATAAATAAAATGTCCCCGCTGGGCGACGGATAAAGGATTGTCTTGTCTTGTCTTGTCTTGTGTTTTTTGGTTCTTGAGCTCTGAAGGTTTGGGAATCTTTGCTTTAGGAAACTCTATTGTATGTTGCCAGCATGTGAAGAGTGTTTCTGACTTATCTGCCTCGGATGGATGGATGGATGGATGGATGGATGGATGGATGGATGGATGGAAATTGTGTTAATGTACATTAAAATGTCATCCATTGAACATTCCAGCAATTGATCAACTATTCTTATCGGACACTTGAACTTCCCCGCGCCAGCAGGAAACAACATTGAAATCTCAAACTGTAAGATGGATCTTCTATGCAGACTGCACTGTCTCTCCTATCAGTGCATGTACAGCCTCGTTGATTATTTCGGCCGATGGAGGACTGCTCATCAGATTACAGCATCTTTGAGCTCGTTCAGGATCCTGCGGCGTCTCCACGGGGTAAAGAAGATGAATATTGCGACATAGTTGTGCTGTGCTCTTTTGGAGGGATGTTTGCAGTGCGTTGGTGCCTGATGGATGAACGGCTGCTCCACTGGTATTTCTGATGACCGCACAGACTTGTTGTTTTCTGGAGGGGAAGGGAGGCTGGCTTGATTTTGAAAACCCAAGCCACTTAGTTGCTTTGTGTGAGTAGCAAATCATTCTGGTTAGAAATTCAACATGTGTTCTTGAGTCTCTTCTTACACGAGTCTGCAGTCATAAGACATGCAACCAGCCCACAAGAATGTCACCCCAAAGCCAAAGCCCACACTGGACTGTCAGCCATGCTTACTCTACTTAGCACTCCACTTATATAACCACTTTCATGGACATTGAAATTCCACAGACAGGACAGTTTAGTGTCAGTCCTGACATTGGACACAATTCATCTCCGCCTGCTTCTCCCAATCACACAATGTTCTGTAGTTCTCCAAGACGCCAACATTTCATGCCTCAGAGCAGATACAGTACGTCTCAGTTTGGGCTGCAGCTATGGAACAATGGTCCTTTATTTGTGCTTGTGAGGTCAGTTATACAATGTATTGCTCCTAATTTCTGTCACACTCCACTTGTCTTCAAAGCAAACTGCAGCTCGGCTGCCGTGTTTCTGAGGACGCTCCATTGGTTTCCAGCAGAGCACAACGCAGACGGAGGCACGTCGTCAGTCTTTTCTCTGCCGCCGACCAGAGATTCACCTTATTGTTGCTGCAGGACTTCAGCAGACAAGCGTTTGCCACTGCCAGGATTCAGCAGAGGCTCACACACTGTTCCATTTATCCAGCTGCTTTCGTTTGCAGAATAGGATGACGGCAAGCTGATCCCACCGTCAGCTTCTAGAGTCACACACCTTGGCCTCTAAGTTTAAGTGAGCAAACCACAGCAACAACAACCATTGTAATTTGGTGATTATTAAAACTAATAACTCCTTCGTTGGCCATGCACTGAGACCCACTGGTATCAGCAACCTCCTCAAAGTCAAACTAAATATTGGCTCCTGAAAACTGCAGAAATCTGAAGAAGACAACATAAACAGCATAATCAGACACTGTTTACAAGCCATGTGTCTCAATGTGTCATTTGTTTACCATGAAGTTGGTGAATGTTATTCAGAGCACAGGTCATTCCATTGTTACCAGAAGTTGGTACGAGTTGCTACTAGTTGTAGTCTTCATGGCGGGAGCATAGAAGAGAGTTTGGTAACACCTGATCAAAGCTTTCACTCCACATTGAAGCAGCTGAACAGCTGTAACCATGGACCTCTGACAGACAGCACATATTAAGTTCAATAATTCAACCTTAACTATGCAGTTCAGATGCTTTGTCCAAATCATATTCCTGTTACAATCATTCTTAAAGAAGTTTTAATATCCCAGCTACAGTTCCAACCCGAAGCACATTTTTGTTTAAGAAACTTCCACCCTTCCCTGGTTTGATTAATGTCTGTTCATCCGTTTCACCACCCTTCCATTTATTGCTCCATCCATTTTCTTTACCAAGGATGGGCAGCATGTATTATCAAGAAGGCCACAACAATTTGACATGACATCATTGGAGGTAGTTTAACTGCAAATGAATAATTATCCATTTACAATGTGTTCATTAAAAATATATAACTATCTCAGGCCTCTACTTGCCATGTCGGTTCTACACGCAGAAACTCCCTGCAGAGAGGAAGCTGCCAGTCCATCACAGGGCAAACAAAGACAGGTACAACAATCACACACACTGACACTGACACCTGGGGTCGATATATTAACACCATCTAACTGAACCAGCGTGACTGTGGAATGTGTCAGAAAGCCAGCGTTAGTGTGCAGCTCATGGAGGATATAAAAACTCTCCATAGCGGCCAGAAGGTCAGACCAGGACTGCACCAGCACAGAAGCACACAGTGCCAACATACTAGCTGAAGCTTTAAACCGTGCTCTTACACATCTGATTCTGATGAGTGATCATCTTCAGACGTCTGCAGCATCAGAAACATGCAGCGTCTCAGTGAGTAGAGTCGAGGTGTGAGATCAGCCCGGCTGGAAGGAGGCATGAGGAGCCGAAGGTGTTAGCAATTAATGTAGAAAACAATACATAAATTATTTATTCTGTATCCTGGTTAATAGGGTTAGTGAGTAAGTTTGTTGACATTTGCCAACTGGTATGGAACACAATTTGAGATATGGATTGTGGTATGAAGTGGACGAAGGAGATAGATGTCACTGTGCTTTGCAGGGTGTTGGGATGTGAAAGAATGAAAAAAAAACAATTTTGAAACTTCATTAGAGTGAAGATCTGATGTATTTTATCTGAGTGCATGAAAAGGCAGTTGAGGCCTCGTATTGCATTTTGAGGGTGTGTTTACACAGCAACCGTCTTGGAAGAAGCTGAAAATGCAACTTTCTGAAAACACTTGTGCTTCGTCTCCATGACGTAGGAAACGCTGAACATGCACACCACGTCAAGTTAATAGTTCTGCATGTGCGAGTAGACGGCCAAAAACAACAATTAGCCTTGAATATGTTTCTTGACTTGGCTTACAGCTTGCGGGGTGATGGTGGTCTCAAAGTAAGGATGCACCGTCCAGGTTTTTTTGACATCCGATCCAATCCCGATACCCAAATTTGAATATCTGCCAATACCGATATTATTTATTCCGATACCAGAGCTGTGTTTGCTTTAATATTATTATTATCATTATTGTTGATTTTATATATTTGATGTAAATTGTATATATTTTATGGAGACTGTAATAAACTCCTCTCTACAGGAAAGTATGAAATCTATGAAATGTACGAATGTATGCTTGTATTATCTCAAAAGACAACTCGAGGTTAGTAGAAGATCAGAAAAGGGAGCAGAACAAAGTATTTTTGTTCCAATTGGACAATGTGGGGGTCTGCGTGACGTCATCATCTCATAATAAACTATATATATATCTTTAAAACCTCAGAATCCCTTGATAAATCCCTGGAGAAATTATTTAGCAACACAGCGCAAACTGCAGTGTTTCCAGCTCTAATGCAACACAAATGATTGGGACTATGTTCAGGGAGTTTAGCGTGGAGGAGGTGTGAATCACTTCCTACACTGGAGGAACGAACTGTTGTCCTCGGCGAGCTGGCCTTTTAAAATGGTGACATCTGGCTGCAGAGCATCCGCCTCGCTGTACAACGCCTTTACAACATTCACGTCGATACTTTGCGGTGTTTTAAGCATAAAATCCGCCCAAACAGCGACATGTTGTCATGAAGGTTAGCACAAAGGCGCTAGTGCTGTAGCATGCTAAGCTGACTGCAAACTGTGGAATGGATTTCCTGACTCATTACTCCGTTCAAGAAGTCCAGACCACAGTTTGCAGCGAGCAGAGCAGCCGGAATAAAAACACATGTGGACTCATTTCAGCAGAAGCACACATGAAGTTTCATGGATCAGAAACCTCCACGTGACTGGTTTTCAATCCCTTCGCCTCTGAGTAACAGAAAATTGTTGACAGTTTGCATTGGTCGGACAAGAAAACAAATCTAGCCTTTGGAAATTATTTCTGAAGCCTACAAGTCAAATCAGCCTCATAAAATCTACTTTTTCTTTTTCTTTCTCTGTCGTCAGCCTGCAGGAAAGCGTTTGCCGAGCTCTCAGCACTGTGTTGGTCAGTATCAACACGGATCCACTCATCAAGCTCAGTTGAAATTACTTCAGCTAGTAGGAGGAAGACGCTCTATAATCTGGATGTCAGTTGAAGTTACATCAGGAAATGGAGGAAGATGCTATATACTCTTTTATCTTCTTCAAAGTAAACCAACTAACAGAAATCATGATAATAAAATGAAGCGGCAACAAAACGTGGATTAACTGCAAACACTCAGACAGCAGCACACATGTGTGAGATGCAGAGGTACAGAGGCATTAATGACGATAGTAATGAGGCACTTCTAATGTGACAATAATGAAGCTGTTTGTCAGTGGAGCTAATCGTTCAGGAAATGCTAATGCTCAAGCTGACGAGGAGGAAGGGACAGCAGCGCTCCACCAGACACCAAACGTACGAGTAACAAACCCACTTAAACTTAAGAAATTATTACTTAATTACTAATTGAAAAAAAGTGAGCAACTCTCACTCCCAAAAGTTGTGGCATTACTGTCGTCAGTACTTTGCTATCGACAGCAATCATCCAACAACAGAGTTAAAATACAGTGAAAAATGTATCTCACATGCTTTTCACACTCTTTCCTATTTACAGTGAATACCAGACTGAACTGAGGAACTGTTTTCTTTCACCATGACTAAATTAACCTGCATCATCGTCGTTCCCTCCCATATCATATTCATTGTTTTAGTCCCAGTTCTGACGACATTACATGTAATTAACGCCTCCACCCCTTTTTGCATGACTGCCCCAGCAGGCCCTGAACAGAGAGTCTGCTGAGACAGCTGCTAACAATCTTCATGACAGCAAGCATCTCTCATTGCCCACTTTAGCTTTTGTTACACTTTTACTCCAGAAAGAAAGTCCAGATATGCAGAACACCCCTCAGGATAACAGGATTAATCGATCCACTGTTATTATTGTGATCTGAGATCTGGGTGTTATTTTCAAGGAATCCTGGCGTCAGTGAAAATATGGCCACTGGTGGAATTACACAGCACTGTTTTTTTTCTTTTTTTGCTGGATTGCCTATGAGATGCTTCCAAGTAGAAAAATGTTCTTGTGCAGATGAAGTGAAAGCTTTGCTGGCTGAACCATGGAGGAAACATGAACCATCACTGTTTGAGGAGTGAAGTGATTCATGCCCAGATGTTGCCAAGCAGCTCTGCAGGCTGAAGCAGTCGCTTGGAACGTCAGGTTTACAATCCCAGCCCAACAGTGTGAGCTCTGCTGCAGAAAGCTGTGTGAGTGTGAGCATGCAGATTGTGTGACGCTGTAGTAACGTGTGAAAACAAGTCCCTATGTTGCATGTTGACCCTGCTTTTATAGCCTGGAGCAAGGCGTTTGTACGCGCACGCATCAGTGTGGGAACGTGGAGTTCAGACTTTCACACATTATTTTAAATACAACCGTAAATCTTTTCTACACATACACTAAACTGTATTAATTCACAAGCAAAAGGGTATAAAAGGTGGTATCCAACCTGTTTTCTCACAAGCTGTAATCTTCACTGTCTCTCACACATCAGCTGCCACTTTCACTTGCCCGCCATGTGAGGAAAGGCTTCATCGCCGCAGGATTCAAACACAATGACCCTGTCGCACAAACTACACGTAACGAGGCAAAGAAAGGCTTCCTCTTACCCAACCTCCTCGCCTTTTTAACCAGGATGTCAGACTCTTGCGGACGAACTCCCCCATGCAGTCGACGATGGTGTGGACCATAGCTGGATGTCCATGACGCACACAGTCCACTGCCAAGGCTCCCGCCACAGCGTACAAGGAAACCACCTTCCCCCACGTCACACCTGAAGAGAGGCACACAGGGAGTTTAGCTCTGACAGCAGGGGAATCAAACACGTGGGGCAACACTGGGTTACTAGAGGGTCAAATCTAGCCTAAAAAAATAAGTGACAGACACTGTCTGTCATCCCCATTGAGCTCCCTTTGGTAAGAAACTTTTCACGTGACCTAACACCTCATCTAATAAAAAAGGAGTGTGTTTACACTGCAGCAGCAGACACACTGACAGTGATGCAGTTAGTATGCCGGGCCACGGGAGGGCGCTGTTGCGTGTTTTTGTAATGACACCACACAGAGGCGTGCAGAGAACAAAATGCTATAAACCAAAATGGAGAGAATCCAACATCCGTATGCACTGATGACACATCGGATGCTATGGGGGGTGGATCTCAACTATAAAACTACCGATATGGAGGATGAAACTGGAATACGGCCGTGAGGGTAGGGGGAGATGTGCTCTGCAGGGGAGGAATCACGACATGGAAAGAATCTTTCCACCTTGTGAGCCGGGATTAAAACTTGTCGGATACAGTGGATCTGCACACTGGTGTCGTGTAAACCAACCCCCCAAAAGTGACGAAAGTTTTGCGGATAGACTCGTATTCATTGTCGTGTAAACGGGCCGAATAAAAACGGTAATTGCTTTGAATGTGCATGACTATAAGTTGGATAAAGTGGTAATAGAGTTAATTAATTGTCAATGTTTTCAGAATGTTCTCATCAGGAGACGTGTCTCTATCTGTTGAAGTGAAGGATTGTAATGCGCCTCACAGCACTGTGCATGTCTCACACTTTTTTCATTATGGTTGTTCTTATGTTTAAAACCTTCACTCCATCAAGATAAAACTAGACCCTGAATGAGTCTTAATGTCTTTGAGCAACACAAGCTGTTAACTCAAATATCTCCCCACGTGGTATGAGACGATACGATTACATGTAAATCTGAGCATGGCATAAAGCTATTCTTTTAAATTATAGAGGAAGATTTTGAGAGCAGCAGCTGTCTTTGCGAGCAGCTCTGTTTAAAGATGTCCGCACTCGTCTTCTTCTTTTGGGTTTAACGGCAGTTTGCATCCATAAAGTTGCTTTACTGCCATCTGTTGGTTGCAGCTCGTCCATACCATTCCCACCAAGGAAAGAAAGAAAGAAAGAAAGAAAGAAAGAAAGAAAGAAAGAAAGAAAGAAAGAAAGAAAGAAAGAAAGAAAGAAAGAAAGAAAACCCTAAAGATGGCCTGCCTGTTCCTCCAAGAAGAAATCCCAAACACAGTCCCGGAGCGGTGGGCAGACAGTTCGGCTCCCTGGATTATTTATCAGGCAGCAGATAGTTTTCCCAAGAATGTCTGTAGAGTGAAACCTTCTTGCTGCTGCACCATTTACAGTCAGAACTCCAGACTTGTGTCTGTGGTGTTTAGATGTGACCTCGTACAGACTGATCCTCGGATCCATCTGTCTTCTGTTACTGTCGCCTGATTCATTCCTGGAGCCCCTTAAACAGACAGTTTGTTCATTTCTAGGATTGTAAAATGTTTTCATCTGCAGTTTTCACTTGGTGGATTAGCAAGAGAAATAGTAGCACTTTAACCTTTCAAACTAAAGTTAGAAATGTGGGTTGCAGTCTCGAACATTCTGCTCACACTGGAGCTCTGGACTGTCAAAATGAAGGTGCAACAACACAAAACACGAATGTCTGAATGAGTCCAGGAATGATATTTCTCTGCTGGAACAACTTCAAAATGGTTTGAGATTGAAGACCACAGGATTTATGACAGGAATATAATTTCAAGTGTCTCAAAAAGGCCAGCGAATGTAAATAATTTAAAGACAATAAAACCTTCTGTCAAGAGTCACATGTAGGACAAACATAAAATCTAAAATATCTTTTTTTTTCATAGAAATTGGCTTAAACTACATTTCCCCTCCTAAAGCAGTTCATTTATTGTGGTTGAGGATCATAATAATGTTTCACAGTTCAACGTCTTAGGTGGGATTTAGTCATTAAATTATTTTTCTCAGGAAATATTTTAAATCCATGTTTTGGAATTTGACACAGGGAATCATTATAGGAACAATACTAATGCTAATTACACCAAGAATTTCTCAGTGAGTCAACAAGAATTTCTCAATGAGTCAACATCTTACATGCACATGATTGTTCTTACATTGAAAAACGTATTTCATTGTTTGACAAATTAGAAACATAATAAAGGATCATACTAGAATAACTAAAGTACTGGCTTTTTCCAAATATATTAGATGTAATATGGTTCCAGAAGTGAAAAAACATTGATCAAAGACCAGCATCTTAAAGGTTATTTATATTTTTATGTCACATTTTGTTGAACACAAAACACAAAAGTACCCTAAAAATTATTTCAGGCATCTATAATTACTTGAGTCGCAGATTTAGTTGTTTTTAATCAAGATGTATAAAAACAAAGTACCAGGTTCCAAGGACATGAACTCCAGGTGGTGATGGACCAGGGATGGACGGGTTCTCAAAGATACAAGCTTCTCAGAGTTTTAGGAATCGTCACCATAACAATATCTGTGTACGGGACGTCTTCAGAAGTGAACTTTAAGTATTGTGGGACTTGTTCACTCTTGTGGATAATCAGGAAGTCGCTTGTGTCCATCTGAACCATCCCCACAACTCTTCCTGTTAGAAGACACTGCCGCTGCCTGCTTTGTGGACTCAAACACTTTATGCTGATGTTTTCAGGATGTAATATAGGCATCCTGTTATTGGGGTTTTTTTTCGTGTGTGTGTTGTATGTGTTTTTTATTCCAGTACTACAAACATACTCTCCACATCCCACCTTCCCCAGATTGACTCTCACATCCCAGCCAGGCTGCATGAGTTAATATGCTCATAAACCTCTTCAACTGAGTCTCTCCATAGGATCCACAGTTTTATGGGATCTTGTCAAACGGGTTCTCGAAGCAGCTCTGCAGTGTCGTAGCTCATATCTCTGCATTGTAAACTTTTAATTAGATACAAGGGCTTTTAAAACAAGAACAGATAAAAGTATACCAGGAAATTTACAGGATGTTTGTCAGCTTTTCTTTACTCAAAGTACCTTGTCCAAAGTTAAAAACAATCATTAAGACTGAGCAGAATTAGTAAAACTGCAGACAAATCTCCAAAACCATGAGCCGAAAGACACGGAAAGACTTTGTCAAAGTGAAAGTTGGGATCAAATTCCCAGTGGGTTCATGGTGACGTTCCCGTTTTGAAATGAAGCAAACTGGCCTGATCTGTTCCTCTGGAGACACAAACGACATGACAGCTGTCGTTTATCTGTGAACAGCAGCTCATCTACTAGTTTGTGGTCATAATGTAAAGCTGCTCAGGACTTCCTCTTTTCATCCACACTGTCAGCTTAACTGTGCATCCACACACAACTGACAGGAATACTTATTCTTTAACTTATCTTTATCCTTTAGCAGAATCTTTTACAACCAATAGACCAAGTCTTAAAAGAAACACGGAGGATTGAAATTATTTTTTTTGTTTGTTGTTTTTTTGTTTTTTTTTTCAAAATGAAGCTCCACGTCCCACGGGACCAGACCAACTTGATTTCCTCTGGTTTGTTGCAAACTCCTGACAATCTTTGCAGCAGATTGCCGCGTCACATTCCCCGAGGGGTAATCCAGCAGAAACTCCTGGCTGAGCTCCCTGGGTGGGGTCCAAACTGTCTGAAACAATCAGCCGCTCTCTGGCAACATGTTCACCTAATATGGGCCGAATGTTTGCCCTGCAGTTCCCTTCCTGTCGGGGGATAACGACACCACCAGAGTGTTTCTCAGTCCTCCTGCAGTCTGGACACGTAAGACGTGTTTACACGGAAACACAGAGCAGGTTTTAAAAGGGAGAAGTTGTGAATCGTTTTTGCACGAACAAGGAGAAGTGAAGTTTTGAATGTTATTTAATTTAGTGATCTTCACTTCCCACTGATGGAGGGACTTCCTTAAATGGACAAACGTCTTCCATGCTGTCAGGGTGCAGGCGTCACCTGACAGGAAAGGCTTTTTCACAGAACTCGATTTGGAGAAAAACCTACCTGTGGAGAAAATATCCGCAGCGACCGCCAGAAAAGCATCGGACACCACGCCTTCTGACGCCACCGTGATGTTCAGCTGTCGTGCAACGTTACGATACACATTAGGACGAAGGTATTCCAACTCGTCGCCTGAACGAGACAGAACAAACATATTTGTCATATGAAAGCTGAAAAACGCAGGATGAGAACAAAACAGTGGAGCATTTTGAATCTTGCAAATATACAACAGAATAAACGCATACATTATTAGACAACATCAAGCAAAGCCATAGGTTTTAAAGAGTTTGAGCAACTGTTTATAAGCTGTTTTTTAACTGTTAAGAAAAGAATAGTTGAGTTGACGCGACTGTGCAATAATTGTGAAAAACTTTTTTTTTCTTTTTGTTCTCCAATAAATCAAGTGTCTTTGGATTATTATTTTTCTCTTTGAGACTCAAAATATAATCACACATTAGAGCCAAAAGCAACTCTTGACCTCATGAACACTGTTAGTAAAATAAAGAAATATGCACATAAGCTCCAGAAGCTGCACTGCATGCCTGTGAACATTTTGAAAGTCATCGTATCTCCAGTTCTTGTCATAATGTGAACTGGATTTTCCCGCTGATGCGTCACCTCTGATCTGAAAGGCTTCATCAGTCTCATCTGATCTGGTGACTCTATATCTATGTTGGTAGGATCATTCATTTCTAGAGTAAAAAGTTTAAACCAGGTTAGAGTAAAGGTGAGAATATCAAGGTAAACCATACAAGTTGCAGCGTTACTATCGATGTATTGATGAACTTGTGGTTTATTGTTGTTGTTATTGTTGTCATTGTTACATCACGTTGTATTTCCATATTCCTACTGTGACCAGCCCTCATTCCTTGTGCTTAAAGCCGAACTCGTCCAACCAGCAGCGTCAACAAGAAGACAGTCAGTCAGCAATAACCCTTCATGTGCATCACTGAAATCCTATGAGCAGGTTTACACAACAAGTGTAGAATCTAAATGCACAAAGTGGAAACGCAGAAGAAAGATGCCATATTGTGTGAAACAATAAATAGTGTGTAATGACTTCATTGGGGTAGATTTGTCTGTCTGTATCCTGCTACTGCACAGATTTTGTTATTTCCACCACAGATAGCTGTCAGGCCCTGGAAGATTGAATTAAATGGGAGGTGATCTAGAAACGTATTTCTGAGTTCAGCCATCCCTTGGTGGACTTCATACATCTCTGATTGCTCTTGTAAAAAATTGTTTATATTTTTAATTTAGGTTTGATTATATATCGATAAAGTCGGCTGTCTAAATCACACTCTCGTGTTGCAAATACTGAACAAATAATTTTAGTTGGGCAGCTTAGCAGTCGTCGTAACTAATATAATTGAAAGGTTAACATAGTGAGTGTGAATTACACTGTCTTAAAGCCAACAAATTCCTTATTTAAATGTCTGACAACTGTTGATGATCCAGTCGAGGCATGTTGATGGAGAGCCGGAGGTCTGTCTCTGCAGTGACCAGCTCATAGCAACATGATCTTAAAGTAAGTCAGGAATATGCTGTAGATACTTTCATTGTCGCTGCAAAGTGACTTCTGGAATCAATTTAGTGACGTTTTTAAAGCTGCATTTGAACTCTGACTTTTATTTCAAGCATGTGCAGCTCGACACGCCACCGCAGTCTCTTTACCAACCACTAACAGAGAATATGGAAATTGTATACAGTTTGTATTGTTAAAATTTGACTGAGTGGTTACAAATACAAGGTTTAATAGTGTGAAGAACTTACGAGACACATCTGGTTAAATAATTGCATTTTCATCAGAGTATTGCTGGATAACTGCACAAGGACTGAAAGAACAAGTTATTCTTCAAATGTTTATTTTCCTCCAAAAACAGTTTCAAAAATAAAGATGAGTTCTTCAGTCTGTTTTTTGTTTTGTTTTTGTTACTTCCAGTAAACTGGATAATTACAACAAATGTCACTTTGCTCTTTGTAACAATGAAGCAAGTTGTTAGGTTCCACTTTTTAATCGTTTTTTCCGGGATTCCAGTCACTGTCCGGTGCCTCTGCAGACATTGTAATTACATGACTGGCAATGACACGTTTCTGGATTATTACATGGCAACGTGCCGGAGTCTCCACCTCAAACAAACAACCATCAGAGCTCACAAACCTGATTTGACCTGAACAATCAATGAATGTAGGATCAATTGTATTTTTCTTAATTGTGGCTCACAAAAGCCCATGAATACATTTACATTGTCTTGAAGGAATTTTATGAAGCAGTACAATCTGTGAACCTAAATCTCTTTCGTGTTATTAATGGTATTTACAGACATTGGGGTCTTGCTGCTGGGGGGCCACACTGTGGGCTCCATGTGCTCCAGTCCTTCAATGATTGCTTACATAAGATCAAGGGATTGAGCAACAATTAACTAACCAATTGAAATCACTCCAAACACTGAATTACTGGGGTTCAAGCATCACATGTATGTGTCTGCTGATTGAAATAGGAAACATTCATTCATTTACATCAAATGTATTATCACAGGTGAGGATGGCTTTTATTTTTAACAGCTCTCACAATAGTTACAATTGTTTCACAAATGTTGAATGCTTCATTTGTGATCCTTGTGAAACCATGTGAAGTTTGAAATAGAAGTACGACGAAGAAATAGAAGTTTCTGGTTTAGATTTTCAACATTACGCATTGGTAAACCTGTGAAACTATTGGAGTCTGTCGAGACTGTATTTATTTACCAGCCTCCACAGTGATTGATTGGCCTTGTTCATGTTTTATTTACGACTCAATGGGGATTCATTGGAAGTTTATTTATGTTCTGTTTATACGCCTGATTTAAAAAGACACACACCCACACACGCGCACACACTCACCCAGCCACAGGATGACGGAGGAGACGTCCCCCAGCGCGCCACCTGACGCGGCCAGGCCGTGCTCGGGTTTGGACCAGCCGATCCCGGCTCGGTTCAGTCTGGAGTGGATGTAGTCCCGGCACAGCGCTTTGGCCTGGGACACCAGCTCCTTGTCGGTGGGCGAGCGGTCAAACACTTCGGCTGCGAACACAGACGAGCGTCGCAACATCTCCATGCCCCGGCTGTCATCCGCTGAGGAGTCTCCGCACTCTCCCCCACCCCGCCCTCACCTGCCTCCCCCCACCTCGGTTTCGTTTCCTCAGGACGATGGGAACGCTTGTTGGGATTATCCTGGAGAACAAACACCCGGATTAGATTGTAGGCATCTTCTGACAGCCTGGATAAAACCTGCCGATGCGGACGCGCTGCGCTGAACTGGAGGCGCAGCGGGAACGTTGGACGAGTTCTGCGTGAATGTGGTGATAAAGTTAGTCGGTTTACCTGAGACGCTATGACGATGACTCAACCACACTGTCCCGCATATCCCGCCGCATTATGACTTGCCACCGAGCTGACAAGTGCCTCTGATCGGTGAGTTTTAGGCAGGAAAGCTTTACCGCCGCTCCGCGTAAAATATGCGCTGCGGAGCGGAGTGGGAGAGGCGCTCCTTCTAAGGACACTTATTGTGGAGTCCAGGGGCGGAGATACACCATCAGTAGCACAAGACACGCCCTCTGCCCCCCCCCCCCCCCCTCCCCCCCTCCCCAACTCACACACACACACACACACACACACATACAAACCTGCGTATTTATTTACTCTTTCATCAATCCTTCAGCCCGCAATGGTACTTTCCGTAATCCTCCATCTTCCTGACATTGATCTAATCCAGAGGGTCCAAACTAAAGATCAATAGCTAAATGTGGCTCTCAAAACATTTTTTTATGGTTCCTGACAGTTATAAAACATGAATGACCTACATTGGGACACTGAACAATTTAAATGGCTTCATTTGGGTCAGTATTGTGTGAGATAATGTTTGAGTAAGTTAATTGGAAGTTGAATCGATTTTCTTGGTTTTAATAGAAGGAGACACATTTTATTGATCCTCCGGGGAAAAATACTTCTTTGTATTCAACCCATCCTAATTATAGTTAACACTGACTTGCCACAGAGCGGCACCCTGGGAGCAGAAGAGGTCAAAGGTCAGGCTCTAGGACCTTCACTGACCTGGAGGCCACCACTGCCTCTAACAGTCCACCAGTCATCTAGAAAATCTTCTCCCTGCAGTGCCCATGGCTCAGGGGTCACATTCATTACATCTTAAAGATCAGTAACAAGACGACATAACACACTTTAAATACACACCTACAAAACTATTGGAGTTAATTATGAAAAAATTCACCCACAATTCTTTAAGTTTGATGAAAATATCAACAGATTGACTTTAAATTGGGAAATCAGTTCAATGTCAACATCAAGCCATGCACCACAATGCCTCCGGGTGTAAATGACCTGGTGTCCTCTCTCTGTGCAAGTATCCAGTACATTTTGCATGTTTACCTCCAGTGTGGTTGAGATGCTGATGATACTTCACTCGAGTCTCAGTGTTTTTTCTATGTCCACAACAGAAATCCACAGTATAGAAATGAGCAGGAACAAATAGTTTTAAAATATCAGTCAATATTTTTCCTTACATTTCTTTCAATTTGCTTTTGATATTTTTGTAATTGACAAAGTCAGCAGGCATGATTGGACCCTCTGTGCATCCAGTTTAGCCTCCTTGACTAAATGTATGGCATCCCTGCTGTGGTGAGGACTTCAGCCTTTTGTGTATGTTTACACTGTGCGACCCTGAGTGAAAAACCCCTTATGGATCCCTGACCTCGCCCTGAACTTAGTCCAGAAGTTTACTATAGTGTGGGAGCGTGAGCCCTCTCTCACACAGCTGAAGCCATTTATTTTTTATTTCTTCACTATATTTCTTCTCATATGTTTGGGAAAGTGCAGTCCGTACTTATTATAGTGTCATATTCAATAAAACTTTTAATTTGTCAAACTAAGAAATATGTTCTCAGATGTAAGAAAAACAATCACGTGCATGTAAGATGTTGACTCATTGAGAAATTCTTGGTGTAATTAGCATTAGTATTGTTCCTATAATGACTCCCTGTATCTAATTCCTAAACATGTATTTAAACTATTTCCTGAGAAAAAGGATTTAATGACTAAATCCCACCTAAGACGTTGAACTGTGAAACATTATTATGATCCTCAACTAACTGCTTTAGGAGGGGAAATGTAGTTTAGGTCTATTTCTGTATAAAGAATGTTTTAGACTTTGTTTGTCCTGCAAGTGACTCTTGACACAAAGTTGTATTGCTTTTCAATTATTTACATTTGGTGACCTTTTCAGAGACACTTGAAATTATAGTCCTGTCATAAATCATGTGCTCAACCAGTTAAATCTCAATTGTGTCATTGTTCCAGCATATAAACATTATTGTGAGACTCATTCTGCTGAAGGCCTCCACCTCTGCAGGTTTCTTCCGGTTAAAGGGAAGTTTGTTTCTCTTCACAGAATCCTTTGCTTTGCTCATGTGGTATTGTTGATTTTTATCTGTTTGTATCTGTGCTGGAGAATTGAGTTGAGTTGAGTCGAGTCGAGTCGAGTCGAGTCGAGTCGAGTCGAGTCGAGTCGAGTCGAGTCGAGTCGAGTCGAGTCGAGTCGAGTTGAGTTGCTCACGTTTCTTGGTGTTTTTACTGTGGTAGTTTAGCAACATGGATGAAATACACATCCTCTAATCAACATATTATATGCTGTACATTTTCTACCCATTCTGAACTTACAGAGTTGCTGTGGACTGAGTTGTGAGTTGTTGTGGACTGTTTCTGGTCTTGTGCTTCTTGAATGTTGTGGTGACACACCTCCTTTGCTGGTCACTCAGAAATGGGAAGTTGCAGGTGACTGATCGCTGCTTCTGTGTTTTAAAACTTCAGACAGACGCAGGTGAGGCTCTTTCCCTGTGTTTCCACCGAATCTAACTAAGTACTGACAACGTATTTAACAATGCAACAAAACAGTTTGATCCACTTCACAGCAGCTTCTCATAATGTGAACCATTCATCAAGCTGAAGTGATTTCCAAACATGGAGGAAGTGAAACTTTCCCTGTGGTCTCTGGTTGACGAGTCGGTTTTACCTCATGACCCTGCAGGTGTTGCTGCTCTTTTCAGTGGGAGGAAACAGTGACGTGGTGCCTGTCTACTTGTTTTAACGTGCCAAGAGGGCAGATGACTTATTATGTGAGCCCTCTGTGACCCACTAATCCACGCTGATAAGGATTTAAAGCCAGCACAGTGTCAGACCTGTTACTTGGAACACACTGTTTTACGAGCCTGTCAAAGTGTTTGTGTGAAAGTATGGTCCTGAGACGGTCTATCACCCCAGATAACAGCACGGAGTGTAAAGTCCGATCAGTTTGTCATTTACACTCGCTGGGTGTGTGAGTGTGTTTTGGCAGTGTTGATGACCCGGCTGATGTGGATACCATGCGTAACTCGAGAGAGATCACACTCACACACACGCCTTCTCCACACCCTAACAGAAAACAGTTTGAGCAGATTTCCTTGGCTGACGAGCGGTAAGGGCATTCTGGGGATGCCGCCACACCCACAGCCTCTACTGTTTAGACATGCCTGAGGAATGCCCTGCTTTGTTTGTGATGGACTGACACAGCAGTTGCAGATCCACCTCAACCAGGAAGAGGACTTGAACAAATGCAAGGTTTCCCAGTCTTTATCCTCATTTGACAACATTGACAACGCTTTGCACCATGCATGTGAACATATTGTCCCATGTCGGTGAAGATGTTGGCATCACAGTGTGCTCCCTCTTCAGGTCAGGTTATACAGGTTCTACAGACAAAACTCATATACAGGTTGCATGCATTTATTATTGCTACTAGGAGAGCAACATGCTGAACTACTGGCTGGGAGTGTTCTGAAGAACACTTTATAAAGTGGCATTTCCCTGAAGGCGCACGGTGGAGCAGTGGTTCGCACTGCTGCCTCACTGTGAGGGGGTCCTGAGTTTATGTGTGGAGTTCCCCCCCCCAGGTCAAAACATGCATGTGAGGTGAACTGGTGACCCTAAATTGAACAGGATAAAGTGGTGTAGAAGATGGATGGATGATGATGATGATGATGATGATGATGATGATGATGCTTTATGCATCCCACAATGAGAGAATGTATTTGTTACAGCAGCATAAAAGGTAAAAAAAAAAAGCAATAAAGAGAAGCAAAATACAGATACAAGATAAACCACAATCTATTTCTACTATAAACCATTGTAACAATAAGCCTATAACTGAAGAGTGACTGTAGAAGTAAGTAAATGTGCAAAATAGATAAATATGTGCAAAAACGGCAGCAAAGTATGTGGGAAAGTTGAATGTTCTCCCAGCCTGAGATCATTTTATTGATAAATGCCACAACGTGTCATCATGTCTACTCCTTCCCTTTCAAAGTTCTCCAATTCAAAACAGCATGAGCATCTCTTCTCTATTTAAATAAAACTCGGAGTTGTAATATTAGTTTATTTAAGCCTGTTTTTGCCACGTGTGCTTTGAAGCCACAAAGAAGGTCGAGTTGGTTTTACACTCCTAAAAACACGTACAAAGCAGTCGTAAACGAATGTAATGGCCTGATAATATTCCGTTAGCACCAAACCCTGACCCCGGACCTCTGCTGGAAAATGTGTGGTTGTTGTACAATCAACCTGAAAGTAAAACCTCATTAACAAAGGTGCTGCTTTATGTAAAGAGTCATTTTGTGACTGAATGGAAATGGCTTTCAAGCTTGGGCGTGAGGTTTCTTTGTGTTTTCTAAACAAATCCTGAGTCATAGAGGAACTTAAAATTCCAGTGTTGCTGGATTGAGAAGGATAAAATGATAAGATGCTGCAACCCCAGAGCTCAGGAGTTTTTTTTTGTTTGTTTTTGTTCCAGCAATGTCTGGAGTAAACGTAATAAAAGTACTAATGAAAGTAGGTGAAAGGGTTCGAAGCCAATTAATAAACATATGTAGCTGAGTTGAATAATGAATTAATGAATAATAATAATACACAACTAATAAAAGCATGAAATTTGCTTTTCAATCAATCAATCAATCAATCAAATTTCATTTGTATAGCCCTTTACAATAACCCAGTGGTATCCAAAGTGCTTTACAACAAAGCTATAAAACAATGCATTAAGAAATAAATACAAGAATAATACATAAAAACAATAAATAAAACACAGGTGCTGACTGTGGGAGGAGCGACGGTGCTGCAGGTTGGTGAAGCCTTGCAGAAATTCATAAAAACAGAGCATACAGAATAAAATACACTGCCCCAGACAGAAGGCGGAGATCAGTAGTGGTGCGAATGTCGGGGGGCAGTTTGTTCCACAGTCTGGGAGCAGCAATAGCAAGAGAGCGTCACCCCACTGTTTATATATCCACCTTGGAATGTCTAGAACAGTGTTTTTCAACCTTTTTTGAGCCAAGACACACTTTTTTCTTTGGAAAAATCTGGAGGCACACCACCACCCGAAAATGTTAAAATGTGAAACTCTGTAGCCTCTATTAACAATATAAAGTCATTCTCATCAATGCTTTATCAACAGGAATCAAATAAATACAGACAAAAGTATTTCCCAATTTCTTTATTTTTATTTTGACTCCCTCAGTGTGAAACCTGGACCTGATGGATGAAGAGCTGAGATCCTGGTTTTCAAAAACTTCTCCATCACTGTCACTGACACAGTACTTTGATACAAGATGGTAGCAGGAGGTGGAGATGAACCACACTGACGTCTGTCACTTTCGATTTCAACGGCAAAGTTATGTGCTGCCCTCTAGTGGTGAAGAGTATTTATACATGATTACTCTGCAACACACTGCTCTCACAGTTGACAGCGGCTGTGAGAGTAAATTATTTTTTAGAGAAAAAAATGTGAAATTGGATAATTTCCCATGGCACACCTGACTATATCTCGTGGAAACACCAGTGTGACACAGTGGTTGAAAAACACTGTCCTAGACAAACACATCAGGGGTGGTTGGGGGTGGATGTGTTTAACAGCCAAACCACAGCAAGAGTCACATCACATTTGAAACACACACAACACGTCCACCCCCCCCCCCCCCCCCCCTGCTTTTCAATGAAGCAGAGGGAAGCTGAAAATATCTCCCAAAGGCATCAAATTACAGATGAGACATTTCCATGATGTCAAACAAAATTGTGTTTTATTTACATGTTTAAGTAACAGAAAACAAACAACAGGCTCCCAGAAAATGGCGTCTCTGGTTCACCATCGTGAAGCTCTTTTCTTCTTCTGTTGTTTTGCTTTCTTCTCTTGTCTTCTGGTCACAAACTTCTTTCCTTGTCCCAAATCTGAAAAACAAAATGTGTTTTGTGTTAAACAATGCTGGTTAAACAGCCTATCAACCAAGGTTAGTGTAGCTCTCTAATTAACTAGATATAAAATAAAGCCCATCTAACCGATCCAGTCACTTTTCAATGATGAATTACAACTTGTCTTGTCATTGAGGTGCTTACTTGGATTATTGTTGGGCTGGTTCTTTTCCGTCGGGTTGGAGGAGCAGTCAGAAGTGGTGACCTTTGCCTCCTCTTTATTAGGTTGTGGTGATCTTTAATAAGCAAGAGGGAAAATTGTTAGTTTCAGTTCAGTTAGTGTTTTTTCTTAAAATACTCAAACTCCTCAGAGCGGTAGAGTTTGGACAAATACCTGTTGACAGAGGCTGGAGGTTGTTGTGAGATTTGTTGTGCCGGGGCCTGGTCCTGCTTGTTCAGGTCAGACTGACTATATTTGGACCAATATTTGCATCCGGGCCAGGTGATGCTGGCAAGTAGTGGCTCAATATAGTCAAATTCATAAGAACTGCAACTGTCGCACTCCTCCAGGGGTTTGCTGTAAGAGTTCACATTGGAACATTAATGATCATTACACTGAACAGCTTGCAAAAGCACAATGATGTTGAATATTTGTAACACTTAGCAGCTATTGTATTGGTCTGTTTGTTTAAAAGACTCAAAATCATCAGAGAGACGACGAGAGGACAAATACCTGTTGACAGTCTCTGCATGGTCCAACTCCTCCAGGTGTTTTTTGTTATTTGAAGACTTTTCTTCACTGAAGGTGATGCTGGAGAAAAGAGGCTGGATATATTCATCCTCCTCAGAGCTGCAACCGTCACACTCCACTACGTGTTTGCTGCAAGAATTCACAATGGAAGATTAACAATCATTACACTGAACAGCTTGCAAAAGCACAATGATGTTGAATATTTGTAACACTTAGCATCTATTGTATTGGTCTGTTTGTTTAAAAGACTCAAAATCATCAGAGAAAGGAAGTTAGTTTGTACAATGACGTTGAATACTTGTAGACACACTTACTCGCTGCTGTCCTTTTTGTCTTTGAGACAGTCCAATGTAAGGAAAGAATGGGAGACGACCTCGGATGCTGTGACCCTTGTAAAATAATCTGTGTTCAGCATCTGTCCCACCAGGTCCATGAAGTCCTCCTGGTCACACTTAACAGCTGGGTCATCGTGTGTGGGAATCACACCAGGGACCTTCCAGGGACAATAAAACAAGGCAAAAGGCCTTTAGAGACAGAACGGAACTTGTTCAGAAAGAAAAACTGTTTTCCAAGAAATTTCACAAACATTGAAAATGTCTTGAATTTGCTTGCGCAGGTTGTCCTGGGTCCATTCTGTTGACAGTGGAGGACTCATTTCACCTGGAGACTGAAGACAGGAAGGAATTGATTTACTACAGATGCAGAAGAAAAGTGAAAATACACAACTTTCACTGGTCAAACAGTCAAAAGAGAGACAGCAAACAGTACCTTTAAAGTCCAACCCTGGCCGAACCTGGTGCCGCTGAAGAAGTCCTCAGTCCGTGTGCAGTGGTCCAGCAGTTGGTTTGGCGGCTGTTCAATGACGGACACGATTTGTCTGACCTGTGGAGTCAACACAGTGTTGCAGCATACGTCCAAAAAGACACCAATATTGCTCTACGCATTACCTACTATTATAGGAGCACTAATTTGAGTTAGGACTCAATGCACAAAGTGTCTTGACATTTAAAAACATGTTCACCCTTTTAACAACTCAGTGCTTCAAAGCACTGAATAGAAACGGTTCCATGAATCACTGATTCCAACTCTGTCAAAGAGGTTTCAATGAAAGGAAGTGTATTATTTACCAGATCATCGTCATCCTCGGCTTGAAACAGTGGCCTTCCTGTGAGCAGTTCTACTGCCACGCATCCCAATGACCACACGTCGAAAGTGTAGTCAATGAAATTCCCCAGCAGAATCTCTGGAGGACTGAAAAAGACACAGGAAGGTGAGGATGAGGTGGTCTGATGAAGAACCTGAGAAGTCAGCTCACAGTGCAGATCCACATGTGCTCCAGATATGTAGTCCAGATGTGGTTCACATACTTGTAACACAAGTTGCCCACGTATTTCCACTGCTTCTCCAAGGGGTTGCGTATGGCCAGGCCAAAGTCAATGACTTGTACTTGGAGTTGTTCTGCATCTCGATCCACCAGCATGATGTTGCTGGGATTCAAGTCAGCATGAACAACTCCTGCTTCCTTCAGGAAACTCAGAGCTTCAGCCAGCTGAAAGAAAAGACACGACAACACTCAAAATGAAATGCATTTCAAAAGCATCACCATTTTTACTACCGTTTTAAAGAAGTAAAGCTACACGTCCATCTACAACCCTAAACACGCTGCAAATACTTTACTGTGTTTCATCATTTCTGTTCTCTGACTTTAAAATTCAAGCTACGTCATGGAAAGGAAGTTGCAGCTGGAGAGTTTTAGTAAACTAAAGCATGGAATCAGGAGATGTTGAACAAGATGACAAAACAAAGAGAAAAAGAAGAGAAGAAGGTGAAACCTGATGGAGAAGTGCTCTGATGTCTTCCAGTGGAAGCTTCCCCCGCTCTCCCAGGTAGTCTGCCAGACTGATGTCTAACATGGGGAACTCGATGCAGAGGCTTCCCTCAAACATGAAGGAAGCATTACAGGTGGCAATGTGGAACTCTTCTGCCCCCAAATCCTTGAGGTAGTTCAGTACCTTCACCTGGAACCACACAAGGCCACATGAAACCAACTGCTACATAAACATAGAGGCACCAAGTGAAATGGTAACGAGTGTTTTATCGTCTCACCTCCTCTTTCGCCTGTTGGATGAAGACACTGACTATTTTCAAAGCCACCACTTCATTTGAGGGTTTCTTCAAGCACCGGAGCACGGTTCCAGAAGAACCCTCGCCCAGGAGAGCTTCCACCAGATAATCACAGGTGGGAGATGAGATTATGGAGCCACTTGGGTAAGAACTGGAGTCCATCGCTGGTTCCTCAGCACCGACCGTCAGAGAACTATGAGAAATGTCTGCTCTGCTGCAGCCAGAGAGCCAAACATTTGGTGTGAGAGCAAAGCAGGCTAACAGTTAAAAATCACACATTAATATTCTGGGGTTAAGAAATACTAAACTTGTCTCTTCTCAGGTCTGTTTGTTTAAAAGACTCAAAATCATCAGAGATAAAGTTTGGACAAATACCTGTTGACAGTCTCTAAATGATCCAACTCCTCCAGGTGCTTTTCATTGGTTGAACACTTTTCAACACTGAAGGTGATGCTGGAGAAAAGAGGCTGGATATATTCATCCTCCTCAGAGCTGCAAGCGTCACACTCCACCACGTGTTTGCTGCAAGAGTTCACAATGGAAGATTAACAATCTTTACACTGAACAGCTTGCAAAAGCACAATTATGTTGAATATTTGTAACACTTAGCAGCTATTGTATTGGTCTGTTTGTTTAAAAGACTCAAAATCATCAGAGAGACGACGAGAGGACAAATACCTGTTGACAGACTCTGCGAGGTCCAACTCCTCCAGGTGCTTTTCTTCAGGTGAACAAGTCACTTCTGGAAAGAAATCTTCTTGCACCGAGGGAAACCCATGGCTTGTTCTTTCCTGGCCATTCTCCACCTCTTCATGCAGGTCCTTCAGCGCTTTTTCCAGAGCACCGATTTTCTCCTGCTCGTCATTCAGATTTTTCAAAAACATCGCTGCAACTCCCATCACCTCCGCCGCGAGGGTCTGTCTGTTGATAGTGGGAGCGCCACTAATGTACTGCAAAACACAAGCAAAGACCATCATTAGACCTGCTCAGTTTAATTTTTGCCTTAGTTACCTTAGAAAACGTTATTATGGTCTTCAATCTTCCTCTCATTTCATTTACATCCAAAATGACGTGGTTCTACTGGAAATACTTGTATTTAACAACAACTTACATTCAAAATCTGGACCACTCCGTGAAGCACATTCCCCTCTCCGGTCTCCATCTCTGGAAGCTGTGGTGGGACCGTCAAGTTGTTCATGGCGTTGTCACGACAATCTGCAGCAAATATTTGTAGAAGTATATTGTCAATTTTTCACAGAAACTTGACAATTGGTAATGTCACCAAATGTACTTTTTTGCATTCAACTCACAGTTTTGACGGAAATAGAGAATGTTTTCTGGAATCAAATCCTTGAGAAGAATCTTGCAATGGATGAAGTCTCTCAGAGAATCGCTGTCGTGTGTCGAACAATCGCTGGAGGATGAAGAACTGGAAATCGAACTGGAATCTGGAGGGAAACTCGTGACTGCCAACACTGAACGAAGCTGATCCGGACTGAAAGGAAAAGGCCAAATGGCTTCTATCTGCTGTCTGTCCTTTGATGTGTCCTTTGATGCATCCTTTGAGGGCCTCAAGGGGCGGGGCCTCGTTGGGGAGGAGCTTCGTGGAGATGATCAAAGGACCTTTGATCTTCTCCAATTTTTTAAAGAGCCCTTTATGACACATCAAAGGACAGATCGCAGATAGAAGCCATTTGGCCTTTTCCTTTCAGTCCGGATCAGCTTCGTTCAGTGTTGGCAGTCACGAGTTTCCCTCCAGATTCCAGTTCGACACACGACAGCGATTCTCTGAGAGACTTCATCCATTGCAAGATTCTTCTCAAGGATTTGATTCCAGAAAACATTCTCTATTTCCGTCAAAACTGTGAGTTGAATGCAAAAAAGTACATTTGGTGACATTACCAATTGTCAAGTTTCTGTGAAAAATTGACAATATACTTCTACAAATATTTGCTGCAGATTGTCGTGACAACGCGATGAACAACTTGACGGTCCCACCACAGCTTCCAGAGATGGAGACCGGAGAGGGGAATGTGCTTCACGGAGTGGTCCAGATTTTGAATGTAAGTTGTTGTTAAATACAAGTATTTCCAGTAGAACCACGTCATTTTGGATGTAAATGAAATGAGAGGAAGATTGAAGACCATAATAACGTTTTCTAAGGTAACTAAGGCAAAAATTAAACTGAGCAGGTCTAATGATGGTCTTTGCTTGTGTTTTGCAGTACATTAGTGGCGCTCCCACTATCAACAGACAGACCCTCGCGGCGGAGGTGATGGGAGTTGCAGCGATGTTTTTGAAAAATCTGAATGACGAGCAGGAGAAAATCGGTGCTCTGGAAAAAGCGCTGAAGGACCTGCATGAAGAGGTGGAGAATGGCCAGGAAAGAACAAGCCATGGGTTTCCCTCGGTGCAAGAAGATTTCTTTCCAGAAGTGACTTGTTCACCTGAAGAAAAGCACCTGGAGGAGTTGGACCTCGCAGAGTCTGTCAACAGGTATTTGTCCTCTCGTCGTCTCTCTGATGATTTTGAGTCTTTTAAACAAACAGACCAATACAATAGCTGCTAAGTGTTACAAATATTCAACATAATTGTGCTTTTGCAAGCTGTTCAGTGTAAAGATTGTTAATCTTCCATTGTGAACTCTTGCAGCAAACATGTGGTGGAGTGTGACGGTTGCAGCTCTGAGGAGGATGAATATATCCAGCCTCTTTTCTCCAGCATCACCTTCAGTGAAGAAAAGTGTTCAACCAATGAAAAGCACCTGGAGGAGTTGGATCATTCAGAGACTGTCAACAGGTATTTGTCCAAACTTTATCTCTGATGATTTTGAGTCTTTTAAACAAACAGACCTGAGAAGAGACAAGTTTAGTATTTCTTAACCCCAGAATATTAATGTGTGATTTTTAACTGTTAGCCTGCTTTGCTCTCACACCAAATGTTTGGCTCTCTGGCTGCAGCAGAGCAGACATTTCTCATAGTTCTCTGACGGTCGGTGCTGAGGAACCAGCGATGGACTCCAGTTCTTACCCAAGTGGCTCCATAATCTCATCTCCCACCTGTGATTATCTGGTGGAGGCTCTCCTGGGCGAGGGTTCTTCTGGAACCGTGCTCCGGTGCTTGAAGAAACCCTCAAATGAAGTGGTGGCTTTGAAAATAGTCAGTGTCTTCATCCAACAGGCGAAAGAGGAGGTGAGACGATAAAACACTCGTTACCATTTCACTTGGTGCCTCTATGTTTATGTAGCAGTTGGTTTCATGTGGCCTTGTGTGGTTCCAGGTGAAGGTACTGAACTACCTCAAGGATTTGGGGGCAGAAGAGTTCCACATTGCCACATGTAATGCTTCCTTCATGTTTGAGGGAAGCCTCTGCATCGAGTTCCCCATGTTAGACATCAGTCTGGCAGACTACCTGGGAGAGCGGGGGAAGCTTCCACTGGAAGACATCAGAGCACTTCTCCATCAGGTTTCACCTTCTTCTCTTCTTTTTCTCTTTGTTTTGTCATCTTGTTCAACATCTCCTGATTCCATGCTTTGGTTTACTAAAACTCTCCAGCTGCAACTTCCTTTCCATGACGTAGCTTGAATTTTAAAGTCAGAGAACAGAAATGATGAAACACAGTAAAGTATTTGCAGCGTGTTTAGGGTTGTAGATGGACGTGTAGCTTCACTTCTTTAAAACGGTAGTAAAAATGGTGATGCTTTTGAAATGCATTTCATTTTGAGTGTTGTCGTGTCTTTTCTTTCAGCTGGCTGAAGCTCTGAGTTTCCTGAAGGAAGCAGGAGTTGTTCATGCTGACTTGAATCCCAGCAACATCATGCTGGTGGATCGAGATGCAGAACAACTCCAAGTACAAGTCATTGACTTTGGCCTGGCCATACGCAACCCCTTGGAGAAGCAGTGGAAATACGTGGGCAACTTGTGTTACAAGTATGTGAACCACATCTGGACTACACATCTGGAGCACATGTGGATCTGCACTGTGAGCTGACTTCTCAGGTTCTTCATCAGACCACCTCATCCTCACCTTCCTGTGTCTTTTTCAGTCCTCCAGAGATTCTGCTGGGGAATTTCATTGACTACACTTTCGACGTGTGGTCATTGGGATGCGTGGCAGTAGAACTGCTCACAGGAAGGCCACTGTTTCAAGCCGAGGATGACGATGATCTGGTAAATAATACACTTCCTTTCATTGAAACCTCTTTGACAGAGTTGGAATCAGTGATTCATGGAACCGTTTCTATTCACTGCTTTGAAGCACTGAGTTGTTAAAAGGGTGAACATGTTTTTAAATGTCAAGACACTTTGTGCATTGAGTCCTAACTCAAATTAGTGCTCCTATAATAGTAGGTAATGCGTAGAGCAACATTGGTGTCTTTTTGGACGTATGCTGCAACACTGTGTTGACTCCACAGGTCAGACAAATCGTGTCCGTCATTGAACAGCCGCCAAACCAACTGCTGGACCACTGCACACGGACTGAGGACTTCTTCAGCGGCACCAGGTTCGGCCAGGGTTGGACTTTAAAGGTACTGTTTGCTGTCTCTCTTTTGACTGTTTGACCAGTGAAAGTTGTGTATTTTCACTTTTCTTCTGCATCTGTAGTAAATCAATTCCTTCCTGTCTTCAGTCCCCAGGTGAAATGAGTCCTCCACTGTCAACAGAATGGACCCAGGACAACCTGCGCAAGCAAATTCAAGACATTTTCAATGTTTGTGAAATTTCTTGGAAAACAGTTTTTCTTTCTGAACAAGTTCCGTTCTGTCTCTAAAGGCCTTTTGCCTTGTTTTATTGTTCCTGGAAGGTCCCTGGTGCGATTCCCACACACGATGACCCAGCTGTGAAGTGTGACCAGGAGGACTTCATGGACCTGGTGGGACAGATGCTGAACACAGATTATTTTACAAGGGTCACAGCATCCGAGGTCGTCTCCCATTCTTTCCTTACATTGGACTGTCTCAAAGACAAAAAGGACAGCAGCGAGTAAGTGTGTCTACAAGTATTCAACGTCATTGTACAAACTAACTTCCTTTCTCTGATGATTTTGAGTCTTTTAAACAAACAGACCAATACAATAGATGCTAAGTGTTACAAATATTCAACATCATTGTGCTTTTGCAAGCTGTTCAGTGTAATGATTGTTAATCTTCCATTGTGAATTCTTGCAGCAAACACGTAGTGGAGTGTGACGGTTGCAGCTCTGAGGAGGATGAATATATCCAGCCTCTTTTCTCCAGCATCACCTTCAGTGAAGAAAAGTCTTCAAATAACAAAAAACACCTGGAGGAGTTGGACCTTGCAGAGACTGTCAACAGGTATTTGTCCTCTCGTCGTCTCTCTGATGATTTTGAGTCTTTTAAACAAACAGACCAATACAATAGCTGCTAAGTGTTACAAATATTCAACATCATTGTGCTTTTGCAAGCTGTTCAGTGTAATGATCATTAATGTTCCAATGTGAACTCTTACAGCAAACCCCTGGAGGAGTGCGACAGTTGCAGTTCTTATGAATTTGACTATATTGAGCCACTACTTGCCAGCATCACCTGGCCCGGATGCAAATATTGGTCCAAATATAGTCAGTCTGACCTGAACAAGCAGGACCAGGCCCCGGCACAACAAGTCTCACAACAACCTCCAGCCTCTGTCAACAGGTATTTGTCCAAACTCTACCGCTCTGAGGAGTTTGAGTATTTTAAGAAAAAACACTAACTGAACTGAAACTAACAATTTTCCCTCTTGCTTATTAAAGATCACCACAACCTAATAAAGAGGAGACAAAGGTCACCACTTCTGACTGCTCCTCCAACCCCACGGAAAAGAACCAGCCCAACAATAATCCAAGTAAGCACCTCAATGACAAGACAAGTTGTAATTCATCATTGAAAAGTGACTGGATCGGTTAGATGGGCTTTATTTTATATCTAGTTAATTAGAGAGCTACACTAACCTTGGTTGATAGGCTGTTTAACCAGCATTGTTTAACACAAAACACATGTTGTTTTTCAGATTTGGGACAAGGAAAGAAGTTTGTGACCAGAAGACAAGAGAAGAAAGCAAAACAACAGAAGAAGAAAAGAGCTTCACGATGGTGAACCAGAGACGCCATTTTCTGGGAGCCTGTTGTTTGTTTTCTGTTACTTAAACATGTAAATAAAACACAATTTTGTTTGACATCATGGAAATGTCTCATCTGTAATTTGATGCCTTTGGGAGATATTTTCAGCTTCCCTCTGCTTCATTGAAAAGCAGGGGGGGGGGGGGGGGGGTGGACGTGTTGTGTGTGTTTCAAATGTGATGTGACTCTTGCTGTGGTTTGGCTGTTAAACACATCCACCCCCAACCACCCCTGATGTGTTTGTCTAGGACAGTGTTTTTCAACCACTGTGTCACACTGGTGTTTCCACGAGATATAATCAGGTGTGCCATGGGAAATTATCCAATTTCACATTTTTTTCTCTAAAAAAACATTTGCTCTCACAGCCTCAGTGTGTTGCAGAGTAATCATGTATAAATACTCTTCACCACTAGAGGGCAGCATAGAACTTTGCCGGTGAAATGTAAAGTGACAGACGTCAGTGTGGTTCATCTCCACCTCCTGCTCCCATCTTATATCAAAGTACTGTGTCAGTGACAGTGATGGAGAAGTTTTTGAAAAGGAAGAATGTGAACCAGGATCTCAGCTCTTCATCCATCAGGTCCAGAAAAGAAAAAAAACAATCCACACTGAGCATATGCGAGAAGAATCTCCAGCTTTTAACTTCACAGTAGACCTGGTTTCATATGGAACAGCCTGAACCAAATTCCTTATCCAGCCTCATTAAAATAAAAAAAAAAATCCCTGATCCAGTGGTTGAAGTAGAAATGACTTATTTTGACACTTTGAATATGATGTGGTAAAATACTATTATAATCTGATAATCAGATACACTAATACAGTGTTTTTCAACCTTTTTTGAGCCAAGGCACACTTTTTTCTTTGGAAAAATTTCGAGGCTGTTGGAATTCGTACCTGTGTTCCCCTGAATTCCTGCGTGTTCGTTTGATCCGGGAGAGGCAGAAACAGTTAATTTCTTCAATAGTGAATTTAATAATCACACAAACAAGAGATTACAAAAATGCATATTAGATTACATAATGCTACAAAATTCCATATATCAGAGATTACATAATACGAGCTCGGACCGTTCTTCCTTGCAGACCCAAATGTGCAGGCTGGGTCTACAGTGAAGAATGGCACAACTGCAACACGGGGTTCATATTTATACATTTGCATACGCCACCTCAACCTCACATTGGTCAGTTCCTCGTGATGTATGCGTTGCTCTGGTGAAGTTGCTATTCCTTTGTCTTCAAAACTGCTTCAAACTGGTTCTTCTCTGAGCTCGACGTTCTGTGGGACAAAGTGACCTCTGACCTCTTATCTGTCCATCCAATCTTACCTTGACCATGTTTCAGCAAGTGGAGCACTGAGGAGACGTCGCCAACCAACTTGGAAAGTCCCTGAACATGGATTTAGAGCCGTTATTCCCAACTTAGGAGTGGGAGAAACTCCAGCTGTGTAGAAACACAACTGAATACAATATGTTTAACTTCTATATTCCTTCAAGGCACACCACCACCCGAAAATGTTCAAATGTGAAACTCTGTAGCCTCTATTAACAATATAAAGGTTAAGTTTCGATTTCAACGGCAAAGTTATGTGCTGCCATCTATTGGCGAAGAGTATTGTAGCATCACGGAGTTGGTCGCTGCAGGGCATGATGGGAGTTCAGGTTATGTATTGCCGGAGGTTATTGAGGGTTATTGTTGGGGTTGTTGTGTGTGTTGGTTTGTGCTTGTGTTGTGTTTTTGTTCCTCGGTTCAGATAGTTAATTTTTTCATCTAGTTTGGTTTGTTGGATGTCGGTGGTCAACCATGAGTGAGAAATGTGTTGTGTGGAGTGTCATCCTGTTATGAAGTTCTGTTTGCATGTGTTCATGTCAAAGTAAAAGCCTCTGATGATCAGCTTGCAGAAAAGTATCTCTTCTCAGCAATTCATTGCTGCTCTCACAGTTGACAGTGGCTGTGAGATCAAATATTTTTCTAGAAAAAATAAAGGTGAAGAGTATTTATTCATAATTACTCTACAACACAAATGTTTATTTAGAAAAAAATGTGAAATTGGATAAATACCTACGGCACACCTGACAAATATCTCACGGGGCACAGTGGTTGAAAAACACTGGCCTAGAAGAAGCTGCCCTGGAGAACACAGGGCCCTGCCATGGTCACGTACAGTTAAAATGATTTTGCGGTCTTCAGGTCTCCAGACAAGATGTCTAAGTTTGGTGAGGTTGCTTTCGAAATGATGATTTTACTTTACTTTTTAATGAAATTTAAAGGCCACTTCTCAAAGGAGGGTTCTTCCAAAAAGTGACTGATAAATGGGTAGGACTGAAGAGCTTCACAAACCTGTTAAAGCATCTTAAAATCAACTGAAGTCAATGCAGCAGCTCAAAACTGGCTGTAAAGTGTTTTCTCTCTATGGATCTGGTCCTCCACGACAGAGTGATGCAGAGTGTTGTAACTGACCAAAGTTTTTCAAAAGCGTAAGTGTTTCTGGGTTTGAGAGCAGCGCCGGCTCTCTGGAGTGTTTTTGAAGTGATAAAATCCAGTTTTCATTATACTGTATTTCTAATTTGCGTTTAAAAAATTAGAGATTTGAAGTAAAGAATTTTTTTTTCTTTATTGACAGGATTTTGGGACAGTTATTAAGATCCAGGTTTTGTTGTAAAGAAAGTTTTATTGCATTAAAACATTCAATATTTAAAATCCAGTTAAAACGGAAAATAAATCAAGTGGAAACTGAACTGATGTCGTTCCTCCTGAAGACAAAGTGGCAGCTTTTAGAAATCAGACCAGGACTTTATCCTGGAGACGGCGCAATATATTTTATAGCTTTTAAATGAACATTTGAGGTTCAAAACTCATCACACAGATCAAATACACACTCTAGTTAAAGTACTGAAAAAGAAATTAAACTGAAGCCAATAATTCACAATGCTCAGAATGTATCCGGCCCCAAAAAATGAGTTTGAAAAAGAAGTAGGAATTAATCATTTTAAAGGCAGGTTGTTGGTAAAAAGTCAGAGCTTTTGTTTCAAATTCAGTTCAACAAAGATGAATTTGCTGAAACAAAAATATATTCAGTCTGATGGTTTAGAATCAGTTTGACTGTTTCAATGTATTGACATTTTTCATATATGTTTTATGAGCCCGTTTTGTCTGGAACCTGAATGCGCTGCTGCTTGTCTTGGCCACGACACTCTTGAAAGATATTTTTGATCTCAATGAGGTTTGTTCTGGTAAAATAAAGGTCAAGAAGAAGGTGCTAATGCTAATCTACTGGCAGTAAGATGCTTCCAGGTGTTTTAATGGGCTGAAACAGACTCTGCCCGTCAGTTCTGACCCGAGCTACATTACATACATACAGAACATCTTATTTTGACAATCGACAACAGGACAAAAGAGCTTTGGGGCTGCTTGAGTTGTGGTGTTATTCAGAGACATATACTTTATTACTATACTTCATTATGAAGACAAATCTGTCCTGCAAGATGAATGGATGGATGTTGACAAAGAGCTGATCTAGAACAAGGGTCGCAACCTTTAATGCTCAGAGAGCCATTTGGTTTCCCACTGAACACAACACCCAGAGTCACAGACACCTTATTTTGACAGTCCCACAGGAAGACCATGCCAGGAGGACACTACACACAAAACCTTCTTCACTGCTGGTTGACAACTTACAACTAATAAACTAAACTACATGAACTAAGCAACAAAAACACAACACAACACAATTATTACCAACACTACAAACCTAACATAACCCCCAATAATTACATTTAAAACACCACAAACAGAAACTCCCATAATGCATTGCAGCTCTCAGCTCCTTTATTGCTACACATTATTAAAATGGAAGATAAATGTGGAGATGTGGATTGTTAGAACCATGAGTGTGATGGTGTGTCTTTAATGTCCTGTAGTTGTTGTGGAATTCACTAGAATGTTCCGTCACTCTCAACAAGTCTGGAATGAACCTCCTGGAAGTGTCGGCCTTTACTGTGAAAGGTACAGGAAGCTCCCAGCTTCAGATACCAGTTGAGCTGCAATTCTACGTTCTTCATTGTTGCGTAATGACGTTACATCGCTGCGTCGTTCACAACCCTACATTTTACCACTCTTTGTAGCGGGACTGAGCTCTGGGTGGCTTTGCCTCCTTACGTCCCTCTCTGGGTGGCTTTGCCTCCTTACGCCCCTCTCTGGGTGGCTTTGCCTCCTTACGCCCCTCTCTGGGTGGCTTTGCCTCCTTACGTCCCTCTCTGGGTGGCTTTGCCTCCTTACGTCCCTCTCTGGGTGGCTTTGCCTCCTTACGTCCCTCTCTGGGTGGCTTTGCCTCCTTACGTCCCTCTCTGGGTGGCTTTGCCTCCTTACGTCCCTCTCTGGGTGGCTTTGCCTCCTTACGTCCCTCTCTGGGTGGCTTTGCCTCCTTACGTCCCTCTCTGGGTGGCTTTGCCTCCTTACGTCCCTCTCTGGGTGGCTTTGCCTCCTTACGTCCCTCTCTGGGTGGCTTTGCCTCCTTACGCCCCTCTCTGGGTGGCTTTGCCTCCTTACGCCCCTCTCTGGGTGGCTTTGCCTCCTTACGCCCCTCTCTGGGTGGCTTTGCCTCCTTACGCCCCTCTCTGGGTGGCTTTGCCTCCTTACGCCCCTCTCTGGGTGGCTTTGCCTCCTTACGCCCCTCTTTGGGTGGCTTTGCCTCCTTACGCCCCTCTTTGGGTGGCTTTGCCTCCTTACATCCCTCTCTGGGTGGCTCTGCCTCCTTACGTCCCTCTCTGGGTGGCTTTGCCTCCTTACGCCCCTCTCTGGGTGGCTTTGCCTCCTTACGCCCCCCCGGGATGAACTGCAGTGGGACCGAGGCTCCAGGAGCCACAGTGGAGGGACCAAAGAGCCACATGAGGCTCCAGGAGCCGCAGTGGAGGGACCAAAGAGCCACATGAGGCTCCAGGAGCCGCAGTGGAGGGACCAAAGAGCCACATGAGGCTCCAGGAGCCGCAGTGGAGGGACCAAAGAGCCACATGAGGCTCCAGGAGCCGCAGTGGAGGGACCAAAGAGCCACATGAGGCTCCGGAGCCGCGGGTTGCCGACCCCTGTTCCAGAAGAATGTCAGAGTTTATAATTAAAGCATCATATTGGACTCAGTGTTGGTAAATTAAGACAAAAACCAGAGAAAGTGATTGAAATGATGTTTTATTTGTTAGGCGTTTATTTCAATAACATGGGGGCTACATGGGGGGGGGGGGGGGGGGGGGGGGGGGGGGGGGGTGTGCTCAGGAGCACAGTCCTGAAGACTTCCTAAACAATAAATAGGAGAAACACACTGGATGTCAACTGTGCAACAAAGTCAGTCTCTTCCACAAACAGGATGTCCGACGCTTTACATGAAACCTCCATCAACACTTTGTCTTAAAGCTCCAGAGGCAGAGACAGGGACATGTTCAGCACACAAAAAGATAAAGATTCCAGTCTTTGTCAAAACATACGTTTCCCAAACAATTAACACGGTAGGGTTAGGCATCCTAAACACCTCGGCTGCGCCTCCCATGACGTTTACAGCCGCCCAACACGCAGCAAATACTTCATCAAGTACAGTTACATCAAAATATATATATATATATTTTTTTTTTTTTTTAGAGGGAAAACTCTTCCAACTTTCACACAGAGTAAAGTTTAAAGTCACAATGGTACATCCTTGAGCTGTCACCCCTATGTAAAACAAAAGCAGGACTACTTTGGGTATGAAAGAGAAAGGTATGACCACACTACAGAATCCAGAGCATGAGTCCCGGCTGCACCCTTTTATTAACCGCTAAAATGGAGTTTTCATTAATAAATACAGCTAGTACCATGGCTTTTGAAAGCTTCACTTCCTCCTTCCATGACTCGCATCGCCAACCTTCGCCCACATGTCATCCCCCCCCCCCCCCCGGCGTCCCTCTGACACTTCAGCTACTTCGACAGGAGCGAGTGCACACCTTTTACCGTACCTTCCTTGAACAACGTACTTTAATTCCTCTGTAGCAGCAGCAGACTGCGCCCTGTAAAGCTTCCGTCTGCATGTAGTGTAAAGACGAGCTACGATTTGAAGCCCCCTGTGCAGGAGTTGGTCCCGTAAAAACATTCTATCCCATCAGTCAGTCCTGTCATACTGAGCACTACACATGCAAAACAAACAAAAAAAGAAGATTGCAATGTACACGTCTCCCTTTCATTATATCCTGTATACTGGAGCAAATATTATTATCATTTACATCGTGAATTAAGCAAAATGCCCAGGCCGTTAAAAAGCTGAGAACTGTTAACACTTTAACCTGCAGTTATCTGTTTTTAGTTCTGCTTACAAACCAGACTGGAGAGTCCCGGGGGTCCTGAAGGCCCAGCCTCCAGGCGCACCACGCGCTACTGTTCAGTTTCCGTTCATCTCCATGGGTCCACCTTTCGGCACGAGCAGGCTCATCCGGCCGGTGGTGCTGGCCGCGCTCTTGATCACCTCCATCCACCTGCCGGAGGAGGACGGGTTCAATCAGCGCCGTCGGCGGCGAGCCGGGGGTCGGAGGACGGGGCGGAAAACGTACCTCTCGAAGGTGTACTCGCTCTCCGCTCGGAAAAAGTAGACGTGAGACTTGAACTGCAGCTTGAAGACGTACTCCTTGTGGATGTTGTCCGACTCCTCCGGCGTGCTGACCGAGTAGCCGAGCAGCGGGAGGCTGGCCAGCGGGAAGTCGTCCTGGAGAGAGAGAGAGAGAGAGAGAGAGAGAGACACTCGCCTCAGCTATGTGCTCTTTTCAAAACATTAATGGTTTTCTAGCATGAACAGGAAGTGACGCGACTCCCACCTGGTGAGTCTTGTAGAAGAACAAGCAGAAGTTGGTGAAAACGACCCAGAGCTTCTGCCAGCCGTTGCTGTTCTTGAACTTCCGCAGGAGGTAACCTGACAGCTGGTTCTACACAGGGAAAGGAAGGACACAATAAGAAGAATGGTTGCGACCCTCATCGTAATATGTGGATGAATAATGTCAGTGATGTGGTTTAGAGCAGTGGGGGGTGTTTTGTGTCGACTGCTTGGATTTCTGTAGAAAGTTTGAACTCTTCTGCTCTTTACGCAGCCGAGAAATGTATTATTCATGATTCTCTCACAGTGAGCCTACAGTGCTGCAAGTTCTTGTAATTTAACTCCAGCCTCAGACACTGACTGGCTGCTGTCCATGCTTGTTGAAATCGAGCCTCTAATGGCGTCCTCACACATGAGCTTAGTCTCATCATTTGAACATTTGGTCGCTCAAAGGGGCGTTTTTTGTGTTCTTTAATGGAATCATAGGTGACCACAGGGATCAAGTGTGGTGCTGTTCTGCTGCACATTACAGGTGAACAAGATGAAATGCTTCATTTTATTTTTGCTTTCCATCAGACTCCTCCTCTTCCACACAGTGACAGAATAAAGAGTCAGACGTTGCCGCCTGGTTGAAGAAGCCAGACAGATTCGTGCACTGAACAATGCAGGGATTCGACTTGAGCAGCAAACTCATCTTGACGTCTTTATAAGAATGACATTGATTCATTATGCATAAATGAGTGATTGTGCACAAAACTCCAGAAGCTTAGCGGTGCATACTTAGTTTACAGTAATATCATCAAGTCAGGACAAATACTACTGTGTAACAAATTATTGTTTTTAAGTTTCTGGAGTTTATGACACTGCTGTTATTCTGAGCATGCATTTAAAGGGAAAATACTGATCACTGTAGTCCAAACAAATTATTTGTTGAGTTAATGTAATTCAATCTTCACATTAAGTTGATTGACGCCCTTTTACAACATGTACATCATGCATTAGAATGAACTATTTCACTAAAGAGAAGCTCAATAAGCTCATGTTAATCGAACATATTTCTGATATGACAACTAAACATCTGTTTATTGATTCTTTTGGAGTTGTTGTTGCTGCGGTTCCAAATAAAATGGTTTACTTTTGCAGTTTTTACTCCGAAGTATTTAGGTTCAACCTTCATGCATATCTTTTGTGTTTTGACTCTTGGACTTAAAATGTAATTAAACATTGCAAGTTTAAGTGATTTGCACATCGTATAGAACCAGAATTGCAATACTTAATTCAACTCCCCATATAAAGAGTTGCCTTGTTGTCAGCCTCCATTAGTCCCGGGCTCTGTTAATAATGTGGAAAATCTCGGTGGCAAAGTTACAAACCAAACTGCAGAGTATACATCCTGAAGCGTTTACACAAACAGTTTCCTGCTTCAACCTGATCCTGGTGGCTGCTCTGCTTCCTCTGTCACACTTCAAACAATGTTGAAACCCCAGTTTCATTACTGTTTGTGATTGTTTCCAACTTTCACCATTTAATGATTGCTTTAGTGACGAGGAGTTGTTCATCTTCCTGCAGAAATCTGAGCATGAATTTATGTTTTTGGAGTTTATTTGCACCATTGTTTGCTGTTTTTTTTACTTTGTTTAAAGAGGCACATTCCAATACAAACATTTTGATCAACTGATTAAAATAAACACTAACAATGTTTGCGTCATGAAGCTTCTGCTTGGGTGGCTACAGTTCACTTATTCTATCAGCTCCAATTCTATGACTGATGGCTTCTAGGTTTTTTGGGGCTAAAAGATCAAGTACCTGGTTCATTCGCAGGTAATCAGTGAGCGACAGGTTCTGGTTTCGGTACCAGCAAACGTGTGTGATGGTGTTTGGCCTTTGGCCCTGACCGAGCAGAAAACGAGGAGGAAGTTCTGGCGAGATGGCCGGAGAGCCGAAGACTGAGAGCGGGGTGAAGAGACACAAGGGAGGGAAAGGGTGCAGAGATACGTGTTAGCCATGTTAGCTTCCAGGGGGAACAGAGGAGGACAGAGAAGAGGCGGCGAGGAAACTGCTCCATGTCTGTGGAGTGAAAACGTCAGTGGGAGAGAACAGTCCTTGCATGCACACTGTTACGAGAGGGGCAGCTGTCACACTCTGCAGTCCAGGACAGAAGCAAACTCTGTGAAACAGCAGAAACACAAGGGGGAGAAAAGAAGAGTCAAAAGGCTGAGAAAGGAAAGATGAGTCGCTCAGAGGAACCCTGAAGACACGTTTCTCCACCCAACGGCTGATGACACCTGATGTTGGTGTGTGTGTGTGTGTGTGTGTGTGTGTGTGTGTGTGTGTGTGTGTGTGTGTGTGTGTGTGTGTGTGTGTGTGTCAGTGAGGGCGGAGGAGGAGTACCTCCACAGCCAGGCTGTGATCAGACATGGACACACTGGTGTTGCGGTGCCAGCACACATGCATGGTTGTGTTGGCGCGGTGGTGTGTCTGCTTGTCCAGAGAGGTGCGGGAGGAGTTCATGTCGTCCTCCGACTCCTGCTCCAGAGAAACCTCGTCGGACGATCCTGATGGGGGGGGGGTTTGGAGGAGAGGGGATCAACTCAAAGGAAATTTCTTTTTTTAGGCTACGCGGAGGAAAACTAGACACGGAGACGGTGTTTCCACTTCAAGTGCTACTCTCATGAAGACCAATGGAAAGTTCTTACGGTTGGAGTGATCGTTGAGCCCAGCATCGAGGAAGATGCTGGTTTTCTCTTGAGACTTCTTGGACATGTCGATAGCCAAGTTCAGGTCCTCAATCCACTTCCCCATCTCCACCTTGGAGCTGGGATCACAAGGACGAGACACTGAAGTGTCATGGTTCACTGGGAGACGTGGTCACAGGGCAGGAGTCGCCTGTGGCGTTCCCACACTCACCTGGCCGCCACGACAACCGTCCTCTGAGCCGAGTAAATGGTGAAACAGTGGGGGACGGACCATTCGTTTTCACTTTCCTCCACCTGCAGACAAAGGACAGAATCCCCATGAGCCTTAGCAGAGTAAACAGCAGTCCACTGACGGTCCCGGGAACAAACACTCAATGCATTTGTTTGTTCTCTCCAAGAGGCAGGCCTCATTTCCTGTTATTGTTTTGAACATTTTGGAGGAATTTTCTAACGATATGCAATGCAATTTGTGGTGTTTTTATGCATTTAGGCAGGGGGATCGCAAAAGAGAAGCACAAACTACATTATTTAAACTAGTAGCCCCTAAATATCAAGCATATGACCACAGATAATAATAATAAGCAAATCAAAGTGGGTTTTTTTCATCTTATACAGGTTTATCTGATCATGCTTGTGGGGAAAAAGTCATTATATTGTTAGCATCCAAACAGGGGCATATTCATATGAAAACTGCCTGTCCAGAGTCAACTGCAGATAATCCAGGGGGACACACCACTTTTTATCAAACACTGGAAAAAACCTTTGTTCATCCCTTCACCGTATTTTTGTGGGAACATTTCTTCAGCCTAATATAATATCTGGTACCACATAATGATATTTTAAAGGGGTCAGATGTCAAAATTCCCTTTCTAAAGGTTTTCCAGCAGGACTACTCGTCTCCATACCTGCAACCCAGAAGAGAAGAAAGTGTGTCCTCTCTCTCCTGGCTTGTTTCAGGTTTTAAAAAGTGTGTTGCTCCAAGCAGCCAATCAGAAATCAAACCCTATATAGTGTCATCGGGGGTTTATCCAATCACAATCAAGGTAGGCTCCTCCCTTTGACTCCTCCCCCAATCAGGCAGCTCTGCTCTGGCACATGGCACCACGAGAGGAAGTACTACCTTCTCTTCCCAATATGGGAAGCAAAGCTGGATTTGGGGCATTAAAGGTTTAATGTGACGTTTATTTGACCAACGAAACCCGTGTGAAAGTGTTGAAAAGCTGTTTAATATGACTCCTTTAAAGGGCTTATGTCATTTTTGTTATCGCGGCACATTTGTAGGAATTTTAAAAAGATGGAATCTTTGGCAAATAAAGCTTTTTTTCCCAATTTGACTTCACTGCACTCAAAAGAATGCCATTATTTTTTGGAGGAAATGTTTGAAATGAGAATCCTCCTTTATTTCAAAATGTTGCATTTCCCCATAACTGTTCAAACTCAGCTGTCAGGTTAATTATAATAGGTAGGGAAAACAAGAGGAACAATATAAACAGTAATGATCAATAAATATTAGGAAAAGAAAGGAGGAAAAGAGTCAAAACAGTCAGCTTAAGCACCTAGATCTCAGGAAATAGAACTTGAAAAACACAGCTTTGATAAGGAGACACTTCTGTACCCTGTTTAATTTAGTTTTTGTTACTGGAATAACTTGTGTACATAACCAGCAACAGTTTTGACAAGCAGACACACGTGGTTGTGCATCTTGCGTGATGTCCTAGGTATGCTGTGTCTACACAGGCATGGGAGAAAGCCGGGAAGGGTTGGGGCGTCCGAGCTGGCGAGGCTCAGAGGACTTACCGGTGCATCCAGCACTATGAGCTGCAGCCAGGAGTGAAGCAGAGACACGCAGAGTTAGGAGACCCACGCCCTCCCTTCTCAACACATCGTAGGAAACGCTCATAACATCCTAATCCAACACATCTCATCCACACCTACAGCTATTGGACGGGTGTCGGGAGAGCTCAACTCACAATCATGCCGTGGAGGGGCAGCTGCCCGTGCACCTTGAACTGATTGGTGGCCGTCACGCCTTTACTCGTGTACAGAAGCATGTCCGAGAACTGCGGCGACAGAAGCAAAGGTTACACGCAGTCTGTGTATTAATGGGCACTAAAACAAGAACAGTCCGGCAGTGGAGTTTTGCACTAACCAGAAAGAACATCCTCTGCTGCAGCCCCTTCTTGGTGAGCTTGTACAGGCAGCCCTCTCGGATGAACTCCTGCACGCAGGCACACGCTGGTTAGACACTAGACTGCACAGTTTCTCTTGCTCCATCTACTGTCGGCTCTGCGTCGCTGCACTCACTCTGCCCGGCGTCGTCAGGTTGTCGATGCCGATCAGGTCTCTCTGCAGCTCCGTCAGCTTCTGGAAGTTCTCCAGGCGGATCAAGCTGCTCTGGAGCTGAGTGGCGATGTCTGCCACTTCCTTCAAAGCCTCTGCAGAGGAAGGAACAAGAAGCCAAAGCAGCGACATCAGTGACTTGTCAATGTATGTCAGATGAGCAGAGATGACAGCCAATCACTGTGTGAACCCAAAACATGGCTGTCTGGAGTCCCAGTACATCCAACAAGCACACAATGTTTAAAGTGACTAAAATCACTTTATATTTTCATTCTGGGGCATCAATATGTTGTTGTAGCTACATATATCAACCTTATTCAATCTTTAAATGTGTGTTGGGAATGTTGGTTTTTTCCCCCTCAATGTATTTGGTTTGACAAACAGCAGACATTGGATATTATGATTAACATCATTAGTAAAAACTTTTAGTAAAGTAAGAGGAGAACTCTAAATAATGGAGTTAAGAGTGTTTTATGGCTTTTCAAAGTGAAAACAACCCACTGCTGATACCAAAGATTTGGAAAAACTAGAAACCGTCCAATGTAAAGGCCTTTCCAGTAATAATAATAATAATAAGTAGTGAAGCAGGTGATACTACAGAAATCCTCTGGGACTCCTCGCACGGAACATTTAAAACCAGTCACTTCAGATTACGTCTGTTAATTGCTGCTGCTCGTGTTCTGCTGCTGAACATCCCACTGAACATAACACTGAACATAACACTGAACATCACACTGAACATAATACTGAACATAACACTGAACATAACACTGAACATCACACTGAACATAACACTGAACATAACACTGAACATAATACTGAACATAACACTGAACATAACACTGAACATAACACTGAACATAACACTGAACATAATACTGAACATCCCACTGAACATAATACTGAACATAACACTGAACATCACACTGAACATAACACTGAACATAACACTGAACATAATACTGAACATCCCACTGAACATAATACTGAACATAACACTGAACATAACACTGAACATAATACTGAACATCCCACTGAACATAACACTGAACATCACACTGAACATAACACTGAACATAACACTGAACATCCCACTGAACATAATACTGAACATAACACTGAACATAACACTGAACATAATACTGAACATCACACTGAACATAACACTGAACATAACACTGAACATAACACTGAACATAATACTGAACATCACACTGAACATAACACTGAACATAATACTGAACATCCCACTGAACATAATACTGAACATAACACTGAACATAACACTGAACATAATACTGAACATCCCACTGAACATAACACTGAACATAATACTGAACATCCCACTGAACATAATACTGAACATAACACTGAACATAACACTGAACATAATACTGAACATCACACTGAACATAACACTGAACATCCCACTGAACATAATACTGAACATAACACTGAACATAACACTGAACATAATACTGAACATCCCACTGAACATAACACTGAACATAACACTGAACATCCCACTGAACATAACACTGAACATAACACTGAACATAATACTGAACATCCCACTGAACATAATACTGAACATAACACTGAACATCCCACTGAACATAATACTGAACATAACACTGAACATAATACTGAACATCCCACTGAACATAACACTGAACATAACACTGAACATAACACTGAACATCCCACTGAACATAACACTGAACATAACACTGAACATCCCACTGAACATAACACTGAACATAACACTGAACATCCCACTGAACATAACACTGAACATAACACTGAACATAACACTGAACATAACACTGAACATCCCACTGAACATCCCACTGAACATCCCACTGAACATCCCACTGAACATAACACTGAACATAATACTGAACATAACACTGAACATCCCACTGAACATAACACTGAACATAATACTGAACATCCCACTGAACATCCCACTGAACATAACACTGAACATCCCACTGAACATAATACTGAACATCCCACTGAACATCCCACTGAACATCACACTGAACATCCCACTGAACATAACACTGAACATAACACTGAACATAACACTGAACATAACACTGAACATCACACTGAACATAATACTGAACATAATACTGAACATAATACTGAACATAACACTGAACATAACACTGAACATAACACTGAACATAATACTGAACATCCCACTGAACATCCCACTGAACATAACACTGAACATAACACTGAACATAACACTGAACATAACACTGAACATCCCACTGAACACAACACTGAACATAATACTGAACATCCCACTGAACATAACACTGAACATAACACTGAACATCCCACTGAACATAATACTGAACATCCCACTGAACATCCCACTGAACATCACACTGAACATCCCACTGAACATAATACTGAACATAACACTGAACATAACACTGAACATAACACTGAACATCACACTGAACATAATACTGAACATAATACTGAACATAACACTGAACATAACACTGAACATAACACTGAACATCCCACTGAACATCCCACTGAACATCCCACTGAACATAACACTGAACATAACACTGAACATAACACTGAACATAACACTGAACATAACACTGAACATAACACTGAACATAACACTGAACATAACACTGAACATAATACTGAACATAACACTGAACATCCCACTGAACATAACACTGAACATAACACTGAACATAACACTGAACATAACACTGAACATAACACTGAACATAATACTGAACATAATACTGAACATAACACTGAACATAACACTGAACATAACACTGAACATAACACTGAACATAATACTGAACATCCCACTGAACATAACACTGAACATAATACTGAACATCCCACTGAACATAACACTGAACATCACACTGAACATAACACTGAACATAACACTGAACATAATACTGAACATCCCACTGAACATAATACTGAACATAACACTGAACATCCCACTGAACATAATACTGAACATAACACTGAACATAACACTGAACATAACACTGAACATAACACTGAACATAACACTGAACATAACACTGAACATCACACTGAACATCCCACTGAACATAATACTGAACATAACACTGAACATCACACTGAACATAACACTGAACATCCCACTGAACATCACACTGAACATCCCACTGAACATAACACTGAACATAACACTGAACATAACACTGAACATCCCACTGAACATCCCACTGAACATCCCACTGAACATAACACTGAACATAATACTGAACATAACACTGAACATCCCACTGAACATAACACTGAACATAATACTGAACATCCCACTGAACATAACACTGAACATCCCACTGAACATAACACTGAACATCCCACTGAACATAATACTGAACATCCCACTGAACATCCCACTGAACATCACACTGAACATCCCACTGAACATAACACTGAACATCCCACTGAACATAATACTGAACATAACACTGAACATCCCACTGAACATAACACTGAACATAACACTGAACATAATACTGAACATAACACTGAACATAACACTGAACATAACACTGAACATAACACTGAACATAACACTGAACATAACACTGAACATAATACTGAACATCCCACTGAACATCCCACTGAACATAACACTGAACATAACACTGAACATAACACTGAACATAATACTGAACATCACACTGAACATAATACTGAACATAATACTGAACATAATACTGAACATAACACTGAACATAATACTGAACATCCCACTGAACATCCCACTGAACATAACACTGAACATAATACTGAACATAACACTGAACATCCCACTGAACATAACACTGAACATAATACTGAACATCCCACTGAACATAACACTGAACATCCCACTGAACATAACACTGAACATAACACTGAACATCCCACTGAACATAATACTGAACATCCCACTGAACATCACACTGAACATCCCACTGAACATAATACTGAACATAACACTGAACATAACACTGAACATAACACTGAACATAACACTGAACATCACACTGAACATCACACTGAACATAATACTGAACATAACACTGAACATAACACTGAACATAACACTGAACATAACACTGAACATAACACTGAACACAATACTGAACATCCCACTGAACATCCCACTGAACATAACACTGAACATAACACTGAACATAACACTGAACATAACACTGAACATAACACTGAACATAACACTGAACATAACACTGAACATAACACTGAACATAACACTGAACATAACACTGAACATCCCACTGAACATAACACTGAACATAACACTGAACATAACACTGAACATAACACTGAACATAACACTGAACATAACACTGAACATAACACTGAACATAATACTGAACATAACACTGAACATAACACTGAACATAACACTGAACATAATACTGAACATAACACTGAACATCCCACTGAACATAACACTGAACATAACACTGAACATAACACTGAACATAACACTGAACATAACACTGAACATAACACTGAACATAACACTGAACATCACACTGAACATAACACTGAACATAACACTGAACATAACACTGAACATCCCACTGAACATCACACTGAACATAACACTGAACATAACACTGAACATCCCACTGAACATCACACTGAACATAACACTGAACATAACACTGAACATAACACTGAACATAACACTGAACATAACACTGAACATAATACTGAACATAACACTGAACATAATACTGAACATAACACTGAACATAACACTGAACATAACACTGAACATCCCACTTCAAGCTGCAGTTTTTAGTGCAAAAGTGTAAACAGTCCATGATTCTATTTTATTTTTTCCTAGATTCCATTTTAGTCAAGAATGTCTTCACTGTCACACACTGACACTGGTTCTAATTATGTAAATGATTTGCAGGATGATAAAGTGAGTCAAGCAATGTGTTACTTGATTTACGTGACAACCAACTGCACAGGCCTTAGAAAAGGGATCTAGTTTAAAAACGTGTGTAAAAACCAGGGCGGCCCTGGAATGGAGCAGCGTCTCACAGCGACCTCCTGACCAAGTCGTCACAATGCAACTGTGATACCAGAGGAATGAAACGTCTGGATCTCCATCGCTGCAACCCTGGTTTTGTTCAGAGGCTCTTTACAGTCAGAATCAGGAAACCTGTTCTCTCTAGACCAACCTAGAGTCTCACAACCTTTAATGCTCAAAGAGCCATTTGGTCCCGTTTAACACTGAACGCAACACCCAAAGAGCCACATGCTTTTATTTTGACAGTCCCACAGGAAGACCACGCCAGGAGGACACGACACACTAAACCTCCTTCACTGCTGGTTGACAACTTACAACTAATAAACTAAACTACATGAACTGAGCAACACAACACAATTACTACCAACACTACAAACCTAACATAACCCCCAATAATTACATTTAAAACACCACAAACAGAAACTCCCATAATGCATTGCAGTTATCGGCTCCTTTATTGCTACACATTATTAAAATGGAAGATAAATGTGGGAGATGTGGATTGTTAGAACCATGAGTGTGATGGTGTGTCTTTAATGTCCTGTAGTTGTGTAATTCACAAAAAATTGTGCTCCTCTCAACAAGTTTGCAATAAACCTCTTGGAACTGTCGGCGCTTCACAGCGCTACAGTTTTCCTGTGAAAGGTACAGGAAGCTCCCAGGTTCATGTACCAGTTGAGCTGCTGTCCAGCAATTCTACGTTCTTCATGCTATTATTATTGCGTAGTCGCTGCGCCTACGGCTCCAGAGCCGCGGGTTGCCGACCCCTGGTCCAGCCTCACTTCACCACACACCTCGTTGTCGCGAAATTGACAACAACGAAACCCAAAACAGCAATTTGAATGAGTGAGTGAAGAACCTCACCCTTGCAGTCGTCGTGGTCGCGGTGGGAGGGCGAGTAATGTTTGCACAGTCGCTCCAGGATGAGCTTGTAGTGCATGAGGCGCTGGATGGGCTTGAGGAGGAAGGTGTTGAGGGGCAGGTAGCACACCTTCTGCAGCTCAAACTCCTTGTACACCGTCTCCAGCTTCTTCAGGCGCTTGGAGGCTTTCTCCAGCTCCGTCAGCACTTCGTCGTGCTTCTGCAGGTAGCTGGTGAACTCCTGAGGGCGGAAAGGCAAACGGCGCGGCGTACAGTCCGCTGGCGAAACCCCACAAGCAAGAAGAGCCGCCGGTGCCCGAGAAGCGACGGTCTTCCTACCTTAAGAGCACACATGTTCTTCAGCATCACGTCACCGATCCGTTGGTAGTCTCCCTTCACATGAGCATTCGAGCGTCCCTCCCTGAAGAAATATACAGATTGTGTCTCTTACGTTCGGCACGTGAACGGCATGAACGCAAGGAAAGAGACACGGGGACGGAGGAGGTGCACCCACCAGAGAGCCAGCCTCTGGTCCAGCTCCTTCAGGAAGCCTCGGTGGAACTCGTAGATGGGGTCGATGTTGGAGAACAGCAGGGTCATCAGGCCTTCAGGCATGGCGTTTTCCTTAATCACCGCACTGCGGAACCACTAATAGACAAAACATGACCATGACCACATGGTTTAGTAATAATAAAGCCAGATAAATATAAGAATCTGGTCTTGTTAAACTTTAAATCCAGCTAAACTTCAGAGGGGAAGGCAAACAGTGGAAGTTGAGAGTCGCATAGTATGATTTCAAGAACGCAGTCAGGTGGAAAACCTTCCAAGCTTTAACGTATATCACTTTTTTTTTTACTTATATTTTATTTATTTTCAGAACAACATGAACACAACACAACAGCAGGTACCAGTCAAACATGTAATCATCTAATTTATATATGTATATGACAGGGTTTTTAAAAGTTTATCAATGCGCATACATTTTGCACCCCCCTGGATTATACAACAGAAACCTGTCTTTCTTTCTTTCTTTCTTTTTATTCATTTCAGTCACGTTATTTTCTTTTTCTCAGATTTCATTAAGCTCATTTCATTGAATGTTTCCATAATAAAAAAAAGAACACAAGCAAGATAAAATGTACAATTGGTGCCCCTTTCTTTAAAAAAACAGTAACAGCAAGCTAAAAAATATACAAAATGGACTGATAAGCAATTTACAGAATATTCATTTCAGTCCCATAGCAAATCATGTAATTACAGCAGGAGCCAATCAAGGTTGCAGGTAACTTATTTTAGCACAGAAATAGCAACTGCGAGTTCACAGACACAAATCCTCTTTAATCAAATTTAACTTAATTATTATGACTCATAAGATTTTATTGTTTGACCATTTGAATTGTCTTTTAAAACATGTTTCACACGTGTTCATTTAATTCTCGACTTCAGGTTTTGGGCACAGTTGTGACAAATGTCAGTTAAAAAAAATGCTTGAGGAAGAGGAGACTCACCACAGTGATGACCTCAAGGTCTTTCAGGTACGTCCGCTCTGTGGTCAGAATCTCTTTGGCAATAAAGTAGGCCTTATCGGCGGGGTATCGCTGCAGGAAGGACACGGAGGATCAAGAGATTATGAGAGTGGGATTCTGGGGTCTGTGAGGTGAGCTGGGGGTGAACTGTTGGCAGCGTACCTTCCTCCTGCCCTCCTCCTCCTCCTCCAGCCTGGCATTGCCGCCCACCTCGCTCAGGATGGGGCTCTGCAGGGGGGACGGGGCCTGGCCCGGCAGACTGAGGGTGGACATCTGGAAGGAGGGCGACAGGCAGAGCGGCTCCTTGGAGATGAAGGGTGAGAGCTGGGGGCTATCCACCACCGTGTCTGCAGGACGGGGGAAACAACAGGAGTTTAAACTTCACAAGGTTTGCAATTTAATCTCTCAAGTCAAATATTAATAATGCAATTCAGAGTCTGCTGACAAATGAGAGCAACCCCGAGGGTTAAAGACCTCCACTCAAACAGGACCAACTTCGGTTTTTAAAAACAAGGGGTGGAGTTCAAAATCAACAATCAAGGTCTCCATCCACAAACGCACATCAGCGACACTGCTGTACACATATATACACAACTGTATATACGTAAATACCCAAGAAGACCCAGCGCCATCAACAACTGTTTTTGTGCTTCTTTTACAATTGTCTTATTTCCCCTGAGGGAAAAACATTTCAGACACAAACAACGCTTCATCACACGCAGCGGCCACAAATGAAAGGGGAGGCTGCCGGCCGGACCGAAGCAAGGAACGGTTCCCACACGTCTCCCCTCTTCTGCCATCGTTTCCAACATGACTGGTGATTAGAACGTAATTAACACAAGCCTGACCCCATGGCAGCGAGGTGGCTCGGTCGCTCCTCTCCCAGCCTGCCAGCTTTTCTACGCTTCGACAACACAACCAGAAGGCCAACCCAGCAGAGGAACGCCGGCCCACTCTCCTCCCTGAGTCATGGGTCACCACAGCTGTTCTTACACTTGTATTAGAGGGGAAGGAAAAAAAGAGAAAAGACCGAGGGGGAAGGCTGAGGGAGAGGGAAAGAAGAAGGGAAAAAAAAAAAAAAACTCGACCCGGAAATAATTGCTCAAGCAAAAAGACTGATCAGGAATGTGGCTTGTCTGGAGGGCAAATAGTTGTTTATATTTTATTTGACGGGCCCCATAGGGAACGTGTGCAGAGAGGAGGGCGGCTGCTGGCACAGCCACGGAAAGGACGGAGGCTTTTCTCTCTTCTTTTTTATGCTGTGAAATGACTTGGCACAGAGCCTGGCCAAACAGCGAACACACACTCGGCTGGAACTCGGTTGGAGAAATGTTGTGTACGAGTCCGTCCCGCCCCTCCCCCATCCCGCTAACAGCGTAACACCGACTCTCTGCAGACACACTGCCTTCAGGCTTCTAACTGCGCCAGCACTTATTTTGACGGCAGAAAGAGAAAAGATTTGAACAAATTAGAGAATGTTTGGGTTTAATAGAAGTGTGAACAGAGTCTTTTCTCTTTAATCTGAAACATTACAGGCGACCACTTGTGTATTCTCAGGTTGGCGTTGGTACTGCTGATAAAGCAGGTCAGTGATTCTATCGGAGGTCATCTGTTGAAGGCACAGCAGCGAGGAAAGACACAAACTAGAAGCACTAACCATTAAAAAATTACCATTTTCACATGTTGAATTGTTTTTCGGGAGACAAAAGTCAACGTGTCTAGATTCAGACTAACTCCTGAGCTGCAGAAAGGCAGTGAGACGTTCCAGTGAAATTCAAGAAAAAGGAAGGAAGGAAGTTCCCTGAGACGCTGTCTGACGCCACCAGGGTCTCCTGTCAATCACGTCACTACCGTCCCTCTGAGCTCACAAAGAATCTTAAGTCTGACATTCATGGTACCCAAAAGTGATTACTTTATTCTTGAGTGTAAAAAAAAACAACAACATACAAACATTAAGTACAAGTTGTTTATAATTAGTAAATATACAGGATTAAGTGATGATTACTTGGTGCCTAAGTGCAGTTAGCTAATTATAGTTTTCAGCCCATCAATGAATCTTTAGTTGAGAGGTGGCAGACATTTTTTCTTTTTCTTTTTTTAAAGCCATATAGACGAACTCTTTATCAGATAAATCAACTCTTCAAAATTTGCATCTGAAACAAAACGTCTCATGCTCTCTTCAGGCGACACAGAAAAACCCGTCCAGACCTGCGGCTTCAGAGAGATTTGTGTCTATCTGCCATCCTTCAAAATGAATATGAGAACAAGCCACTTCATTCATTCATTCATTCATTCACAGATATTACGGAGGAAATTAAACAAACACCTGAGATAAAGGCATAATAAAAGAAAGTAAGTGCTGTAAGGCACTGCGGTGCAAGTGCTTCAGGCAGAATAACATTCTGTATCATGTACACAAACAAAATAATAATAATAAAACAAAAAAAATGCAGAAACTTAAGTTTGACTTCAGCTTCAGTAAAGTGGAATCTCCAGCTCCAGGCTGTTCTGTGTGGAACATTTGAAGGCAAATTGTGAAACTGCAAAAAATGAAGACTAGATCTCTCATTGGAAGTGTAAGAGAAACCTCTGGTGGCCATAAGACGCAAACATTTTGTATTAAAGCCCACTGCTTTGTCCGTGTGGCCAAAATCCATTTAGTTCAGTTTCAACTGAAGCTAAAGATATTTGTCTTAAAACTGCTGGTATTACTTAAATTGGGTCATATTATGCAAAATTCACTTTCTAATGTATTATATTGCGTCACCAAACCTGGAACGACGCTCCAGAAGAGAAGAAAGTGTGTTGCTCCAAGCAGCCAATCAGAACTCAAACCCTATATAGTGTCATCAGGGGTTTATCCAATCACACTCAAGGTAGGCTCCTCCCCCAATCAGGCAGCTTTGCTCTGGCACATGGCACCACCAGAGGAAGTACTTCCTTCTCTTCCCAAGATGGGAAGCAAAGCTGGATTTGGGGCATTAAAGGTTTAATGTGACGTTTATTTGACCAACGAAACCCGTGTGAGAGTGTTGAAAAGCTGTGTGGGCGGAGCCAGTCCAGCTCACACAGACACAGCAGATTCTGAATGTAGCTCCTATGATCCAATATTGTAATGGAGGAAAATCAAGGAAAAACTGGATCTGGGGCCATAAACTTTGAATATAATGTTTTTGGACCAACGAGACTCGCTGAAAAGATATGTGATATTATATATGATACATCCTTTAAGTAAAAGTAAAAAAAAAAACCCAACATTCTAAATGTACTGAGAATATTTTAGTGCCTATCAAAAAGTTGTTCACGAGTACATCCTTGCCTGGTATATCTAGATTCTTTTTTTTAACTTTGTTTTAATCTTTTTTAAATGTCTGAAGCACCTGAAATGCAGGAATAAAAACACCAACAAATTGTCTTTTCTATTTGTTTTGGTCTGATTCTTTCAGGTTAAAATGTATCTTGATGTTGGGAAAGTGCCAATAATACCTCCGACTGTCAGCTTGACATTCAAACTTGCATAAAATCAGTCTCATGTATGAGGACCTTCCACTATCTACAGCCAGGTAAATATATATATAGACACTGACATCATTTTCAGCATTTTGGCTCCATGGATTTGAAAATAAAAGTTTCAAGATGTACAAACTGTGTAGTGTAACGTCTTATATGTCCTTTTCAAATAAAAAATAATGTAATTGAGCAACTGGGCTTCATCTGTTCCGTGGGCATGTTTGTGTTATTCATCCATCACTGCTTTTAGGAGGAGCTTTGCAGAATATTTGCATATCTTACAATTTTACACATCTAACATGAATTAGATGTGTCCAAATCGTAAAAAGAACAATAATGTGAGTAAGTCCAGCAGCGGCAAGTGTGAAAAATCGCAAAAAATATATTTTCTCCGATCAAGAAGAAAACCGTCATTTGTATCAGATCAATGATTTGCAGGAAGTCAACATAACTATGTCCAAATCAACAATTCAGACAAGACTAGAATAAAGGATTCAACACAAGCCCTAATCTATTAGTGAACCTCAACTCCATCACGTGTAAAAATAAGAAAAACAAAACAGACGTGAAAGGTCTCGTGGGCGATTGATCAACGTTTCCCAGAATGACGGGAGGAAAGTGAAGACGGAGAAGTGAGCGTGCACGGCCACCAAATCTACTGCTTTGGGTTTTATTCCTTGAGCCGAAGCCTCCGGTGGAATCAAACAAAGAGGTTTCGAACGCAGCGATGTGCAACGTTCCGCCATGATCACGTCAAGTCACCTGACCGAAATCCCACCTGGGGGCGTTTCCCCTGCAGGTTCGTCTCGCCTCCAGAACCCCGACTGAAGGCCGCTGCAGGCGAGTCCTGGCAAAGCATCACCAAAGTCCAAGCAAAGGACCTGCAGCCAGAATTGCTTTTAAATGACAATTCAATTTGTGATTCTGTTCATTTTCTAATTTCCTGATTCTGGTGTTCATGCCACCAATTTAAAACTGGTTTCCTGCTCATAAACACCATCTTGGTCGCTTCATTTTAAATCTATGGAGGTGGTCTTCAGAGTGGCAATAGAGAAAACTGAATCAATGTCCAAACAATTCAGGACCTGACCTGTATTAAAAAAATCTCATTTTCAGATTCCATTTAAAAACAACGAATAAAAACATATGTTTGAATACTGCATTAAATCTTTTGACTGATACTGAAACAAAACTCGATTTTTTCACTGTACATAAAGTTAGCCTCTCTTGGTCCACACTGGATTTATCACCATTACCTGAAGACAGACGGACGTCACCTGACAGCAGGCAAACACTTTTCAGCGACTGTTAGAAATAAAGCATGGTAATCCGCAAAAGTCACCACTGCAAACTCATAAAAATTTGAACACAACAAAAACATACTGGAAAATGAATAACTAACGTGCAAAAGAGCCCGGCTTCCTACCAATTATCAGAGTCTAATTCACTCGGTAGTCCGGCGATACTGAAACTCCAAACACACTGAAGCCATTTGCATAAGAGAGACACTGTCGCCGTACCTGTGATGCAGGATTAGTACCGACTGGACAAAAAGGATTCTTTAATTAAAACAAAAGTTTGAGAGTACTTTACTCAGTGTTGTAGCTTCAATTGTAAAGCAAAAGCTGGTGCTTCATTCACTGTCGTACAAAGTTCACTAAAACCTTGGCGTATACATTCATCTAGATTGATAAAGTGGTGTGAACAGTGGACTTTCTGGCTCGTGTGCACACTGTTTACATTCTTCGGCGGAGCTCAGCACAAACCAGAAACATCAGTTTGTGTCAGCTTTGGTTTTCGAGGTTCATTAAAGGACCAATCAAGTCACCGACTGCGGACGGGAGGGGAGGCTGCAGGGAGCCGCTTCAGCCAGCAGGGGGCGGTGAAGCACAGAAGAGGCAGTTCTCACTTTGAAATACAAGAGGCCTGCAAGGAGACGTCATACCTGGACAGCCCCCGTTTGACTTTTAACCCTGAGATTACATGACCAATTAGTGATGACTACATGTTACACTGCACAAGAATTATATGTTAAGATTCATCGCAAATAATGATGGAAGCACAGTGTGACGTTAGATATCCCTTTTTGTTCTTTAGATTCATGGTAGAAATTTGTGATAAACCATATAATAATTACAAGTTGGAAATGGCTTCAATCAAAACTTGAGGTTGATCATCTGTCAATTAATCACTAATACTTGAAAATTAAGCTGCAATTCTTGCAATGTGAAAAATGTCTCATTATTCTAATTTGGGTTGTGTAGTTCTCTCAAGTGCACACAAAACAAAGTGGATAAAGATTTTTCTTTTGTTATTTGACATATATATTTTTTTTTAAAAACCTATTTATGTGCAATTCTGTGGATTAGTGTTTGAAAAAGAAGCAACGCATGCATGCAAAGATGTAAAGTTAACAAGTAAATGAAAAAAAAATGGTAACGATTGTGCTTTGCAGTCTTGATGTTGAGATATTGTGCAGACACTCAGGGATGCGGTCATAGAATGATAAAGAGCACCACTTTAAGGCCAAGCTTCAGGAGAAGTCAGGAGCAATCAAAACAAAAGAAAGCAAAATAACTCACAACTATGACAAGTGCCAGTCACACCGGGTCTCTTCACCGCTCCAACCTCAAATAACGGCACTAAAAGAAGCTGTATACGTTGTTTGATGTTTTCCTTCACCTCTGAGTGGAGAGGAAGGGACGAGAAGCCAGAACCCAACAACACACATCTGCAGCCTCACGTGATGGAGCCATTTTTACCAGCGTCTATTTCCAACAAAAGCGATGCTCAGATTAATCGGTGTTAATTGTGAATAGTTAACCAAGTTGCCGCCTCTAATTGACTGGAGTCAGCTGGTTGGTGGACAATTGAAAGGTCCTGGACCGCCTCCTCCGGGCCTCTACATTTTGATGTGTGGGGAGCCGGAGGGGTCTGACAGAGCCAGGGACTGCAGGTTGTGGCACTGTAAAAGGAAACCCTCAATCCCGCCACTGCCCGTCAGAGGGTTACTATAGAACAGGTTCTGCTCGGGGGGCAGGACGCTGTCGGAGCCCCAGTCGGAGTCGGAGTCGGAGCTGCCGTTGCCCGAGCCCTCGGTGGCGGTGGGCGGGTAGCTGAGCTGCTCCAGCTGCTCCACCAGGTCGCTGAACTGCAGCGCCGAGCTGCTCTCCGAGCGCACCGAGCACGCCGGGAAGTTGACCATGGAGCTGGCCTCCGACTGGACGTCGGACCCCGGCAGGCGGAGCGAGGAGGAGTCGGGTCCCCCGTACCCCCCGGACATCATGGACTCACCGGCGGAGCTCAGCCCCAGGTTGTCCAAGGAGCTGCACTCGGAGCGGTTGTTCACCAAGGAGCTGGTCTCAGAATGACCCACAACGCCGTCGGGGAAAATGTTGGCGTTCCCGTTCAGGTCCTCCATCCCCACACTGAATATTCCGTCTTTGCCGAGGTCGGACTCGCCTCCAAAACCAAACCGATCTACTCTATCATCCAGCCCAAAAGAGTAGGCCTCGGCACCGCCGCCGAAAAAAGAAATCTCCGCGGGGTCGTCGTCGATGAACTCCTCGGTAACCTGCAGCGGCGAGTTGGACACGGAGAACACGGGATTCTGCCTCGCACGCAAAAGCTCCGCCTCAAACGCCTCAGGCGTCAGAACCCCCTTCCTCCTCCTCCTCCCCCCACCCACGGAGCTCGCCGCGCCCCTTCGCCCGCCGCGCTCGCGATCCTCCTCGCCGTTTCTGCAGGGCTGCGGCTGGGAAGCGCCGCTCTCTACACACACAAACAAGGGGCTGCAGTGCGCTGCTGCCGGGTTGCTGGGGGCACCTTGAAAAGCCAAGTGAGACGGGGCGGTGGCCTTGACAGGGTCTTCCTCCGGAGGACTAGGGGGCCTGGCGCCAGCTTGCAGTGGGGACTGAAGCTGCTGCAGCTGCTGCTGCTGGTGTGGAGGCTGCTGAAGAGGCGCTGGAGACGGGCTGGCGCTGGAGAAACGTTGGGGCGCAGGTTTCAGTTCTGTTCGGGGCAGAATGCTGGAGACGTGCGCCGAGTGGAAGGACACGGTGGAGGAAGGGGAGCCCGGGGCCCGGAGACTGTCGTTGAAGGACAAGCACTGGAAGAATGAAACCAATACAGACAAGAAGGGAAGAGCGGAGTGAAGGAAGACGTTGAAGTACTAGTCTCGTGTTGTAATCCGGGAAAGTGACTCCACTCACCTGCTTAGGCACATCTGTGGCGAACGAGCGAGCAGACATCCGTATCCGACTGTTCCTCCTGGACACAAAACATCGTCAAAATCACCACTCATTTACGTGGAAACCCTGTTTTCACTAGACGACCACCATCCACCATCAACACACCTCTGATAAGGGGTTCTCTTCGCACCATTTTCCTTGACGTAGTCCACAAGCTGCTTCTGGGTCCTTCCACTGGCACAAAGAGTTCAAATCACAATAATGAGTAACGGCGGTGAGGGAACAGGAAAGCCACAGTGCTCCTGTATGAGGGCGGACGTGAGCCTTCGTACCTGTATCTGAAGGAGGACCCTCGGGTGAAGAGGATGGCTTTGGACTTGGGTTGGGGTTGGTCAAACAGACGGAAGAAGGAGTGGTACTCCACACAGATCTTCCAGAAGATCTTACACTGGTCTCGACTGCCCATCATAAACTCCAGAGTGTCCTGGTGGGGGCCCTAAAGGAACCATCAACAAGAAACTGACCACTCATCCTCCACCGTGGATTGGACGTTATTCATTGTCAGGACAAATTAGGAATCCCTCCCAGAATACACACATGGACTTCTGGGTGGAGCTTGATGAGGAAGCGCTTCCTCTTGAAGCTCAGTTTGCGAATCTTGGACCAGTTGAAGGTGTTTATCTTCGTGTTAGCCTTGGGAACAAAGAGTGAAAGAAGGAAATGAGACGGTGTCTGCTGACTTGATTATCAGGTTTCCTGGGAGAAAACATGCCCGTGGGAATATTGATCACCAAACACTACGAAGGCTGCAATCACCTGAAAGACCTGAAGGCCCATGTGTGCCACGGCCAGGTTGATCTTGGTGCCTTCCCGGTCGGCTGCTGGGTGGAAGCGGACGCCGTACAGTTCCAGTTTACGGGCAATTTCCAGGATTTGGAAATCGGATTCGGCAGGAGTCTGGCCCCTGGCAGAAGACAGGAGCAGTGCACACAGGTCACAACCTGATCTCAGCATACCTGGATAAACAGGAACCATCCCTCAGCCTGTTTCCTTTAGCAAAACCTTTTATATTCTGCAACCACACCTATTGTATCTTTACATTGCACTTTTGTCAGGAAGATTATACCCCAATACCTTGAGGTGCTTTTTCACCAGAGGAACCGAGTTGAGCAGCGGCGCTGCTGTGAAAACAAAAGTAAACGCTGGACCAACATGAAGCCGAAGAAGAGGTTTCAGAGCGGCGGCAGTTGAATTCTACTGCAGGATGAACGAGGTGTTAAAGGTTCACGGGCGGATTTTGGAACAAATGCCACATAAACTTTTGAAAGTTTGAGGTGATTGACGAGCAAGATGACGTCATAAACACACAGATATCTACAACCTGGAGACGTCACGTCCAGTAAACCATGGAAACGTGATGATCTGCTCCGTCTGAGCAGTGTTTCGTCGAGATAGAAAAGTTGGGCGTGAAACCAGCTGCGTCAAACGACTGCAGCACATTTAAAATTTGCTCCGTACCAAATGTTCACTCTGATCTGCAACAACAGGCATGAAAACCCCCTTAAAAGGTCTTGAATCCTTAAAGGAAGCATTTCTTTCTACTGCTGCAGCAGCAGTTGTACAGCCGCAGACCCTTGTAATTTGACACCAGTTTCACAGTCTTCTTCTGACGACCTTGTAAACAAATCTCAGATATGTTGTTGTCGTCTAATGTGGGGAAAAACATCCAGGGCAGTTTGAAGGTAAAGTTTTCTCCTGAAATGAACTGGTACACATGAAGCTAATTAAACTAAACTCTTATAACCACCAACATTGTGATGTGGCACATTAATATGGAAGGAATAACAAGCACTACTTAAAACCAAAAACATACAAAACAATGAATCTTCAGGGGGAAAAAGCAGCAACCTCACTCCAACAGCTTTTTAAACGCCAAAACAAATCCTTTCTGTTCAGAGAAATCCTTGTTAAATGCACAATATTGCAAATTTATCGTCATCATCAATAATGTAATGGACATCTGAATATTGATTATTAGGTATTCAGCCAGTCAGATGGAATTCTACAATAATAGTTTATTTTTTAAATAGTATATTGCTTAATTTTTTCAATATTACATAACATCTGGTGGCAGCCGGCCAAGTCAACAAGCTCAGTTTTTTAAACTCCATCTTAAGTTACATTGTGATTGCCGTATTCAACATTATCACATATCACATGTTAAGTGCAAATTATTTCAATTAATTAGAATTTTTATTTAATGTAGGAAAACATGATTTTTGCAAATATCTGCAACTGAGGGACTATTCTAAGAAGAACATCAAGCTGGATTCTTCCAGGCTGTCAAATGATAGAGAAACATAGAAGAAAAGAAACATAAGAATCGTATCATCACTTTACAAAGGACTGAGTTCATACTGCAAACTAAATGCATTAAAGTAAAATGGGAAAACGAACTTCAAGTGGAAATTACTGGTGATGATTGGTCCAATATGTGGGAAACAAACCAGTCGACCACCAACTCATGAATCAAGAGAGAATTCTCCTACAAGAATCTGGTTCACTTCTTTATGACCCCCCAAAAAAACTAAAAACTAAAAATATAGCTGGAGAAACTGTGGACAATCTGATGTGGAGCAGTCGAAATGTCAGAAAATGTTGGTGGGGGGGGGGGGTGTTTTCCGAGAAAACCCAAGTGAAGCATTAAGACAAATATTTGGAAACAAACTGTCCAAAAGCAGTTCAGTCACATGAGGATTGTCCCACACAATGACAAATATCTGATAAAAATATAGTTAATTGCAAGCAAAAAGCAAAGACTGGGGTAGAGAAACACTGCCGACACCAGATCAGAGGCTAAACATCTTAATGGAAAGAATAATACACATACTCAGACTCCAAAAAGCACAACTGGAGAGAAAAAATAGAGTATTATAGAGTAGTATTTATAATGTACAATACTGGACAATGAACAATATATACACTTGTCTTAAAGGCCAGTGTAACATCAAGGAATCTCCCAAGTGACATTAGTTCTTTGGTTTGCATTTATGTTTGTATATATATTAAAAAAAGTTCAAATAAAGACTTAAGGGGAAATAATTTAAGATTATACGCATGTTGGCTGCAATCCCGACTTGTTTATAACGCGGTACAGAATTCAGACTCTCTGCTGCGGTAAACCGTTCAACACAATGGTTGTAATATTAGTTACATCCAGTAATATTGCCAGTAATTGTCAGCTTCCTGTGGTTCAACAGAGACGGTTGAAACCCACTTAGGTAGTATCATGTCTTGTATGCAGAGCAGTGTGACCATAAATCCCTTAGAACTTCTAGGATTTGACAGGCATTATTTAAAAGCGTGTGATTACACCCAAACCGCATGTTAGGAAGACATATCCGTCCAATCATTACCCCATTCTAATTTTGCTCATCCGTTAAGCAGTGAAATCTCCTTAGGGCCCTCCCCTGGCCCACTGGCCTTATGGCTAATAGACCGGCCAGAGCTGGGGATTAGGCCAGGGGAACGCTCCGCTTGTGCTTCCACGCTGGCAACCAGGGGAAGAGATTAGCACCAGTCTTTAGAGCCGCCTAATGCGCCGGGCTGAAAGGAGCCCCTCTTGGCTGTGAGAGAGCGCCGGGCTAACGAGGAGGCTGGCGGTGGGAAAAGTGCAAGGAGGGGTATTGTAAGACCAGATAGGAGGAAGAAAACCCCCGTTGTGGTTTTTCGGTAAGAACACAGTTGTTTCAGTTGAGCCGCCTCATCACTGTGAATACTTTGTTTGAAAACCATAAAAAAATAAAAATAAAAATGCAGACAAGCCCGTTAAGGATGTGGCTGCAAAGTCAAAGACAATGTTTTTCTTTTGTAATCAATTTGGGGGGGAAGTGGAGATAATGGAGGAGATTGGTCTGCTGAGTGATAAACAGATCAACAATAGAAGCACAGAATTCAGATAAATTATCTGAATGAAAGGTTCTGATCAACTCAAGTTTTACAATAGAGACAATCTGGCTGAAGGCAGATCATTCACACAACTTGCACAAACTTTGAATACAAAGATTAGCGAGAGAATTTAACGACGGCTTTGACTCATTCCTCCAACGTGGGATTGATTGTTTTTAATCCACGACATCTGAGAAGGGAACATTTAGAAAGAAGAACATTCTCCCCGGACATCAATCAGATTCGGGTTCGACAACTGTGACAAATGTTTTCCCAGAATGCAGCGCACATTCATACATGTTTTAAAACCTGGCTAAACCGTGGTCAGAGTTAACGTGCTGTGACAACCAGGGAAACCGACACGACGCCCAGTGCTCTTCAGCCTGGACTGATAAATGGTGACTATATATTTAGCAAAAAACCAGTGGCTCCTTCTGCCCAGCTTAATAAACAGAGACGGGAAATATTTATTTAATATCACATATATTTGAGTAAGTGAAAGACTGACTCCAAGCAACTTGAGGAGCTGAGTAGTATCCAACTTCAGTAGTATCTCAGTTTCATTAGGACTAAAACAAACAGCCAAAAGTGACAAATACATTTTTAGCAGTAATAATGATAATCAAAAATGATGCTGAGAACAATGATCAAATTAAAAGCTGTGCAAAACACATGCTAATGTTGACATGTTAATAAAACAGTTTCTTGAATGAAGCACGTCAATATTCTACCAGCAGCAGCCTCACAGATCTTTTCCTGCCTGAAGCATCGCCGGACAAAGAAAACGTCAACAAAACTGACTGGCGTTTGCAGTTTGTTCATTTCCACACAGCTTCAGAGCGAGCAGCAGACAACACTGCACTGACAAAGGCTTGTCCTCTCAGTAAATGTGTTAAACCCCACATGCCAAAGTCTGCACAATACTGCAATCGAAGAAGGCTTTAGAAGAAGATTTGACAGCTTTTTGCAACACGCTGTAATGTTAAAATTGGCTTGATTTAGAATGAGACTGCATGTTTCTTTCAAACGGTAAAACACAATGGAGGCATGTGCCAAATGTACTCGTCCATTTTTGCAGTAGAACAAATAGAACATCTGACAGAATCTGTATTTAATGTTTACTGTGGTACAGATTTCCGGGTTAACTTGTGTTTAATGTGGCCAATCTGGGTGAATTTAGGCTTCAATCCTACCGATCAGTAAGGATCCAAGACGTTCTGAACTTGGAAGTTGGACAGTTTTACGTTTTTGTTGTTTAAATAGAATTTCTGAGACAAAGATGACAAGGCCATGATGAGAACCCTCCTTACATTTCCCCAGAATTATGGCATGAAAGAGTGAATTAAAGCTGCCTATTTATTACCAGCTTAACCATCTTTATGTATCTACAAGTGATGTTAGTAAAACAAATCAACAACAAAAAATAGATCAAAAGTCAAAGGAGCATAAAAGTATATTTGAAATACTTCCTGATCCTATAATCAAAGTCCAATTTTTTGTGCGAACAAACTCAAAACGCATGTTTACTTTGCTTCATGCAAATTTTAAAATGCAGTCGTGTGGCTTCTCAAACAGCAGGTTTTTTATGTCTTTGTACTGATAAGTAGTCGTTGGTAATTGTAAGAAGAAAAACAATTAATGAAGGCCAGAGAACAAAAACAAGAAAATGATTCTACCAAGCATCAAATTCCATTCTTGGCTCTCCGTTTGAAAACTAAGTTAAAGACGAGGGAGCTGAGCGACTCCAGGGATTGAGGGATCCAGCGAAGACGTGTGATTCATGTCTCATAAAGCTGCTGGTTGCTTCCAGGTCAAGTCTGTACGATGAAAGACGTTCGTGTGGTAATGCTGTCGAGTCTGGAGATAAATAAGTACTTCAGTCAGGTTGATCTGTTTGTGTATTTCCAATATTCTCTTCCAATCAGCTGTTTCTCTCCTCGGACTGAACCTGAAGCACAGACAACAACTGCAACACATCTTTCTTTTTTCTTTTTCTCTGTATCTGATCACATGTTGGTCTGCGGTTTACACCGGCGGTATCTGAGAGGCGGGGCAGTTTCAAGAGGTTGTTGTTGCTGGTCCCTTTTTTTCTCCTTGTTTGTTTTGCATTTCAAGCAGAGTGAGGCTCCATCTGATTGGCCAAACGTGTCAAACATGGACACATATAAGTGACTGCGCCTCAATCGCTCTTTGGCAATACCCATATTACAAATTCTGATAAGCAGGCCCAGTGCAGACCATCAAAACTCCACGGCTGTACACAAAACAAATGAGCTCAAACCTGCATGTAGCTTTCATGCAGGCTTCAAACACAATGAAACGTTCAATGTTTTTTATTCTTTAAACTTGAGCATATCTAACTCCAGCAGGTTTGTCATCTTCCAATTCTGCGTCTGTTGGTTTTTGCAGAAACAGTGATGCCGTTATGTTGGGATCGTTCGTGTTTTAATTGCAAACCCAGAGCGGAACCTAAAGTCAGGACTCACAAACACTGCATTCAGAAGCAGCAACACACGAGGTGAAAATGGAAAATCAAATTAACGCCTGAACTGTGCCTGAAGGAACCGGCGCTCGGCACCAGGCTCATGCTCGCTGTCAGCGACGAGGCCGTTTGAGGAAAACACAGGCAGACACCAACCACGAGACGTTCCTTTTCTCAGCGCTGAGCCCAGAGACAAAGCCTCAATCAGCTGGATGAGATCCACCGACTCTGAAGTGAGGATAACCTCACAACTCTGCGTGTGCCGCGGGAAACTCACAGATGTCTGCGGTGCAGCTCCATGATCCTCTCCTGCACTTTCTCCTGGTAAGGCAACAGCTTGTTCGTCTTCAGGTAATCCCCGTCTGACGCATCATCGTAGTCGCCGATCTCCGCTGTGGTTTGTGGACAAAGACAAAAACATGTCATCTGGGAAATCGTCTTCAAATGCGGTACAAAGAGCGTTCGGCCTGACGAGGAGGGATCAAGAGCCTCGTTGTCATTTTATAATCGTCCCACTTTGCGGTGCGATTACTCGCTTTTGCCTCTGTGTGTGTTTGAATTCATGTCATAATTACAGTGCAACAGGTCCTAAAGGCTTTCATCCTCCACTCCAGGCTCCTTGTTTTGGTTTAAGGCCTTGGATGAAGTCTGTTTTAACACGCTCAAGAGCTTTTCGTGTCGCCGCCGAGCATAAAACACGCCAGAAAGCAGCTTTATTTATACTCGATTGCAAACTTTTGCATTGGTAAACTGAATTCAGTAAGGAAACTGCTGCAGAGATAAACTCAACTTGCATATTTATCAAATTTAAAATCTAAAAATGGCTGTGATGTCTTGTTGTCACGGTTACAATAAAGTAACCATGACCGTCTTATAAACGTGTACATATCTTGGGTAATTGTCCGAGTGATTTTTGGGAGCGATCAGGAGCCATCCTCAGTTCCAGATGGTTCTATTCCTGCACCTCCTTCACTGGTTTGCTCTCAGGCCGACTCCTGTTTTCTCATCTGGTCTCAGTGTTTGTGTGATTTAACCATGTGGTTACTGACGGCCTTGTAGGAGGAGGCTTTTCAGACGAGGCGGCGCTGAGCTCAGGGGAAGAAGGAAACTAATATTAAGAATACTAAAATCTGCAGCCAGGAATTTGTTCCAAAGACAGCCTTTCAGATAACAATGGATATTTTAAATTACGGCTACAATACGCGCATCATTTATATCAACATCAAAACAATTGTCAGACAACCAGCGAGTTAAAATAGAACAATAAAAAACCTACACTGGACAAGGTGAGAGGCCAGCAGGGCTCCGGTGTTCTCCGAGCAGATCAGCCTGCCCTCCATCAGATCTCGTTTTATCTGCAGCGAGAACAAATACCTGCACACACACACACACACGCACACACACACACACACACACACACACACACAAAAAGCACAGAGGCTTAATGCCCATCTGTTTATGTCCTCTGAAGAGTAAATAAGCACAAATTAAGCCCAAAACAAGCTCATCTTGGATTGATTTAAGTATCTCTCACAACATTACGTGCAACTTATAAACATATGACCAAATAACACCCAAGAACAGTTTTCATTGTTCATAGAAAAATGCATTTCTTTCCGAGTTTGACAGTTTTCAAATCATTTTTTCCAGAACAACAAATACTATAATCCCAAAAAAGCCCTGAAATCCATTATTATGAGCTGCTGAAATTGGAGAGAAAAATCAGTTTCGTTTCTAAAGCTTGTGTAACACAGGCATGAGATAAAACGCAATATCCAGTAGGAAATGACAGTCACTGACCTGGTGTACTCCTCCTGCAGCTGACCGGGGTCCGGGGGAAAGAATTTCACTGACAGCCTAAAGAGAGTATTTGCAGGTCCTGGAAAAAAAGAAAAGAAAAGAAAAAAGGATGGAATACCGCAGGCGCATTTTATTTCAGTGGAATTTGAGTGAATGTTTGAGTGGCTTACGTCGGACTTGTTTTGCAATGGGCTTGGTGGGCTCCAGCCAGACCTGAGGAGGAAAACCAAACAAACCCAGGTCACTTTAAAGCGTTGGAGATGCGAGGATCTGAGTGACTCTTTCCTGCCATCATCATCATCCCAACAACGGCAGGGAAGTGTTGCTCCCTCTCCTCCAGCTCTACATCTGGGCCTGGTTGAGGGAGGAATGCTCCGGACAGATGCAGTGAGAAATTGGTACGATGTGCCCAAATTCAGCCCCTTCACTGTTACACATGTTCTGCAGATGTCGGACACGGAGACACATTTCGCCCAAGTGTTGATACTTGTTCGTCCAATCAGATTGAATCTTTTTTCCTTGTGTTTATCTGTCAACATGCCCCCCCCATATCTGTTGGATTATTTTACAGGATTAATGTCTCACGACATAATTTAGTCCAATAAGTGCCAGTGAATGATTCTAATCACTCAAGGCTGAAAATGACATTATTGTGTGATGTGATGACTCAGCAGCAGCCGTGACGTTCCCATTTAGCTTCAAAACTTAATGTTGTGGTTTTTTTTTACCGATATACTATGTTTTAGAATAGGAAGTTGCTGAGCCTCGTTTCAAGCTCCTCAAGTTAACACATCACGACCACGTTCGCACATTATTCGTTAACGACAATTATTTTATTGCACGTCGACTTTTGCCTTGATCGGCTCCGACTATTCAGTTCCACGCAGCCGGACGTCGCACAATACGTTTTGAGTAAAAACAAATCAGTGGAGGTGGAAGTTAATTTGTACATCAGAGTTCAAGACTCTTATGTACCATATTTATCTGAATATAACATGATTCTGATTGGAATATGAAGCCACTCCCATTTTACAAGGGTTGCATGTGGAGTCAGTTTTAAGTAATAAGCAGAGGAGTCATTTTAATCACATTTTAACCTTTTTTACTGATGTTATTACACTGCAATTACAATATTAACTTTACAATTACATTACACTTCTCATGAAATTAGTAGCAATAAATCTAACTGATAAAAGTGCTCGGTCACACTTTGAACCCCTGGTAATGAAAATCAGACTTTTGTGGTGGATTAAAGTGGCCTGCAGCCGGTCTTCAGTCTCTATTGTCCTCCCGCCTCGCCGGCTTCCCTCCGTCTATCGCCCGTCTCCACTACTCATCCTCGCCGCCGTCCAAAACATCTGAGCTGCTGCATTTTAAAAACTTGAAGCGACTTGTTGACAACAATGTCCAGAACATGTACCTGGTTTATTATTGTTATTATTATTCCCTCAATATAACCACATGGTCACCTTAATGGTCCTCAGCTGACAGAAACACCAGAAGCTCAATATTTGACCCCAAATATAAGAAAAAACATACATTTTACAGACCTTTCAACTGTCAGACTCAAACTCTAAAACTTCTTCATACTTTTCTGACTATAGAAAAATAACATACCCTGACATTAAAACACATTAGTTGTAGTAAATGTTGGGAAAGCAAATGGTGTGTTTATATTGCAGGACATCAAGTATAAAAATGCATTATGCACTTCTATTTAATTCATAATTTAAATTTCGCAGACAATGGTGTCATCAGAAAGTTTTGTTTATGTTTCTATTATTGCTATCAACGCAACAATTCAAATGAAAATAATAATCTGAACTAAACAGCGAATATCATGTAACAGACTCATTTCAGCACAAAAGAACTCACTTTCACCTGCAACACTCCAGTTTGGACTCTACTGTGAATGAAAACAACCACGTGCAACTGTGACCAAATCAAGTTTTGTAATCAAACTGAATGGGACAATTTCAAAAAGGGGATTTACCCCAATGTTACTCATCCGGTCAACCGATGTTCAGGACTTTAGGTACAGTTTGGCTGCTTTCACGCCATCGACAAAGAAACATTCCCCCTCAGTGCCGGGCAACAGACATATTGTGTATACACGCTCTGGTTCTCAGTACTGTAAGTGGTCCGGCAGATCTCACTAAACAACGCCGGCTCCGTTCCCTTTGAAGAGAAATATACCGCGTTTCCATGAGCCTCTGTGATACTTTACAAAACAAAATTCAAACCCTGGTGGTCTTCAATTATACTTATAATTCTAGAGGATAAAACAATGGAAAGTCTGACAGCTGTATTTAAGTTCAAAAATATTCCTGGACTATATAGACCAGTGAAGTCCAGGAAAAACAGTGTTTCCTCACGGTTTGCGGTGCGAGAAGAAGCCGGAGGAGAGCGTCATCAAGCCGTCACCTGCGACCTTCAAAGCCCTTCGCTTGTAACGGACGAGCTGTACGTACCCAGTTCAGCTGCATGTTCTGATACTCCAGGCCAAAGTAATCGCTCTCCATGAGGTTGCCTCTGTGGAAAACATCGGCGAGGAGGGCCTGTCCAAACGCTTTCGACTGAAAGAGACAAAGGAGACAGAAACATCCATCATTGTGAGGAACACTGAGGCTCTAGACCCTCAGCACAACAACGACATCAAGTTGACTACGAAACATTTCGTAACTCCATTTTTCTCTCTTCTGCTCGGGTGCAGGGAACTAGAACAGTCTGTGTGGCGCAGAAAATATGTGGCGTCTGTAAATGATCCACTTCATTGTGTGTTTTACGGCCGCTTATGTTCCATCTGTCAATTCAAATAGTTTCCCCAACTTGTACAAGCAAAAAATAAAAAAATAAAAAGTGTCCTCTTGCTGCTGTTGTCTGAACACAGAAAAGGCAAAAACGAGTCTCAGGCAGGAAATGTGCACTAGTTTACCTTCGCAGTGCTCTGGGGTTTGTTTTCACTAAACGAAAAACTAATTACAACGTACTAAGAACACACTGAACTTGAGGTTTGGAATCCTCGCCTGCGACTTTTTTGAGAAAATTATAGCCTCAGACATCTGGTTGCAATGTAAAATAGTATTTTTAAAAGAAACATTAAAAGAACTGCTTTGCATCGGCCGGAGAGACGCGTCTCAAGCGCAGGGAGTTTACTACTGTCGGCCTGTTATTTATTTCCCCCTGCTTTTATACGACCGTGTGTTCTGCATTCAGAAACAAATCTATAAATTGCAGGTGAAACCGGCGGCCATGAATCTCGGAACTTGTTGGAAAAAAAAAAAAACTGCTTCTCCCCTTTTATTCCCCAGACATGCAGTGCATGTGATCACAGCTGATCTTCAGCAGAGAGCAAACAGCCAGACTGGTGGAACACTTGGTGCTGGGAGAGAGTTTGAACGGAGGCGGCAGAAAATAATGCCGTGAGGAACCGTGAGGAGGTGTTTGTTCGGTGGGCAGCAGAGGTTCTATGCGACTCGCAGCAATCCAGAGCCGACGCCTGCATGCTTCGGTCAACAGTGTTCTTAAGCCAGGAGGCGAATCTTCCCTGTGGCTGGACAACGTCTCCGTGCAGTAATCCCGCTCTCTCCCCAGGTCTACAGCGCTCGCCTCGCTCTGCTGCTCCTCGGCGTCAACGGGAGGAGAAATCCAGCAGAGAAACCCGGGATTTGGAGCTCACAGTGGTAACGGCAATGAAAAATTATAATAAAACAATAAAACAGACTTCAAATGCATATTTAAGACGCTTAAGATTTTTTAAATATTTGATTTTTAAACTCGGTGTTCATGTCTTTTCTGGAATCCCTCCTCTGCGTGGCTCATTGACCTTCAGCCTCGACGTAAGAAAACAGTGAGCCCGTCTCAAAGGACAGTGAGATTGCACCGAGACGTTCAGCGTTATCTTTTAACAATCTGAGACAGGAGGGCCGGCGTTTTCACTGGGATCCTCGCTGAAAATCACCTTCAGCTCTCACAGTCTGCATGAATGCACCAAAAGTATGCACGTCGCTCTCGGCGGCGGTTGCAGACGTGCATGTCGTACGTGGACAGAAGAGGCTGCGTAGAGTTTTATAGCGACGACTGACTTCCTGGAAGCGATGAGACAAGTCGGGTTATCGCTGTGTGAAAAGATGGGATGTTTACAGTGTTGGTACATAGTTTATAAAAACAAGAAAACACTTCAAAGACACCAGCCTTTAAAAACCGCAACACACCAGGGGGAGTAACTGTACAACACATTATTTGCAAGCCGGAAAATTCACTTGGTCAAGAGCCTTTACAGAAACGTGTTCAAGTTTCTACCTAAACATTTAGAACCACTCTGAATGTCAATACTGTCAAATCTAGGGACTTTTAACTTCTTCAACAACAGTTTTTCAATATTAAGCACTATTTGTTTTTAGTACCAAAACCATCAGCTATTGATTTGGGTGAAAAAGAATTATAATTTAGTGTGGTCGGAATTCACAAAAACAAAAAAACACAAATACCAATCAAGACAATTTTGAATTGAACCATTAATATCAAAATGTATATTTCAATAGACTCAAATTAAAGCTTTCATGTTGACTGCAAATGTTTGAAGTATTGAACTAAAAACACATTGTTTTTGTTTCAGAGAAGTTTTGCGTTTACATAGAAATGGCAGAAACGCTGACATGCAGTTTTCCTGTAGGGCCACTAGTGGGTGCTGTTGTTGGTCTTTTGTAATGAAACGACACACAATATGCTATAAACATTAATAATAGCGAGTCCACACAAATATGTGTGGACAGACGACCAACCTGGATAATTATTACAGTGACTCCCAACGATACAGTTACCGAGTCCCAGGAGAACCTGGACTGAGTCACGACACTCTGGAGGAAACTTTAAAAAAAGAAATAAGTTGTTTGATCACATGGCAGCAGCAACATGATGATGAATGTTATGTTCTTTATGCTACATGCAGATTATGGTTGCTAGATAAGGGACTTTTAAACTTTGTTTTTATTGTCCATCTACTCGCACATGTTCCCTGAAAACGAGGCCGGAGCTTTTTCGGAAAGGGTCTTCCTCCGTTTACGTGACAATGGAGTTGGAGTTTTATCAAAAAGTTCAAACCCGGGAGCCATTTTCATAAAATTGCATTTTCAGCCGCTCTGAGCACCGAAAACTCAACCGAATGTTCGGGTGTTAACTTGAAGAGGTTGTTGTGTAAACGGGTCCTAAACTCATGAGGGACGGTGCCTCAGAAATGCCCATCATGGACATTATAATACTGTGGAATGCATCAAAATGCTGTTCAATCTTTTCGAATCATTTGAACTCCTTCCAGTGACGTACAACAGGATAGTATTCTAGTAAACAACACAGAACCCATCAAGCCAAAACTCCTGTCACAACTCCAGCTCGCCTGATGAACATGTTTCTATCTCTGCAGATGGATTTCCAACACTGATTGTCCCACGGACATCCAAAATATGTCAAACTTCAGTTCATATTAATACTGACACATAAAACACAGGTGGAGTCCATGTGGAGGCTCCCACGTTGTGATTCTGGCAGATTGTAAGTGACAACAGTGTATTTTAATATACGGCGTTATTCTGTACTTCATACGTCTCCAGCATTTACACAGAGGGACATGAGTCTGTATGAAACCTGATGAAGAATTTGTACGTGGTCGACCATTCCGCTGCTTAGAAACTCACATTCTGCATTTCCACTGGCTGTTCAACTCGGATGAGTGTCGCAGCGTGTCGTCGAGTTCGACTGTGGTTTTAAAGTGTGACACTGTGGGGAGAAGATCTCTTTCCACTTGATAACACAAGATTTCATACCAAACCCAAAGATATCGGCACAATTGTCAACCTGAGACTCTTGAAAGAAAACACGGAAAAGAAATGTGTATTTTCCACAACACAAATGAGCAGAAAGCCCCTCTGCTGCGTTGCTCTGAAACAGGCAGCAGTTAATAATAGTAGCAGCACCCGAGGACGCCGTGTTCGAGGACATGTCAGGCTGTTGATCATCTATGATTTAGTCAGTGTTTGGACAACTTAAAGGACCATTTCTAGAAAGTCCACTTCAACAAAGAGAGTGAGTTGGGAGTATTGTAGGATGACAAGACGAACACCAAAATAATAACATTATGAGATGTAGATTATTTAGTTAAAATTTTTACTTAATTGATCCAGATTTGTAACCAACTGAACTTCAAATATTTGTATATGTTCAGATGTTGGACCCCACAGTGAAACAGTGAACGTCAATAATCAAACTGACCACAAAACTGCAACTTCCTAAAAGTAGTGCCAACATTACCAGAGCCGATCGGATTGTTTTTCTTTCTGGTACTTTGATCATGAATCATCGTTAAGACGTTCAATCGGCTGCTGCCTGCTGATCTGCGACAAACCAGCGAGCTGCTACTTAAAGGCCCATCTGGCGTCTTGATTCCCGACACATGTGTGACGTGACAGTGAGACCCGGCCGACTTTGTTCACGCCCAAGTTGTGGCCGGAGCGCCGGGCTCATCTCGGAGCGGCGACGCTAAGAGGCGGGTCAGTGGGTCACCCAATCAAGTTCCCGGAGCAGCAGGGATTATCACAAACAGATGTTTCTCTGGGAGACTAATCTTCCCCCGTGTGAGTGCAAGGGGTGAGCCGGCTGCAACAGAAGGACGCGGGAAAAACCAACCGGAGCGACGGGAGAACCGTCTTTCCCACGTGTGAAGAGAAGAAGTAGATAGCGGCCTGAAACCACAGGCAGGCGTAACCAAACATCAGCCCACTCAGTCAGACGCAGGGCTCGGGTGGATCTTGCACGACAGGTTAAGCGTGGTGTAAGGTGAACCAGCATGGAGCTCCAGGGAAACCTCCCACTCACAGCAGGGGTTTGTCGGGGCCTGCACCGGGAACAGTTTGATGTGCTTTGTTAAAGCGCCGCCACCAGGAGACGCTCCCACCGATGACCTTTTAAACGCCACTGGCCATTGTCACAAGCTCTTTGAAGCCTTTCTTAACCACACCGCAGCTTTTCTTGTGGGAGCCACTGCTGGCTTTCTTTCCCCGGCCGAGGCTTCAGGACGCACCTGAGGACAGCTGGTCGCAGCGTTTTGTTGGCTGATAAACACGGCGTGGGAATCGGGGTCAGGTGTTTTGCCTTCTGCTCAGTGACACACATCCAGTCTCCACTGAGCCACTAAAGTCCGCAAAGCTTCATCTAATTTCTGCTCAACATTTCAGCTGCATTAAAAAAATCAATGATGAAAATTTACATTTTCCCACTCCAGTCGAATCTGTCCTGAGACTATTTTGTCCAAAAAGTCATACACAAACATGCAAATAGAGAAATATTTTGCTCATGAATGAATGAGCAAACAATTCCCTCTTAATGTATTGATGGGAAAAGCCTATTTTAGAATATCTGCCAATGCTTTTAATTGTAAAAATGCCAAAGAGCATAATTTCTGCAGAAAAAATATTTAGTATAAGTACTAAGTTTAAGTATATATACTTAATATAAGTTTAAAAAAATAAATAAATAAATAAACAAATATATACATGCAAGAAACACAAAAACTTTTTTTTTTTTGCCAAAGAATAAAAAACAGAAATAATAAAGAAGTTGACGTAAATACCAAGCCCTGTCAGTACAAGGTTCGATAAAACGTTAAAATAGTTTTTTTTTAGGTTTTCAATCTGCATTTATTGGCTAAAATATCCAAAAAAATTAAACAGGGAAAAAATTGGTGCAGTTATAGTTTTTTCTTCGAGTGGAACAAAAACCCCCCCAAAAACCACACACCTTGCTAACGTTTTTGGCAATAAAACGTTTGGGCAGGGCGTTACTGTCTGAGTTCGTCACATGCATCATCACCGTTGAGAAAACAAGACAAGTGCAAGAACAACCTATCCAGATTACTTTATTGTTCCTTTCTGTTACCGAATGTTTTCTGAGGAAAGCGGCTAAATCTGCAGTTTTCTGAGAAGTTTCAATTCTCCTGCCTGGAAGTGCTCGCGTGTGAACCGACGAAGGAACAGCAGCAGGTCGGTGCTGCGAGTGGAAGGCGTTCAGCAAGCTCTCCCTCACACGGCCATTAGACGGCTCAGCCACTTCAGTGTTCTGTGAGAGACGAGAGCCCAGTGCTCCTCGCTCACGATGAACGAGGGTGCTTCTCCTTGGAGCACCACATGAAACATAGGTGGAGTTTTTTTTCTTCCTCTTACTCGCTGTACAGAGACATTGAAACTTTTGCACATTATTAGCTCCGTGGTTACAAACAAGACACAAATTCTCTTCCCCACTTTCTTTTTTCGTGTGAGGACGAGGAGAAACGAGGAGGGTCGTGTTCCTTTAAACAACAAAGGTTTTTATCCCTATTTTCTGAAAGGGATTGCTGCTGCAGGACAGGGGTGGGGATTCCTCTGCTAAACTGTGTGTGTGTGTGTGTGTGTGTGTGTGTGTGTGTGTGTGTGTGTGTGTGTGTGTGTGTGTGTGTGTGTGTGTGTGTGTGTGTGTGTGTGTGTGTGTGTGTGTGTGTGTGTGTGTGTGTGTGTGTGTGTGTGTGTGTGTGTGTGTGTGTGTGTGTGTGTGTGTGTCCCTCCCTTCCCCCACCACCCCCTGCTCAAACTTTGCACCGGCCACGACTGAACTGCTCTTTTAACACCACAAACTGCCCCTCTCTTCTCTCCTCCCCCCTTTTAACCCACTTACTTGTCAACCTCGCTATTTATGTGCTTGTTTGCTAAACACTAAACCAAAAAGCTCGCTCCCCGGATTCCCTCCTCCCACCAGCGCCCCGACTGTACTGCAATTTCACACAGCGAGGTTCCACACATCCCACCGCGAACCCTCTCGGCTTTTTTTTCCTTCTTCTTTTTTCTCAGAGTTGGAAGTTAAGGCCAGCGAAGTGGGCCGGCCCGGCGGCATAAAAGAAGCCTGTGTTTCCCCTGCCCTGCCGGCCCTGCCTCCCCTGTCCAGAAACCACAAAGCTGAGCTTTCTCTTGCGCTCTGGCTGAGGGAGGAGCCTGTGGACGAGAGCCACGCTCGCAAATGTTCACCGACCACGAGCCTCGCCAGGATACCTGCAGCCCACGAAGGCCAGCAGGTCGACGCTCGGCCTGATCTCGTCTGTCGGCCTCGCTTACAGGCTGAACCTCAACCACGTCACGAACGAGACAGGAATATTTAAAGGAGGGAAGTATAGTAACATCCCTTGTTCTATTGTAATATATTCTAAATATCAAAATAGGAAGGGAAAAAACAACCTTGTTACGAAGATTGTTTACACATGACAGGTGAAAACACGTCATCCTTCCTGAAAACCAAAAACGTGATGTTTTGCAAACGATGTCCGACTAAATAACAAATGCATAAATGCTAAAAGCAACGTCATTTTGATGTTGGACCACTAGTGGGGGCTGTTGTTTGTTTTTGTAATGCACAGAAGAACTATTTGCAACAGCTGCAGCGCACATACGCAGAGTCAGCATTTCCACCATACACATGGAGACGGAACCCGAGAGTTCTCAAAAAAGGAGCGTTCCCCCCGTTTACAGGACAACGGGGTCAGAGCGTTATCAAAAAGTTTCACCATGGAAGGTATTTTAAAAAGTTGCGTTCTCAGTGGCTCCGAGCAGCGTTGCCGTGTTAAACCCAAACTGCAACAAAAGCTTTGCGTTTTCACTTCACAACTTTGTCGTGTGAAACATAAATGGAGTCTCAGAATGTGGACGGAAGCTGGCTGTGTGTGGGACGGGCCCAAGTCAGCACATTTTGTCATAGTACATTTTAAAGACACAAAATTGTTTTCAAAACTGTTGATGACACGACTTTGAAAACTATAATAAAAAAAACAACAATCTAAATGTTGAGATGAGGATGAAACCGTGACATTATGGTCCGGTTTATATAAAAAAAAAAAAAAAAAGTATCTCCTGGAAACTGCGCCATTCTCTCGCTTTCTTTCCAGGAGTCACACCTGCAGTCAGTAACATTTTGATAACGATCACCAAAACGCACCGGAATGTGAGAAATGCTGAAAATGCCGTACTTTGCATGTCAGGCCAGTAGTTGTTGTTGTGCATCAACATACGAGCACAAACACAGTGAACGTCGTAACCAGGCGAGATCCTTTTAGGTGTCTTTAGCTATCATAAGTGTACTCAGTATCTGTGTACTCAGTACCTGGTGTACTCAGTACCTGGTGTACTCAGTACCTGGTGTACTCAGTACCTGGTGTACTCAGTACCTGGTGTACTCAGTATCTGGTGTACTCAGTATCTGTGTACTCAGTGTCTGGTGTACTCGTGAAATGCACCTCTACTGTTCCATAGGCTGGTGCAGTTAAAGGTAATAAACATACATTGTGTTGGAGAAGAACTGTTAAATTCAAAGCAGTACTTTCTAATCCACTTCTGTTATCATTGCCAATCCCTCATCTAGCAACCATAACCTGCATGTAGCATAAAGAATATCATTTTCATCTTCACGTTGCCGCTGCCATGTGATTAAACAACTTTTTTTCTTTTTTTTACAGTTTTCGAATTCACGAATATCGAGCTTAACAAGCTTGGTTTGTTAAACCCAATAAATGACATTCAGGATCCATGACGATTATCAACACTATATAGGGTTAGTTGTTCAGGTTAGGATTAAATGGGTTATATTGTTTTGTCTTAATTTCTGTGTTTTTATCTCCACTGAACGTGGTTTGCAGGTGGAAAATCAAAGCAAGTCAATCACACCTCTCTTTTATGTTTTGATCGCACCTAAAAGTTCAGTTTTCACATCCTTTTTATTTTAAAATCACATATATAAGTTCTAGGGATGTTCTCATAAGCGATACTGTACAGCAGACCTCCAGAGGCATGGAGCATTTTAACACTGAAACTGAACCGCAGCAAAAACATTATTTGAATGTTTGTGCTGCTTTGTTTTTTTGTCACACAAACACTCATGCATGGACACAGAGGACAGTACGATGTAAATATTCTCCCTTTAACTGTCTTTCTTCACGGGAACAGACCCACTCAGTGTCTGACGGATGAATGCAGTGCGTCCGTCTCCAGACGACGGTGTATTAAATGTGCACTTTATTGGAGGAGTGCTTTTAAATTCACAAGAGTGAGCAGCAGAAGCATCACTACCAGAGCGGTTATCAATGTCCTGACATACTGCCACCATAGTACATATGTGCAGTACTCCACATTTCAGACGAGGTGCATTGTTTCCTACTCGCGCCACCACGCTTCAAAAAGTGTCTGTCACCCCCAGAGCCATTGTGAAGTAAACAAACAAAATGCATTGAAAGTTTGCCGCTGTCCCTTGAAACACCGAGTGTGACCAGTTCACACATCTGGAACATAGACTGTCTACTGACCCTGCCCATCATGCTGCTGAAACACATTCCCAGGTTAGTGGGCTGCCAAGTCAGTGTAAAAACCGAATCTGAATCCTCTAATAAGACAAGGGGGGAAATATTCATTATATAGGCATTTCGAGGTAAAGAGGATTAATTAAAAATGTGTTTCTAAATACAATTAACAGCCTTAGATGATTGTGTGACACTCAGACTGGTGTAAATCATAAAATATAAAGAATGTGGAATGACTTATTGTGGGACTCTATTTAGGAGGCAGAAGTTGCTTTAATGCTTCCTGTGAACGCCAGGAAACGGGAGGACATGGCTCCTCGTTGTAGCATGTACCATTCTCCTCCCTGGTTCATTGCCGGAGACCCCGGCTCCACCTCAACAGCATCGCCGGCGACATACATGAAGACTGAAACTCGCTCTGGCACAAGTGCATTTCTGCTTCACTTTCCAGTGTGAATGACGGCAAACAGCAGGTCGTGTGGAGTCTCCTACACAAACGCAGTGGCTATTTGGGCAGCTGAGCAAGCACAACGCCACAATGAGGGGAAGCAGTTACTTGAAGGCCGCAAACATTCCACACACTGCAATTTGGTATCTATTTTTGCTTGCAGCTCATTTTAAAGGGGAAAAAAAAAATTACAATTGCAGCACAGGAGAGGTTCTACTGCTTCATTCATCTCCCTTTAAAGTGCTCCGACATTCATGAGGCCTCGGAGCTGATGTACGTCTTCACACACACACAACACTAAATCCTCAACAACCCACAACTCCTCAGCGTGAATGAGGAGAAATATTAAGTGCTGCTGTGTAATGGTGAACAACAGAGCCTCTCAGAGGCCATCTTGTTCTTGGCAAACCCTGCAGTCTGCTCGACAACAGGATCGCTGTCATTCCCCCTTCTGCGTTCCGTGTATTTCTGTCTGCCACCTCCCATCAACACCATGTGAAGAGCGGCGCTGGGCCCACTGGGCCTGCGTTCACTCGCCCTCCTCATGCACTGAAGTCTCCCTCCATCTGACAAGCCTCTGAAGCGTCTGTTTACCCCTCCTTCGACACACTCAGTCCCACCTAAATTAAACGTGTGTGTGTCGTGCTCTATTAGCCTAAGACTTTGAGACAACATATGGTGCACAAGATTATGAAACGTCCGTCTCAGCAGTGGCCCCGAACTGCGTCTGCCAGAACCTCTATTGTTGTCGCTACGCAGGGATTTAGGACAGACATGTAAAGGACAGTATAAATAACCTGTTGTAACACAATTAGCAGGAGCCACATGCAGTTATTCTCCATCTACCAGCCCTGGACTGAGTATTGAATCACAGAGGGGATCTCAAACACACACACACACACACACACACACACACACACACACACACACACACACACACACACACACACACACACACACACACACACACACACACACACACACACACACACACACACACACACACACACACACACACACACACACACAGGAAACATACTCTGATACAGCAACTTCCAAATTGCTTCCTATTTGCCTTCTGAGTGACTTCTGCAACAACTTGGCCCATAAACACAGGAAACCAACGTGACAGTGTTTCCTCACACCAAGAGGCAAACACTGAACTTGTCTGTGAACCAAGTAGAAAATAAACAATAACTGTTGACATATTAGTTGTATATGACGATCAGGGCTTCTAAGTGAGTGAATGCTGACTTTAGAACAGGCGATGTAGATCAGAGACTCGCAGCTTGGATTGTTCATACCAGACAATTTGCTGTTTAAATAACATGCATGAAATTGATATTTTTCACCCTCAAAAGAACCCAGCGATGCAGTAATGTGGGGCCATTTGAAAACAGGTTACAAAGGTCATTCTATCCTTACTAGTGAAACTTCTGATTGATCATTGTGGGATGTATTGGCTCGCAGGGAGCAAAGCACGAGCGCGAAGGCGCATGTGTCCACAAGTTTTAAAGTCGAGGTCACTGTCAGACGAGCTGCGATGAACACTACAACTTGCTGCAGCAGAAGTCACAGCCAAGACGTCAAAAAGTACGGTGGCGAGTTACACTAAGTTGCCCCCATAAGAGGCCTTAAGGAGGAAAGGATTTCAGCACCAAGGCCATGTGGCAGCTGGTGGCAGCGGGTGCCACGGAGCCACACGCTCAGCATCCCACCTCCTGCTGACTGCAGCCTGCCATGCAACCACCTGCAGCCCCATGGATGCAGGGGGGACGGGGAGAGACTCACCTCAATGTCAAAGAACTCCTGGGAGTCGTCCAGGCCTTGCACACGGATCTGCAGCTCCCTGCCATAGTTCCTGCCCCCACTGACCATGTTGTTGCCACCGAGGCTCTGGCCTGGCTCCAGGGTGCTGATACCAGCGTTGAACTGGGCTCCCAGCCTGGTGCCCGGGGTCTGCAGGACACGGTATGACCCCTCGATGTCCCCCATGGCTGTTTGCAAAAACACCAAGATGGACACAAATCAAAACACCTACTGACTTTTGACTTTATTGTAATCAGTTTGACCGACAGACACACTGGGGAAGCGAGGCTCATTCATAAAACACACAGTGCTGGCAAACGTAAAGAAAACAGAAGTGTCCGAGAAGAAACCGCTTCATGATACTGTTTTGATGAAGATTAGTTTGTAGATTTCAGTTGGGGGGAAAAAAGACAAAATGAAACCGCAAATGCTCACGATGATACATGAGGGCCCCAACTGGGTCACCAGGGACACGAACAGAACACAAGAGGAAATTAAAAAAACTCACGAAAATTCACAAAACACATGAATGAATCTTGTTTTTGTGAAGTTTTGGGTTTTGTTTTTTTTTTAGAAACGCTGCACACGAGATCCTACGTTACCGACCGTGCGTAAAGTTAAACTCCCCCCGCGCTTCCACCTTTACTGGGACGACACTCGTTCTGCAGAAACACACAAGCACGCAAAGTTTGACCCACCTTTGTTTCGTGTTGTTTGCCGGACAACAAAGTAAAGGACTAAAAGTTGGTACCAGCGAAGAGGACTCTGCCCCGGTCCATGGTCTCTCTCCCTCTCTCTCGCTCTCTCTCTCTCTCTCTCTCCCTCTCGCCCTCCCTCGTCACCGCAGGCAGCGGGTGCGCACTCACCCCGGCTCGCGATAGGCTGGAGCTCAGCCGCGCGACACTCCATTGGTTCAGTTCTCTTGCTCGTCGGCCGAGGAGCCAAGATTTACCTTCCGTCACCTTAAAATAGCCCGAAAATGGCCCTAAGTTTGGTTTCATAAGACTTCTTGGAAAGTTAAAGTACACACAGCAGCTTCAATCTCAGCCCACACCAAGAGGAGGAAAGACTGATTTATGTATTCGACGCAGTCTTTGTTTAAGTTTGTCCTGAAGTTTGGTGTGGTGATAATTTAAAGTACACGGCTTTCTTGTTGAATCTTACATCATTTCGCACCACGTTACGCACACAGGTGAAAAGTGCACCTCCAGACTTTTATCAAGACTTTGAAGCAAAACAGTCAGTATGAAGCTGCTCTGCTGCGCAAAACGAGCCTCTGTCGTGAAGCACAGTGATGATCAGCGTTTCGTCAGCTCGTCGACCCTCCAGTTGTGGTGGAGCGCCCCCTGCTGGTCTCCAGGGCGCACAACAGCCACTTTGAAAAGCTCTGCACCCTGCTGCTCTGGAGCCACGTGTGGCTCTTCTGTCCCCACAACATGATGCGTGAATACACATCTTTTAACATCTTATTGCTCTTTTATTTGCACACCAGACTATATTTCATAGCTTCATTTATTTTTGCACAGTTTGAGCTGAGAGAAACTATGTACATTTAAATTGTGTCACCTGCACATTGCCTTTCACTTCAAGTGATACATGTTGAGTCTACAGTTGTATCGATTGGAATAATAAAATCAAAATAAGAAAAAGTCCTTTGAGGAGTTCATTTAGTTTTTATAGTTAATAACCTCTGTTTTATCTGTTTGTGTGATACATGGAGTGAAACAGAATTAAGCTATCTTGAAACAACAACTACAAGCCCTAGAAACACTTCAAACTACTGAAAATGCAAATAGAAATGTAAAACTGTAAAAAAAAGGTCTTAAAATAGCCTAAAAGTGAAAACAGTCAAAAGGTTAAAACAACTTAAACACCATTTTGACAGCATGACAACCTATACAGAGTTGGAACTCCAACTTCCCTTTGTTTGTTGTAGTGTAAATAAGTAAATTCATGGAAAAATACTATTATTCAACCATCTTTTCACAAAAAATAGCAATTATAAATACTTAAAGTCAAATTAAAATGCAAAAAAATAACATGCCTTTGCACATTAATAGGCTTTCAAAACTGAAATGTCTGAAACCCTGTCTGTTGCAGATCTTTCAGCGGCACTCTGGTGGCTTTGAAGCAGGTACAATGTATGAGTAGTTACAGACCTGGATTTAAAACCACTTAAATCCACTTAGATCACTTAAATGCCCTCTCTCCAAGTTACAGCACACACACAAGATTTACAACTCATTTTCATTAAAGTTGTCTTTTCTCATGAAAAAAAAATGTCTTCAGTGAAGAGCACATGAATATACTATTTATTAAACAGCACAGTGTTCAGTGTTTTTGATAAGTTGCTGTTTTTGTTGTGAAACCAGCCAAGGTCTTTTTGTTTTTGAATTTGTGATTATTGAACACAAATCCATACAGACTCAATGGTGGATAAACTTTGAATTGCCATTCAGTAAATAAGTACTAAAGTGTTGATGCGCTGTTAAAACGTCACCTTCTGCATTATTGCTTTTATAGATACGGCTGAAGGTACAGTATATACTGAGAGCCTGAACTATGTGCAATTGAACAGAACAAATTTGTGTGCAATATTTCTTTCAACCCCTCCACAGTTTTTGGTTTTGTAAAACTTTTATTATGTGTGCCATTTTAAAAGTTTGCTTCAGTGTCAGCTGGATTAATGGGAAAGTGCCACTAAACATTCATCTAACTGGTCTACTGCTTCAACCTGTTGTTGTTGTTGTTGTTGTTGCAAAACAGTCTTGCACATCCACACAGGGAGAACATGCAGACTCCACTCTGCATATGAACCCTCGGCTTTCTCGGCTTGAGGTCAGGGCATGAACACTGCCCCGCATGCAACCGCTCGATAAACAATAATCACCTCAATTAGTTTTAAATGTTCATGTAGAGCCAAAGTAAATGTGATTTATACACTTTACACGACTACACGTGATAGTAAGCACTCAAGGTAATTTTACATTACTTGTTAAATGCAGTTAAAAACAAGTAAGAACATGGTAGTAGCAGTAAAAACAAAAACAAAAAAACCCTGTACTAACACAGTTTTAAGATGAATAGGCTTGTCTAGTATTTTATGAGAAAAATTACTAGTTCAAAACTAGGTGTCAACACCTTACGTATATAATAAAATATACAAAGCGATGTGTTCATAATTTTCATGTTTAGAATGCACAGTAAAACAATGTAATCAAAGTCTCTTTTCCTTGCATAGAGAGAGTTCTGGAAATCTGAGCGGGAATTTGTTTAGTGATGTTGAAATGTAAGAACAATGACAGATGTTAAGTATAAATGAATCTATAATGTACTATCAATATATAATGTTAACACCCTCACCTCACAGTGAGAGGGCTGTGGGTTCGAATATGAGTCTCTCTGTGTGGAGTCTGCATGTTGTGAGCGGGCATGAGTGGATTTCCTCCAGGTACTCTGTTTTTCCTCACACGGTACAAAGGCATGCATGTGAGGTTGTGTTATTTATTTACCCTGATAGCACCACATAGTGGAACATTGGTCGACACGCTTGCCTGACAATGAGAACGCCATGGGTTTATATACTGACATGTTCTCCTTGTGTTTGTGTGTGTTGGGGTTCCTCCAGGTTCTCCGCTTTCCTCCCACAGTCCAATAACATGCATGTGAGGTTAATTGGTGACACTAAATTTCCCATCGGTGTGAATGTGTGTGTGTGTTGTAGCTGTCGCTATGTGTTTGTCCTGTGACTGGAGCAGCACTGAAGATGTATTTATGTACGTTATAATGTTGAAGTATATGTTGTGAGACTAATGGGGAAAACCCTATCAAGCTCCAGTTAGTTTGTAAAAATGATATTATTTAAATTACAGACGATCATCAGTTTTTCTGGAGTAGGGTCAGGGGAGCAACATTGAGTAAAAGGTAGGATACATCCCACAGCAGGTCACCAGTCCATCTGAGCACTGACGGAGAGAGACAGTCATTCACTCACACCCATAAGCAACATGACTATTTCAACCCAAACCAGTCAGTCCAATACTTCATTCCCTTGAAAGCATAGTGTTTTTGGCCTGTGATGAACTGTTGACCGGTCCAGGGTGCAACCTGCCTTTGAGCATTGTAAGATGGGATTGGCTCCTGGAACTCTGAACAGGACAAACCGGTATAGAAGAAAGATGTTATGATTAAATTAATTGTCCTTCAAGACTCTAAGTCAATGGAATACAACAGAACATTGTGGAAAATATATGATGTATTGGGTCCTTCTTGACTATGTACTGTACTGTATGTCTGTATGTGAAGGTCACTGGTTCATCCTCTCGCTCAATATGTGTTCTCATTTATTTTATTTATTTATCTTTTGTGGGCCGCATGGTGGAAAAATACATGTTTTATGGGGTCAAAGACCAGTCAGGCCTCTGTGTGTTAAAAACATGTATGTGAGGTTAATTGGTGACCTTAGATCAGGAGTGTCCAACATACGGCCCGGGGGCCAGAAGCGGCCCTCCAGAGGATCTAATCCAGCCGCCATGTGACTCTTTTTAAAGTATGAAAATGAAAACTGACAGAGGCTGATCTAAAAACACTAGATTGGCAAAAATGACATTCAAAACCGCCCTTGGTCAGAATTTGACCCTCAACATTAATGCATCTGTGAAGGTCACACAACACAACACCTTTCACAATAAAACAACAAGTCCAATTTATGTGAAATGATACTTTAGACATGTAAACTCAAAAAAATGTCCAGATGATGACAAATTGTTTTTATCCTGAATAAGATATCCAGATTCAGGTGACTGAGGGTTTTTTTTTTTGCAAATATAATAATATCTGATTTCCTTTAATATGCATATTTCAGAATAGACTGGCAAATTCTTGCAGTTACAAGAGGATCAAAAGAAAGAAAGACTTTGCATTTGCCCATATCTGCAGTTTAATATGTTATGTTTGACTTGTCCGCCCCCCCAGAGGTCAGGTCAGGTTGGATGTAGCCCCTCAACTAAAATGAGTTTGGCACCCCTGATTTAGATTGTCCATTGGTGTAAATGTGAGTGAGTGTGTTTGTCCTGTGATGAACTGGTGACCTGTTCAGGTCGTATCATGGCCTCGTCCAGAGCTAGCTGTGTTTGGCTGCAGCGCCTTGTGACCTTGAACAGGGTATAGAGGATGAAAGGTTTTATCTTTAGTTTGGAGGAAACTCTTAAGAGAACTCATCTAAAATATCAATGTTCTCTTACAATTGTTTGTTTTTGCAAATGTCCATTTGTTGAAACCATGAATCACTACTGTGCTCGGTCGGTATTTATTTTCCACCTGCTGTTGATAAACATATGAGCGAGTGCTGAAACTAGTCTTCAGAGGCAAATCTGAAGCACAGAAACTGAGGTGTGATTTCATTTCATCTTTCACTCTGAATTCATTTCCTTTTTAAAAGCACTGCATCTTCACCGTGAATGAGAAAATGAATGTGTTGTGTTTAAAGTCACATTCTGACTGCTGTAAGCTTTCTATTTCTGTGATAGTTTAACAAAAACCATCAGACCTGAAGTGTGTAAGTCTCAAACAAACATTTATTACATTTATTCGACCTATGAATTGTCATATAGTCATACTGAAATGAAATGTCACTCACATGCAGAAACTGGGTTGATGGGTAAATATAAATTAATGAGCCTTTGTCAATATTACAGTAAATTTTGTTTCACAAGCTCCAACACCTCGCCTTCTAAAACCTATAAAAGTGAAAACCAATAGATCATGTCTCTCCCTTTCCCTTCTTAAAGAGCCAGTGATAAGACATCAGCTCACCCATCCTGAGTAAGTCAACAGATGCAGATGAAAATATAAGCGACGGACAACTTTTCAGAGGTGGAGTTCTTTGTGAAACTCTATGAAAAATAGTCAAATACAGCAAATTTCATTGCAAATCAGGCTGAAAAAACCCTGTTGTGCTTCACTGAGCACTGCCATAGTGAGAAATGATGAGTCACCGCAGCTGGGCAGAAAACATGCACCTCCTCTGCTATCAAACTTTGTCTAGATTCTACAGTAAACACTCTCTACACGCCATATGTGGCCCCCACACCGATTCTTTGTAGCCCATGAGCCAATTTCCAAAAGTACCGTATAGTTCCCAATACAGTGCAAGCCTCGGGGGGTGCATCTATTGGGAACATAGTTTTAGGCAGTAAGCCGCCCAGCTCAACCATCATTTGGATGGTCAATATTTGAAGAAGACTGCTGAGAAAATAGTGCACGGCTTTCTCAAAGCCGTCTAAAATATGTGTACAGTCAAAACCCGGGTGAGAGGAGCCGGTAAGAGCAGGCATCCTGTTGACAAATCATCGAGGTTCTAACTGTTAAGACACCTTAATAAGGGTGACTCCCTTAGCATAAAGCCTGTGGGCCAAAACCAGCCTCAAAAGCCTCCAAGACCGACCATAACTGAACCTGACCTCCCGACACCACCGATCACGAAATATAACCTCTCCTGGGCAAAACCCACAGGTTTTCCAAGCTGGGCCACCAAGGGCATCTTGTCAGGTTCCCAAACCCGCTCAACTGGCTTCACTTTCTCCTGCAGGGTTCCACTTGACAATATGTCATCAGGAGTGAAGTCTAGCACCCTGTGAAGAAAGTTATTTCAGCTGTCTGCAGCCATATTTCATTCAAACTCAATCGGTTTGCATCGGTGAAATATATGAAGTTTGATCTTCTGCTAAAGTAATATCTAATGACTGTTAGTCATTTGCTCCTTGCATTTGTCTCCAACTCTATTAAAGCCAACAGAAAATCCTAATAAAAGAAACGAGTAATAGTTACTTAAATGTAAAAAGAACAGCTGACATCACAAAATTATTTTATTTTATTTTATTTTATTTTATCAAACTGAACTGAATTAATTCCAGAATCTGAAACGTCAAAAGCATGGTATGCAAAGGCACAAATAAAAACAAGATTCACATGAATGTGAATTTATACATACATACATACATACATACATACATACATACATACATACATACATACATACATACATACATACATACACACATACATACACACATACATACACACATACATACACACATACACACATAGATAAAGCCCCTTGGAAATAAATCCTCTCTAGACATTATAATGATATAAATACAAATAAAAAAGACACATAACATATGTATCCACATTAACATGTCTGAAAATGGGAAATAGTAACATATAAATTGAATTAATACAAGTCTAAAATATTTTGGTTGGACCTGCAAATGTTTTTTTTTTTAATTGAGTTATTTATTGTTCTTAGTGATTCTTCAAACAGTATAAATGTGATGTTCGTGAGGTATGTTTTAAAGCAGGGTATCGCGTTAGCTGCACGGGTCCACCTTCTTTCCACGTGCCGGTCAGACGTGCTCATTATGTTTCTGGGGGGGGGGGGGGGGGTCTTCTGTGTCCGCAGATCACGGCATAAATCACGTTTCACCTCGCCGATCACGTTTTATCATACATGTTGTGATCGAAGTTCACTTCTTACACAAGACTCCGTCACTTCGTGAAAAGAAGTTATTTGTAACCGGACTCCCGAGCGTGACGTCGCGCGACGTGATTGGCGGGCGGCCCTGCGATATATATCCGTCCGGCGTCCGTCCCACCTTCTCGCCAGTGGAATTTCAGCTCAGCTTCTGCACCTTCAGGGCAGACGAGAACATAAACACAAGTAAGTACATCAGGGGGGTTTTATTTTGTTTTATTTTCGTCAACGGGGCTTCTTGCACACACCAGGGGTGCTTCCACCCTCCCCACGCGGGCCGGGCGGGGTGCCGTTGTGCGGGGCGGTTGGCCGGGGTCGCCTCGGTGTGCTGTGGCCTGACTCCGTGTCATTCCTCCCCGCTCAGCTGTGTGCCTACGTGGACTTCTGGAGCTGCTGGGAGCCAACTGTGAGCGCAGCTAACGCTAGCTTCCCCGGCTAAGGGCTCCGCACTAAACTTCCCACTTTCCACACTCGGCAGACGGATACATGATAGGGAGGCGGCCGCGAGGTGTGTCCCTCAGAACCGGCCGCTGGCCGGCTGTCCTCGGCGGGATGAGAACTTGTGTGCGGCGAACTTCATGCCGCCTCTTAGCCGAGCGGCTACGTGTCACAAACCACAGGCAAAGTTTTTAGCAAGTTTGCTAACTAGCCGCAGGTTTTGACGCCAGCAATCCACGCCACAGTCGGCGTCCCCACTCGGTTTGTCACGCCACATGTGCTCCACGTTATCTCGGCGTGTGTTGTGGTCGTATCGATGTCGTTGCGTTCTTATTTTTTAAATTTTATTTTTATTTTTTCCAAGGTTGACCAGCGCTAGCAACGCGGCGGCGGCTAGCATTAAATGTAACGTGTCGCTGGCAGCTGTCAGCCAGTCTAACTTGATATCGTGTCAGCTATAACCCTCACACTAACCACCGACTTAAATCCCTAATCTGGGATTTGGATATAATTTTGTATAGGTTGCAGGGTTGTCATGGTGGAGCTAATGGTAATGTAAGATTAATTAGCCCCAGCAGCCAGTCAGCGTTGTTGGCTCGTCTGACCCTGAATTATGACAGGCTTGGAGACACTGTTGCCATTAAACTTGTAATTACTCGAGTCAATTAAGAGCTGCAATCATTAACATGATTATAGAAGCATTATAACGTGCTTCAAAATGTAGAAGTGTTAAAACACATCTGTGTTAAAGTGAGCAACAGTTGATGATATATAATGAATCGTACAAGTATTTTTGTTGGGATATGATCTAAAGAAATCTTGAGACTTGGTGAAGTTAATAATTTTCAGGTTATTGTTGTCCAAAGAGTATTCTTCAGACTACATACTCCTTGTTGGTCCAATCTATGTTAATTATACATTTGATACATGCTTTTTCTTTCAAGGTTTTCAAATAATTATTTTCTACAACATCCATATGTATTGAAGCTAAAAAAAAAAATGATGAAAATAAATGTAATTGGTAAACTAAAGGTAAATGCTTATTATGATTCTGCTCCATCTGCTCATCTTGAGAGTCCACAGCACACACCACATTATTTCGTAGCCCAGAAATGCAGTAGGAAGGGTGTTGGCACTGCATTTGTCTGTCAAAATTGCTAGATTATTACATGAAGCTGGTTTGAGGAGGCGTTTTTAGTGCGGATGCGATCCTGACTACTAATAGGAGTTCCGTGTCTGTATGATGGTGTAGATTCTGCTCTGCGTGATGCCGGATGTATTGCATTCATGACTGAAGGAATAGTGTATGTTTATAAAAAAAAAAAAAATTGGTTCAAACACCTCTGAATATCTCGAATCTAATTCATTGTGTAGTTGGAGATCATGATCAATTTGAATGGCCAATGATATGATCAAGGTTCTCATAAATGTGACAGTTTTGACTTTCCAAGTTCAGAAATTTCTCATGTAAGCTTTGTACAGTGGTTATAATGCGAATGTTTGTCCTCTGTATAACAGAATATCTGCACATAAATGGTGTAGTATGACGTCTAGTATATAGTCGGGGAAAGTCTGCCACTGCTAATTGTGTAAATGGTTAAAGAGAAAGACATCTCACAAATGTTAAGTCACGTCAATAGATATGGACCAAAAGAGCTGCGCTGTTTTTACCAAACAGCAGTGTGGTTTCATAAAAACAAGCTACACCTCAATGGAAACTTTGATCCGAGCCTCTAATGCTCCACAGTGGGAGTACACATCGGTGACTTCTGTGGCAAACAAGTGAAATGAATCCAAATGTTCTCATGATTGCGACGGCGGGCCAGACCATACAGCCTGTGTTAAGTTGCATTCTTTAATGGGAACCAGGTGTTGAGTCGTTTTTCTCTCTTTGCAGCCTCCTACATAAGAGAACAATAGCCTATTTACCTGATATGACTGCCAGTTCGGCCCTTCAGTATAAAAAGCCACTATGCAATTATGAAAGCCAGATGTTTGTGGAGGAGAGCAAGCTCCGGTGGCTCCAGTGCTTCAGCGGCATACAGTTCAGTAATGCACCTCTTGGCACCTACTTTATCAGACAAGACTTGATTCAGGAGTGGTTTCAGCTGTCTGACTTGACTGTGTCTTTTTCCCCCGCCTCACCAAAATTACAATTATCGCTAAATATACAACCAAGCCTCAGAAAAGGCTACTTGTGTTAGGGTGAAGCATGACTCTGTACTTGCAGTCTGATATCTGGTGGCGATTCAGTGACTTTGCCTTGACAGTTGGCAGGTTAATCGATTTGTCAGTTTATGGAAAATTGGTCGCCAACCTTTTCAGATTTCAGAGCAGTCTTTATTATGTCCAGTTAAAACTCCATGATGGTAAACTTGTGTCCTGCTAACTTCAGAGATAATCCAGTTCCTACTGCAGAAGGATTAAATTATTGTGTGTATTTTTGTGGGTACTGCCCTCTGACATGCGCTCTCTCAAAGGTACAACGCTGTTATTTGTGCACTCATGATGTTCCTGGACATCTATAAGTGAATGAAATGACCATGATTGAAGCCTCTTTAGAGTAGAACCTTATCATCCAACTCGCTGATATCCATCCATGGTCTACCGATGCTATTCTGCATTGTGTGTCATGGTTTCCTTCTTTCTTATAAGCAAGGCTTCCTTTCTTAACCTTTCTTTTCCTTCTCTTCAGGCAAAAGCTGGCAGGCTGAGGGGAACTTGCATCTTACAGGACGGATTATCTGGTAACTGACCATTTAGCTGGTAAGTTTTCACAGCCACAGCATTCGCACTGTCAAGCTTAAGTGCCTGGCAGCATTTTGTTGATTTAAATAAAAGTGATCCTTGGAACTTTGTCATAAGTACATTATATCAGTTTGTAGGTTGGATCTCTGCACACAGGGAGGAGGGAAAAGCCAGTAGTGAGCCTTTTTCAAACAGGCTTTGGAACATGTTAAATAGTGACGATACAACAAACATTTCACCTGTTTGTCTTTGGCGTCGCATTGTTTTTCCTTGTTCGCTGACTTTACCATGTAGTGCGGCTTCTTTACGAAGCAAATCAATTATCAGGCAATCCCGCACTTTAATAACACACTAATACCACCCCTAGAAAAAAAAACCAAGTTAAATTCGACCAAAAACAAAAAATGTGCAATTTGTGTCATTAATTTTCATACCAGTGCTCATAAGAAGGATATTCACAGCCTTGGTACAGTGTCAGTAAACAGGGTGGACCGCCGGGCACAGTCGCCTTAAGTTTATGAAGCCTGACAAGGAAGAGGCCACTGAAAGGGTGTTCTCTGAAATGTGTTCCTGGGCAGGGGGCGAGGGGGTTGGGGGACCTGCTACTCTGACCAGCTTCAGCAAATTCCCTTCCATTGCAGGCTCTGCGGAAAGGAAAAAAAACAACAACCACCCTTATAATATCAGCTTGTGTGTGATATTGGGGAGTTGTCTCATCATGCTTTCTGACATATTTCGGAGTAAAATAAATCCACCCTGAAACGATTTACATTCCATTGCATGCCATCCAGAAGTTTCTCTTCAAATTGGAGACTCCTCTCGATCTGCGTAGTTTCATCGTGGGTTGTGACTGTTTATCGGCTCCTGTTCCTGAAGTAAATAAGCATTCAGTCAGCACCCTACTGTGGTTCTCAAAGTTGAGAAAATCACACGACAGCAGGGCCTTTAGCCTTCTCTTTGTGTAAGGAATATAAGGTTCAAAGATCCTTAATGGGACTCGCAGGTTTTCCCGCAGGTGGATTCTTACTTTAAGCCTGTCCAGCGTGGAAGTTCACAGGGGTCAGTGGGTGAAAATCCTCTTACCTGTTCACCATTTCCTAGAATAGGCAGTTGCACAGAAAAAGAACTGAAGCTGCAGCCCCAACTCACCACATTGTTTCTCTGTGTAAAAGGTGTAATGTCTTAAATTCCCATGCAGTGCTGACACGCCAAAAGTTCTATGGTAATTCAGTGAAACCCATAGCTTTCTTTGATAAAACTAGATTAGATAATGGTAAGAAATCCCAAAGTCCAACAAGATAAGCCAGTATCTCATGTTAAACTTGTCACATGAGAGAAGGATTACTTCCGTCTGTGGTGGAAACCTGGGTATCGTGATCACCAAGTTAATGCAAATAAGCTTTCGTTCTGGATGCTTCGGTGTGTGCTGATGTGCAAAATCTCCAAGGAGAACATTTGCATCATGTTTTACTGAAGATCCAGAAAACGGGTTACTTTTATAAGTCTTTAAAGTTTTATTGTTTGAATAAAAAACACAAATATGCTCAATAAGTAAGTGGAAGATGATGGGATTTTCCACTGTGTACACGTAAACTAATGAATGGCACAATAACAGAATGGATGATAAGCCAGTTTGGTACTTGTCTTGGTGGAAGACAAGCCTCTTGATTTAAAACCAGTAGGAATACAATACTGCACAACCCGAGTTTGTATTGCACTAATGTGCTTGATTTCATGTCTTAAGATTTTGGTATTTTCAGTACCCTGGAGGGGGATTGGACAAAATGAAACTCAATATATCTTGTGACTTTTTTAAAATGACTGCCTAAAATGAACAGAGCAGCATGTGAGGGAGATCTCCTCAGGGAGGCTCTCAAGCGTTTCAGGGTGAGACTGAGAAAATACTCTAGTTGTAGAGATCACTGAAGTCTCAGTGTGAGGCGCTTTAAGACATGGCAAGAAGTGAATTATGTAGGACAAAAAAACCCTCAATTGAATAGTGGCAACAAAGGCTCAAGCTCAAGCTGAGAACTACTAATTAAACAAAAAAAGCTCAACTTTACACAAACTGGACAGTAAAGTGTCTCACGACAACCACTTAACACACACAAAAGCTGCTTTACCCATTTTTATTATCCTGCATTTTGAGGATTTCACAAATTGGGTGCTAAATGGTGTTTGTATGTAACTGTCTGCCTAATTGAAAATGTTGTTGACTTTGGTTTTAGTGGCACACTCGGACTCCGTGTTACGTGGGATTTTGACCATGAGCTCAGTCGCTGTACTTACGCAGGAAAGCTTCAATGAGCACCGCAGCGGGCTCTTGCCAGAGCAAAGTGGTGGTGAGTATCTGCATGTTTGAAGACTTGTCGCCTGCTTTAAGGTCAATAATGGAATTGTGAGTAGGACACAAATCATTTTCTTTCTTTTTTGGGGGGAATTCAGCTGCTGGGGCAGGACCCAGTGCTGCTGAGGAGGAGGAAGCCCTTCCTACTTACAAGGATGCCTTCCCCCCTCTGCCCGAGAAGGCGGCTACACCTGAGGGGACCCAGGAAGTTTCCCATACCTGGACAGCCAAAATCCGCCCCATTAAGTCTTCAATCATCACCCAGGTAGGAAATGTGTTTTTAGTAAAAGTACATTTGAAACACTAAGGGTTTTAGATCGGCCTGTGAAATCTGAGACAATAATTAAAGCTGACATTTACTCAACTCACTTCCATCACGGTTATATTTTTATTGCCCTTTTCTTTAAGTACACATACAGACATGAACGAGGGGACGCAGGGCTGGGACTAATTTGCGATATGCAGCGTCTCAACCAATGAGCATTTTTGGTGCCTTCAATGAGGCATTTGAAGAGCTTGTTGTTAGCGTCAGATCCCGGCACCTGGAGCCGACGTGTCGCCCATCCTGCTGTGACCACGAGTCATGGTGCGTTCTGCACGTGTGATGTTTGACTGACTCCGGTGCCGGTCAACCTTCCAGGCTGGCAGCCAGTCGGACTCTGGTCAGCAGTGAGCCTGCTCAATGTTGACCAGGCTGAAGTGCATTGTCAAAACCTTGGTTTGCATGCAGCTGTCAATACAAACTGCCACAACCAAGAAAATAATGGATTTTCTTTTCATTCAGATGGCAGGGTGTATGGCAGGCGCTATGCTATTATGAGACTGTGAAAAAATGTCACATTCATCTCATCACACTAAATTTCCTTTGACATATTCTAGTAATAATAGCACTAATACATCTGTCAGTAATCCTGGCAGCCTCTCCAGAACCTGGTAGAGAGCCGTTTCCATAGGGGCAAGTCACGCTTCACACAGTAATGTTGCTACCTGATCTACCTTGTTCGCTTCTATTTGAGCCACCGGCTATCATGCTAGCAATGCTAATTCGGCTCCGCAAAAGCTGTGGCGTTGGTGAAGGTCTGCGCTCTACCGAGTGCCTGTTCTAGTTTTATTGCTGTAACATTACAGTATCGTTTACACTCTTTTTACATGTAACAATGTGATTAATCAGAGAAAATCATACAAGTTCCTCTCTGCCCAGCACCAGTTTTAGGTTTTCTTCTCTTCTATTTCACTTTTGCATCCTTCACATCCAGCGAAACTCTAAAATGACACATATGAATTGGTAAAATGTACACTGCTCATAAAAAAATACAATAAACACTAAAATAACATATCCTAGATCTCAATGAATAAAATATCCCAGTTGAAAGTCTTTATTTATTAGAGAGTGGAATGTGTTGAGAACAAAGCATAAAAATGATCAATGTAAATCAAAGTTGGATTTAGTCATAAAGTCTCAAAATAAAAGTGGAAACTCGCATTACAGGTTGATCCAACTTATGTGGAAATTCCTCAGGACGAGTCAAAATGATGCTCAGTAGTGTGTGTGTGTGGCCTCTGACTGTATAACCCTACAACGCCTAGGGAGGCTCCTGGTGAGGTGGCGGATGTTCTCCTATGAGATCTCCTCCCAAAAACAGATTAAAGCATCAGTCAACTCCTGGACAATGTGTCGTTGGTGGGTGGAGAGACATGATGTCCCAGATATGCTGGATTAGATTCAGGCCTGACGAATGGAAAGGCCAGTCCAGAGCATCAATTCCTTCATCAGGCAGGAACTGCTGACACTCCAGCCACATGAGGCCTCGGATTGCCAGGCACCAGAAGGAACCAGGGCCCAGTGCACCAGCATCTGGTCTCACAATGGGTCTGAAGACCTCATCCTGGTACTTGATGGTAGTCAGGATACCTCTGGCGAGCACATGGAGGGCAGAGCGGCCCTCTCCACATCATCACTGACCCACCGCCAAACTGCTCATGCTGGAGGACGTTGCAGGCTCCAGACACGGTTTGTCACATGGTCTCAGTGTGAACCTGCTCTCATCTGTGAAGAGCACAAGGCACCAGTGGCCAATCTGCCCTTCTTGGTGTTCTCTGGCAAATGCCAATCATCATACCTGCATATACCACCCTGGTGAAGTGTGTTTCTGACAGTTTGAGCAGAAACGCACATATTAGGGTCCTGCTGGAGGTCATTCTGCAGCTCTGGCAGCTCCTCCTGTTCCTCCTTGCACAAAGGTGGAGGTAGCAGTCCTGCTGCTGGCTTGTTGCCCTCCTACCCCCTCTCCATGTCTCCTGGTATGTCCTCCATGCTCTGGACGCTGTGCTGACAGACACAGCAAACCTTCTTGCCACCACTTCTGGATGAGCTGCACCAACTGAGCACCCTGTGTAGGCAGTAGACGCCGCCTCATGCTGCCTCTCGGGGTGAGAGCGCCGACAAACTGCTGAAGTGTTCAAATCATCGGCCAGAAAGGCTGAGAAGAGGAAAGTGGTCTGTGGTCACCACCTGCAAAAGCCGTCCTTTATAGGGCTCGTCTTGCTGATTGCCTCTCATTCCCACCTGGTGTCTGTTCCATTTGCACACCAGCAGGTGAAATACATTCACAATCAGTGTTGCTTCCTAACTGGACAGGTTGATTTCATGGAAGTGTGATTGACTTGGGAATCATTGTGTTTTTTAATTGAGCAGTGTATATTCCACCGTCGTACTGGGCTAGCAGGGATCGCGAAATGCCAAACATTTTTTGCTGGACACTGGTCCAGTAATCATGCAGTTTTCACTGGATCGAAGTAAAGTTTGATGAAAATCTTGTTTTTTTTTGAGGCTGTAATAAACTCGTTTCCACAGGAAAGTATGAATGTATAACTGTATTCTATCAAAATGTAACTTGAGGTTAGTGTAAGGTCAGAAAAGGAAGCAGTCACTAGTTTTGTTCCATGAGGACAATGTGGGGGTCTGCATGATGTCATCATGTCATAATAAACTTGTTGTATATTTAAAAACCAATCCATTTATTAATCTCTGGAGAAATTCTTTATCAACGCAGCACAAACAGAATGTTTCCAGCTCGAATGCAGCACAAATGATTGGGACTATTTTCAGGGAGTTTAGCGTGGAGGAGGACGCAGCTTCACGGAGGTGTGAATCACCTGCTACAAGCAGAGGAGCTGCTTTTCAATGTTCTGATGTCAGAGCTGTTCTCCTGGAGAGCTGGAGTTTTATAACAGTGACATCCGGTGGCAGAGCGCCTCGCTTTACTACGGCTTTGCAAACATCCACGTTGATGCTTTGCGGGGTTTTGAGTGTAAAACATGTCCAAACAGTGACATGTTATGAAAAGTTGGCTCGCCGCAATGCTACTTACCTAGCATCCTCGCTGGCTGCAAACTGTGGAATGGATTTCCTGAAAGGAGGCGGGTCTCAATGAAACTCAAAGTGATGAGTCAGGAAATCGATTTCACATTTTGCAGAGCAGCAGCAGGGAAACACTTGTGGAGTCATTTCAGCAGACGTGGCTTCATTGATCTGAAATCTTCGCAGGTTGGATCAGAAAAAACGTCAAATGATCACAAAAAAACCACGAGCTCGTTCGGTCAAGATGATTCACTTGTCCCACCAAAGCTTTTATGAGATCCGGATGTTCGGACAAACCTTAATGTCCAGGCCTGAGAGTGATAAATGAGAAATTGGGACACTGGACCGGTTTTAAGAGGATATTAACCAGACCGAGGGCATTTTATTGGTAATGACGACTGTCCGACGTATTTCGCGATCACTGGGCTAGCGTCGGACAGATTCATGAAACCACACAGGAAAAGGCCCAATCTAACAGATACTCGTCAGTCTGGTTATGTGTTGTTACATATACGCTTAGGTTTTCAGATTAATGTGAAGTTTAATATAGGCTGTATTTTTTTTTTTTTCCTCAATGAGTTACTGTTATGTGGTTTTATCTATCAGAAAACTATATTGATCACTTCAGAGGTCGGAGCTGTGTGTAATTCCCAGAGTTCAATTAGTGAAATTCCACACTAAATTCACCTATTTCTTTCTATCATGAGGAAATATTTTTAAAGCCAAAGTCTGCTTTTATGTCCTCAGATCAAAACATATTCAGAGCTTTACAATAACTTTCTAATCTGGATGGGGGAAAAAAAAAAACACTAGACATGAGATGAAAAAGAATTTGTTGGAAATTGTGAGCCGGAGCTACATGTATTGCAGTGGCACTTCTAACTTTTTAAAATCTGTTTAATCCCTTAATCAACAATGATCCATCACTGCAGATTAACTCTGCTTTCATTCCTACCCCTTTTCACTCAAAGGTTTTCCATGTGCCGCTAGAAGAGCGCAAGTACAAGGACCTCAACCAGTTTGGCGAAGGAGACCAAGCCAAGGTCTGTGTGGACATCATGCACAAGACCGGCGCCCACCTGGAGCTCTCCTTGGCCAAAGATCAGGGGCTCTCCATCATGGTGTCTGGAAAGTTGGACGCCGTGATGAAGGCCCGCAAGGAGATTGTGTCCCGACTGCAGACTCAGGTCAAGAGGATGTCTTTGTGAACAACAGAGGCTCAACTTGTATTTTTTGTGAATGCTTTTTGTAGAAAACTCACCCCACATGTTGCCCATAACAGGCCTCGGCTACTGTCGCCATCCCCAAGGAGCATCATCGCTTTGTCATCGGCAAAAATGGGGAGAAGCTTCAGGAGCTTGAGCTCAAGACCGCCACCAAAATCCAGATCCCACGACCTGACGACCCCAGCAACCAGATCAAGATCTCTGGTACCAAGGAGGGCCTGGAGAAGGCCAAGCATGAGATTTTGTTGATCTCTGCTGAGCAGGTTAAACTTCCTTCTTAAACAAATGTATGGTTTTTTTTTTCTTTTAAATGTAATAAAGATTTCATAGATGATTTCCTCCCTCGTGCTCTTTTAGGACAAGCGTGCGGTGGAAAGAGTGAACATCGACAAAGTGTACCACCCTTTCATCACCGGTGCCTACAATAAAATGGTAGGAGAGATGTCCCAGGACACCGGCGCCCGCATCAACGTCCCCCCTCCAAGTGTCAACAAGACGGAGATCGTCATCACTGGGGAGAAGGAGCAGGTGGCCCTTGCTGTGGCTTTGATCAAGAAGATTTATGAAGAGAAGGTGAGCAAATAATGACTCAGGAAGTCGATGGGCAACTGAGCTTTCAAGCCTCAGAGCTCAAGTTGTCTCCATTTTGTGTTGCAGAAGAAGAATGCCACCACCATTGCAGTGGAAGTGAAGAAGTCTCAGCACAAATATGTGATTGGCCCCAAGGGAAACACTCTGCAGGAGATCTTGGAAAAAACTGGTGTCTCAGTTGAGATCCCACCTTCTGACAGCAGCTCAGAAACTGTCATCCTTCGTGGGGAGCCGGACCGCTTGGGTCAGGCACTCACCGAAGTTTACGCCAAGGTAAAGGAATTCCCAGCTGATGACCGTCAACAGTGGTAACTAGAAAGCTGAGCCGAATGAAGAGTCAATTTGTGTTTTTCTTTCACAGGCAAACAGTTACACTGTTTCCTCGGTTTCAGCTCCCTCTTGGCTTCATCGCTTCATCATTGGCAAGAAGGGACAGAACTTGGCAAAGATTACCCAACAAATGCCCAAGGTTGGTTGAGAGGCTATAATGCCGCAAAATAATACTCCTAAAAAGAAAGGAATTTAATAACGTTTTTCTGTTTTTCACTCAGGTGCACATTGAGTTCACCGAGGGAGAAGATAAGATCACCCTGGAGGGCCCTACCAAAGATGTGCAAATGGTGCAGAGCCAAATTCAAGTTATTGTTACTGATTTGGTGAGTATTGCATTACTTGTATAATTAAGTTACTTTGTCAAGCTCATCACAATACTTTGACTATTGTGGCATCTCTTGTTTTCCATGGAAGTGTGCCGTCACAGTTTACAAATAAGCAATGTAGCGGTCTGCAGGATCTTGAATGAGCTAATAGTTTGATGGTTGAGAAGCAGAGTGAGGCGTGAGTGGATGCTAGAAACAAAACTGGAAAAATGGCTCGTGCACAATGTGTTGTAATGGCTAATAAACGGGTTCTTCTGGATTTTTAGTCAGCCGATACCAACTTCGCCAACTGTCCCGAGCCATGTGTTATAAAATGGGCTCCATGTTTCCATCTTCCTCCTCCTATTCCCAGGTAAGCCGAATGGACTATACAGAGATTAGCGTGGATCCCAAATTCCACCGTCACCTGATTGGAAAAGGAGGGGTTAACAGTAAGTTAATGGCTTTTTTCCTCTCGGTGGAATGCACAGAAACAAGTGTGATTGTGCTCCAAAGGTGACGTGTCTTTTTACCATTGGCTTGCTGATTTAAAGAATAAAAAAGTCTTTTTATTGCATTTTTTTTTTTTTACAGTCAACCGCATCAAAGAGCTACACAAGGTGACCGTCCGCATCCCTCCCGATAACGAGAAGAGCAACCTTATCCGCATCGAGGGGGATCCCCAGGGTGTGCAGGAGGCCAAGAAGGAGCTGCTTGAGCTGGCGTCACGCATGGTTCGCTCAAACGCCACTTCACAGTCAAGGATGCCGCCACGTCCTCACTGATGCACTGGGAATTGCTAAGCGTGCCATCTCTTGCAGGAGAACGAGCGTACAAAGGACTTGATCATTGAACAGCGTTTTCACAGAGCCATCATCGGCCAAAAGGGGGAGAAGATTAAAGAAGTGCGAGACAAGTTCCCAGAGGTGAGCCGTCCACCGTTTACACGGAGCGGTGCGTTTCTACGTTGGGGTGTTTGTGTTCAGAACTGTCGAAATCTGTTCCAGGTCATCATCAACTTCCCCGACCCAGCACAGAAGAGCGACATCGTTCAACTTCGGGGGCCACGAACTGAGGTGGAAAAGTGCTCCAAGTTCATGCAGAAGATCGTGGCTGAGATGGTAATAATAATCGGTGTTTTCTCACGTGTTGAGTTGAAATGCAGTTTATTGGAGCGTTAACCGAAACTGATTTCTTTGGCCAGGTGGAGAACAGCTTTTCTGTCTCAGTCCCCATCTTCAAGCAATTCCACAGAAACATAATTGGAAAAGGAGGCTCAAACATCAAGAAGGTACTGTTTATAGACAGTTCAGTTTTTTTTTTTTGTTTTTTTTGCATTTGTATGGCAATGCAGTATCCAACTAAGCAAATTTAAACTGGCATTTTTTAAAAGTTCTTGCCTCATACGCATGCACACATCACTAGATGGACAAATAATTGGGTTAAAAACACCACACACACACACACACACACACACACACACACACACACACACACACACACACACACACAGTGGTAAGAGGTCAGACTGTCCACTACTGTTCAATGTTGTCCTGCCAGAAGTTTGGCAGGACATCAGAGTTGCCCTCCGCTCGTTGCGCTGCTGTTCCTTTCAGTCCAGTGCTTCCACTCGGTCAGCCTGGCCTACTATTCCTGCAACTCTGAAGCCTAATCTGTATCTTGGTATGTGACCTGAAGCCAGGGTTTACATTGCAACATTGATGAGCTGTGTCTACATTTGCTGCTTTAAAGAAAGAAAAAAAATAATAAAATAGGGCGTCTAATCAATAAGTGAAAAAAAGTGACAGGTCGGCTTAACCTGAATTCTCAGAACTAATGTTTCCCAACTCTGAAAATTCACATGGACTCCTTGGAGTGAAAATATTAACTCAGTGAATCTTTGATTTTTAATTGGTGTCCCAACGTGGAATCTGCCTTTTTGCTTAGTCTCCCTTGAACATCCAATGTTAACAGTCAACAATACCAAGTGGATCTTTATCAAAAAACATTACGCGAAAGTGCTTTCTCAATTCTGGTGGTAGTTGGTAATGTTGACTTGTATCTTTAACCATTTCTATATTGGCTCGCCTTAAAAATGGGTGATGGGCAAATGAGAATATACTCCACGTACAACTATTCTATAAGAATCCATACAGTTTTGGTGAATCTTTATAGTTGAATCCAGTTATAAATGTGTCAGTTTGTATTTCTGCTGCAGCATTCTGCCACAAGGCAATTCAGTGCTTTACAAGGAAACGCATTCAAGCAAGGCAATTAAGAAACTTAAGTGATATGATGAAAAACAAAAGACAAACCAATTAAGAATAACATAACAATTTAAAAACTATCAAAGTAATACAATAAGCCAAATCTGAAGATTAATGACATGCCTGAGCAGATAATATTGTTTTAAGTCCTGATTTACAAGAAATGAATATCAGCAGGGAAGTTGTTCCACAGGTGAAGAGCGTAGGAACTAAAAATCTGCTTCACCTTGTTTCTTCTGACTCAAACGTCTTCCTGAAGACCTCGGGGATCTGGCTGTTTCATAATCTATAATCTGAGATGTATGTAGAGCTTTCTAGAGCAGAGATTGAAGCTCAGGTGTAATGAGTTGCACACTCTTGGTGTTGGTTTGGACTCTGTCTGACACGTCATTACCGAGACCTGTTGCAATGATCCAGCCTGCTGAAAATCAATGCATGAACACATTTCTCTGTATTTTGTCTAGTCAGAAATCCTTCACTCTTTCCAATGTTTTTCAGATGGTGGTAAGCTGATTCTGTTCTATTAATGTGGTTGTAGAATTTCAGTTTAGAAACGATCATTAAACCCATATTTCAGCTTATTATTATTATTATTATTATTTGTCTTGACAGGGAATAGAAGCGTATCTCATTTCTAGGTAGTAATTATCCCGCTTTTGGACTTGAACACATTCACACAAGTTTGAAGAGGCTTATCATGTTGATCATCTCAACACGTCATCCTATGTTCATTTTGAAATTACAGCAAGGGGGATTTTGTACAAAATCCCGCCTTGAACAAGTGATACTGAACTTGAGTTTATGGTGTAATCATGGCGTGATTAACCGCAGTTGATTTTGGCTTGGTAAACCACCATCTAGATTCGTGAGGAAACCAACACTAAAATTGACCTGCCTGCGGAGAACAGCAACTCAGAGATGATCATCATCACCGGGAAGAAGGCAAACTGCGAGGTGGCACGGAATCGTATCTTGGCCATCCAGAAGGAGCTTGTAAGCTTGTAACATGCCACGATGAGATTTTCAGAGCTTTTAGCACCTGGTGTAAATGTACGCTTGCTTAACATGCCGGTCATTGTGTTCAGGCCAACATCACAGAAATGGACGTGTCCATTCCCTCAAAGTTGCACAACTCCCTGATTGGGTCGAAGGGCCGCTTGGTGCGCTCCATCATGGAGGAGTGCGGCGGCGTGCACATCCACTTTCCCACGGAGGGCTCCGGGATTGATAAAGTCACCATCAGGGGCCCTGTGGAGGACGTGGAGAAAGCAAAGCAGCAGCTGCTCGCCTTGGCAGAGGAGAAGGTTTGTGTGCACGTTTCTGAACACTTGAACTTGTGTCGACCTCAAGCTTCCTTTTCAGAGGCGTGGGGCAAAGAAGAAAAAAGGTTTTTCGTTTTCTAGCTGTTTGAAAACACTAAGCAACACTAAACAGTAAGCTGGTGTTTGTCTCTTGTCCAATGACCTGCACTTTTCATTGATGCCTTTGCCCCTCAAACTCCAGTGGCAACCATAAGTGGGATCTCTGCTGGTTCTGATCTTTGTAATTGACTTGAATTCTTTTGCACATCTTTTGTTTTTTTTAGCAAACAAAGAGTCACACCGCTGAGCTGCACGCAAAGCCAGAATACCACAAGTTCCTCATTGGAAAGGGTGGAGGAAACATCCGTAAGGTTCGTGACAGCACCGGGGCCAGAATTATATTCCCTACGGCCGAGGACAAAGACCAGGAGCTCATCACGGTGGTTGGCACTGAGGAGGCGGTGCGGGAGGCCCAGAAGGAGCTGGAGGAGCTCATAAAGAGTCTGGTATGCTCGTGTTGCTTGCTCACATTTAAAAAGAACAAAAAGTTTTTATGCTGTTAAAATGTCCTTTGATAAAACGCGTTCTATTTGTAATTGTAGGACAACGTTGTTGAGGACACGATGACCGTTGACCCCAAGCACCATCGCTACTTTGTGGCTCGCCGCGGCCAGGTCCTCCGGGACCTGGCTGACGAGTACGGTGGCGTGATGGTGAGCTTCCCTCGCACGGGCTCTCAGAGTGAAAAGGTCACCCTTAAAGGAGCCAAAGACTGTGTGGAGGCAGCCAAGAAGCGCATGCAGGAGATTGTTGAGGACTTGGTCAGTATAGATGGTTTAATAAAAAAAAAAGAAGAAGTCTGTATTTAATATTTGTCTTGAATAAAATTTCTTTTTTTTTCCTCTCCCTTTTTTGTTTTGTGTCTCTTCTACCAGGATGCTCAAGTCACCATTGAGTGTGTGATTCCTCAGAAGTTCCACCGTTCTATCATGGGTCCCAAAGGCTCAAGGATCCAGCAGATCACCAGAGATCACAATGTACAGATAAAGTTCCCAGAACGTGAGGACCCACAAGGTAACTGCAGCGAGAATATGAAGAAATGGAGCTCTTAAACTCCTTCTGCACATCCACGTGACCTTGCAGATCATACTTCTCACATGTCCAACATCACACTGTACTTCTCAGCTGCTCCTCCTGCTGAAACTCCAATCCAGGAGAATGGAGAAGCCACCGATGAAGTGAAGGAGCCAGTCGATCCAAACGCACCCAAGAAGTGTGATGTGATTGTTATTTCTGGCCGCAAAGAGCGGTGCGAGGCTGCTGTGGAAGCACTGAAGGTGAGAGCTCGGGACCAAAATCTGTCTCACCCCCTCCAACAAACCCACCCTTCCCCTCATGCCGGGTTTCTGTCGTTCCTCAGGCCTTGGTTCCTGTCACTATTGAGGTGGAAGTGCCTTTTGAGCTGCATCGATACATCATTGGACAGAAAGGAAGTGGAATTCGCAAGATGATGGATGAATTTGAGGTCCGTGTTCCAGATTTTGTGGCGCCCGGCTTTTAAAATCTCTGCTCCTCTTTTTAACGGCTCGTCTCTCTTCCTCCAGGTTAATATTCAAGTGCCTGCTCCTGACCAGCAGTCTGATAAGATCTCCATCACCGGCTTAGCCAATCACCTTGACCGCGCCAAAGAGGGCCTTTTGGAGCGCGTCAAAGAGCTGCAGGCCGAGCAGGAGGATCGGGTCAGTTGTTGAACACGCCGCTTGTGTGTTCAAATGATCTCTGAAGTGTACTGAGGCTAAGCACTTCCTGGCTCATGAGGGCTTTTTGCTCACTCACCAAGCACCCCGAGTGTGACGACTGGGATGTGGAAGCTTAATAAACAACCAGCTCACCTGCAGTTGTTTCTTTCAAACCATCTGCAGGCACTCAGGAGCTTCAAGCTGACCATCACTGTGGACCCCAAGTATCACCCCAAAATCATCGGCCGCAAGGGTGCCATCATTACAAACATCCGCACCGAGCACGATGTTAACATCCAGTTCCCAGAGAAGAACGATGAAAACCAGGTAAATGCGGATTTTTCACTCCTCACATGGTAAACGTAAGAAACCCTGCATCAGTCCAGCAGATGGTGCCATTTCAGCAGCTTCGCTTCATTAAACCACACGAGACTGCAGAACTGCCTGTCAAAAAGCAACTGAATCTCATCAGAGAAATCTCTTTTTCTGATGTTCTCTCCACAGGATCAGATTACTATTACAGGGTATGAGCACAAAGCCATAGCTGCACGCGACGCCATCCAGGCCATTGTGGACGAGCTGGAGGAGATGATCTCCGAGGACATCACCCTGGACAGCAAGGTCCACGCCCGCATCATCGGGGCCCGCGGCAAGGGCATCCGCAAGATTATGGACGAGTTTAAGGTGAACACAGTGTTTAGGGAAACGGCCTCAGAAAAACACCATCAAAACTTAGAGCTTGTTTGTTCCCAGGCAAAATTATCAAGCTTAAAAATGTAGTGCTAAATCAGGATTATATACATCTTTTTGTGTGGAACAGGCCAAGGGTGCAAAACGCTGCTCTCGCTAAAAATGGAGGCATATGTGTGATGTGGGTGTTCTGGTGTTCTGGTTGACAAACCTAAACACACGCTTTATTTTGCTTTTCAGGTTGATCTCAGGTTTCCCCAGAGTGGCGCAGCAAACCCCAACATTGTGACGGTGACGGGTCGCCCTGAGCTTGTGGATGAAGCCATCGACCATCTGCTGAACCTGGAAGAGGAATATGTGAGCTCCTGCCCACACACATCGATGAACTCCAACCAGTAGACGTAACGAGTTCACTGACGCACTTCCTTTTTTGGTGGTAATGTTGTTAGATGGCGGATGTTGTGGAAAACGAGGCGAAGATGGCTTACATGAGGCCCCCCGGCGGCAGCGCTGCTGCCAGTGATGAACATCGTGGCCCATCCAAAGGCTTTGTGGTGAGGGAGGCTCCCTGGACTAACACCAATGAGAAGGTGAGGCTTTTTTCTTGTCCTTCACACGCCACCATCTAGAAAACTCAAACTCGGTGGTTATTTCCACAAGTCATTAAAATCAAATGAACATAATTGGGAAAAGCCAGAGAAACACTTGGTGAAGCAGATCTTCCTGTCAATATTGAAACAGAACTCTAAATAGTGCTGCAGATATTCAAAGAGGCAGCGGCAGAGTTGGAACCTTTCGACTTCAGCTCCACTCTTCTAGACCACAACGGTTCCTCATCACAGGATTTTTCATTTCTATTGAGGTGATCTAGCAAGTGTCCTATTCTGGAGTTTTTTTCACGTCTTCAACATTGGAGCAGGCAGTGCTTGAGGCTGTCCTTGTGGTGTACAGCATTTCCTTTAAGGGGGAACTTGCCTACTTGCTGTGCCTCACTTGACGTTTGACAGTGAGTCTGCTGTTAGCTTAGCCAGCGAAGAACCAGCTCCCTCCCCGGGTTTTGAGCGATTTGTTTATACTTGAACATCACGAGGCGTAGTGCGATCTCGACTTCCAGGGTGCTGGAAAAGAGATTAAAACTCTGCGTCCTGGACAGAACAGCACAGGAGCTCAATCTAAGATCAGCTGAGGAGGGAGAAATCACGTCTTCTCTGTATGTGGCGCTGTGGGAGAGTCCAGGACCACACACAAGTTGTTTTTTGTTCCCGTCTGGTCCGACACAAACGGCTCTGTTTGCTGGTTACTTAGGCCCCGTTTACCCAACGTTTTAAGTGAAAAGGCATCGTTTTGACATTTTCTCATATGAAGGGTTTCACTTTTACATGGAAAGGGCAGAAACACTGGAAAAGGGTTCTGTAGGTTTCATGTTGGGCCACGAGTTGGTGCTGTTTTTTGCAATGAAACTTCACATGTGCAGAGAAGAATCTGCTATGAACAAATAACGGTGGGAGTACAAAGACGGATTGTTATTACAGCAACTGTTGACTAGAACAGTGATTCCCAACCGGGGGTACACGGACCACTGGGGTACGCGAGGGTATTGCAGGGGGTACGCAGAAAGATTATAAATTAGCCTACAGTATCCACACAAAAAAAAAAAAATTATACTATGTTATATTGTATTATATCATGAATTTTAGTAAGGCCATACGTTTATTTTCCATGAGTAGCAGTTCGTCCACAGTGATTGTAACACTACAATGCACATAAAATGAAAAGACTATAAAGTGGCGCGCTTTAAAAAAAAAAAAAAAAAAAAAAGGTTCACGTTCTTGCTGCGGGCGCGCACGATTCGCGAAGCTAGCTAACTCTAGCTGCATACCGACTGTAAACATGGATGCATGGCTAGGCAGGAGTCAACGTCCAGCTACCGCTACTGCTACCGTCGCCTCGGACGCAGGCGCAGGGGAGCCCAGTGAAAAAAGGAATTATGAAAGACTTATGAAAGACAAGCAAGCGCAAGTGTCTCATTAAAAGGTATGTTTTTACACTCACAATCATTGTTTTATTTAAATGAGCAGTTGGATAGATAGAAAGACAAAGGGTTAAATATAAATACACATTAAGGCGAATAATCACACACGAGAGAGGGGGTACTTTTCATATGGAAACCAGCTCAAGGGGTACACTGGTCAAAAAAGGTTGGGAACCACTGGAGTAGAAAACTATCAAGTCCCAGGAGAAGCTGGACGGGAGTCACGACAGTCTGGAGCTAAACCTTGTCGGTACTGTCCATCGACTGAGCATGTGCAGAAGAACTGTTACTGACAGCCATAGTGCCACTGTCAAGACGGAGACGTGGTTTACATGACGATGGAGTCGGTGTTTTCAAAAAGTTCCACCTTCGGAGCCGTTTTCTGAAGCAACGTTGTCGTGTAAACGGATGCAACAAAACTTCATTACACTCAAACGCTGTGGTGTGAACTCATGAAGGCAAAGCTCAACTGGTACCTTGTTGTTGTGGTTCAGTTTTCTGTTGAATATCCACCAAGTTCAGCGCTCAAACACGTCTGCAGTTTCCTCTAACTAAGCCATGTTTGCATCTTGTGTTTTCAGGCTCCCGACATGAGCAGCTCTGAAGATTTCCCGAGCTTCGGAGCCCCTGTGGCGACCAAGGCCTCACCCTGGGGACCAAAGCGCTTCTAAGCCGTGCTGCGGGAACGTCGGCCCGAACCTGATTCGGACACAATCTTCCCTCTACCTGAGTCATTCTCCCTCCCCCTCCCCCCCCCCCACCCCCCCCCCAGCCACTCCACCTCTGACTGGACTGACCTCTGACCCCTCTCTCTTCATTCCTCTCGATCTGCCCTCCCAGATTCATCCGTCTCAAAGTGCTGTCAGATACTGTAAACCACTTGTGAGCTTTGTGTCTTGCATTGCATAAGAGTAAGGTTTCATAAGTGGGGGAAACAATGGACAGGTGCTGTGTTTAGTTCGGTCTGTGAAAGACTGTAGTTGTTGCTTAAAGCTACATTTCATTGTGGGTCAAACTGTCGTACCAAATTCAGTGGTGGCCAGACATCGATTTGTTTCTTTGAGCTGCCCTTCTCTTAGTTGCCTTCGCAGGTTGGGCCGGAGGCGTTCGAATCACCGCCGGTGACGATCTTCCAACGCGTTGCCAGTTGTTTCAGCGCCCCTCCTCCCTCCTGCTTTATACATGTAGCCAAGTGGAAACTGTCCAGTCATTGAACCCTTCCCTGTAAAGCACAGTGTGGTGGTTGTCGTCCTTCCCTTTGCTTCTAACTGTGCTTGTGAGAACATGGGCGAGTAGCGGCACGTACCTTGTAGCCTTATGAATCGGGATAACTTTACAAACGGGGCATGCGGATAGGAGGGGAGTGTGCAGCCACTGCAGAGAGGCGCCTACTCGAACTGCCAGATGCTCGGAGATTGCGCCAAAAAGAAAGAAAGAAAAAAAAAAAAGGAAGAAATAAATAACCTCTTACAACACTAGGCCTAGAGCTCCAGTGCATCACAACCTCACACTAAACTGTTGAATGGACTGTTTTTTCCGCATCCAAAAGTAAATCGCTCTGCAGTAGGACATTGTGCAATTGTGGGCAAAAACAGCAAAGCATCTTGTGCCAACTACCTGTCTAGTGGTGTCTCGTGTTGCTCCTCCTCCGTGTCGGGTCAGCGTCCAGTCCTTTTGTCTTCCACTTGCTATGCAGGTCACCCTGTTCAATAGCAATGGCCCTTTCTTTGTTTTGTTTTGTTTTTCAAAATCAGCCTTACAACTAGAAGGATACAAACGAGGTCGAGAGGATGTGGCGGTGTGTTTTTCTTTCAGCTTGAAGGGAAGCTCCCAGGTCCCTCAACTGTCAGTGCTGAATCCTGCAAATCCATTTTGCTAGCTGATTCAACATCGCACATCAGCCTACCTTTGTTTATATCCTCCTGGTAATGAAAGAAAGAATATGCAAATACCATTGAAGTGAACGGTTAAGGATGACACTGGAAAAGAAACTGTCCAAAAAGTCAATAAAAATTGAAAACCCTTTGTCACGTCTCTTGATTCTTTCTTTAATTCTGTGATTTTTCTTCTAAAGTTCAGAATCAACTTCAGACCGAGAGCACACAAGATGACAACATTCAGGAGTGTCGATGAGCTGAAGCTTTAATTTTGGCAAATCTTGGAAAAATCTGAAGTTATTCTAATATATTGTGTATTTAAGTAAACCAAACTTTTAGTGCATGCTAGAATTTTGAATATTACAAATTTTATTTATCCGATGTTTGGACTCAACTCAGTTTCTGTCCATTGTCCCCTAATGTATAGTTTCTAAGTGAGGTGTCGCATTTTTATTATCATTTCAACACAGAAAATGTAACATTTGATATGGAGCCTATTTTTAATGTGGAAACTTTGAATTCTCTTTACATATCTTTAAATGTGGGTCTGAAACCAACATCTGCCACATAAAATGTGTTTCCAACAAGTTTCTTTTTTAGTAATATTGGGATATACTATATAGCTATATAGTTTGTTTCAGTAGCGCACAGACAATCTCACAGCCTTAACATATTCCTATATATGTGTGCGAGACAAGTAATGAAGTTGGTATGAGTAAATGTATTCTCTGCATTATAGTTTTGTTAATGGACATTTCTTACACATTATTTCCTTAACTTTTGTGTAGGAATATGTTTTGTAGATCTGGAGGACTAACACATGAGAAGTTTCTACCCTATTTTGAAAGTATTCTCACATAACACATAATTTGATACATAGTTATCTGTTACAGTTTGACAGTGAAACCATTACTGATTTGTGGCACAATCATGTAATGCAGCTCTATTTTTGTAAACAAATGATCATGATTTGAGTTTTAAATACTTTGTCTATGAAATGTTTTCAAAATATCTAATATATATATATATATATATATTTTTTTTTTTTCTTCAAAGGATTACTTTGTAATTTTCACTCGAGTATATTTGTCAGTGTCACGAAGCAGTTCTATACAATAACAGTTGCAGCACGTGTTCTGAATCACAGGGCTCGTGTTGCCCGGTCCAAGATGGCGGCTCCTCGACGTGTCGCTCCATTACAAGCGCACCACGTGTTTTGAAATAAACTCTACATCCTCCTCTTCTGGGCCCAATGAGTTATTTTATTTGACTAAAACTGTAAAAATGATGAAGAAATATTCGAACAAACGGGTTTGCACAACTCCGGTTAATGCTAACAGAGTTTAAGGGAAACATTAGCAAGTTAATCTCCGTTTTTTCCTGATGTGTGAAGAATCATCAAATCAAACTGAAGCTGGATTGAGATTGTAATCCCACATTGCTGCAATACCAGGATGATCATGTGGATAAGGACCTTCACACTTCAGAGGAAAAGTACTGAGGTAGGACACACTGATTTCACAAAATACAGGATGCTTCAGAAAACAAAATTAACACTAATTTTATGGACTGTTTGGATTTATAATGTACAACAGAGGTAATTATCTGCACATCCCACAAACATCTTTCTGATGAAAAAAAAAAAAAACTAATTACCTCTTCTTATTAATTAGCATATATATATATATATATATATATATATATATATATATATATATATATATATATATATATATATATATATATATATATATATGGATTGAATTCATTCCCTATTTGTAAATAGTTGAGACAATTGATGTTATTTACCTTCATTAATTCAACATGATATCATACCTGGGGAGTAATCGAATCCATATGTATTTATTAAGTGCTTGAAACAATCACAGGGACACAAAGTGCATGTTTTCTAGTTGTCTGGCTGGACGACTTGTACAAACCATCAGGAACCACTACACGTCACTTTATGACACCGGAACACTTCCACTATTACATGTTTAACTGTAAAAACTACAGAGTTTAATTGTAACATGTGCTGAAGGGAACTGAAGCAGAGACGCAGAAATAGTTTGAGAGAAACTTGTGAGGGACTGGATATACAGTAACAATGTAGATACTAACAACAACAACAACAATAATAATAGTGACAATAATAATTGTGCATTGGAAGGTAATTTATTGCAGTCACTGTATATAAGAGGTTCTTTCAAATAAAATCCCCCCTAGTTCGTCCCCATACATAAATCGGCCTTCCGTGGTTCTCCAACCCTACGATTAAATGTACAGCTTTGCTGTATGGTAAGTGTCACTCATTCTCACACAGCAACAAGGTTTAAATGCAGTTGCTCCTTCAAATTAAACCCTGAACTACCTTTCGTTCTCCTGGAAGTGAGCAAAAGGGCGGTGAGTAATTGTTAAATGTGTTTAAAATGTGAATCGCCGTCAGTGTCAGGACCTGTAGAGTTTCCCTCCCTTTCCACGGATTACATGTGTGCATGTTTGTGAAATACTTGAAGCGGGAGAAAGGAGTGAAGATCAACGTGTCTCCCTCTCATGCCGGCTCCTCTTGAAAGACACGCTCTCCACACTCATGGAGTGTTCCTCTGTTTGAAAGGAGCAACGTAAAGCTCTCACCAGAGCTCTGAGGCATAATCATGACACAATTAAGATAATTTCCCAACGACCGCTGGTGGCAAGAAAAGCAATTTTTCCACCTTGTAATCGAGTCTGTCTGTCAGATTAAGATAGCAGGTGATTTGAGGGAAATTGTCTTGGCTAACTCTTTGGAGTGGGATCCAGGAGGCCTCAGGTATCTCTTTGCCCGTTGAGGTTGCCCGCAAGGTAATGCAGTTTTTGATTTTTGAAAATGAAAGAAACATTCTGAGCGGTGGATTTATGTCTCTGGGCATTTGTCGTCTTATTACCTGCCTCTGCTGCCATCTCACTCCTGTATCTTGGAACATGAAAGAGCCAAGTGGCCCGTTATCTCTGTCTCACTTTCTTTCTCCGTCTCCCTTTTCTGTCTTTCACTTGCCATCCAGTGACAAACTCCAAAAGCAACACATACGGAATGAGATTACCATACGAGGGGGTGGAAAAGCGAGCAGAATGTCAGCCTCTCGGAGCCGACCTTAGACATTTCAGTCAGGGGGAAAAAGGAAAACCTGTCCTACTTAGTGAAAGATCTCTGTGAGGAGAGTGTGACCGTGTTTGCTTGACACTTCAGTGAAACAAAGGAACTTAAACAGCTGCAGCATGAACCCATGTTGATGATTTAATACATTTTACTCACTTATTTTCAAATTCTATTGTGTTCATGGGCAGAAATGTTCTTTTCTTTTATAGCTCATTTTGATGTTTGATGAAATCACAGTAATAAAGTTGCTCAAGCTGCACCTTTCATGAAATGTGAACAAAAAAAAGAGATAAAATAAGTATGATTTAATGAACAGAATTCGACAATTAACCTTTCTAGTACAGCCTGACAGTTTGGCCCCTTTGCTTGTAATGATGAGGTCATGGATTTATTGTGAATTACCAATAAAAACAAGTGAAATAAAAGTTATCAGGGAGTGAGGAGAGAATGAATTTAGTCAAATTCCTCTTTTATATGATAATAGGTCAAAGATTCAATTTAAAATTAACATTTGTCTTAAAAAAAGTTAAAGTAAATCCAAACCACTTTATTTATATAGCACAAAGTGCTGCCAGTGATCAACAGTATAGAGAGATGAAAAAAAAGTGTAACATTGAACCTCCATGTCTAATAATCAAGTGACTGTAGGTCATCGGTGGAAGATTTCATTGATTTGACTGAAAATAAAGCAGAAGCCCTTGTTTTTAAGATTGATCTATATTCTAGAGATGAGAGGGAAAATGAAACTGTATTCTAAAATGTTGCTTCCACCTGCTGCTGTGTGTCAATTCCCCTTAGAGCTGATGAAGTAACATCATCTCACAGTAAGAACACGACTTGGCTTTACTTCCTGCTAGAAATGTCTGAGTGGATCATAATAATACCAGTTGTCTTGACGAAAGGCTTATTTGTTTTAGTTCTATAACTGTTGGATGTGTGCAGGAGCCTGAAATAATCAGGTACATTTGCATGTGACACATTTTCTCCTGTTGATTTCCAATTCTAAAGCTATTTAAAGTGTCCATTTACCACTTTGCTTACAGAAACAGTGCATGGTGATATGTTGAATTATTTCCTCTGCCGTATGTCATCCCCATTTATACAACCATACTAATAAAGTTCCTAGTATTACTAAATAACAAAGACAAACGGCAGAAATGATAAAGAGTCTTTAACGCTCTCTGCTCCTCTTTTCACTCGCAGTGCAAAGATGATAAGAAAAAAAAATACACAATTTGAAAGAAACATTATCCTTCTGAGAGAAATTTTTTTTTCCACATTTGTTTCGGGGGATTGTAACGTGATTGCATTTGTTTGCTAAGAGGGTTTGTCCAACTTTATAACATTATTGTCAGCATTGTGATATCTCCTGATTCCAGTAAAACGGTGTAGCAGCCATGGAGTGTGAATCGCTCCCTCCACTAGATGGCATTGATAGACTTGGATTAGATGCTCCCTTGCTGAGGCGGCAGCAGCAGCAGAGCAGCAGCAGAGTCGCATAGTAGCAGCAGCAGAGCAGCAGCAGCAGAGCAGCAGCAGAGTCGCAGCAGCAGAGCAGCAGCTCATCAGCTCTCCTCGTCCGTCTGACACATGCTAAAATATGAAGTGAAGAGAAGTGGAGCTCACTGAAATCCGTCTGTTGGCCTGTTCCGCTGCAGAAACTCTCCAGGAAGGCAGGATGAGTGAATGTTGTTCCTGAACAGCTGTGATCATGTGATTGTTTTGCCAAAGTAGTTCAAGGAGAGTTTTTAAGTGAAAAGGTAAAAAAAAAAAAAAAAAAATTCCTGCTGGTGCTGATGGGAAAGTACATGATTTAAAAGCGAAGGTCTTGGAGATGTGAAGGTTTTGCACTGTGTGGTTTTGTATCACCGTTTATGACCAGACCGAAAACACTACTGAGATACAGAGATACGGACGCGTGGCTCCATAATATACTGTTTCAACCCATTTATCAAACAAATTGCATCATGCAGTCGTAATGAGGCCGATTTCTCACGTCTGGGCCTTTCATCCACAGCCACGCCGCACCATTCATCTTTAAAGTTTTCTCTCCAGTGTGAAAGAGGCAAAAGAAGAAAAAAGAAAAAGAAAATAGGCCGGATGTTTTCCTCTTTTGAATTTTCACATGTTATTTGCTAAAAAAAGAATCCTTTCTCTGTCTGTCGAGGTCAATTTGGATTTGGTGGCCCTGGCAGTGAACAGCGAGGGCAGAGTGTAGAATCCCCCGCGATCGACACTGGCAGAGGCCAATCAAACGGCGCGAGGCGACACAATCATGTGCCAGAGAGCACAACGTCCCCCGACCTGCCCCCCCCCCATTTACCCCCAGAAAAGGCTCGGCTATATGAAATTTTGCTGAACTTAAAGAGTTCTATAAAAAAAAAAAAAAAAAAAACTATCCAATTTGCCTTGTGATTTGCCCTGCATGGGGTTTGGCCCGGGCGAGAGAGTGAGAGAGAAGGGGGGGGGGGGCGAGAGAGAGAGAAAAAATTGAAGCGTCGCCTTTTCAAGCGTTTTTGAATCCGTTGACAAGACATGAGCACCGTATCGCCAGATGTTAGGCAGAGAATGGGCAGTCCACACGTCTCGAGTGTTTATTGCCTGTGTCAGCACTTCTGGAGAGGAAGCAGGAGAGGAAGCAGGAGAGGAAGCATGGGAGGAAGCAGGAGAGGAAGCAGGGGAGGAAGCAGGGGAGGAAGCAGGAGAGGAAGCAGGAGAGGAAGCAGGAGAGGAAGCAGGAGAGGAAGCATGGCGGGTCCGGACAGAGCGGCCAGCAGGGGTCACATGTGGCCAGGCAATACTTCCACTTTCTTCTGAGCTCCCACTTACTGTTGAAATGTCGAGAACCAAAAAAATACTCCGATCAAAATGTTCCATGCTTGCGATCTTTGGTTCTGGTTCATTGATCTACTTGATCTTATTGATGTTCTGTTTTTCATTTCTTGCCTTAAAACCACAGCTACAAAAGCTACGTGTGTCTGTCCGCGAGAGCCAGACTATAAACATCCAGACTCACTACTTGTGCACACACACACACACACACACACACACACACACACACACACACACACACACACACACACACACACACACACACACACACACACACACACACACACACACACACACACACACACACACACACACACACACACACACTGGGAAGACTGACACCACATAAGAATAGAACATAATATTTATAGAGCTTTTTATTGAAAAGTCTAAAGGTGGAAATGTTCAGCTTATTGGTCGAAGGATGTTTCAACAGGGTTTCATTTGTCTGCGTATCTTTTGCCATTTAAATCCACTAAAGTCTGTTTAGAAGTGTAAAACGAACCAAAATCACACATCCAGAGGTTTTCTCTGTGACTGATCATTTAATAACAGCATAGTTCATAAATGATGGCCTCAATGTCTGTTAATGTTACACCCGCCTCAGTTTCACTGTCCAGTCACTGTCATGTACGCTTTAGACGACCGCTGTCCTGCTACATATTGTGTTGATTTAGGTAAGAAATCAGTTTTATCCTCAGCATTATGTTCCAGATGTTCTAAAATGGACTGACCTGCTCTCGTCTTATACACACTGTTAGTGTTGGAGACAGTCACAAACATATTCTAAAGTTTTATTTGTTCACTAAATGTTTGTATAACAGCTTTTTACTGTTGATGAATTCCTGCTGGAAATGAGCACAGCCCATTCTGTTGGCATGCATTTTCTTCGGCTTTGTTTTGTTGTGACGTTCAAGTTATCTGTTCCCAGATCAGCGCTCTGGACCGAAACACATCCTGCTATTTGTTTTCGAATAGTTGCTTGCCACTTAAACGAACCTCAGGGAGACGAACAAAAACAAAACGGTTCAGGTGAGTGGCTTTCTTTACAAAAAGGTGTCAGACGGCACGCCATGGTGTCGTGTCACTGCACGCTGCGGCCCGCCGCCGCCGCCGCCGCCGCCGCCGCCGCCGCCTGCCCTCGCCCAGCCTGGTTTCTACGAGGCCACATGAGGCAGCGGCACGCGCTCTTTATTTAGCAGCTTCTTGTCTTCACTTCTCTCTCCAAAGCTTTGGTCCATCAAAATGGACGGCAGCTGAGCTTCGTCGTCACTAAAAGGCGGTTTCGGGTCGGGGTCATCCGTTACAATCAAACACTTTTGCTTCCAAACAGTTTCACATCTCTGCAGAAATCAACGGCCGCGTACAAGTAGACACCTTGTTGTTCTGATTTGTAAAAATCTGGATTCGGTTGCGTCAGAAAATGTGAACTTTTCTCAGATTGTGACATGAAAGTGTCTCGCTTTCATTAAACGCCTCCACTGCTTCTGCAAAGCATTTCTGTGGAAAAGGAGAATTTAGCTCTAAAGACAGAAGCAAGCAAATCTTCAATGCATGCACACAAAGGCTGCTGTTGATACATGAACATTAAATAAACGAGTGAATGAATGAATAAATGTGGTCATACTTGGTTTCTCAGACACATATTGTGTGTAATTCATCAGTAACAACATTAAACTTAAAAGTTATCTCTTGTTTTAAATCATTAAAATCATTTTGAAATGTCTTTTCTGTGCCTCATTTCACTTCATTAATTATTTTGTTTCCCCCTTCAAATATTTTGGGGAACATTGCGTTTGCTCTGTGGTGAAAGTGCCAACATTCCTGCTTTGGCCGATGGTGAACACACAACGCAGACATCCAGTGAGCGACATGACAAAAAAACTAACTTTCTCAAAGGTTCTATTTATTTTTATGCAACAAGTTCTTTTAAACAAAACGGCAAGAGTGAACTAGACTTTCCCACAATAGGAAGAGAGAATTATTGATCTCTCCAGGAGTTGGTTTTATTTTTCCCTCCAGGTTTTTCAGTTTCTGTAAATCTGGATATTTTATTTCAAGGCGGATTTTCGTGTCACAGGAATGTTGTCCATTCTTATTGAAGTATTAATTGTGTTTGCGCTGTTAATCGGATGAGGCCTTTTTTTGACATTGCATATATTTGTATACTAATAACGATAATAATAATAATAATGAGTGCTTGTCTTAACATCACTGAGGATGGTTCTAACCCTGCCTCATTCATGTCTAAAGCAGTTTCAGCATTTTCATTTATACTTGCCAAAAAACCCAAAAAGGCAGCGGGTGTTGTTTTGTTTGAGCTTTGTGTGCTCTGGCAGATGTTTGATGCTGATGTTGAATGCATGAGTGACACTGAACTACACAAGTAGATAAGAAAGGAAGTTGTGCTTTTTAAAACAACAACAACAAAAAAAGAGTTTCCTAAGGTCTTAAGACAAGCATGCAGTTTTCTTTATGTGGCCTGCTGGTACCTTCACGCCTGTTGTTGTTGTTGTTGTTGTTGTGTGTCTCTTCAGCCGGCCTCGTCCCTCCCCTCGCCCCCACACCAGGTTCATGCTAGCTGGTGATGAAAAATGACTGCGAGGAAAAGGGGGATCTGCTGAGGCGCTCTCGCACAATGACATTGTCTGAAGTACAGCCTCCTCGGCTTGCTGCGCCTCAGCGACAGCCCTTTAGTATTTCCTGTCAAACAGAGCATTGTTGCTTTTAGTTCACCTTAAGTGTCTAGACAGTGGTTTCCCTGCTCCGTTGGTTCTCTTGGATTGAGGCCAAATCTTCACTCTTGGAGGCGATAAGAGTCTTATCTTGCTGTTAGAGGGGCTCGAGACTGGAGCAGAGCTCAAGTGAGTGTCAGTCAGGTGGGAGTGTGGGCACCTTTAAGAGCAGCAGGGATAGTCAACCGACTTACAGCAGCAACCGACAATGAAATGTGCAAAAATCACACCTGCGTCTTCACTCTGACTCAAACAGGCACTGAAACTTTTTTTTTGTCGTGTTTTGTGAAAGAGATTTTTTTTAAAAACCAACATTTTGAGTTTAATTTTCTCCCGGCTCCACAGAAGAGACCGGCTATTATTTATTCCACGGCCATGATTGTGGCGAGGTATTCTGTATTAGTAACACGTTGTGCAACAGACAAGGGCATGTGAAGGTGTCCCCTCGGTATACAAATGTGCGCAAAAAAAAAACTTTCCAAGTCACAAACCGCAGCAAACAGCTTGTGAACAATGCAAAACAAGCGCCTCCAAAGGCAGCTATTTACTTTTCCAGCAGCGCAGTGATAATTTATGAGATTGAGGTCATCCATTGGCGTACAATGAACAGCCCACATTCTTCCTGACAAAGGGCAAGAGGGTAATACAACGACTATTCAAGCGCTCCTCTTTATGCTCGTCTTTGCTCGGAACTGTTTGTTGTGAAAAGTCCAAGGTCCCTCAAGTAAAAAAAAATCAGGCTGTGGATTGTACGCTGGTCCTTGTTTGAAGTCCATTGTGGCTATATTCCCCAGCCAGGTAACACAAGAATGCTGCTTTTATTCTCAGAATAGTTGATCCACAATATTGGCAAATGGTCCTTAATTCCTCTCTATGCAAGGTAACTCTCCAGCTTGAAGTAATTCAGACTCCTTTCTTTTCATTCTGAATGGTGAGCTTGTGTTGCGAAATGAAAAGGATTCAATAGATGTGGATGATTTATTCAAGGAAAAAGCACTAAGACTTTGGAATGAGAAGCATGACTGTATTCTTTAGCGAAGGACACGTTATTTTCTACGACACAAGGCAAAATCTATGGCAGCTCAAATCATTCTGCAGCACACAAAGGAAATTGAATTGATAAAAGCGAGAGATGTGAAGGGGGGTACGTTTTTTTTTTCTTTTTTTCCAGAATTTAGAGATGGTCCCTGAACAGACCGCCGCAGCAATGCAAATTTCAAAGCCTGTAGCCTCGTGGACCATTTTATGGGACTTTTCAAGCCCTGGATGTAGCCATAGAAATATGGACTAAATACAGTTTGTCTCATGTTGCACAAGTGGATGAGAGAAGGAAAATAAAATATTCTATCTATCTATCTATCTATCTATCTATCTATCTATCTATCTATCTATCTATCTATCTATCTGTCTGTCTGTCTATCTATCTATCTATCTATCTATCTATCTATCTATCTATCTATCTATCTATCTATCTATCTATCTATCTATCTATCTATCTATCTATCTATCTATCTATCTATCCATCCATCCATCCATCTATCTTTCTTTCTCTCGACAGACACTTTATTCATTCAAGGGAAATTCAAGTTTCAAGCAGCCCACATACAAAATAACAAAAAAAAGTCCAGTAACATGAACACGAATGGTTTGTACACAAAATACTTTTCAAATCTATTGAAATACTAAATGTATTACAGTAAAAGTCGATATTTACAGTATTCAAGGCAGTAAGTGTAAACTGCATCAAACAATTAGAAAGAAACTCAGCCATGTTGATAAAAACTCATTATTTCAATTTAATCCAATTCAACTTTATTTATAAAGCACCAAATACAACGCAGTCATTTCGAGGTGCTTTTAACAGAGAAAAGAGAAAAACCCAATAAACTTCGGCATCAATACTGCATCTTTGGGAACTGATGTTCTATGTTAAAGTCTAATCTTCAGATATAGGAGTCAGTTTTGTTATTACAATCCTCTCCAGTATCTATGAAAGTTCCTGGGTCTTTGCAGATGTAGTGAGCAACAGGGTTCATTTCTGTTGCGTGGACACGTGGCCTAACGCTGCTGAAGTGAAGGTTTGTGTCAGTGACAATGGAATAAAACTACTGTTTAAGGCAGCAGACGTGCTGACAAAGAGCTCAAAGTGAGCATTCCTCATTGGTCTGTTGGTTCTTCAGCTAACAGCCCTGCATCGATCACACCTGTATTGAACTGGCCACTATATATTAGTTTTAAATCAAGAGTCCTGTATGTGCAGTATATGGTGTATGTTTATGCAGTGAGACATAATGTACCTTTTATTATTGCTGTGTGAACTTCTCATTGCCAAATTTAATGTCATTAAAGAAGATATGTTATAGAGTTTACAGATACGTCTCTCTACCTCACTGCAGGGACAACTATCATTTCAGTTCAATAGAAAGAAATCCATTCAATTTAAATATATAGTAATATCCCTCATAACAATACAATCATGCAATGAGAAACTGTGTTTCATATCTAATATTGTAATTTTTCAATCTGCTCAGAAATGTTATCCAGTTGTTAAATCATCCAGACATAGTAGCTGTGTGCAATAAGACAACTAGAACAGGCACTCGGTAGATCGCAGACCTTCGGCAACACCACATTTGTTTGTTAGCATCGCGAGCATGATAGCAGTTAGCTCAGGGGATGGGTCTGATCATTTCAGTATTGGTATCGGGTTCCAATACCAAAGTGATTCACGGATCGTAAATCCCTGATCCACGAAGCCTCGTCTGCTTTACTGTTGCTGAAATGACTCCACAGTGTTTCCCTGCCGCTGCTCTGCTCGCTGTTTGCAAAATGTGGACTGGATTTCGTGAATGGAGGCGGGGCTCAATGATACGCAAAGCAATGAGTCCGGAAATCCATTCCACAGTTTACCGCCAGTGAACAGGCTAGCATAGCAGCACTGTGCTATCCAACGTTTCATGACACTATGTCGCTGGTGACACTGCAGTCTGTGCTGCGCTGCTAAGGAATTTCTCCAGGGATTAATACAGTGATTGTGAGTTTTTAAAGATAGAACTAGTTTATAATGAGATGATGACGTCATGCAGACCCCCACATTGTCCTAATAGAACTAAAATACTGTGTCCTTTCCTCACCTTCTACTAACCTCAAGTTGTCTTTTGAGACAAAACATGCAAACATTCCTACACTTCATACTTTACTGAAGAGAGGAGTTTATTGCAGCCTCATATAAAATCAATAATAATGATAATAATAACAGTAATAATAATGAAGAAGAAGAGGAAGAGGTGCCTCTTAATTACTATGTATGGGAAATGTTTTCCCAGTTTTTGGGGATTTGTTCAGAAGCGGTTAGCCATTAATGTCACAAAATCGAATCGATTTGCATGTAATTCAGTAGTTTTCGAAAAAAGTTGCTAAAATACATATCCGTACAAACCAATAAATAAATACATGCAGGTGAAAACATATCCTTCTCTACTTTCGTAGGTAATTAGAGGTGGATGTAAGCAGCATTAAGTGCAGCTGATTTATTTATTTTTGGGGTTTAGAAGGTGAACAGACGTGAGTGTGTCTTTCATTACTTTTAAACAAGCCACCAATATTAGGTCACATTGATATTCAACATAATAATTTCTTTTTGCCACTTTTATCTCACTTGAAATCACATTTAATTGTGTATTTTCGGCACTACCTCTGTATTTTCTCAATTCGTGGCCGTTCTTTGTCCACAGTGTGCTGCTGTTTGTGTTTGGGCCTCACCAGTATAATCACAGTGTTTTGATGCTTCAGTAGTTCTGACATTTGATGGTGGCGGCTGTCAGGCCTTGTCTTGGATTAAGGGCAGCATCAGGCAGACATATGTCCTTTCTGCTTTTGTAATGGTTGGGTTTTTTTATCTGGGTGAAATATAATTTTTATCTCACTTCATTCAGAATGACAGTTCCTCAAAATCGCTCCACACCAAGGGATATTCATTACTTTTTGTAGACCTGCCTGGGTAGCCCGTCAACTTTTCATCTCGCTTCATCTCTCATCTATTTCACTCTCTCAGAAAGCCTGTTATTTTTTTCCTGGCAATTTTCTTGCTTTACTTTGCTATGACCTTCCTGCCTAAATTGCTTGGCTTGTGTTATTCACAGTTTGAGATTTACAGAGAATAATATTGCACCATAGGATTTCCCACACTCTTAGGTGCCCAATAACTTGTGACAGAATTCCTGTGACCCGGTTGTCTGTATTTTCTCAGCTTAGGGTGGAGGTGATGGAGGGGGCTGTAGTTCTCATCTCGCTGCAGCTGAACCCACAACACAAAACTGCTCTGAGCTGAAACTGCACCTCGCAGTTCACAGGAGTCCATTCATTTGAAGAAATGCAAGAAAAATAATAAACAAACAAATAAAATAAACAAATAACAACCAAATAAAGCACATTTTTAAAGTTTTAAAGGCGAGCTGGTGGAGCCGGTGCTGGTTCTGGTGTGATGGAGGAACAACAGGTCAGCGGCAACTGGGCTGGACTTGATGCACTTCCAAGTGTACGAGTGTAATAGCAGCTGTAGTAGGTGACATAAAAGCCTCTTTACACATTTTACTTCATTTAAGACAGTGAGCGCTTATCTCTTGTCACCACAACAAAAAAAATGTATGAAAGAGGATGCACACAAGTAGACCTTATTTAAGTTTCTTTGCCTCTATCTTGCAAAGAGGCTTTCACATTGGCACTCTCTCATTTGTGGCACATAATAGTGTCTGGAAGTCTCTGTGGTCCATTGTCAACTGCAGGACTGGTTGTCCATTTGGAGCATCTAAAATACTGGGAGGGCTTTAATCTTTCTTCATTATGTTCCAATTTTGGATAAATGTGCTCATAATACCTCCCTCCTCTTCTAAATGAAACTCTTTGACTCTCTCTTCCCATCTCTCATTTCTCTTCCCTTCTTGCCTTACTTTTCACCTGCTTTCATCTTTTTTTTTCTTTTTTTCTTAAACTCAGAAGAAATAAGTAGCCAAAAGTGTTCAGTCCAAAATGTGGAGATAGAAGGATAATTGAGTCGATAAACATTAGGGTCAGGGTGAGATCATTGTTGGAGCTCATTCAAGAGGTGCTTAATCCATATATCAATACGCATATTACCATATTTTTGTTATTCCCTCTAAAAGCGAGAATTGACCCAGGAAGGGCTACTTTGCCAAACTGTGATTGTGCGAATAGTTAACAGGACACTTAGGGGTCACGCTCGCGACTGTCTGCCCGCTGCAGCGTCTCCCGTTCTAATGCAGCCACAGTGCAATTTATTTTGCTATCTGAGATGAGAAATTGCAGAAGTATGACCTGCTCTAATTCTGCCGCAGACCACGTTTGTGATGTGGAAATTTGTATAATTTGCGACATGCTCAGCAGAAATAGGCCACGCCAAATATCAATGCGCCTTGATCTGACCCCAGAGAATGTTGCGACTGTGACGGATGCGATTGGTCACGAGTACGCAACATCAGCCCCCGACGCCGACGCCGGCGGCTCGCCGCCTGTTGGTCACCGGCGCCGAGCGGCTGGGTAGAACAGCAGCCGCAGACCGCCGAGGCTCCAACAGCCCCTGCTTTCACTACATTATTGGTTAAACAGTGAACATTCATGCGCTAATGTGTTCATTACATGCTCAAGTTATGTTCGCATGAATAAATGTCTGCAGTGGAGTGATCTCAGGCCAAAAGCAGGTCTAAAATTACAGCCAAGAGCTTTTACAGTTCCACGGCCTGGAGGAATAGCATGCACTCGCAAATAGACTAAAAAAAAAAGACCCAATAAATGCTCATTCCATGGCCGTGGCAGCCATGTCCATTAAATGGCTTTCATACCGAGTGACATGCACAAATGCAACATTATTGTATCATTTAAATTTCATTAAAGCTAATTTTCCCTCTCACTAAACAGACTTTTAGTCAACAGTAAAAACATCAACTAGAAAACTGGAATGCCTCTCCAGAACGACAGCAGCTAATGTGTTACAGAGAGGAACTTGTTGTAAGCTTTGGATCCTTGTCATATTTTTAGATCGTATGCCCCAGACAGAAAGTCATCAATATATAGAATTGTGCTCTTGTAAAGTCTATCTGTATCGATCTATTTAAATGTAAAGGTATATAATAGCACAATGTAGTAAACATTCAAGCACGCGTTCACTTTCCCCTGTTTGATCCAGACCAAAGTTCTCTTCTGGAAGGTTCTGGAAAAGACTGTTTCATTTGAGCGTCTTGAACTCTGGATAGGGGGGTTGGATAAATGACCTTTTTTCCCAAAACCTTCGTGTAACAGGTTTATTTTGACCTTATTTATATATAAAACACACAAGTAACCTGCATTTTCAATTTTGGCTCTGCTACTGCCTGCTACTGGCATGTTTTGATGTACTGCGTATATCACACTTTTGCACGCTTTTTTCAGCTATATATGATAATGGACAATGACTCTGTCTCAACATTGTGTACAAATATAGTGATTACTTGTTTTATTTTGTTTATTTATGAACTAAAAGGTATGGTTTATACTAGAACACACCAAAAAAAAATCAATAGCATGCACATTATTAATGATTATAATGGCTGAACAGACAGTCTTTCCATCGCGGCACGGAATTCTGTCAAGGTAACAGTGGATCTGTCAGTTGTTTTCCCCAAAACTATCTTGAGGTTGTTGCCAAATTGTTCTGGTGTTAGCATTGTTCTCTTCGTAACAATACCAATAGTGGAGGTACTACTGGCAGCCATCTTGTCTCAGACTACCTAAAATAAACAAATAAAACATTGATTAGCATGACAAATGTGTGAATGTAATATATGATACGTTACTGTTGAGCCATTAAATCACAAAACTTGTCAAAAGTGGCAAAATTCGAGAAATTCGCCCAAAACGCGGTTTTCCTTATATGGCCAGTAGCAGGCAGTAGCAACCTGAAAATCAAAAAATGATATTATATATGTGATTTGTATATAAATAAGGTCAATTTAAACCTGTTACATGCAAATTCTAATTTTATCCACCCCCCCTACTCTGGAGAACGTGGGTCTCGGTTCTTGTGCAAACGGTCTTTCCAGCGGGTGAGGTGAGAGGGCGTGACGTAGTGCGCAATGCATTCTGGGTGGTAGACAAACAGAGCTAATCCCGTGATTCAAAAGATGCAGATGAAGAAAGACAAAGTTGGAAAATATTTTGCAGGCAGATGTGGAGGAGTGAGGAAGAAGAAGTGAGGAAGACTCTGGTCTGAAGACTATATATCGCGGTTGTTTGTAGCCTAATAGCCACGAGCTATCTGGCCTCGCCACCACGGGCTGAAGACTTTTGGACGGAATCAATCAATGAACTGTGGTTCTTCTTTAGTTTGTCTCTGGTCAGTGTTTGTTTCAGGCAACAGCACGCCAAACAAGCAGCTGTTGTGATTGTGAGACATTGTCCAGGTGGTTTGATTCGCTCTCTGAAAAGCTGCTTGAACTTCAACCTGAACCAAGTGAAGGTGTGAACGAGTCCCAGACTATCTGAACGTGAAAAGCCCCTTGTTGTGATTCACTTGTGTGTCACTGAGGCAACAAAACACTAAACTCTTCAGCTTAGTTCTTCTCATGCCAACTTTGTTGTTTATTGTCAATATTGATACATTTGAAGTCACATTAACAATACAATTAAACCCGACCAGGGATAGTCCTGCACCCAGTGAAATATAGTTCTACACGTGTTTTCTATTCACCCCGGCCTCCCTCATCACCCGCCTGCTGCTGGGTGCTTACATTGGCTTTTATTTGTTCATTTAATATCATGTGAGCAGCCAATTTAAGGTTGAAATTTCATACATGATAATACATTTATTGTGCCCTTTTGGAAAATGTTGTTTCTATAATAAACATTGTGATATTAATAATCCTTAAAATGTGTCCTTGGACACAGAGTGACAGTGAATAGTTGTGCCATTTCAATTTTATATGCACAAGAAGACAAAAAAAAAATTATGATATGTGACATGCATTTTTTGGTCCATTTAAGGTTTTTCACGTGTCTGAATTTCTTTATATATTCATGAAATTAAACCAAATTCTAGCTGAAGCGTTTACAGCTTATTCAAAACTCTGATTTCATGCTTTCTAGACCAACTCAATCTTTCTGAGTTCACAAACCTCTTGTTCTGATCACACGCCTTCTCCTTGTGCTGTTTACTCTGCTGCTGCCATGTTGAAATGAAACTTTAATACTGATCCCAATCACACACACATGAAGCCCTGCCTGGTATGGCAGCTCCGCATAGCAAGTAATGTGGCTGTTGTGTGTCACTCAGCGATGGGCGGAACCCAGCAGGGTCTCGCCTGGAATGTTTGCTGGAGAGAGTTGAGAGAGTTGAGAGAATTGAGAGAATTGAGAGAGCTGAGAGAGTTGAGAGAGTTGAGAAAGTTGAGAGAGTTGAGAGAGCTGAGAGAGTTGAGAGAGCTGAGGGAGTTGAGAGAGCTGAGAGAGCTGAGAGAACTGAGAGAGTTGAAAGAGTTGAGAGAGTTGAGAGAATTGAGAGAGCTGAGAGAGTTGAGAGAGTTGAGAAAGTTGAGAGAGCTGAGAGAGTTGAGAGAGCTGAGGGAGTTGAGAGAGCTGAGAGAGTTGAGAGAGCTGAGAGAGTTGAGAGAGTTGAGAGAGCTGAGAGAGTTGAGAGAGCTGAGAGAGTTGAGAGAGTTGAGAGAGCTGAGAGAGTTGAGAGAGCTGAGAGAGTTGAGAGAGTTGAGAGAGTTGAGAGAATTGAGAGAGCTGAGAGAGTTGAGAGAGCTGAGAGAGTTGAGAGAGTTGAGAGAGCTGAGAGAGCTGAGAGAGTTGAGAGAGCTGAGAGAGTTGAGAGAGCTGAGAGAGTTGAGAGAGTTGAGAGAGCTGAGAGAGTTGAGAGAATTGAGAGAGCTGAGAGAGTTGAGAGAGTTGAGAGAGTTGAGAGAATTGAGAGAGTTGAGAGAGTTGAGAGAGTTGAGAGAATTGAGAGAGTTGAGAGAATTGAGAGAGCTGAGAGAGTTGAGAGAGCTGAGAGAGTTGAGAAAGTTGAGAGAGTTGAGAGAGTTGAGAGAATTGAGAGAGCTGAGAGAGTTGAGAGAGTTGAGAGAGTTGAGAGAATTGAGAGAGTTGAGAGAATTGAGAGAGTTGAGAGAATTGAGAGAGTTGAGAGAGTTGAGAGAGTTGAGAGAGTTGAGAGAGCTGAGAGAGTTGAGAGAGTTGAGAGAGTTGAGAGAGTTGCCATGCATGTGTGATTGGGATGATTATTAACGTTTCAGTTCAATGTCTTCATTATTCTTTTACTCTTAAGTTTCCAGTGTAATTTACAACAGTACATGATGATATACTTGCAGAATATAGTTTATCCACAGAAATGATCCAAAAGTACGTTCTGACGATGTGATCAGTCAGATTCTCGGGAGGGATGTGCATGTCGACATCAGCGCCAAAAGTCCCTTCTTGTGACGCCTGTTCGCTACAATATATTCATTATTCAATGTTTCACACAGAAACTTAAACTAATCTACGATAATACTCACCAAATATAGTGTTTTGGGTGGTCAGCTGTCTTGTATTCAACAATTCTCGACAACGTGCGTGAACTCTCACGAAATCACGTCACGATGGCGTGACTTGACGGTGTTTTGTGAGATTCAAAATGGCCGCGCGCCTTGTTCCAGGCGTCCTTGGTTCAGAATGTACACTTTGTGCACTAGTCCCACGGACTAGCATTGGAAATGTGTTGTAGTCTGTAGGAACATGTACGAGTCTCGGACTGGCGTTAAGACCGACCCCTGCCAATACTTAAACCATACGTTTATTTTGAGTTTTGGTTATTTAGTTGTTTGTGGTGAAGAGATTTTGTGACTTTGGTCATAATATATAATTGTTACAGCCCTGTTTCAACACATCTAGTGTGAATGAGATGGTTTTGAGAAAGGCTAGGATTTGTGTACAGTACATCATAATATTTGAATGAAGCAGAATTACAGTTACAGTGTTTTTCTGATATTGTGTTGAAGCTTTGAGGGGAATCAAGTCTCTTTGAAGCAGTAATAAAACTAAGCACCTACGTTAGTCACACCAACACACACTATTGAATATTATATAAGAAAATAAAAAAATAAGAATCACAAAATCAGAATATCATCAGTTTCAGTGGCAGTATGTTGGTCGTTTGTGAGGTTTTGAAGCCCGCGAGAATTGATGGTAATATATCTGTTGTCTCTACAAATCGAGCTCGTTGTGTTTCTTTTAAATCTGCAAGAAACTTGTTATCTTTGATTACATATCTTGATCAGCAAATGAGAATTATAGTATTTCCATATTATAAGTTGCATGTTTTCTAGTTGTCTGGCTGGACGACTTGTACAAACCATCTGGAACCACTACACGTCACTTTATGACACCGGAACACTTCCACTATTACATGTTTAACTGTAAAAACTACACAAAGAGTTTAATTGTCACATGTGCAGCAGGAAACTGAAGCAGAGAGAGAGAAACTGGTGAGGGACTGGATATACAGTAACAATGTAGATAATAATAATAATAATAATAATAATAACAATAATAACAATAATAATAATAACAATAACAACAACAATAATAATAATAACAATAATAATAACAGCAATAATAATAACAACAATAATAAAAATAATGACAATAATGCATTCAGTATTTATCGATACGAAACAGTAATTTCAAGCACTTTTCAGGAGAAAGGAATTCTACATGAGCAAATGTAGGAGACAGTGGAAAGGAAAAACTCCCTTTTATTAGCAAGAAACCTGCAGAACCAGACTCAGAGGAGGAGATGTTGTGCAGAACCAGACTCAGAGGAGGAGAAGTTGTGCAGAACCAGACTCAGAGGAGGAGAAGTTGTGCAGAACCAGACTCAGAGGAGGAGAAGTTGTGCAGAACCAGACTCAGAGGAGGAGACATTGTGCAGAACCAGACTCAGAGGAGGAGACGTTGTGCAGAACCAGACTCAGAGGAGGAGACGTTGTGCAGAACCAGACTCAGAGGAGGAGACGTTGTGCAGAACCAGACTCAGAGGAGGAGACGTTGTGCAGAACCAGACTCAGAGGAGGAGATGTGCAGAACCAGACTCAGAGGAGGAGACGTTGTGCAGAACCAGACTCAGAGGAGGAGACGTTGTGCAGAACCAGACTCAGAGGAGGAGAAGTTGTGCAGAACCAGACTCAGAGGAGGAGAAGTTGTGCAGAACCAGACTCAGAGGAGGAGAAGTTGTGCAGAACCAGACTCAGAGGAGGAGACATTGTGCAGAACCAGACTCAGAGGAGGAGACGTTGTGCAGAACCAGACTCAGAGGAGGAGACGTTGTGCAGAACCAGACTCAGAGGAGGAGACGTTGTGCAGAACCAGACTCAGAGGAGGAGAAGTTGTGCAGAACCAGACTCAGAGGAGGAGACGTTGTGCAGAACCAGACTCAGAGGAGGAGAAGTTGTGCAGAACCAGACTCAGAGGAGGAGACATTGTGCAGAACCAGACTCAGAGGAGGAGACGTTGTGCAGAACCAGACTCAGAGGAGGAGACGTTGTGCAGAACCAGACTCAGAGGAGGAGAAGTTGTGCAGAACCAGACTCAGAGGAGGAGACATTGTGCAGAACCAGACTCAGAGGAGGAGACGTTGTGCAGAACCAGACTCAGAGGAGGAGACATTGTGCAGAACCAGACTCAGAGGAGGAGATGTTGTGCAGAACCAGACTCAGAGGAGGAGAAGTTGTGCAGAACCAGACTCAGAGGAGGAGACATTCTGCAGAACCAGACTCAGAGGAGGAGATGTTGTGCAGAACCAGACTCAGAGGAGGAGACATTCTGCAGAACCAGACTCAGAGGAGGAGACGTTGTGCAGAACCAGACTCAGAGGAGGAGACGTTGTGCAGAACCAGACTCAGAGGAGGAGACATTGTGCAGAACCAGACTCAGAGGAGGAGACGTTGTGCAGAACCAGACTCAGAGGAGGAGACATTGTGCAGAACCAGACTCAGAGGAGGAGACGTTGTGCAGAACCAGACTCAGAGGAGGAGACGTTGTGCAGAACCAGACTCAGAGGAGGAGAAGTTGTGCAGAACCAGACTCAGAGGAGGAGACGTTGTGCAGAACCAGACTCAGAGGAGGAGAAGTTGTGCAGAACCAGACTCAGAGGAGGAGACATTGTGCAGAACCAGACTCAGAGGAGGAGACGTTGTGCAGAACCAGACTCAGAGGAGGAGACGTTGTGCAGAACCAGACTCAGAGGAGGAGAAGTTGTGCAGAACCAGACTCAGAGGAGGAGACGTTGTGCAGAACCAGACTCAGAGGAGGAGATGTGCAGAACCAGACTCAGAGGAGGAGACGTTGTGCAGAACCAGACTCAGAGGAGGAGACATTGTGCAGAACCAGACTCAGAGGAGGAGACATTCTGCAGAACCAGACTCAGAGGAGGAGACATTGTGCAGAACCAGACTCAGAGGAGGAGATGTTGTGCAGAACCAGACTCAGAGGAGGAGACGTTGTGCAGAACCAGACTCAGAGGAGGAGACATTCTGCAGAACCAGACTCAGAGGAGGAGACGTTGTGCAGAACCAGACTCAGAGGAGGAGATGTTGTGCAGAACCAGACTCAGAGAGAAGCACAGACAGACACATTGTTAGGAGAGATTCAGGTCCTACTTTGCATTTTCACTCTGATCACAGTCTCATTGTCATTATTTGTGTCCATGTGAACACAGTAAGAGTAAAGTCAAACGGTGAAACGCAGCTTTCCTAATGTCAACAGCTACCATAGTCAAAAGCTAGAAACATAAGGCATTCACACATTATAAATTGAGGTAATTGCTGGGGAGCTGCTGCTAATGCCTCCAGGAATTGCTTCAGTCTTTGATTGATGAAGTTTTTCAATTAAAAAAAAAGGTGGGGTTTATCTGTAGCAAACACTTTGTATTGGCTTGAAATCAGGTTTTAGAATACATTGGTCAGTTCTTCCACGTGTTCTAAACATTATTTCGTTTTAACAAGTTAACTTTGTTGACAAACAAGTTATATAAATGTTTTCATCATCATCTCCAGCGAGCCTTGTCCTCTAGTGTCACGGCTGCTATGCATGTCATTTCAAAGTAGAAGAGTGTAAATGCCTCTTCCCTTCGTTTGGCTGTGAAATGTCCAACATGGTTTGATCTGCTCCACACCGAGTAATGAGAGTAAACAGCCGTTTGTCAACTCACAGGCCTCATCGCCTTCGACTCTCAGTGTTTTACTGCGACTTCTCCTTCCTTTGCTGCTGCTGCTGTTTGACTTTGGGTGTTTTGCTCTGGTCTCCTTCCTTCGTTCTCACCTTCACCTGTTCGACTGTCGTGCTCCGTCACACGCCTCACACAGCCCTGAAACGTGGCCACAGAGCTCCGCAGCTTTGACTGTGCTTTTCACCGTGAAAATGATGTAAGGAAGCCTTTGTCGCCGTCCTCCCACCGGGCGGAGACGAGTTCAGCCCTTGGCACACAGGGTGAGATGCTTTTTGTTCTTTGGTGACGGAGGTTTGGATGTAATGACCTTTTAACTGTGGGTGGTCCTCTGATTCACTTCACTAATCACTGGGAATTGTCTTTTACCAACCTGCTGCAAAACCCCACGGCATTGAGAATCTTTGATTTGAAAGCACAAGTTTCCTTTTTGTCTGCTGCACCGGTGTGCAGTCTTTAATTCTGCCTAATTAAAAAAAGTTAGAGAGCAATTATAAGCAAATATAAGCGAAATGTGACGGTTATGGTCACAATAAATGTTTCGTCCATTATAGTTATTTTACTCGTCCAAGGCCTCTCAAGCTCAAGCCTTCACAACTTATCAACTGTCTGGATTTGGTAGCGAGTGGAAGCAGATTAGTCCTTCATTTAAAGATTTCAAACTCATTATTTGCACTGTGAATTATCTTCTTTTCTGGTTGAATGTTCTTTTACATGTTTGAAATATCACTGGCCAACATGGAATGTGTCCTGTTACTTGGAGAGAGCTGCATTCTGTTCCTGCAGGTTTCCTCTTGATAAACATCAACTCAAAGTACATCATCAAATATAATGGAGTGTCTTGCAGTGCAGATCGTCTCCTTCTTTTCTTTTGGGGTATCTGCACTTGTGCTTCCTGCATTGCCTTTGTTTTCTATTTCCATTCTAACATAACATCCGTTCTCTAGTTTTGGGGATTGGAGGAACTCTTATTTTGAAATGAAGTACTTAAGAACTTGAGACCATCCTATTAACTGTAAAATAAGTGTTAGACCGCTAAATGTTGCAGGATTCCTGGTTCTTTATTCCTCTGAGATGCTTTATTTAGTTTCTGTGTCAGTGTTTAGGTTCAGTGTCACTCTGCAGAATTTTACTGTTTTTTACTGTGTTTTTTTTATTGTGTACTAATCATGAGTGGTGGAGTTTGAGAATATATTTTATTCTTTGTTATACTGTCATTCACATCAGTATTCAGTTGAAGAACTGATAGCTCTTTTGCTGGTGACTGTGGGTTGTGGGGAATAATTAATCCCTCATAATTTGCAATAAATCACATAATTCCATGAAGCTACAGGAAAACAACGCGTTCTAATTCACCCACTTGGATATATATGTGCAGGGCAACGTAAATGTGTAGTCGAGAATTAATATGTTTAGGAGAGTATCAAGAAACGTGGATATTCCATTTGAACATCATAAATATACTTCATTCACAACATAAATAGCACAGATATAATACAGAATTAATACATAAATACACAACACGTCTAATGCAGTATGGATATTAGTGTTAGCTTCATATATTATAAAGAGGTATAAATGTACTCTATATATCTCGTATGGTAAATAATAGGTAAGGATAAATACAAGTGGAGGTTAAAGGAACATGCATTTCATTATATTATAGTACAAATAAATATATGTAGTACAGTATAATTATGTACAAAGTAATGTGTGATATATATATGTATTCTAATGTATATATAGGCTTTTATTTCTACAATAAAGTCATCATATGCTTATTGTTTAGTAGCGCTGAATGATGAATAGATTAAGATAGGTTAAGATATTGCTAGCGTATATGCAAGACTCAGCTGTGTGTGTGTGTGTGTGTGTGTGTGTGTGTGTGTGTGTGTGTGTGTGTGTGTGTGTGTGTGTGTGTGTGTGTGTGTGTGTGTGTGTGTGTTGTATATGCACACACAGTTATACTATTACTGTATCCGTACTATTTAAATACATGTAGTATGGCTACACGCATAAATAAAACTGCCATTACAGCAATAACGTACAAATAACTGTTCATTTTATTTAGAATGCATGAAAAAAATATAAGTAGAAATACATTAAATTCAGTCATAGTGATAAACTGCAGATCTGTCTGAACCTACTGTAGAGTATGAGCAGGTAAATATTTCAGTAAGAATACATTATATGTCGACAATAATAACAATAATAATATATACAGTTTAAATTGGTGTAATTTTTATTATTATAATAGAACAGCAGTTAAGTGCAAGTGTTGTTCAGTATTCATCTATTATGACCATTGATCATTCATCTCCTGTTCAGCCGGAATTATTCCAGGTCCGTCAGTGAAGTCATGTTTTCACCTTGTCCAGATCATTTATGTCCACGACTTTACTTGAAGCAACTTGTGTCTGTGCTCCCTGAGCAGCTGAAAATGTAACGCACATACGCTTGTAGAAAGACATGAAGTGTCCTTATTTCCACATGTACAGGCTGGAAAGTGGGTTTGGAAAACCACAAATCTCAGCTTTTTGCAGAGCAGCCATTGAGCCATCGCCAGTGATCAATACTCGCACCGATCCATCACAGATATATTCTGAGCTGTGGGGCAGTAAATCTGACTCGCCGCCCTTTAAAAGCTTGCACACGGCTCCTCCTAAAGAAGTACATTTTTCACTAGATTGAGTCTCTTTTGGTTGTTAATTTTTGATTTTTTTTTATAATGCAGTTAAACACTTCAAAGCCTGGCAGTAAAGCTCCATGTATCATGTACACTGCTAAAGTACGCATTGGATCTGTGCATTCAAACACACCTCCTGACTTCAATTTCTCACTGATTCGCCATAACACAGCAGGAAAATAGACTTATTTCTTCTAGCTGTAACTCCCCCTTGTGTCATACATGTGTTGAGTCGAGCCTCTGTAATCAGACGTGTCAGTGATTGCAGGATCTGTCCCACATGGTTCTCACAGGATCTTTGTCTCGTGGAGGGGATCTACATGCTTGGGTCAGAAAGAGGAATTCATATATTTTAAACAGATTTGATAAGAAAAGCAGTAGAAAGCACGCACACACGCACACACACGCACACGCACACACACACACACACACACACACACACACACACACACACACACACACACGCACACACACACACACGCACACACGCACGCACACACACACACACACACACACACACACTCCAGTGTACACTGCGGTGTGTGTCAACCTTTGCACCTAAAGCATCTGCATCATGACACAGAAGCTTATAAAGGCGCGATGAGACCCGGGAGACGAGGTGTACATGATCATTATATTCACAAGTTCAGACGAATCGAATAAAACGAGAGCTCATGTGAGGCAAGCAGAAGGAACGATGGGGTAAAAAAAAAAAGAAGAAAAAAAAAAAAGAAAAACAGTTTTGAATTAAGCATTCATTGCAGGAGAAGAAAACGAGAGAGAAAAAGAGGAATCAGAATTTGTGGGTCCTAATCTTTCGCTCCAAGCACTGCACTGCTAAGCCCTGGTTCGGGATGACAGGTCCCCCACCTGGACAAGCTTGGACAATGTCTCTGCGATGTCTCATTTCTGTGGGAACAGTGCGCCACAGACAGCTAATCACGTCCGGAACCAAAGGCACCTGCCCTATCTGCCTCTACATTTGGTCGGGAATCTTTAAAGAGGCTAAACCTCACTTTCATGCTTGTCTTTTATTCACGGTAAGTGCTTATCGAAACCGAGCTGTTGCCACTGCCCCATCTTCCCTCCCACCAGCTCGGAGAATGCTTGACGTAAGTACAGCCAATCTGGGTAAATACGAATCTCTCCTTACTGTCACTGCTGGCATATTATGCCCCTGAGGGAACATTCTTTTCATAATATCATAAGCTGCTTAGCGGTGTGCTTCTATTTAAGGCATACATATTAATAGCTATAAGGAAATCATATTTGAACTGTTCCCTGCAATCAATGTCTTTGGGTTTGCTGTTATACTTTGTATAAGAAGGTGCTAATAACTTGAAGGCACTTACACTGGGCAATCTAATCCTTTTGTGTGATAGAGACTCGTCGAGGCAGGAGAGTGTGCCAGATCATAGGACAAGGTGCTGCAGAGGTTTTAGTCCCTCAAATCACAAGCCTGCTCCTCCTTCCCCTCCTCTTTTCAAACAGAAATACAAGCAGCGTGAGACCCGGCAGTCAAAGTTGCTGCACTAATACAAAAAGTTGGGTGATGCACTTGACAACAGCCGATTTAACCCCCTTTTCGGTGCAGAGGATTTTAGCAGGGGCCTCTTCTCATTTTGTGGCGATTAAAGGATTCTGCTCTTTTCTTTAGGATAATGGCTAACAACTCTTTTAATTATTAAATACTCAATTTCTTCCCCCCCACTATTACAATTACAGGATGTAAACAACATCTATTTTACTTCTCCCACATCCCGTAAACATTAAATTGAAAAAATAAAATAATCCCATGTTATGAAAAAAATAAAATAAAAGATTTTGCAATGTGCAAGTTTTTGATGTAGAAAAGCAATAAATCCATAATGACGATGCAGAGTCAACTCAGAAACTCCCTCGCACTACACATTTAGTGTCCCCCCCAAAAAAAAAACAAAAAACAAAAAACCTTCTTGTTCGAAGGACAATATCTTAACTGTCTAAAGTCTTTAAATTTGAATGGTGCATTGTGCGCTGTGAGAAAAGAGAAAGTGATAAAACATAAAAAATATTCTCTTATATCTGAAGTGCCTCAATATCGAACACGTTTGACAAAAGTCTTATTTTCTTGTGACAGGCTGGGCTCTTGTTGCTCCACCACAATATGTGAGTTATCAGCAATTATGTCCTCGCAGTTATCACACTGTGATTGAAGCCAGTTGAGGGTTTTTTTTTGTTTTAAATATATTACATTTCTTTGTCTTGCTTGCAGTCTGATCTCAGTGGAGCGTTTGCAAACTGCTGGGGGGTCTTCGTCTAATAAATCCAAAGTCACAAAGGAATGTTTTCATCGAACACAGTTAATATTGAAAAGCGAGGGGAAATTTAGAAAAAAAAACTTACTGATGTGTTGGCGTCTTTGTAGGCATCCTGTATGAATTGGGTGCATTTTAAAAGACACAGACTCTGAACATGTGCTGATCTTTGCCTGGAGCTGATGTGGAATGATGTGGCCCGGGCAAACCCTGGGAGCCTCACGGCAAAGATTTCATTAAAGGCTCGACCTCTTTGTGCTAAAAATGCAAAGACAAATTCACCGAGTCTCGTCTTCTGAGGGGAGGAAAAAAAAAAAACATACCTTCCCAATGAATGTCCTCCTTTTCTTGTAGCTGCATACCAAAGTGAGGACTGAGAGTTGAGGGTGGAGGAGGAGGAGAGCCCAGGCGGCCCTCGGCCAGCAGGGGGTGCTCGCGCACAGGGCTTGGAGGCTCCGTGTGGGGAGGAAGAATCTGGCTGCGGTTGCTGGGGCACAGCTCTCTGAGCCCAGATGAGTGCCTCAATTGTAGGGATATTTTCCTCTAAGCCTGTGGTTGACAGCCACACAGTGCACTTATTTAAAGCAATTTCAAACATGTCTTGTCTGACAAGTTTTAAATCCTACTTAACACCCCGTAACAGCCACGAGTTTACTGTCAGAATTAAAGAAGAGAATTCTCAAAGGGAGAGAAATTATCACTTTCATTTTGTTCACTGCTGTTGTTTAGAAAGGACATGGCAGGGCTGTTTACCTAGGGATGAATATATTATTACCATTTAGCTCCACAGTGTTTTTCATGCTAGAGAAAAGGCTTGTTTTTCTTAACTTTACCTTTTTTTTTTTTTTTTTTAATTGCTGCCATTACAGCAAAAGGACTGAAGTCGGGCTTGTGCCTGGGTGGCTTTCACACGAAAAGCTCCCGGCACATTTTTAAGGAAGCACAAGTTATTTTACGCTTTATATTGAATAATGATGCATGTAGTATTCTTTATGTTTTCACCTTTCGCCAATCTTTTTTTTTTTTTGCTGGCGATTTTAAATGCATCAGATTTTTTTTTTCCTCTTGGATTGCATCTTGCATCTTCCTCCTGCTTGTTGTGGTTACCACCCAACAAAGCCTTTTTATTTACATTAAGACATAGGAGAGCATATCTAGGCCTGCCCCAGCACAGGCTCATGTCGTGCCTGCAGAGACGACGCAGCTTTTCCTGCTCAGATTCCACCTTCTTTATCAGTCACCTTAAGCAAAAAAAAAAGAAGAAAAAAAAGAAAAGAAAAAGGAAAAAAAAAACAAATCACCAAATGTAACAATCTTCCCCCTGTCCTCCTTGTGATTGCATGTTAGGCACTGAGGTGATAAGCACACTGGTACGTGTTGTTGCTGTGTGAAAGACACCCTTTATCGGCTCATACCTCTGACTTGTGCTTAGTCTAGTCAGCCGGAGAAATATGACGGAGATCTGATATGGGAATGGTCCCATCTCCACATCAGCGCAAGTGCACGCCTCGCAAGCCAATGTTTATGCTTCCCGCGCCTTATGTTCTCCGGGGGGAAAAATGTCAATAGTGTCACGGGGAGCATCTTGCCCATGAGAGGGGGAGGGGGGGGGGGGGGTCCTCTGACCCCCACTACAAACATGTCGGCACACAGACGTCACTGCTTTCTGATCAGAGGATTCAAAAACAGAGGAAATTACAAGAATGTCTCCAGAGAAATTAGCTGCCATTTGTTTCTTTCTCTCCCTCCATGTGAACGGAGGTTTGTGTCGGTTATGTGGGGGTGAAAGTTGTTTTACTCGTCAATCTAATGACGGCATCAACGACGGTCAACTACAAGAGCGTGGCACAACTCTCACTTTTTATCACTTTTATAACCCCGGACATGCTTCCATCCATGTCGTAGTCCTCTTTTGGGATGTTGAACAGTTTTCATTCCTCTATGAGACGATATATTGGAATGAAAACGGCGGTTGAATCGTAAATAGTAGGAACACTTTTGAGCGTTACTACTACTCCTGCTTCAAATGTCAAGTTTGGTTGAGACTGGACTCGTTACAGTAAACACTGTCCAGGAACATGCTCGGCGTCTTCCACCGGCCGGGTTTAAACAGGACGTGAGGTATTCTATTGTCCATTTGACGAATGCTGTGAAATGAACCTGGAGAACTCATAGAATCAAACAGTTTGGTGCTCAGTGTTCACATTAGTACATTTCACACCATGTGATGCACTAGAGTTTGAGCATCTCATGTCATTGTCTCCCATTATTATTATTATTATTGTTATTTTATTGGATTTTAACCTTTTTTCCTAGTTAGTGTAATGTTAAAATTAAAAATATAAATAATTGATGATTGTCAGTTTGAGAAAACTAATTTCAACAGCAGAGATAAAGGGAAACGCTGACATGTCATCAAATTCACTGAAAAACTAATTTTCTAAAGTTTATTCTAGTTTATAGTATTATTATAGCAGTACATCGTTTCTTTATAATGCACCCAGGAGAAATGACTAAAAACATACTTTTTTATATTTTTAAAGTCTTATGAATGATGAAACGCAAAATTTTACATCTCTCAGAGAAGGATCATGTCCTCTATTATAGTGATTCCTTAACAGTAACCACAATAGTACAAATAGAGCCATTCTCCGTGAGGGTCAGCGCTTCCCGTCGGTCAGATGTCTTTTAAATTGCAATGATTGGGAGGTTCAAGGATGAAAATCCACCCTATTCACCATCCACATGCTACTCAAACATTGAAATCTTGTTCTCTGTCTGAAACGCTAATCATCAAATTCATATTGAGGAAATAGACTAATAATGACTAATAAAGGTAAGAATAAGTGCTGCTAATTTGGATGTTTTCAGTGAGAAATGCATGTGAAATGACCTGATCTTGTGTGTCAACACTTATTGAACGTTGACGGAGCTTTTCTTAGAATACTGAGATAAGAACATGATGGAAATTTCTCACACTTGTTACAATCAGAAAAGGCCTTTTGTTACACATTTCTGTTGCAGTTTTTAAGCGATCTCAGCCAGATCTCTTTGCAGCTTATTGTTTTTTTTTTCCTGCGATAACTTCTCAAAGGTTATCTCGCTGCCTCATCAGCCAGCGGTCTTTGCACCCCCCCCACCCCCCACCCTCACCTGACTTTTTGTATCGTCTCCTTGAGCATCTTTTTCTCTTTTATTTCCTCGCTCTTTCGAGGTTCGTCAGAAGTGTCCGTGGGGTGGTCTCGGAAAAAAAAGACTGAACAAAGCTGTTTGTTTCCAGCTACACCACCTCACCATCAACTGCAACATCTCGCTTGATAGCTGTGCAGAGCCAATGGGGATGAGGATAGGGGTATTTGGAGGTGGAAGAAAGCAGATGCTATCCGGGCTAAATGAGGGAAGATTCACACAGTATAATGAAGGCTGGACCCATGGCTTCACAGCTGATGTGTATCTAAAAAGGCCTGGTAAATACTGTTTCGGAACAGAAGGCTTTATCTGCAGATATACATATCCCCTGCAACCACTGCCCCCCACATGAGGGCCAGAGATATCGCTGGGATCATTTTTATTCTTGTTTTTTTTTTTATCTGGGAGACTGAAAAAAAAGAAGAAAGACTTCATTTTAACTCTTTGAGAGTTTGTGGAACGGTCAACAAAGTGGAAAACAAAATCTAACTCAAAAATAGAAATGGTGTGTCAAAATATTTAGCAACCTTTCAGCATTACACGATGTGGGTCATTGTTTATTCTGCCAGTGTGAGGCAGACATGTAAATAAAGGAAATGTAGGTTCTGAATGCTTCAGTTTACTTAGAATTTATCTGCGGGGAAAAGTGGGAGTCGCTTTTGTTTCCTGCTTGAAATAACTACAGCGAACAGCAGAGAATTTCTTCACTCCTCCAGGATGGCTATTCAATGCCAACATACTAGAAATAACAGTTTTGTACTGTTGGATGGTGAAAAAGGCAAAGAAAATATACATGTATATTGTAAAAAAAAACAACTTAAAAGTAATGCAAACATGTAGCCTTATCAAAATGTGTATTATTTACATTAATGCACAATAATATGAGCTGGTAAATCTTCTTGTGTATTTTCTCGTTTCTACCTAACCGGGCAGATTTATGAACATTCACTGCTTCAACTAAAGTTACATCAAACAACGACGAGCCGTTTATGTAACATATGTGGTGTTGTTAACCATATTGGGAGAAATTCATCATTTAATTTCAGTAGCAGTAAATATCAGGCCAACACTTGTTTCCATGTTATTGTGTTAAATTCTAAATCCAGTGGTCTCAATCAGCATCCTGAACATCATCCATGTTTTAAGTACATTTCCTGCATTGCATGAAGATTTCACACTTTGGATTGTTTCACTTCTGTGGGAGCAAACGGCTCCAGCTTCTCTGAATTATGTGATAAAAATAAATCTTAACTTACCTTAACAGCCTCCCCTGCGATACATTTCTGGGAAATTAAAACCTTTAGACCGGTGGTGTAAAACTCATTTCAGAGTTGTAATAATACAATCATCTTTATTAAACAAGTCTCTCAAAGTTTATTCTATATTTTAGGTCAAAGAAATATGAAAATAATATCTTTTTAATAAAAACACTTTGCAAACTGAAATCAGTAAAGAAAAATAAATACATTTTCAACATGCTATTTTAACCATTTGGTGCAAAATACAGTGAAATGTCAAAATACCAACTTCATTACAAATGAGTTTCTATTTTTTTTGAGGATTAAACTGACGTTTTATTTGTAATATTTGCAATTTGCAAGGTCATCAAAATGAACCCATCTGTTAAACACACCTGCTCTAATCCCTCAGACAGAATATATCCGGCTCTTATATTTGTTCACCAACGTGAAATAAGTTGCAAAGTAGCTGAAAGTAATCAAGTGCAGCATATTTGTCCTCTTTGGATCTATGGATCACAACATGTTGGAGGATTGATAAATGTACCCTCAACACACATTGCTCCTTAGAATCTGTGTGACCTAAATATTGTGACAATACATACGATGACAGTGTTTTATTTCCACACACTTCTAATGAAAGGCTGGATTCAGCCCTGGTTTCTGCTTCTCCTCTGGAAGAATCAGACAAACATCTGATAACTGATTTCTTTACATGACATTCACCGAGTAATGGTGGGATAATGAGATTGTGGGTTCAAAGGTGATCTCTCTTTCCTCTCAAAGCTCTGGCAAACACTTGTACAATTGGGAATATTTGCCTCTAGCACACAGAGGAAGAGTTGATTTAGCTAAAGTTTAGTAACTTTTTGCAAGACCCCCCCCCCGTCCTGCTTTCCCCGAAACATATCTAGAGGAGACACTGTTCCATGTATGGAGGTAACATTAGCATTCAATGGTATTAAACTTTGTATGCATTTTTGGAGTCACAATATTTCCGCAGCTCTGCCTATAAGGTTGTTTTTATATGTTGTACAAAGCGCAGATAAAAATGGAGGATTTTCAGATGTTTGGCTGCCTCCCAGCAAGCGGCTCGGGGGCCAACTGTAGCGCCCAGACCTGAATGTCTGGAATCCGGGCTGTAGGCAACAAGATGCAAAGAGATGTGGAAATTGACAGACATAAATAATGAGTAAGCCCGGGCAATCCCTGTTAGGCTTGGTGAAAATCACAGTATTGGTCGCGAGGAGCCAAGACATGCCATTCAGTGTACTCTGGGCCTTGGCTTAGATGGTGCAGGTTGTGTGTCCTCTACTGAACAGATTGTTTCCTTTCCTCCTGTCACTGCAATTGAGCTATGGCAAAGGAGGCGGGGAAAAAAAGAAAAAGAAGAGAGTAGGAAAAAGGTCAACTGGATGTGAAGCTCCTATTATCAGCAATCTTTCCCTGGCTTCCATAAGCAGCTTGTTTCTAAGCTGCAACCTAGCCAAGCATGAAGAGAATATAATTTCAGCCAATCTCCCGGTAGCATGGGTGCACAGAAAACCATTGTAAAGCTAGCAAAATAGTCACAATAGAGTCACCGGCCTTCCCGATAAAGATCTGCATAGGTAATGCCAGGGCAGCAAAGAAGGCAATTTTTTGTGCTTCCTCACATTTAACTCCACTCCCTCCCTCTGACCACTGTCCCCTGGCAGAGAAAGCCCGAGGCAGCAGGTTTTATTGTGTGTAATTATGAGCGGTATGGCACCGAGCACGAGGAGCCCCTTCTTCACATTTTATATGGCAACCTAACCTCAGCCTCGCTTTGTACACACACTGATTGTTTCCATCTTTTAAAAGGATGTCAGGAGAAAATATGTTTTGTTGCTTCTTTTTTTTAGGGGGGGGGGGGGGGGGGGGGGGGGTACAGTAAAGAGCTGTTGATGAAGGTTTTTGTTTTGACACGGTGGAGCCTCCAATTTGTAAAACTTCTGTTCAAGAGAGATTCTTCACAGATTCATTCAGAATAAAGGGCAAGGTTGGGTCAGCAGTCTCTGCACGGGGCAAAATGATTGACCATCACACATTCAGCACTACAGCAACGAATCGTCAGAGGACACCGACATGCAGACTCCACACAGATGAACACATTATTGACAATTAGAATATGATGATTGAAGAAGAGGGGGCGACTCACGCCCCATTTAAATGTTTTCAAGTGAAAATGCAAAACTTCCAATTAGTTTTGGGTGTCCATTTACACGACAACGGTGCTCAGAGCCACTGAAAACACTACTTTATTAACACGACTCCAAAGGAGAAACTGTCTGAAAACGCTCCATCGCCGTGGAAACAGGGAAAATCTTGTTCATTACGTATTGTTCTCTGTCCACATGTGTGCTGTTTTATTACTAAAACAAACACCTGCACTGCTAACTACAATGTTTCTGCAGTTTCTGTGTAAATGGATGATATTTTCGAAACATTGTTGCATAAATGCGAAACACTTGTGAAACGTTGTCGCATCAACACAGCCTTAGATCCTGTCCACACGAGACAAAACAATATATTTTCTACCCGGCCACTATGAACATGGCGAAACACGAGCTTTAAAGGAGTCATTTCACACAACTTTTCACATTTCAACGCTTTCACATGGTTCTTATTTTTTCCACAAACATTGTATTCAAAGCTTTTTGCCACAAATCCAGCTTGTTCTTGATTTTCAGCCAGTTGAATATTTGAGCATTCGAGCCGCATTCAGAATCTGCTGGTTTCAGGAGCTGGACTGGCTCCGCCCTCATGCCCATCTTGGGAAGAGGAGGAAGTACTTCCTCTCCTCATGCCATGTGCTATTGTTTACATTCTACCTGTACATTACAATCTACCTCTACATTATGGAGAAACGCGGTTCAACCAAACCAATAAGAACCAGAATGTGACCCAGAAGGAGAAGCTCCAGAAGAAGTTGTGACTCTGCTGCTGCAGCAGGACGTTTCAGAATGTGAGTAAAACTTATTGTGTGTCTCAATATGTTCATCAGCTGCTCTGAAGATTTTCTTTACAAAGAAATGTGGTGTTTTAACAGCAAATAAATGACTATTCAGACCAACTGAGTGACTCTGACCTTATCTAACTATGTGCATGCCACACTGAGATCAGATAATTGATGATCCTCTACTAATGATCATAAGTAGTAGCAGACAGGAAAAATATCCTGAGCCCCCATTTAATCATAGAAATAAATAAAAAGATCAGCTCACAATTATCAAGCCCATACACAGATCTCAGACTCTGCAAAGCCAACATTTGATCTACAGTCTCTATCAGCACAACTTTGCAGACATGAACAATACATCACAATAAACAATACCTCACAATAAACAACAACAACAAAAAAATGTGGGATCAGCTTTTGCAAACTAAACAGCCGAGTGCCTCGAAAAGTAATATAAAGGCAAATAAATCATAATATTTTACTTGCAGCTCCCACATTTGCTTTATTCAAAGTTTTGCAGTGAAACTGGCGGCGTTCTGGACATGTTGTGAAAAAAAGTCCTCCGTGAACAGCGGAAATATAAAACTTTGGGATGTCTTGTCGTAGATTCCTATTAAAAATTAAATTAATCCACTGGGTCCTCACAGGCTCAGATGAAGGCAGTAAAAATCCAGTCCTCTGCTCGTTGATACAATTAATAACGGCTTCTTGTGTGTTTTGCTGGTGTCTTTGCTGGTATCTTTCTGCACTGAAGGTAAACACCTGCAGCTGTCACCAGGTGAAAAAAACAGCACATCGCGTGCTGCTTGTGGGCGGGTCAAAGGGAGGGGCTATCTGGTTTGGGTTTGGCTAAAAACCTTGGTGACGACGCCAATGCCAATGGTTTGCTTTCCAAACACACTTTAGAAACAATTAAACAAGCAGAGAACGAGACGGCAGGTTTTCTTAACTTCTGGAGTGTCATTTCCAGGCATGGGGACGATTATTACTGTAGGAAAACCATTAGAAAGTCAAGGGCTTGTAGTACATATGCCAGGCCTTTAGTGGCGCTGTGACCAGTTTCAGAGCACTTAAAACGCTGCATCGTGAGGATAAAAAATGGTATGTTTAAGTGAAACGGTGTTCTTGTGTGGACCAGCCTTTAGGCTATGCTTCCTGTTCAGGGCTGCTGCTGCATGGCAGCGGATGTACAGTACATTTTGTACAATTTAAAGAAAACCAGCTTTCTTTCACAAAAGAAAACAAAAATCGTAATCATTCAAACATCACAACATGTTGTGTTTATTCTGGAGTTAGTACAATGTACTAAATGCTTTACCTCTTATATTAATTGCCTTTACTGCCGATGTCAACATTAAACACTGAGTTGACACTTTGACTGCAGGTCTTATGCGCGTCAATGACTTCACAGATTTTGCTGCTCTGATGTGGCTCATCATGTCCACACCTCTCTGAAACAGACACTATCAATCATTCAGAGCAGGAACAAATACGTTTCAAACACAAAGCAGTAATCTGAACAACAGATAAAGTCGTTGTTGTTGCCCTTCGTTGCTCCATGGTTATTAATTTGACTTTTTATCACTCTCCCTTCTCCTCCAGGTTGGGCTGTGGTAAAATACAGATGTCATCATTCAATATATATCTTTTATTACACCATTGTTGTCACTTTAAATGTACACTTTTTTCAGAAAATGAAACTATTGGTGTGACAGTGTCCTCCAACAGGAGAGCGAGGGATATCTTTACGAGATTGAGACGAGCGCTGCACATTGTTTCTCAGGAATAACTGAATGCTGCAGAATGACTGAGTACAGTCACACTAATCACACCAGGTACAAACCAGACAAAGAACTACTACGCAAATCGATCACAGAGGGTCGTGATTAAAACATACCTGATGGTACTTGGGAGCAGGCTATGCTTCTGGCATTGAAGAAGACGCCACGGAACTGTGTGGGAAACATGCCAAACTTCTCTTCAGTGACAGAAGAAGTGCAGCTGGCAAATCAGCCATGGACGACTTGCACTGGTGAATGCTGAACTTTTAAGTCGCATTATTTTATGAAGAAAAAACAAAAAAAAGCTTCCTTGTTCCCGTGTCAGTCAAATGTGGATAGTTATTTAGCCTCGATCTCCACTGATTGCCGTGCCGCTCGGCACCCACACCTGGCGAAGTAAGTCATTGATCATGCTTGCATGCCATGTGAGCACAAAAGACGAGGCCCTGCTAACTTCATCCTGCGAGTGTTGACTCCTACATTGTACCTTAAACAATGTACTCTATCTCATAATTGAGTTTGGCACTTTCAGGGTTTTTAATTACCCAAGTACAAGCTGTAACGCCTCACCTGGGACTCGGTGCTTCCGTCCTCACTGTTGCCTCCACGTTTCAGGAAACCAGCAGGATCACGTCATGGTCATGGTTGTGCTGTTTGATGGCTGGAGCTAAAGAGTTGAAGTGATCAGATGTTTTCTTAATGTGTGTGAATGTTCAGGGGTGTACACTTGGATAGGTGGCTCCAGGTGGGGGGGGGGGGGGGGCTTGGGTGTGCTGCAGCGCACCCTAGGATAGCCAAAGCACACCTATAGCACCCCCAAGAAATGTGACTTTTTTAAATAGTGGTTTATTTAGATTTTGTGTGAATTACAATTTGTTGCCTGGTTAATTAATAAATGCACCAATAAAACCTGTATTTATGTATTTTTTTAACTAAAAAGCAGTGTAATGTGATTCAGCTAATCACTGCAGTGCATGCGTTAACCTTTGAATAAGTTCCTGTTATTATGAGCACATTTTTCCTGGTGACTGTAACTTACTAATAGTAATAAAACATAAGGCGCTTTTTGCAACAAAATTTTATTATAACATCTGAGCGATGATTCTTGCCTATGTGGTGTTTGAGATGTGAACTCTGCCTCCTGGTTCTCTCTATGCAGTGTTTATTAATGTCACTAGATCATTAAACCAGAGATGTTCTTCCAGTGGAGGTTCTGCTAACTGGCAGCAGGAGTCAGTGTCTTTGTGTTTGAGGCCCAAATGAAAACTTGCAGTGTGTTTTGCTTCCTGCTGCTGTCGAGGCTCCATCAGTGACATTCTGCTGTTAACGTTTATATTCAGTGGTGTGACTAAGTGGCAGGATTGTAAACCTTCCATCTTTATCGCTTTGGCTAAATACCTTGTGTATTTTCTGGCATAATATTGTCTTAAATAGCGGAGCTTTTACAGGATGTGCTATGACTGTTTGTGTGGTGCGTTGTGCGCATATTGTCGGTGTTACAGTAGAAAATAAACTAGAGATCCTAAATTCTCCAGAACCGTCACTGAAAGATCAAACTCCCCAAAACACCAGCAAAAAAAAAATATATCTGGCACCGCCACTGTCATCTTAATGTTGAAAGTTGGGCCTTTTGAGAGCGAGTAGTGGGATTATGGGATGGCACTGGATCATTAACTGCATCAATACAGTTGTTAACATTGGACAGTTAGATTTGTCCCTTCCAATACAATTGTTTATATTAAGTTGTGGTCTATACATCATTTTCTTTGCTGAATTTTCTTTTTCATAATAATGATTACTCGTTCACAGACATACGTACAAAACACATATGTATTATCAGTTCGTAACCGTCTATATCAGATACAAACGCACAAGGTTTTTAGTCTTCACACCGCATTCTGATTTTCCCACATGCTCACATAACTAGTATTGTTTATTAATATCAAATTAACCCACAATGGTAATACAGTTCATCTACCATAAACATGGCAAGATTTCATGAAGATTGGTCCATTGTGTATTTTTGGCAAGCAATGAATGTATCAGGCTCTGAACACAAATAAGCTAGTAATCAAGATATTAGGCTGTGTTCAGTTTCGTGGTTAGTTGTCAAGTGTGCACAGAAGTTCAAAAATGAGAAAAGTTTACTTAGTGTTTACAACATGTCAAACTGTGTAAGCCCTGGGGCTCATTAGCATGTTGCATGTAGCATGTATCAAAAGAAGTAAACAATAAATTGTGAAAGGTTTAATGAAACTACAAGCAATAGTTTGTAGGTGTACCAGAATTTGGTCCTCATCCACATGTGGTTGGCAGCATTTATACTTTCTACTGTGTGCAACCATCTTCACCTGGTTTGTTTTAAGTGTGACACACTTCTGTTAAGCAGCGTTTTAACTTTTCAACTACATAGCTTGTTTCTCACTTCAAATGTTGCCAGAAGTACATTTAGTTGAATTGCTTCAGTAATAAAAAACAAAGTTTGTGTTTGTGTCGCCATGTTGGTCTGTTTTTAATTGCAGGTTTTAACTGCAGCTGACAGCCCTGAGTGATGCGTTCAGGGGGATCATGTAAACCCCTATCCATGCTACGTGCTACATGCTACATACTAACGGGCTTCAGGGCTCACACAGTCGAGAGGCTACATGCTAAACGTGATTCAAATATGACTGCTACAGTCATTAGTGAACTGGAACGTATGTGCAAAACACAGAGGTGCTTAAATCGACGCCACGAACTCCCTTGTCAACCGATTTGTGGCGGAATGTGGAAGTAAACCAGAAAAATCTGACCAGTCACACAACCACACTGCAAAACCTGGACAAGATACTTCGGCCTGGATGGTTTACCACAGTGGAACAGAATGTCTTTGGCAGGCGTCCTCTGGCCAAAGAAGAGGACTTCATTTTGTTTGGCTAGACCCTCGAGTGCCAAACTTGCTTCTTGTTTTTATGGAGGAAGAATCAGCGTTAAACTGGAATGTTATTACAGTGACTATATATTCAACTATAAAACTACCAAGTCCCAGGAGAATCTGGACTGGGAGTCACACTCTGGAGGAAACATTGTTCTTATTGTCCAGCCACTTGAGCATGTGCAGAAAAACGTTTAACTCCATGGTGCACATGTGCAGTAGCAGCTTTTTCACGTTCTACATAGAGACGGTGCCCAAGCAGTGTTGCCAGATCAGATTGACAGTTTCCAGCCCAATCACATCTTAGAGCCCGGCCATTCCTATAAAAACCAACCCAAACCACGAATTTGCATTTAGCATGAACCAGCTCAATGTATTTCTTTTTTTTTTTTTTTACAAATTTTAAAAATAGCCCAATTGGGCTCTGCCCAAACATTCTCAGAAAGTTGTGTTTTCACCTGTTTACACAGAGACTGGGTCAGAAAAGTTCCACCTTGACCTTGAGGACTTTTTCAAAAAGCTGCATTATCAGCCACTCCAAGCATTCTTGTCACATAAACAGACCCCAAGAACACAAGGAAACCTTTGCGCTTTCACTTGAAATCTTTGTGTAAGCCGGGCCTAAAACACCAAAACTACCTAATTTATAAAAAAAATGTTTTACTAAATACCTCCTCCTTTTAAACATTGTTCATTCTTTATAAAATGCAAGTACTAATCGTCACCCTCTGGAGTGTTATTCGAACCACGGAAACACATTTGTTGTAACCAACTCAACTTCCCAAACAGACAAAAATTGAATACAGAATTACAAAAGGGACCTGCCGTTGGCCGGGCCTAGGGCCCAGCCGTTGGCGAGGTCCCTAATAAGTAATTCATGCAAAATATACTGTATTTTATATTTCTAAAGTTGAACAAAAATGCTACTTATTTTATAGAAAGTGACTTGATAACATAGTTTGGTGTGAGAATGGGAAACTTTCAGGGTTTTTGTCCTCTTACAGTGACTTCTTTGCTCTTAATTTTAGTTTCATGTTTTGTAAAGATCATTGTCTCAGTGTTAAAAACTCAGAGGAGCCAGAACATTGTCAAATTATCCGTCGGCAAGCTTTCTTTTGTAGTCTTTCATTACAGTCACAATCCCAGCGGTCTTAAGATTTTGAAGTTGGTTGTTTACAATGACACTATCAAGAGTTTCATTGAACGCAAACAAAAAAACTCCCACACAAATCCCAATGATGAAGCTTCTACCTTCATATCAGTGTGTATCTTTTATATCAAGTGGCAACGCTTGATTTTATGAAGTCAGTCATAAGTGTGGCACCGAATAAGCACTGGTACCAAAAGCTTTCAGTGTATTTGACTCATGTAAGGATTCACTTAATGCCGCTGGAGCATCTAAAGAGCACCTATTGAGAGAGGTATAAGTGAAAACTTGCTTTTATTCTTCAGTTTGGTTAACATTTCCTTTCTTGTCATTACTGTAACTCTGGTTAAGACACTGTTTACACAACAATGTTTTCAAGTTAAAATGAAAAACTTGGAAACAGGGACATAAGCAGGTAGATGGACAATAAGAACAATGTATTTCTATAGTATCATGTCTTCCAGACCATATTCTCCTGGGACTTGGTAGTTTTATTTTGAAAAATGGACTTTGTCCTTTGGATAATATCCAAGAAAACTTGTGTTCCAATGGCAACAGGATTTCAAAAAGGTTTGTCACACATTCTAACCAGTGCTCTGCCATCCACTGGTGTCATAATGTCTCCTTCTTCTTCTGTTGGGGTTAACGGCAGCTTGCGTCCGTAGATTATGCAGAAAGAAAGAAATAAAGGAAGAAAGGAAGGAAGGAAGGAAAGAAAAAAAGTAAGTAAGAAATGTCTATTTGCTCTTTGAGACCAAATGTTTGTAGTATTGTAAATACAACCAATAAAACAAAGGTGGTTGTCCCTAAAATGATGTTTTGAAACAAATATAAAATAGTACAATCTATTACTAGAGTTCATATCAAAATGTTGTCCTGTCATTTGTGCTACCATTCTTGCCAATTCACTGAGCCTTGCTTATTGATTGAATTTCTCTGAGCTCATCTGACCCTGCTATTATATATACTGCATGTCTACAAGAGCACAAAGAGCAAGTTTGCGTTTGATGATAACTCAAAGACAAAACAGTGTGAGGTTGTTATGGAATTCCAGCGGGAGATAAAATTCTGGAGATCTGTAAAGTATCACTTGCAGCTGTTGTTAAAGCCATCAGAGCTGTCTACAGTTAAAACGCTGTATTGTCTGATGCAAAGCTGCCTATAATGGAGGGCAGCGACTGTAGCCACAATACAGATTCCATGGTGTTTTTAATCTACCACACAATCTGAACAGTGGCAGGGTGGGGAAAATGTGATTGCATTTTCTTTTTAAACTCTCCGTGACTGGCTGTTTTGAATAGGCATGAGCATCGTCTGTGTTGCACAGTGAGAATTGATTGAAGTGAGTGTTTGTGTCAGTGGAAATGTTCGACAAACCTTGTCAGCACTCGAGCTCAAGAGGTTGTTATTGGTACGGCAGACAGTGAGCTGTTTCTCTCTCTACATACCTTCTGAATATTAGAGCCGTGTTTATGTTTTTGGCAATCTTACAAGGACAAATCAATGTGAAAATAAGGCTCATTTCCCAATATACAGGGTGCTATCTAATTAAAAGCTAATTATTTGAAATAAGCTTTATAATAGCGAGTCTTGACCCTTTCTGCAAACAGTAATAAGAAAGGCATATGCACACAGTATCTGGATGTTTTAGAATTATCTCTGAAGCACTCTAAAACGATTTGTCCTTAACCAGGCCAAACACAGAGGTTCTATCTCACAGCTTTTGTTTCCTCAGTTTTACCGCATTGCAGGGTTCACAGGCAGAGGTCACCGTTTTTGTATTGGCATTGTAAGAGGGAGAAAAATATTTTATAAACGATCAACCATTTCTTCTTCTGAGCGCAGAAAATGAACCCAACTACACACTCGCACATGTAGCGCAGCACGGGGGGGGGGGGGGGGGGGGGGGGGGTAAAAAAAGCCACATTCTCTCACATTGGCCTGTCTGGGCTGGAAGAATGCTGCTTTGCTTGAGGTAAGGAGAAGCAATGGCCGTTTAATTAACCTCTCCTGCCTCAATCTGCTCACAACAATTTTGCCAGTGACTCCCTTTAATAGTTTAATGACCTTGCTGTCAGTAAGACTGAGAAGGACCGAGTCAAGGTATGATTTAATTAAAAGACTCGGCATGTTTAAGACTGTACCTACGAAGGTGGAGAAACATCGGGGGGGTTCAGTACTGACAGTAGTGACCTCGCTATTGAGTTTCCAAAGGACAGTGCGCTGCAACTGTGTAAATAATTAGATTGAGGAAGTGAGAAGAAAAAGCAGTCGCAACGAGCCAAGTGTTTGTTTGTCAGCAGCGTTTGGTGGTTTGTGTAATCAGTGCCTAGTAATGCTAGCTTTATCCACAATATGGTGCTAGTGTCCCTTTCAGGAAGTACACTGCTTCTTTATGCAAAGCAGATACATCAAAGAATGAGGGAATTGAGCAAAGCATCCCACAAGCGTTGCACTTCTTGAGGAGTAGCCAAGAATGTCTCAGATGGAGTTAAGAGTCACATCACTTGTTTGTCTGGAGCCATTTTTCCATTTAGTTTTTCTTTTTGATTTAATCAACGATGTTATGTTGGGGTTTTTGTCACCAAGCATTTGTTGACATGCTATCTTTCATGTTTATATGTATCCAAAAATGTGATCAGTCAATTGGAGTTTAGTTCTGTTACCTCAAATTCTTTGGTGCTTATTTAGCAGTGACAGTTTTATATTAACAGCATAAGTGTCATACAAACAACTAGCATTTCATGTCTGCCTCTGTTATATGCAACTGTGACAACTCTCTTCCAGTTATATGGCTCTCCGGTCACTTGGCTCGAAACAAAAATATGCCACAGTGTTTTTAATACAACTCCATGATGGTTAATGCCAAATAAACTTTGTTCCTGAAATGTTAATAAAGTCAAGAACGTCACAGGTTCACACCACACAGACATGATTCTCAACTTCGTGATGCACCGATACCAGTTTTTTAAAATGACGATTACAAGAACAAGTACGAGCAGTAACCTTTAGCTACGTGCCGGAACCGAGTACCGATACCAGTTCATTAAATGTCATGAAGTGTATTTATACTCCATACACAAACAATATGCGAAGGTGCTGCACACCACCTCTATACAGCCTCAGCATGGACACTACGCACAACCCCAACCGCCGTACAGCCTCCAGTACGCATAGCGCAGTGTGTGGCGTCTGTCTACACACCGCGCTATGGGTAGACTGCAGAATGAGCTCGCTGTGGGCGGTCACACACTCCAACTCGCTGTTAATGAGTGTATCGGTCATATTTTCATCATGCTTAACATGTAGCATCTCTGGTGTGGGAGCCCCGAAATGCTTTAGCATGTAGCATGTAGCAAAACACTGCTGGTCATAATGTCTCTTGTGATTAAGTTGTTGATGTTGTTTGAACAATTTTTGTCCACTTCTTGATATTTTGGCAGAACTCAAATTAAAGCCTTACTTTTGTTGTTGTCAGTCATTTTAAAGAATCTCCAAATCGTGAATATTACTCGTGCTCTCCAGCACACCAGCAAGTGACATTACTGACAAATGACATCACGTAGCACTCGAGAAGGCTGCACCAACACCCAATACTTGTATTGGGTGTTGGTGCACCATTCTCACTCTTCTGTTTCTTTAAGTGTAAACATGTCTTTTTTTTGCTACAATTCACATCTATGAGATTTGTAAGTTTGAGCTTTTTCCTCACTATATTCAGTCTAACGAAACACTGTTTAAAACAGTCATTGACACCAACATTAGTGAAGTACTTTAGATAATTAAAAACTATAAAACAGCAGTCTGTCAAATGGCAAAGACTACTTGAAGTTATATTCATAAAAAAGCCAAATCACAAATATCAGAAACATATTCTGACTCTACCACAGTAGCATTTATAACAAAAACTGCCATCTCTGCATGCCCAACTTGAAAAATAAATCAAATACTGAAGAATGTGAAGTCTTAATAAACATCATAGTTTATGATGTGATATTTCATGATACTGTAAATAATAAGAATAGAAAGGTATTATTAAAAACATAAAAACTCCACGCCCTTCAGCTGCTCGGTGTTGCAGTCTGTCTGTATCCATTTCAGCCAGAGAAGAAGACAAGGAGACTAATTCAAGATACACCAAGTTGACAAGAAACCAGCAGCTCAGAAAACGTTCAACTATGGTGATTAATCCAGCTATCAATTAAAATCAGTGCTTTCTGTAATTAATACACTATCACCAAACATAACTTTACAAAATGAAGCGTTATTTTCTGACATCTCGAAACAGCACAAGTAATTGGGTAAAATCAAGAAATAGTGTGATTAGATGATAATGAAAATAATTGAAGGCTGCAGGTCTTCATTAAAGTGAACAAAATGTTGATATAATGCATTTAGTGTCTAAGTGGGATATTTCAGCCATTGTTTGCAATTCATGTAACTGGGATGAAATTGTTGTTTTTTGTTACATCTTTCTAAATACACAGATAAAACCCAGTGACATTTTGAAAACATCACTTGAAGAGCTCACACTGACACAAGTGAAGGTATATGTTGTACTATGCTCACTCAAACGTTTCAAACGTATTAATGAGAGGCCGCCATGTTTTTTTCTGAAAACGTGGGGAGGGAGTGGCAAGAGCAGGGAGGGAGTACATGTAACGTCTGAGCCCTGCAAATCTGGGATGTCGGGTGTCCGACAGTTTAACGAGCACCTGAACGCATCACTCCAAGCTGTAATTTTTGAAGCTGCGTTTTAACTTTAAAGCTTATTTGCTTTCAGAAACACAGCTGTTAATGTTTACCATTCATCCCAGGCCACTGAAATTTGACAAATAATTCACTTAACAACATGCTTTTTTTTTTTTTACTTCCTCGCTGTGATTCTAAACTAAGTTTAAAATGTAAAAGATTCACGGAGTTGGTACGTTGAGCGCTCATTGGCTGTAGAAGGCAGTGCGTCACCTGTACAGGAGGTGTATCCACAGCCTGAACGCAGTGAAAGTTCCTCGTGCACGAAGAAGTGCTCCGGTGTGTCAGCGTGCTCCAAATCTGCATGGAGGCGGAACTCACCTCATAGGGATCCCCCAATTTTGGCCACATTTTCACACATAGACAGCACATACTTGCAAGTACGGCAGGTTGTGACTGTCGCTTTGCTGTCCTCACATTGACCTAAAGTTGATGCAGAAATCAAACGTTCCTTCGGCCGCTCTGCTTGCTGGAGACAGTGACTTGTGCCTCTTTTCCGCCGGCTCCATTTGGCGCTTGAGATGGCTCTCTATCTTGCTCGGCAGCTGACTCTGGCAGCTCAGAGGATGATGGAAGCGTGCCATGGTCACCTGTGACGGCTCAGCTGACTGTCATCCACAGTACTGGTCCACTGATGAGAGTGAAATTACTTCATAATGGTCGGGGTGTTCCTGGGTTTATATAACGATATGATAATCCTCTTTTCACACAATGATGATAATGATCATTATTATGGCAGAGGAGTAGGGGGCGAGGAAACCGCTCCGAATGGAGACTTTGCTGCATAATCCTCCTGCCTTGAAAGGTTAAATACGGATTTGAATATTATGATCCCCCACTCTGAAAGTGATAGTGGCGCATTTGAAGCAAATGTGCTCATTGTGCACTTTACCTCGTGGAGCAGCACGAGTGACACACTCCGCCAAAGAGGACATGCTCGCAGTGCTGTATTTGCACAACTGCCAACGGAAAGAAAGGCATTATGAAGAATGACTGCCTCAAGAAATCCACTGTTGGAGCCATTGTTGTCACATTTAAGTTTAATTGGGGCCCATGAAAGCCCAAAGGTTGGGAGGGCATAAAGAAGGAGGCCAGAGAGTCGATGTATGATGGTTTGCTGCTTCTACGTTTTTGTCAGTCTCTTATTTAATAACTTTTTGTTACAATCATGTGATGGAAACCTTTTCAACAGCATCATGTTAGGGCTAGTTGAGTATGTAGTCTGTAGTACAGCACAGATGATTTGGGAATAGTGAGCCACCCCACTTGCAAAAATGTGAGAAACAAGTGTAACATGTAGATAAAACAAGGTATAATGATTGTTAAATCATCTCGCACTGTTATGTGTCTCTAAATGGAAATTTGAGCTTCTGACTAAAATAAACCTCAGATTTCTGAAAAGCCGACGTGACGCCCCTCGACGTGATAGCATTTATAAGTCATCTACATGTAAACATTGTATATATGTATAGCTCACTCGATTATATTAATGATCATACTCAGTAAAGCAGCTAAACTTCATTTTATTCAGACATCTTCTCCACTATTTTATCACACACACACACACACACACACACACACACACACACACACACACACACACACACACACACACACACACACACACACACACACACACACACACACACACACACACACACACACACACACACACCAAATAGCCTCACGTTTATGTTTTTGCACTGTGGGGAGAAATACAGGGAGACTATATAAACTCCACACAGAAAGGCCTCGGAGTCCAGACTAGAACCTGAAATGCTGTGTGGAGATAGAACTGACTACTAACTTTTCAGTGGACTAAAAAATAAAAAATACAAATAAAAAAAAAAAAAATACATTCAGAGTATAGTCCACGTTATCGCTGGGTGTTTCAAACATTATATATATATAGTGTGTGTGTGTTAGGAGCCTTTTGTCACAATCATCAACAACTACATATGACATACATACATCATATTATAAATATAAATCATATTATAAATTCTTCTTACACAAGGTGCAGTACTCTAGAGGTTAGCCTGGAAGTTAACACTTCGTATCCCAGAAAAGTCATCTTCGCCTTGGTGTGTCTAGCGACAACTCGTTTCTATGACATTTGTTTCAGAAAAGTTTCGTGTTTACATGGCAACATTTTGAAATTCTATCTATGTACAAGGAAACATCAGAAACACTGAAAACAATGGAGTTTTCATGTTGGGCCTCTAGTGGGTATAGATGTTTATTCTTGTATTGAAATCACACACAGTGAACAATAAATTATAATCATTAACAACGAGAGAACACAGACATTTTTGTGGACAGATGAAGTTGTACTGTTATTACAGCAACTGGCAACTATAAAACTACCAAGTCCCAGGAAAATATGACCAGGCAGTCATGACACTCTGGAGGTAAACGTTGTTGTTGTTATTGTCCATCTGCTCTACCTCAGAGACGTTGGCCAATATCAACCAATATCACTTTTGCAGGCAACATATTGATCATTTCTGGTGTCAGTCAGGTTGTTACGACACACGACTGTTTCATGTTGAAAACTGTTGCTTTTATTCTACCTCTGTCAAGTGTGTTTCTGTCTTGGCCAGAATATTAGAGCAGCAGTAAATAGCCATGGGTTTCTATTGAATGTCAGTTTGTCTTCAAGAAATTCTGCAAAATGTAAATTTAGTACATCCAACACTTTTTATCCGAGCTATTGTTTACAGACTGCAGGCCCTCTTGCTCTGTATTGTACTACATGTACTACAATGCAGAGTAATACCAGCCCATCTCACATTGTTTTCCTCTTCAACCCTCATTATAACTGATCTCTATCGGGAAAGTGGAAAGTGTTTTTCTTTTTGTCTTTGGATAATAAGACTATCCACTCCTGCATCTCATAACATTAAGAGATCCTCAACTTGGAACAAATTGATTTATGTGTCTCCACCTGACTTTTAGAAACCGTCACATTGGGCTTCACTCTGGTCTCACGTTGTCATCGTACGCCTCGGCGTTATTTAGGCTGATGAAGGAGAAAGAATAAAACAACAAAAGCCTCTTGTGGTCTGTGATGAAGACTTTCTTTGTGCTTTTCTACCAAATTCACAGAGAGCCAACATTCTGCATTCAAACCCCAAATTATGAGGTTATTGTTGACAATTATCAAAGTTTTGTACATGGATCTAGCTGACTTTTATCATCTGACAAACTTTTCAAACATGCAGACTTTTCGCTTAAGTGCCTTCAGTCACTCTCTTGAAGGAAGAATTGAATGAACCCTGGATGACCCATTCTTCTCTTTGAATTCACTGTTTTACTGCGTCCTTTCTCTCTCTGACATTACACATCTACATTTCATTATGTGCTGCTTCCAAACAATTTGAAGCAGATTTTTGTTTTGTTAAATGAATAAGCTGTTGGCTTTCAACCCTCCTTTTTTAATCACTTAACTAAGAAACAAGCAAAAGAGGTTTTTTTCAGTTAAAACAGCCAAGCTGGGACGACGGTGACTTGTTCAGAAGAAAAAGGTTATATACCGCTCCAATAAAAAAGCAGAAATGTGTGAACTGCTGGGCTTATGCATAACAATAAATCATGCAAGAGGAAATGTGAGTGCAGCTGGTCTTGTACATGGAAGATAAACAATGTATTTTAAGTACTAAGTAAGCTTGAGGCGGTGTGTCCTGCAGCGTGTCGGATACTCATCTTGACATTGAGGCTGCTCTGTAAGCAGGTACCTGCTGTTACCTTAATTCTAAATTTTCACTCTTCTGGATTTTTTAAATTTATGGGGGGGGGGGGGGGGGGGGGGTAATGACATATTGCACTCCACAATATTTCACCAAAATAATATGGAGCGCATTATAACAAGTGCAGTGATCAAGCTGACTGGTTTCGATCATCTCTCTTAACAGGTCATCCTGTTCTGCAGCGGTCGGTATCAAGACGAGCTCAACAAAGGAAAAGTGGTGAATTCGGCCCCGTAGTCACCGTATAGCACTTCCATTGAAAACACAGTGTTTTTGCATTTTAATTGTGAAAAAAAAAAAAAGTTTAGTTTACATGTCACTGTTTTCAAAATGATGTCAGTTTTCATGAAAATGATAGAAATGCTGAATTTTTCCTGGATGGCCACTAGTGGGTGCTGTTGTTGATGAAACCACACATGCAGGCAGAGAACTTTATGCTGTAAACATTAACAGTGGTGAGAACACAGACATTCATATGGACAGACAACCAACTATAAAACTACCAAGTCTCAGGAGAATCTGGACTGGGAGTCATGACACTCTGGAGGTAACCGTTGTTGTTGTTATCCATCATCTACTGAGCATGTGCAGAAGAAGTCGTTTTGCATTTGCGCAGTTACAGCATTTCAGACGTTTTGCATTTTCCACCATTTACACAACAATGTGGCCGAGTGTTTTCAAAAAGTCGTGGAAACGGACACACAAAAGGCAATGAAAGTTTGTCGTGTTCGTTTAAACGGGGCCTCAATGGTGAGGGACCAAGGTACATTGATATATGAGGCCCCATGTAGGACTAAAATGACCTGCTGCTGTTATCTTGTTGCCAGATAGGAGCGCACACCATCACACGTGTCGTCCAGGTCTACTTCCTGCATGGCTCAGGGCTGTTTTGAAAGCAAATGCACAATATCTGGAAGATGGGCTGAGTAATGACTGGTTGAGGATGCTGTGGCAACAAGTGACATCTGACGTTCAGAGAAAGCAAAAAAAAAAAAATACATGTGCTGCATGTTCTTGAAATATTCCATTAACAGCACAGATGCACACCATCGCAATTCTCATTCAAATGAAGCTTGAACTCCGTCCATCCATCTTCTATACCGTTTATCCTGGTGAGGGTGGCGGGGCGCCGCGGCTGATCTCTACTTCGGGGCGAGGGCAGGAAACGGTCTGTCACAGGTCAAACACACAACACACACTCACATTCACACCTCGGGGCAATTGCTGTAACTTGTTTGGAGGTATCAGGAGAGAGAAAGAATGATTTGAAATGCTCATTGGCCACTTCAATCTTCGAGAAAACTGCTTAAGCCCTTGAGGGAAATCATCAATACTCCACCCTTTGGTCAATTTGTACCCAGTGACTTTTGAAGAGGAACAAATTCATGCTATTATGTGCCATTTAGTGAATCATTATTCATCAAATCTGTAGGATAGTTGTAAAAAAATGACCAAAGCTGCACCTAATTCATTATTTCAATAACATTAAAACATGCAAGTAAATGAATATGTAGAGGTTAGATTGGATTACTAGCCATTTTGTATTCTGAAGATTTTTCACGTTTTAACAGATTAAAGTATTAATCCACTGACCTGACACACTAACTGGTGCTTTGTCAAGGGAAAGCAAGAAACCACATCAGTTTTTATGTCAGTACACACGACTTTGCATCAAACTTTGCCATTGTTGTTAATATACATTTTCAAAAAGCAACATGATCCACTTCAGATTTCAATTTATCACACAACCACTTTATTCATATCTTCTGTGACTCTCATGAACTCATCAGTGTTTGTTTCTAATGAACAGTTTAAATGTTCAAGTTGAATATGCTCACATGCACTATTAATGTTTAGAACAACCCTCTGTTTGTTGTTGTAACAGAAGTATTTGATGTGTGAAGTAACTTTGATGAAGTAAGTTTGGCGATAAGGGAGCTAAATATTCTGTTTCCGTTGGCTGTCCAAAGAGGAGAAAGGCAATTTTTCCATTTCTAATAGTGTTATTGTAAGAATGGCATATCTCAACAATCCCCACTTTGTTCAGTTTTACTAAAAGTTAACTTCCACAACGATCAGCAGAACTTGATATCATCTACGTACCATGATGTCGTTAAGGCTGGAAGATGTTCACAATTAAAAGAACACAACGAACAAAAGAAACTGGAGCCTTGCAATTATATAGTACTACTGACTTGATAGAGTACTCTAATGGATGTGTTGTTATGTATGTATACGGGTGTAAAAAAACAAAGCTAACTGAAATCTTCACTGAGAACGAGATTCGTTTCATCAGACAAAATATCCTAAAATAAAGACATCTTGTGGGGGGGCGCTCAGGATAATAGAACCAGCAGAGAAATGAAATGAAGTGAAATAAAATCAAATGAAATGAAATAAAATAGAATAAAAATAAATAAAAACTACCGAAATGAAATAAATTAAAAACTAACACATTGATATGAAAGAAGAAAATAAATGTGAAATGTTCTGCACCTTCATCTGAAAACAAATGAGATCCTCTCAGAAATGATACAAAGTCTTCCCAGGACGAGGGCACGTTGACTGTGACTGTTGGGCATCAGAGGTTTTACTCTGTCTGCCCAGGTCGCTCATCTTGTTTTTCTAAATCTTTATATTCATTTGAGTGTTTTTGATCTGTTACTGTTGATGCAACATATTTGACCTTGAGTCAGTGTTTCAATAATGTAACTACACTTCATTATTCCTGTGAATCACATTGTATTTACTGAGATAGGTAGGACTGAACCTGCTCTGCCAACACTGGTATTATTTTTTTACTATAGTATGTTTATTGTACTTTATTCTACACTGTGCCCCCCCCCCCCCCCCCCCCCCCCCCCACCCCCCCATCATAGTTTAATTCCTTGTATTTCATCTTACTGTATACTTTGCTCCCCTTAGAACTTATTATACTTTATTGTAATCTGTGATTTTTATCTTGTTTTTATTTTAGTCCTATTTTTTTTTTTTTTTTACTTATTATTACTTTCTACTGTAAATACTTTTGGCCCTTAGAGTTCTTGATAGTCATTGTATATAAGATTCCTCTACTCTTATCTAACTGTTTATTAGACATTCATGAGTTTCCTTAAGAGCAGAATGTAACAAGTACATTTCTCCTTTGTGAGATCAATAAAGGTTATCTTATCTTATCTTATCTTATAATACTTCATTTTAATGAACACTGAAATGAAAAAAGAAATAATAGCCTTACATTAATAATAGTGTGAAGAATTGGTCTTGAATTCATGTTGAAAGTTGTGGGTTAAACTTGACATTCAAACAGCATCAAGACCAATGCTTCACACTATTATTAATGTAAGGCTATTATTTCTTTTTTCATTAAGGCAAGTCAAGCAATATTAAAATTCCAGTTTGAGTTACAGCGTAATGGGCAGTTCTTTTTGTTTTCTAAAGCTGAAAGCTGCAGAGCCGGGATATATTCCGTCGGGCAGGACATTTCCTCCAGCCCTGGCTGCTCTGTGCATGTTTGCATGATGCGCACATGTCAGGCCTGTGCAAGTGTGTATAATGTGGGACTAGCATGTGTGAGTGAGTGCAGAAGAAACCGTGGAGTTTGTGCCAAATTTCAAACATGATTTACATTCTGAATGTAATGTATTAAAACGTTGACAGGGCAAAAGGGATTCACAAGATGCTGCATTAGAAACTCAATTTCTGTGATGAATTGCCTGAAGCCACTGAATTACAAACCGCTTCCTACCACCTTCCCCGGCTCACCCCCCCTCCCCCCCCCCCCCCCCCCACCCCTCCCCACAGCTCAGTAGTTTTTTTTTTTTTTTTTTTGTGCGTGTCAAAATCTTCTTAAACCTCTCTCTTAATCTGATCTGCTGAATGTGAGAGGGTGAAAGGATTTTCCGACTAAAAAGCATTCATTTTCCCGTCTTGTTGTGCACTGCCTTTTCCAAGTGCTGGGTCAGTAATATTCAAAACTTGCTGCTTTGCTCTTCCCGTCTCCACCCAGCATCACGCCGCTTGTCTCCGTCTCACGGATGTCCTTTCCACAGCTGCTCCCTCCTCATTATGCTCGACTGGTGAAAAGCTGCTACCAGTGTGAGCATTATTGACTATTGTCAAGTAGTTGAGGTTGACAAATATTAATATTGGATTAATGACTGGCTGGCATACAGAGAGTTGTAGACTTCAATTTGGAAACATTAAAAACATTGATGAGACTTAATTCCTGTTGCCAGTTTGTTGGTGAGAATAATGAAATATTTCAATGACATTTATGCTCAAACCTTTGATGGGTTGTGATACTTAGTCAGTGTTGAATCTGACAGAAAACTTTAAAAGAAATCTCTAAAACACATTCAAGCATGACACAAAGTGATTATGGTCAGAATTACAGAATTATTTCAGTGTGATGCATGTTGAAGAAACACCCACATTCACTATTACATGTAATGTAATGTACTGTAATATTGTTGTTGAAGCAGATTTCAGCTGAACTCTCCTGCTTTGGTCGGAGAGTCTTGAGCGAGGCTTTGAGGACTGGGACTTCATGATAACATGCTGAAAAGCAGTGGCCCCACTCCACCTGCATCGACTGACTGGGGGGGGGGGGGGGGGGACTGCAGTCCATGCAGTACTCCGGAGCTATCGCTGGACATTGTGCTGCCACTAAACCCAAACAGACGGAAGGTGAGCGCCGGCAGCAACATCGCATTTCAACATGTGTTACTCACTTTGACTTCACAGTAATCAGGAAATAAATCTCGGGCAAAAGAGATTGAAGTAAGGAGAACAAAGCATCACACTGATGCAGAGAATAGGTCACATCTTGTGATACAGCCAGATGGGTTTGAAGGAGTGTGTGAATTAATGTTATATTGTTGAATTCCAGTAGACATAACAATAAGAAACTTTGTGTTTTCACTTATTTTCTGCCCGTGTTCAATCGCAATTTTCCAGTCACAACCTGAAGCATGTCTTATTGCTATATTTTTGACTTCCTTTTTTTTTCTTTTTACGTGTACTGTGTGTGTGTGTGTGTGTGTGTGTGTGTGTGTGTGTGTGTGTGTGTGTATATGCTGAACGTATATTAAGCTTTAACATTTTTCGCTCAGAAAAATACTCATTACAGGGGAAACACGAAAACACTGAAAGACACACACACACACACACACACACACACACACGCACGCACACACACACGCACGCACGCACGCACACACACACACACACATACGCACGCACACATACACACATACACACACACATACGCACGCACACACACACACACACACACACGCACGCACGCACGACACACACACACACACACACACACACACACACACACACACACACACACACACACACACACACACACACACACACAGGCAGAAAAATGTCATGTTTACACATCAGTGTTTTCAAAGTAATGTCTGTTTACACGGCAGAATCACTGATTATGTATTGATCATATTGGTCCACTAGTGGGCGCTGCTGTTGGTTCTAGTAATGCAGAAGAACTATTTACTGCGGCCGTGGTACGCAGCAATACCACCGCCTACATGGCGCCCAAGCGTTTCCAGAAAGTTGCATTTCCCCCCGTTTCCATGGTGATGGAGTCGGAGCACACGTACAAAAGCTTCACTTTGGAAGATATTTTCAAAAAGTTGCATTTTCAGTGATTCCTAGCACTGCACCAGAAGTTTTGCGCTTTCACGTTTTGGTGTTTTGGTCCTGGGAGTCACCATGTAAAGTCACATTCATGTTCCTGGGCTGTGGGAGGAAACCCACAAGTGACCCCTCAAAACAGCTGCCATGCACAGATTCGAACCAGGGACCATCCTGTTGTGAGGTGAAATTGTCGAGTCCTGCCTGACTTGTTCTTCAACACCTATTCTCTCTTTCTGCAGCTGTAAAATGAACCGCTTAAAGCTAAATGAATCCCAAATACAGTAGTGAGCAAATATTCTCTGATACTCTTGAAACTGACTTAATTCACATTTATGTTAATTCCGTGCTACTGAGTACCTGCCTTTTTATATTTTTGATGTCGTTTTACACATGCAAGGTCACCTACGTGCATTTCGTTTTGACAGCATATTAATTAATAATATAATACAACGTAGTATACTATTACATAATAATATTTTGTCACTACTAAATGCACACAAGTGACCTTGTATGTGTAAAACAACATCAAAATGACAACATAATATCATATAATAATGAAGTTATTATAGCAGCGATCATTTTTGTGATATAAGAACAAACAAGCATACACCTGATGTGCCTCTGGCCTTGTGAAAATAGAAACCACATTTAATGAATTTAGAAGTCTATTCAGTTGTTGCAAGGGTCAAACCCAGCAAGCTCACCTGAGCTTGAAGCTCGTTGCCCCACAAATAAGGTCAAGAGTCGACCCGCCATACAGTACGTTAAAATAAAAGGCCACGCATTTATGGAATTAATGGACTTTTTAACAACCACCATCCACTTCCTGTTCTAATTTAGTTTCAGGTCACATGAACCTTGTTGGAAACATGTTAGCAGGAATGAAATAGCTAAATGTAATGCTCAAAGTGTTTGACAAAGTCCGTCTGTGTAGCTCCTGGTCATGTAAGGTGCCCACCCAGAGGATGTAAATGCTTTCAGGATTTATTTTTGCTTTGAGTCTGGCGTGTCAGAAATGGGATAATAAAAACGTAAATACTGAATAGAGAGCTTGAAGATAAACACAATAAATAACTGCAGGAGGAAAGTAGTTTTTCACACCAGTGTCTGACTCATTGTTCTTTGGGTTCATGTTTTATAAGGATGATGGCGGCGGCCTGCGTGACTGCGCCTCTTCCACATTGTTCTTGTTGATTTACAGCACCAGCACAATGGTGTAATAGGAGTTTGGCTTTGCTGCTTGAGAAGAGGGTTTTGAGTAATGCAAGCAGGTCCTTTTGTTTGTGGGCTTGATTGCAAGGAGTGGGGAAGCCTTGGAGCTGTCACCACAATAAAGAAAGCTCCTCTGTACGGTGTTAACACCACCATGCAGTCAAAAGAAGAGGGGGAAAACAGATTTAGTTCACTGCTGTTTGCTTTTCGCACAGAAAGGCCACGCATTAATGGAAATCCAAATATTCCAGCATTACCAGAGGATGATAATGTAAATTCAAGTTAATATTGGTACAATGTGTGTGTGACAGTTTGCCATAATGCGCTCTTCTTGGATTAGTCATTCATTAAACAGGTTTGCCATGCAAAGCCACTGTCAGATTTTTGTCAGGGAGGACAGAAAAAGAGAGGAAACCGTGCCAGCAGAGACTCTTACAATTAAAATCTGCAGCCTGGTTGCGGTGACCAGTTTAATCTCGAGCATGTGAGTTCCTCAGTAGATTTGGAGCAACAATTCTTTGCAATAATAGACCAGAAAGACAGGCGAAACAAAGGATTGTATTAAAGAGCTCTGTTTGGTTTAAAAGAAGCTGGGGAGCATTGTCAGGAAAATTATGTTGTTTCACATTAGATGCTTCAGAATACCAACATCTATTTATACCTCTCTTTTTTTTTTTTTACCCCTTCAATGCAGCGCTCTATAGTGTGAGATATGAGAAAAGGATCAAATGCTATTGTGTGCAGTGTGCAGAGATCTCACAGAGATGCTTTTGTCTTGGATGTGCCTTTATTGTTTGCACACATTCAGTGTGTGCACTTTTAATATCCAGTGTACAGCGGTTATTCATCAAAGTGCCTCTGTCCCTATATAGTCAACGTTTGTGACAGAAAACACAATCATTCTTTAATTTCTCTGGATTGCTTCAACAACAAGACTCCTTTCTTTTTCTGAAGAAATGCATGTTTTCTTCTTCTATTTTGTACATTTGTTTGTTTTCCATGCTCACGAGTGCTGGCCGAAGACAAATCTGGCAGTTTGTAAAAAAAAATGTGAAAAGCTGATCATTCTATGGCACATGAAAAGGCGACCAAGGTAAAGGAAGACACAATAAGTCAGCATCGCATAAACAAACACTCAATTACGCCTCAGTGATTCAGTCAGTTGAATGTATATTCAAACTGAAACAAAAGTGTGCAACAGAAGCCGGTTGGTGTGGAGCTCGGTCTGTGTCACAGTTTGGTCTCTGTTCACATTATGTCCCATTCATTCCAGTTCCCAACACAAAGCAAATAGCAGGAAGGGTTTTACACGTGACCTGCAGTCTTCACACAAACCAAACAAATATAAAAGTTCAACGTTCTTCAATCACGGTGCAAAAAGTGAAAAATAGAATGGATAATTCACATGGATTTCACACTGGGATGTAGGTGGGACAGAATTCTTCTTGTTAACTGGGAGTCCTTATAGACGATCCTATCAGCCTTGTAGTGCCACATTATGTAATAATGGTTCGATATGTATTAATATAGTAAATGTTCACCTCATTATGTAATAACACTGCAGTTTGTAATACAAGTCTTGGACACATTTTGTAATAACTTGTTATATATTGCAAGGGTTATTACAAAATGCAGGTGTGACACTTTTTTAAAAGAAAATATAATAATTTGGTGCATTATGTAATGCACATTGTCCTTGTCATGGTTCTATGTTTAATCATTAGGAAAATTAAAATTGCCTCGTTGGACTAGAATTATAGGTCGCTCTTTGTTTTCTCTCACGTCCTGCTAACATCACAATGTAGAATGCAGCTCTAAATCAGGTTGAACTTTTTAAAGCACCTGCATTGTGGCTGGGAGGGTTTTAAAGTTCCAAGCCAAACGGTATTAATGTTGTTTTGATGGTATGATGGCATAAGCTTAGATGGTTTATTATATAATGCACCAGTGTATTACGTTTTTTTGTGGCAGAATATTACAAAATGTGGTGTTATTACATAATGAGATTAAAATGTATTCCATGATTATTATTTTTATTATTATTATTATTATTGTTATTATTATTATTATTATTATTATTATTACATAAGATACAGAAAATAAAAGTTTTGCAAATGACTGTCAAGGTGGAACTTTCTGACAACTGCTCCATCTCTGTGTCGACGGTGGGAACGCTGCTCGTGTGCTTGTGCACCACAGCCTGAGTAAATACCTCTTCTGCACATGCTCAGTAGATAACCAGTAACAACTCCGCCGTGTCATGACTCCCAGTCCTTATTCTCCTGAGACTTGTAGTTTTATAGTCGCCAGTCGCCATAATAACAATCCAACTTGATGGTCTGTTGAACGATCGTGTACTCCCATCATTAATGTTTATTACACATTTGTCTCTGCGTGTGTGTCGTCTCATTACAAAAATAAACAACAGCACCCACTAGTGACCAAACATACTAATAGTTTTCAGGGTTTCTGCCTTTTCTATGGAAGCAGACATTTTCAAAACATTGCTGTGTGAACGCAAACCCACCAAAAGGGTAGAAACGATGCACCTGAAACGTTTTCTTCGATTTCTTTACAGTTTTTTTTTACGATTGTTTACACACTAAAATTTAAATTTGCACACAATTTGCGAAATTCTACTCCAAGAAGCAAAACACCTCCACAGATGTACACAGAACATTACACACAATGTCTGCTTCTCCCTTTTTGCAAAACATTACACACAGTGATTTGTAAAACTCTACACACATTTTCACCCCTCAGACAGAGATCAGGATTGTGACGTCACTTCCTTGTCGTTACAAAGCCGACGAGCACACTAATGAACAAACTGGAAAATCACATCCACCGGGTGCGGAAACACACGTGCTCATTTGAAAACGCAGCACTCAGGTCAAGTGTATGGACTTTATGCAGTCATTTTTATTTGTCTACAGATTTTATTTGTTTCATTGATTTCATTGTTGGTTGATTACTGTAACTGATTATGATAAGAAATACTATAAGTATTGAAATAAACACTTGAAATATTCAGTCTGCAGCATCAGTGTTGTGCAGTGCCTGGTAAGTTTATAGGAGGCCTATTTGTGTACATTCTCCTTATATCTCAAACTAATCATGAAGAATGTTGTGGGTTTGTCACTATTTGTTTTACATCTAAATCCTCCCTTACATAATAATGTCTGGCCAAAAATTTAGCACATGCTATTTCCTAAAATTAGTTTTTTTACAAATGTGTTTTTTATTTCTCCAAGCAGTGTGAAACTGGCTGCAACAGTGTCTGATCATTGAGGACGGTGTTGGTGAAATGAAAACTAACAGCATTTTCACAAATATGTTTATATGTTTTGACTGAAGTGTGTCATTTTGCAAACAATCTAGGAATTATGCAAATTGAGTGTGGTGTTTGGATAATTGTGATTATATTTTGAAAAAAAGAACCCGGTTTTCAAAATTGCGTGTAAACAATTGAGAAAAACTGTAATTGACATTTAAAATCAATCATGAATTTACATCAAAAAGGTGTTAAAATCCAATTTTTTCTTCAGTTCTTAATTTGGTGTCAATTAGAGGCTCTTTTGAAGAAGACATTTGAGAAAGGAAGAGAATCTTGTTTCTTACTAATGACTCTACTGTTTCTTTTTATTTTATTCCCAATAATTTGTGGTTCACCCTGAAATATAATGGTTTTGAAAACTTGAAAGATACATTCACATAATCAACCAGCGAAACATAAAATATTGCTGTATTTATTGTTATTTACCTCTTTATCTTGAGTAACTTAAGTATATTTGGTTTCCAGATAATAGACCTTATGAACCTTTCTTCATAAGTTTCCTGTTGGCGATGAACATTTGTTGTGTATAATAAGTATGTTTCAGCAATAAGAGGACAGACAAGGCTGTGGAAATCCATGTTATCCATGTTAAGTGCAAGGAAAATACTTGCACTTAACATGGATGGATAAATACTGAAATAGATAAATAATCATGATTAATAATGATCATGTCAATATTGATCAAAATAGTTTTATTATTATTTTGACTCTGAGACAATTATTCCACTCACACACTATCAAATACTGTTGATTTTGCTGATTCACCATTTTTGTAGATATTTAGGCTGTTGCTCTTTTGCTCTTATTAATGAAATATTATTTATGCTGTATCCTCAGTTTTGTCAACGTTTGAGCCGGGCAATGCCATCGTAACATTCACACAATGAGATGAAAGTATACTGATATTGAAATATCCATTTATGTGGCAGTAACAGAGTAATTGATGTGAGTATTTCCCCTATTATCAACAGTTATTTATTGATTTCTGTTTTTTGGTTTGATTTCAGGACTTTCACTTCTGAATGTGTGAATTTAAATGTATACATTTTTTTATTATAACTAAACTAAATGGCCCTCTTCCCACATTTCTCTCTGCACGCAATAAACACTATAATTCTTGCTCATATTGGATTCATGTGTGTGTTTTTTTTCCTTGTTCTTCCTGCGGCCACATTTGTTCAAGGATTTTCTGTGGGTCCAGTCGGTGGCTCATTCATTTCGAGAAGAAATAACGAGATACAATGTACCTGTTTGGATAAAAAATGGCAGATAGTAATATAAGTTTGTTTGACTGCTTTTGTCATCACCACCTTCAGGACGCACAAGCATCATAAATACTCCATACATCCTCTCATACAATTCTGGCTTTGGGTGTGCGCTGTTTGTCACTCTTTGAATTGATAAAAAAAGATTGGTCTCTGGAGAATGTGTTGTTACTGTCATAAAGGGAAGGCCATGTCCACATTATTATTTTTCTCATTGCAGACAGCCGCGTGCGGCTTTTCAGAGCACTTTAATCTGCTCTCCAGCCGGACACGTGGGACTTGGCCTTGCCCCCCTGTCACCCTCACAGCAGACTGGCGGTGGTAAATATCAGATGGGGCCTCTGCTCCAGCGCTCAGACCCGATACAATCAGCATTCAGAACAATCCCCGACATAATAGGAGTTTTTCCACCGGTGGCTACAGACCAAAAGTGGGTTGAACGACCATTCTGATGCTCAGACAAGCCCAGAACATAATAAATAAAGTCCTCCTTGGATGTCATATCCCCTGCAGGTACGGGAATTTAGATTTTGTGAACTCCTGCAACACATTTGTGTTTGGAAGTTATTTTTCACATCAGCTTTTTGGCCTTGCAGTTATATCAGAACATTCCCTTTTCTATCTCAGCATTTTCTTTGTTATATATTCTCTTCTGTCAGGAGCGGAGGAGCATGACGAGACCAGGTCAAAGTCCACTGTGTGTAAGCATGTTTGAAATCCTGCAGGGGTTTTATTCTGAAATGAGAGCTTTTATTTTGTAAAAATCACAAGAAGTTGTTTTTACAAAGTAAATAACCGTCATAAAGGTTCCTATAGACCTGGTGTGACGCTCTCAATTGTCCTTTTATTGAAAAAACTAAGAAAAAAGTACAGCTAGAAATGGAATTGACATAACAGAGTTAAGTTTTGTGTATACAAACGCAAGGTTTTGAAACCGATGTCTGTTTTTCACGGCAGAAATTCTGAAAACGATGTAATTTTCATGTTGGGCCACTAGTTGGCGATGCTTGCATTGCTTGTATTGAAACCACACACACATGCATGCAGACAACAACACGGTGTCCGTCGACTATAGAACTACCAAGTCCCAGGAGAATGTGGACTGGGAGTCACGACACTGGAGGAAACATTGTTCTTTTTGTCACTCAACTGAGCATGTGCAGAACTATTACTTATGACGGACGTGATGGAGCCTGAGGGTTTTCAGAAAGTTGTGTTTCCCCCCCGTTTCCACCTTGTGAGCCATTTTCAAAATGTTGCATTTTCAGTGGCTCTGAGCGCCACTTTCATGTAAATGAACACACAACTCAATGAACGCTTTGCATTTTCATTTGAAAACGATGTGTAAATGGGGTCTTAATGACGTTTACACACACAGGAAGCAATAATGCCAATTAAAACAAGACTCCTAAAAAACTCCTCATTTCACTCAGTGATGATGATGGATTACCTGAGATGAGTCTTAAAACATCTTCCAGAATATTACATTATAAACTGTGGTTTATTTTTATTAATTTAATATTTATTAGATACGTATTAATTTGATATTTTGTATCACTGTTGTCCAGAGTAAATTTATGGATTTTTAAAAGAGAGGCAAAACTAAGCCTTTTCGGCTACAGAAATTGTGAATAAAAAAAACAACAACATTAAAAAAAAACGTGTGTGTGAACTTTTAATCACTATAAACTGAATGCACAAAATTCAATTTCTGCACTGTAACTGTAACTGAAATAAACTATTCATTCGTTCATGTTTTTAAATCACGTTGTTTAACTTGCCTGGACCAGCAGGTGCTCAGGTCCAAAACTGGTGTTCCTGCAAAAACACCTTGAAGTATGCCGATATTATTATATTGTTATTATGCTCACACTTAGTCTGAAGAGGCTATCCAATTTCACTGGAGAAATTTGGTCGCGCTCTTCTTTTTGCCAGCTAGGCACGTGTGTCTTTCTGCACAGTGATGCTCCAACCTGCAGGAGAAGCAACATTATACAAAAATAAAACACATTTTCCAGTGGTGGAGAACTTTTTCAAATTGCAGCTGCGGGAAACTTCCAGAGCCCCAAAGGAGCCATGGTTTTGGATTTCCATGAATATCACATCAGCGTTCTTCAGCAGCTCTTGCTAGCTACCCCTGTGACCAAACTGCAGATTGTCCGGCCTGGGCGCACGTTTGTGTCATTATTTTCCATTAAGAAGAGTTTGCACCAGCCAAAGCCCCATGGAGATATGACTTCTGTTGGGATTAGTCGTCTCTGTGCTGCAACTTCGTCTTGAATGGCTGTCGGATGGCATACAGACGTGGTGACATCAGTACGAAGCAAAAACTGAAGGGATTAGTTAGAAAATAATGATTAGAAATTTTAGTCATTTGAGGCCATCAAAGGCTAATTGTGACTCATCTGCAGTAGATTTTTCATCAATTTTTTTTCAAGAAAGGAAAATGTTTTCACTTTGCACTCTTCAACAAGGCCCATTTTGATCATTCAAAACTGACAAATAATGTTTTCTGTGGTTAAATTGTGTTGCATTCATCTGTTTAGAGGTTATTGGGTTTCAAAGACACACACACACACACACACACACACACACACACACACACACACACACGCACACACACACACACACACACACAAGCGTGGAGTCAGAATCGTACTGTTTCAGCTAAAGAGCTGTAAAAGCATCAACAGTTGTTTTGCCTTTCATGCTGACTGACACGTATTGTTATTCCAATTTAAGCAGCATTTAGTTTTTAATCAGTCAGGTCATGTGGCGAGCGCTGTCACTGCTGGAGCAGCTTTGATATGGACTGCCCCTCTGGGACCAACTTGGTCATTAACTCTAATGCCGTTTTCTGCTGCAGAAGCCCTCCGCCCTGCTTCCTCGCCACCCCTCCTTCATTGATTCCAAAATCAAGAGGCAAACGACTCCCAGGACATTTAAGCACACGCAATTCCCCTCCTTGGAAAACCAAAAGAGGCTGCATGGAGCCTTTTGTCTGAACTTTGACCTGCTCTTCCTCTGCACATAATCTCTGTCAGCCTGAGTAAACAGGGACTCACTTCACCTAGACCGACTTAAACAATCTGTGTCACGTTGAGAGCGACATCATTTACAGCAGGGGGAGTGAAGGACATCGGAAGAGAAAGCCAAAAAATGCCTGTGATGAAGACAAGGGGAGGACAGGTCAGATGGCAAGCTGCATCTTTAACATAGCTGCTATTGATTTTAGATTCCCCCCATGGGAGAGACAAAACGTCTGACGCACAGGGTGAGCTGTTAGTGGCCCCCCCGCTCGTGTGTGTGTGTGTGTGTGTGTGTGTGTGTGTGTGGCTGGAAGCATTAGACTGAATGGATCAGGTACACAGCACATTGGTGTTATTCTATCAAATGAAATCTTCCACTGGAGGCTGATGACGACGTGTTTGGAGGTCAGACCTACACGTATGCACACAATCACATGCAATACAATGTCCACAACACCAGAACACACCATATGTTCTTGATTACTCTTTTATTTCCGTCTCTTTTGTCCCCTTTCCACGATTTGTGACTATTATTGTTAATAGTTCTTACTATATTAGCATAAGCCCCATTATCTAGAGCATAGTGGATCAAGGACCATTACACTCTATGTTGTGATTCAAACCCTGTTTAAACAAAAAGACTGGATGCATTAAGTTGTTTTTTTTTTTTTTTTAACTATTTACCTTTGAGAGAAGTTTGGGCTAATGTTTGCAATGCTTGTTTTGAATGACTGTTTTATTGCAAAAAATAGAAAAGAAAAAAGAGCTTGCTTGGGTTTAAAGTCCTTAACTTTCAGTTTGGAAGCTCCTTGTTGTAATTGGAGCTGACATACGAAGGTCACGCTGCTAAAAACAATGACCAAAGGAAAAGTTCCAGTTTAAAACCCCAAAAACTTGTTCTCCAGTTAAAACCTAAAAGAAAGTCTGATTTTCTGATCATTCATTGCACAATTTAATACATTTAATTGTTGAAGCTGAACATTGAATTGACAATAATTTGAACCTGCTTGTCTTTTGCTACGTTTTGCTTGAGAAGCCTGTTTCCAAATATTCAACACATTTTTGCCATGTTTTTTGTTTCATATGTGTGAAATGTTTACACTTAGTACGCAAACCTACTCTTGGAAATTGGCTGATTTACTACTAGTTTTGCAGATGGACATTTTTAATACTTGATGTGGGAAGTTTAGTGCTTCAAACAACAGCTATTTATTTTAATTCTAAAAATGTCATGGCAAACGGCTCACGTGTAAAACACACACCTGACTGTTGTTTAAAGAGGAGTTGAGCTTGGGAGTCATTGGCCTTTATGAGGTTTTATCATGAACACAGATACTTTTAATATTTGTACTATTTTTCTATGAGAAAGTAAAGGTGGGAACGTTAGTCTTTTGATCTTGACTGTTTCACTTTCTGCACCTTTGGTACTACATTTAGTTTTGTTGTCCTGCAGGACTTCGGTTTGCGACTGTGAACATTTTCATGCAGTTGTTTAGTGAAGCGAGGTTTCTCAGGCCATGTTTATGTGATGTCTTCAAGTGAAAACGGCAAAAGTTTGTTTTCATTTGCCTGTTTCTTTTTCCTTAGATGACAACGCCAGTTGGAGTTTTTAAAGATGGCACTGTCTCCATGTAAACAAGTAAACAGGCACCATGGTCCGCGTGGAAACAGAAACAATCAATTCCCAGTCGTTGGTATTGGTTTATAGTAACTTTAGAATAATGTTAGAAAACCATCTTGTATGTATAACATGAACTACAACAACATGCGCCAGTGTTTACATAACCACGATAATAGAAATCTTGAAACTTCCAAGTTTAGGAAAACTGTAACGCCATATCTGCTGTAGAAAATGTGTTGAGTATCAGCAGCTTCATAGTTTGTCACAAGTGAGAATGATTCAGGTTTTTTTGGTGGTTTCAGCAATTTCCTTTCTGCATGAGAGGCTTGCTGGCATGTTGATACCGCGTGTAAACTCATGGTATGCATGAAGAAGTGAATCTCACTCACGTTTTCCATATAGAAGTTGTACACTTGCTAAATGGATTCTGTTCTAAGCTGAAAGTATGAGCACAGCGCTCGTTCCTGAATCTATAAACTCAGCTCTTTCCAGAAATGTATTCGATTCCGATCAGTCTGCCTTTTGGACAAATGAGTCCTGATTGAAGCCGCGTGAAAGCAGCTCATTGAAATGATGTATTCAGCAGGAGACGGAAGGCACGCTGAAATGCTTACCTTTCATTAACTACCAATTCACTATTGTGCATTGAAGAGGTCAGAGAGAAATGCCGGTACAAGTGCTGACAATATATAGAGTGTAGTAAATAAAGCATGAAATCCCTCTCCAGAAAAAAAAAGAAGAAGAAAAAGCTACTAATGTCTGTTGAAGAAAGCAATAAGGTATTGAAAATGATTCATTTAAGAGAAAATATATTACCATTTGAAATGGACTCAGCTGTTGTCTGTTAATTAGATGTCCTTGAGAAATAGGGGCTGCCTTCAAAAGCAACAATACATCTTTTCATCATGTTTCTATGGCAGTGCTATTTAGGCCTTCCTTTCCAGACTGTTCAAGGCAACCACGAGTCCACGTCTTTGGACCATGCTTTTTTTTTTTTGTCTTCATTTTCTATCATTTAGAGTCACTGTTATCCTTATCTAGACATTTCAATTACATGGCTTCTTTGCCACAATATAATTTATTGAATCACTGGTTTGCACAGTGTCGTTGGTCTGTGTGCATCAAAGCCCCCCCCCCCCCCAACCACACACACACACACACACACACACACACACACACACACACACACACACACACACACACACACACACACACACACACACACACACACACACACACACACACACCTCTGTGTTTATAAAGCATGGAGTCCACTCATGGGAGGAGATGGAGCCTAATACTAGATTCTTTCTCCAAGTATCTATAAGCTCCAACAAGAACATTATTCCAAGGCCTTGAATCCACTTCCAATGAAGAACTTTTACATACAGCCAGAGATCTGTTACACGCTGTTTAAGGTTAATTTGTGCCATGCATTCCTTTTTTCTTATTTATCAACAGCCATTCAAAGTATTTGCATTTAGTTTATAGATTTTATATATAATGTATTGTTTCTGTTTGTGGCAGGTCTATTGTTTATTTACATTTCAAAGAAAAAGACGTGTCTGAGTGTTTATGTTTGAGCCTTTTAATCATTTCTTTTGTTATTATTGGTGGCAGGAATTTATTTAAATTTTTTAAAATATCAGTTTAATTAAAACATTTAGCAAAAGTAATTTGGGGAGTTATTGTGTGGAATTATTCATGGGAACTTAATGACATATGCCTTAACATAACTACTAAAGCCACTAATAATAATAATAATAATAATAAATAATAATTAATAGTTAATAATAATAGGTGTTATGAAGTCATAGATTACTTGAACACCACTGCCTTTAGCAGGAAAGTATTCATAAGAAATTGTAATTAATTGTAAATTAAAATAAAAAAAATTATATATATATATATATCTCAGAGTTAACTTTGTGAAGCAATAGTGAAGCAATGGTGCAGAAAATGAAAACATGGTTCACGAGCTGCTCAAGGTGCTTTGGAGAACCTCGGCTGTAGCACCGTACACACGGCGCTCCACATGTCGCCGTGGTCATGGAAACATGACTTTCTGACAGTCGCTGCAATATTTGGACCAAAATGGAAAAAGTAGGTGTTGAACGCAAAGTATAATAAATTCAATTCCGTAAATTGTATTTTGGTCATTTTCCATCGGTCTGCATTATTGAAGAGTTGTGAGGACACACACATACACACACACACACGTGTGTGTGTGTGTGTGTGTGTGTGTGTGTGTGTGTGTGGGGGGGGGGGGGGGGGGGGGGGGTTTGCATGTAAAGTCCAACTACATTCAGATGTATTATAGCTCATTAGGAAACAGTATATAAGAATGGCCTTACTGCAAAAGTATAGAAACATTATGTTTGACACTGATTCAAGCAGCATTTTAATCTTGTCGCTGGTTGAATAGTTAAATTTACTGTATAATATACTGTATAATTGCCCTATATAATATGGGGCAGTTTAATCAGCAGTTGTGCAGTATATTTTACTCACTGCAGAGTGTTTCCCTCTGGAGTGCAGAGATGAAATGTTGCCCACATATTTCATGTCTGGTCTTCAGTATAGGTGTAATTGCCTTCAGTTCACTGGACTGTGTTGACAAGTCCTTATTGAAGTCCATGTTTCAAATGTTGTAAAAGTATTGATGACTCTTACCACCACTTGTGTCCTTAATAATTGACTGTAGTAACTGACCTTTCGGTAACAGGGAACCATGAAATGGGCCGTAATGCTTCCCCAGGTGTGGCACATGCACGTACCTCTTTATTTCTGTTCCCACCAAAGACAAATCCTTTCGCTCCACATATGCAAATGTTGTGGAGGGTGGGCGGGGTGCTCAGTTGTTTGCATCAAGAAGCATCTTCCCCTCTTTTCTGTTTGCGAGAGGAGACTTGACGCAGCAGTCTGGTGCGGATAAGAGGTTTCCCTTCCCCTGAATCAGTAGTGCACATAGCAGGTTAACAGTCCCGCGCCCAGGGAGATGAAAAAGCATAAATTAAAGCGCTCCCTGAAGGAGAGGAGGAGGGGAGGGGGCGCCGTGCGTTACCAAGGCATTATCAGCGGCGGGTGAGAAGCACACAGAGCTCAGTTTCATCCTCATGTTCTTTGTTAACACAAAGGGGGGTCACCTCCATATGAAAGGAAATATAATAACACAGAGACCTCGGCACAATGGCCGACTGCTGACAAATTCTCACCTAATTCTGCCCTCATACGCGCCATTTCTAAACTTGGGCCCTTTTCAAGGCCGCACTGATAGGGGGAGGAATGTGAAAGAGAAAAGAAAAGGGAGCTGTGTGGAACACAATATGTTTGCTGATGAAAAATATAGCGAGGGAAAGAAAACAAGCCTGCACAAGCTCACTTGAGAAATGTTTTAATTATATACAAAAGAATGTGGCTAATAAAGGAGGGAATTAAGGCAAATGCTCCAAGCGATTGTGGGAATTTGGCCAAGAGGAAATGAGTTGCCTGCTCTCTCTCTCTCTCTCTCTCTCTCTCTCTCTCTCTCTCTCTCTCTCTCTCTCTCTCTCTCTCTCTCTCTCTCTCTCTCTGCCTCTCTCTCTATCTCTCTCTCTCGCCGCCATTAAAAAGCCTGCAACTTCAAGCTATTTTTTAATCAGCTAAAAAACATATGTGGCTTTGCAGCTAAGACAGCTTGCCCAGGCGCTGATAAATGCCTATCACTAATTTGCATACGGTAGAAGCTACCCTTTAATCAGAACCTCTAATCCCTGACGGTATTAATGATTTTTTTCTTTTTTTTTTTTTTTCCTCCTCGTATAGTATCATGTTTGCTAATTCCAAAGTGATCAGCTTCTTGTATGCGTCTCTTTTTTTGTGCTGGCATAATGGCCGAGTTGAGAACTTCTGTTATCCTACTTTGGCACATAATTAGGACTACAAAGGGGGACAAATCACACTGAATGGGACTCACAAAGAAGAGCTCCCCCTTTTTATTTCCCCCCCCCAACCCGTTCTTTTTTCCGCTGAGCTTCGTTTAACAGTTGTGTCACTTCGAATATAGCTGCAGAAACGAGAAAGGGTAGGGGGGGTAGGGAGGGGTGGAATTTGATGCCAAATCTTGAGAACACGACAGTGCTTAAGAGTTCTGCCCGGACGCAGAAGAAAAAGAAAAAAAAAATCAAAATTCACCATGTAATTACAATGTCTATCACCCCCTTGGCTGGTTTAGAGGTTGTGTTTTCTCCTTAAAGTGGCACTCCAGGCTATAAAACACTCTTAATTTCTCTCTGTGTAAAGCACCTTGCTGAGTACTTGGATGTGACCTTATTTTCTCTCCCCATACAAAAAAAAATAGCTCTAACTTCACTCAATTAAAGATAAAACAATGAAGTGAAACAACACAGCACACAGAAGGAGCACGGCGAGGATCAAGTGACGTCCTGCCGGGGTCAGGCCTGTCGTTTGGGGTCACGATACTAAAGGAGTCAGAAGTGGATTAAAAATGAAACGGGAGGCTGGGAGGATAGAATGTCAACTAGGTACACATGACAGCTGATTTATACAATTCATTTGGGCCATTACTTTTCATTAAAGATCAAATGAAATGGGTACTTACTTACTAAGAGGCCTTTGGGGAGCTGAATTGCAGAGAAGAAAGAAGATTAAACTTTACATTCAGCCCCAAATTTAATTCAGAAGTAATCAATCGCATAATGGGCCAGCAACTGTAGCCGGGGTGATTGAAATGAAATTACCATATTTTTAATCTTAATTTTCCACACTGTTTATCTGACACTGTCAATATAAAATACAAACAGATAATGAAATAGCATTATATTGACACTACAATCATCTCTCGAGCAGCCCTCTGTGATTAAACCGCTGGAATGTTTGATTACATTTTGTTGGCTGACATTACAAATGACACGGATGCTTCGCCGAGACTTGCTGCCGGCTGGAAAATGAGCCTATCCATCAAGGACTCCTGGCAGCTTCTCCCTTCCAGTCGATGGCTACTGCCAACGGTCTGGGCACCCTTCTGTCAAGCCGTTTAGCACCCTAGAAGGGGGGGGGGGGGGGTAGTGGTGGTGGGGGGGGGCTGCTGCCGGAGAGGCGGACGGAGGTTGGGAAAGATGGGGTGGGGATTGAGGGTGGCGGCGGGGGCACGGGGGTAAGACGAGTGATTCACGGCTCCCTTGCTCCGCTAATGATACAAAAGCAAAGGAGCCACAGAGTGGAGAGAGAAAAATGTCTCAGGAAACATATCGCCCATGCAGGTGTCTCTTGGCGAACCATAAAGGGACCATAAAGCCCTCACAATGCAAGGCCCGCAGTCTGCAAATCAGACAGCTCAGCTCAGCCTGCGGCCCCGGATCAGGACCCCCCCCCCCCCCCCCCCCCCCCCCCACCACCCCCGCCACTGCCACACCTCACGCCTGACGTGAATGGCCTAATTACTTTTTAAGGGGCTCATCAATAACCTGGGCGTCCTTTGGAAATTCCATGGAAACTTTGGTGGCAATGGGAACAATGTAAATACTTCATAATGTTCACACAAGAACATTTAGTTTGGGCTCCTAACAAGTTTATTTCACAATTTCTAGGCTCTTAACTTACTTAACAATGACCTGCTGCCCAGCGAGAACGCCTTCGCCAGTGAAAATGTTCCCACCTCGTGTAACTATTCCCACCGTATTTCACGTATAAATAGATGATGTGCCCTTGTGTACACTATTAGTTTAGTTTTTAAAGTCAAATTGTTGTTTTATCTGATCATACATTCCATTCGGAAATGCTTTATGGTGATCAGATCAGTTTGATCAGTTTTCTGGTACAGAGACTTTGTATTAAAGCTTAATGTGGGGATTAATGTGAGTTTATGCGAGGAGCAGGTCGTGTGACGGGGCAGTCGTGGCCTAGAGGGTCGAGACGTGAGCTTGCATTTGAAGGTTGAAGGTTTGAATCCCACTTCTTACAGGTTGGCACTGAGCAAGGCCCTTGACCCCAACCTTTAGAGTTGTGAAAGTTGATTATGGATGGGGTTGTTTAAATGCAGAAAAAGTATTTCCCAAAGGGATCAATAACATTGCCTTTCTTGTTTTTATTTCAGATAAGCTTCTTTAGGGCGGCACTGAAACACTAGTAATTATGTTTACTGACATGTCTAAGATCAGTTCAAATAAAATGAAAATAGATAAATTAATGAACAGTAAAATTGGTTTTAAAGTGTAAAACTAACCAACATTATTATTATTTCAATGTGATGTGATGCATTTCTTACTGCATTTTGGAATATTGAGAGCTAAAGTCTAAACATGTATTATGTTGCCACACATCTTCTGAATGGGACTTTTGTTTTTTAACGAGAGTCAAACTCTTATTTTAAATCAACTAATAGAGTGTTTCTGTCACATTTTGAAGTTTTTAAAGCAGATAAATTATACAAACATGACACCAGCTACTCCTGCCTTCTTAATGCAAAGCACAAGTTTTTAACCATGTATTCAGTGATTTTGTTGTCAAGACTGAAAAAGGAAAATAGTTGAAAATAGTTGGACCAACTTAATTCAACTGGTAAAATCTAAATGATTCAAGTTCTTTGAACTTAAGTTAACGAACTAGATTTAGCTTGAACAACTTTGTTGTGAATTGAAGTAAATCAATGAAGTTGGTCTAACAATTTCAAAAAAATTTACTTATTACAGTGAACTTACTCGTTTGGCAGAAATGTGAAAAATAATAAAATTACCAAAGATGGTTGTTTACTTGAGAGCGGCCAACAGTATTTGTTGTTATTTTGACATTGTTTATTTCAGCTCCATCCATCAACTGAACACGCCTCTGACATGATCATCCTCAGCTCCCACATGTGGGGAGTATTTATATAGCATTATAGCAGCTGTATTACATCACTAATCACACCTGGTAGGAGTATTTATATAGCATTATAGCAGCTGTATTACATCACTAATCACACATGGTAGGAGTATTTATATAGCATTATAGCAGCTGTACTACCATCACTAATCACACCTGGTAGGAGTATTTATATAGCATTATAGCAGCTGTATTACATCACTAATCACACATGGTAGGAGTATTTATATAGCATTATAGCAGCTGTACTACCATCACTAATCACACCTGGTAGGAGTATTTATATAGCATTATAGCAGCTGTACTACCATCACTAAACACACCTGGTAGGAGTATTTATATAGCATTATAGCAGCTGTACTACCATCACTAAACACACCTGGTAGGAGTATTTATATAGCATTATAGCAGCTGTACTACCATCACTAAACACACCTGGTAGGAGTATTTATATAGCATTATAGCAGCTGTACTACCATCACTAAACACACCTGGTAGGAGTATTTATATAGCATTATAGCAGCTGTATTACATCACTAATCACACCTGGTAGGAGTATTTATATAGCATTATAGCAGCTGTATTACCATCACTAATCACACCTGGTAGGAGTATTTATATAGCATTATAGCAGCTGTACTACCATCACTAAACACACCTGGTAGGAGTATTTATATAGCATTATAGCAGCTGTACTACCATCACTAAACACACCTGGTAGGAGTATTTATATAGCATTATAGCAGCTGTACTGCCATCACTAAACACACCTGGTAGGAGTATTTATATAGCATTATAGCAGCTGTACTACCATCACTAAACACACCTGGTAGGAGTATTTATATAGCATTATAGCAGCTGTACTACCATCACTAAACACACCTGGTAGGAGTATTTATATAGCATTATAGCAGCTGTACTACCATCACTAAACACACCTGGTAGGAGTATTTATATAGCATTATAGCAGCTGTACTACCATCACTAAACACACCTGGTAGGAGTATTTATATAGCATTATAGCAGCTGTACTACCATCACTAAACACACCTGGTAGGAGTATTTATATAGCATTATAGCAGCTGTACTACCATCACTAAACACACCTGGTAGGAGTATTTATATAGCATTATAGCAGCTGTACTACCATCACTAATCACACCTGGTAGGAGTATTTATATAGCATTATAGCAGCTGTACTACCATCACTAAACACACCTGGTAGGAGTATTTATATAGCATTATAGCAGCTGTATTACATCACTAATCACACCTGGTAGGAGTATTTATATAGCATTATAGCAGCTGTACTACCATCACTAAACACACCTGGTAGGAGTATTTATATAGCATTATAGCAGCTGTACTACCATCACTAAACACACCTGGTAGGAGTATTTATATAGCATTATAGCAGCTGTATTACATCACTAATCACACCTGGTAGGAGTATTTATATAGCATTATAGCAGCTGTATTACCATCACTAATCACACCTGGTAGGAGTATTTATATAGCATTATAGCAGCTGTATTACCATCACTAATCACACCTGGTAGGAGTATTTATATAGCATTATAGCAGCTGTATTACATCACTAATCACACCTGGTAGGAGTATTTATATAGCATTATAGCAGCTGTATTACATCACTAATCACACATGGTAGGAGTATTTATATAGCATTATAGCAGCTGTATTACATCACTAATCACACCTGGTAGGAGTATTTATATAGCATTATAGCAGCTGTACTACCATCACTAATCACACCTGGTAGGAGTATTTATATAGCATTATAGCAGCTGTATTACATCACTAATCACACCTGGTAGGAGTATTTATATAGCATTATAGCAGCTGTACTACCATCACTAATCACACCTGGTAGGAGTATTTATATAGCATTATAGCAGCTGTATTACATCACTAATCACACCTGGTAGGAGTATTTATATAGCATTATAGCAGCTGTATTACCATCACTAATCACACCTGGTAGGAGTATTTATATAGCATTATAGCAGCTGTATTACCATCACTAATCACACCTGGTAGGAGTATTTATATAGCATTATAGCAGCTGTATTACCATCACTAATCACACCTGGTAGGAGTATTTATATAGCATTATAGCAGCTGTATTACCATCACTAATCACACCTGGTAGGAGTATTTATATAGCATTATAGCAGCTGTATTACATCACTAAACACACCTGGTAGGAGTATTTATATAGCATTATAGCAGCTGTACTACCATCACTAAACACACATGGTAGGAGTATTTATATAGCATTATAGCAGCTGTATTACCATCACTAATCACACCTGGTAGGAGTATTTATATAGCATTATAGCAGCTGTATTACCATCACTAATCACACCTGGTAGGAGTATTTATATAGCATTATAGCAGCTGTATTACCATCACTAATCACACCTGGTAGGAGTATTTATATAGCATTATAGCAGCTGTATTACATCACTAATCACACCTGGTAGGAGTATTTATATAGCATTATAGCAGCTGTATTACATCACTAATCACACCTGGTAGGAGTATTTATATAGCATTATAGCAGCTGTATTACATCACTAATCACACCTGGTAGGAGTATTTATATAGCATTATAGCAGCTGTATTACATCACTAATCACACCTGGTAGGAGTATTTATATAGCATTATAGCAGCTGTATTACATCACTAATCACACATGGTAGGAGTATTTATATAGCATTATAGCAGCTGTATTACATCACTAATCACACATGGTAGGAGTATTTATATAGCATTATAGCAGCTGTATTACATCACTAAACACACCTGGTAGGAGTATTTATATAGCATTATAGCAGCTGTACTACCATCACTAATCACACCTGGTAGGAGTATTTATATAGCATTATAGCAGCTGTATTACATCACTAATCACACATGGTAGGAGTATTTATATAGCATTATAGCAGCTGTATTACATCACTAAACACACCTGGTAGGAGTATTTATATAGCATTATAGCAGCTGTACTACCATCACTAAACACACCTGGTAGGAGTATTTATATAGCATTATAGCAGCTGTATTACCATCACTAATCACACCTGGTAGGAGTATTTATATAGCATTATAGCAGCTGTACTACCATCACTAATCACACCTGGTAGGAGTATTTATATAGCATTATAGCAGCTGTACTACCATCACTAATCACACCTGGTAGGAGTATTTATATAGCATTATAGCAGCTGTATTACATCACTAAACACACCTGGTAGGAGTATTTATATAGCATTATAGCAGCTGTATTACATCACTAAACACACCTGGTAGGAGTATTTATATAGCATTATAGCAGCTGTACTACCATCACTAATCACACCTGGTAGGAGTATTTATATAGCATTATAGCAGCTGTATTACATCACTAATCACACCTGGTAGGAGTATTTATATAGCATTATAGCAGCTGTATTACCATCACTAATCACACCTGGTAGGAGTATTTATATAGCATTATAGCAGCTGTACTACCATCACTAATCACACCTGGTAGGAGTATTTATATAGCATTATAGCAGCTGTACTACCATCACTAATCACACCTGGTAGGAGTATTTATATAGCATTATAGCAGCTGTATTACATCACTAATCACACCTGGTAGGAGTATTTATATAGCATTATAGCAGCTGTATTACATCACTAATCACACCTGGTAGGAGTATTTATATAGCATTATAACAGCTGTACTACCATCACTAATCACACCTGGTAGGAGTATTTATATAGCATTATAGCAGCTGTATTACCATCACTAAACACACCTGGTAGGAGTATTTATATAGCATTATAGCAGCTGTACTACCATCACTAAACACACCTGGTAGGAGTATTTATATAGCATTATAGCAGCTGTACTACCATCACTAATCACACCTGGTAGGAGTATTTATATAGCATTATAGCAGCTGTATTACCATCACTAAACACACCTGGTAGGAGTATTTATATAGCATTATAGCAGCTGTATTACCATCACTAAACACACCTGGTAGGAGTATTTATATAGCATTATAGCAGCTGTACTACCATCACTAAACACACCTGGTAGGAGTATTTATATAGCATTATAGCAGCTGTACTACCATCACTAATCACACCTGGTAGGAGTATTTATATAGCATTATAGCAGCTGTATTACCATCACTAAACACACCTGGTAGGAGTATTTATATAGCATTATAGCAGCTGTACTACCATCACTAAACACACCTGGTAGGAGTATTTATATAGCATTATAGCAGCTGTACTACCATCACTAAACACACCTGGTAGGAGTATTTATATAGCATTATAGCAGCTGTACTACCATCACTAATCACACCTGGTAGGAGTATTTATATAGCATTATAGCAGCTGTATTACATCACTAATCACACCTGGTAGGAGTATTTATATAGCATTATAGCAGCTGTACTACCATCACTAAACACACCTGGTAGGAGTATTTATATAGCATTATAGCAGCTGTACTACCATCACTAATCACACCTGGTAGGAGTATTTATATAGCATTATAGCAGCTGTATTACATCACTAATCACACCTGGTAGGAGTATTTATATAGCATTATAGCAGCTGTACTACCATCACTAATCACACCTGGTAGGAGTATTTATATAGCATTATAGCAGCTGTACTACCATCACTAATCACACCTGGTAGGAGTATTTATATAGCATTATAGCAGCTGTATTACATCACTAATCACACATGGTAGGAGTATTTATATAGCATTATAGCAGCTGTATTACCATCACTAATCACACCTGGTAGGAGTATTTATATAGCATTATAGCAGCTGTATTACATCACTAATCACACCTGGTAGGAGTATTTATATAGCATTATAGCAGCTGTACTACCATCACTAATCACACCTGGTAGGAGTATTTATATAGCATTATAGCAGCTGTATTACATCACTAATCACACATGGTAGGAGTATTTATATAGCATTATAGCAGCTGTATTACATCACTAATCACACCTGGTAGGAGTATTTATATAGCATTATAGCAGCTGTATTACCATCACTAATCACACCTGGTAGGAGTATTTATATAGCATTATAGCAGCTGTATTACATCACTAATCACACATGGTAGGAGTATTTATATAGCATTATAGCAGCTGTATTACCATCACTAATCACACCTGGTAGGAGTATTTATATAGCATTATAGCAGCTGTATTACATCACTAATCACACCTGGTAGGAGTATTTATATAGCATTATAGCAGCTGTATTACATCACTAATCACACCTGGTAGGAGTATTTATATAGCATTATAGCAGCTGTATTACATCACTAATCACACCTGGTAGGAGTATTTATATAGCATTATAGCAGCTGTATTACCATCACTAATCACACCTGGTAGGAGTATTTATATAGCATTATAGCAGCTGTATTACCATCACTAATCACACCTGGTAGGAGTATTTATATAGCATTATAGCTGCTGTATTACATCACTAATCACACATGGTAGGAGTATTTATATAGCATTATAGCAGCTGTACTACCATCACTAATCACACATGGTAGGAGTATTTATATAGCATTATAGCAGCTGTATTACCATCACTAATCACACCTGGTAGGAGTATTTATATAGCATTATAGCAGCTGTATTACCATCACTAATCACACATGGTAGGAGTATTTATATAGCATTATAGCAGCTGTATTACATCACTAATCACACATGGTAGGAGTATTTATATAGCATTATAGCAGCTGTATTACCATCACTAATCACACATGGTAGGAGTATTTATATAGCATTATAGCAGCTGTATTACATCACTAATCACACCTGGTAGGAGTATTTATATAGCATTATAGCAGCTGTATTACATCACTAATCACACCTGGTAGGAGTATTTTTATAGCATTATAGCAGCTGTATTACATCACTAATCACACATGGTAGGAGTATTTATATAGCATTATAGCAGCTGTATTACCATCACTAATCACACCTGGTAGGAGTATTTATATAGCATTATAGCAGCTGTATTACATCACTAATCACACCTGGTAGGAGTATTTATATAGCATTATAGCAGCTGTACTACCATCACTAATCACACCTGGTAGGAGTATTTATGCCAACCAGCTTAAAATAGTACTAAAATACTATGATGGCTTCTATGGAAAAACACACTTTTATCTAAAAGAACATATCCCAACAACATTGTAATTATCATGATCAATATTTCAGTATTGATCTGCGCATCATAACTCGTGTTCATATTTCCAAAAAGGCTTTTAATTTGATGGTTGACACGAAGAAAGGAGCCTTTCTCACCATCGTCTAAAAAATTAGCAATTGGTGAATTAACACAGAAATACACTTTGGAGTTTGACTAAAATATTTTAATTCACTTACGTTTGCAATCACCTTTGTTTCTAGGCTGTTTTAGAGTGTGTCTGAGGTTTAATGAAGCAAATATGTATCCTGAAACCAACAGTTTCCCTGGGTTAGCCTCCTCCTGCACATGGCTGCATATTATTTTGATGAAGTGTCGTTACAAAGTGAAATCCCTGCTCTCCACTATGTTTATTACAGAGTTAAAGTGGGAGCTGAATATGTCCTCAAATGAATTACTGCCCCTAATATTCAAACAAAGGCCTGTGTAGAAAAATGAGCATTATCAGTGCAGCAGCTCACCATAGTGGATTAAAAAACCCCAGAATGAAGGCAATCAAGCACGCTGCATGTCACTGTGCACTCAGTAACATCCTGCCCACGCGTGACTGTTGTCAGTGGCCACAACAGACATGCTTCACTTTATTCATTTATTTTGTGGGTTAGCAGTGCACGTAAATGTCCCGAAGGATATAAATGTGTCAGATTCACCCGAAGTGAAGCAAACACAGCAAAGTGGGCTGTTTTCCATCTAACCTTGGAGCTAATCTCCGGCATAAACACAGACGGATCAGTGCATTGTCTGCAGCCTTTACACATCTACGCCGTCAAACCACAGTGAAGGCACTAATCCAGGCAGCCACCTGTTGAGGTGACACAGCGTTTTTCTTTGGCGCTAAAGTGCCAACCCTCAGGTAGCATTCTCAACCCTGCTGAGGCTTGTATAAGTGTGTAGTAGGAGCCTTTCAAACGACTATTGCTGGAGTCATTCGCACTTACAGACATTCAGCGTTGACACTGAAGGCGCAGCTTCCTCGGTGACAGCGTATTGTCGTTGCACTATGACAGAGTTGCAGGATGATGTTAAAGACGAGGCAAAGCAGTTGACTCGCGGCTATCGCCGCTCAGGGACAGAGGAGCTGCTTGACAGAGGACTACGTTACCATAGCTGCACTTTTCTTTTCTAAAGAACAGACCTTGAGCACTGAATGCAGCTCATACCAGGCTAAATATGGAATTCTGTAACTGTTCCTACTGCTACCATTGCTGCCACTGCCGCTCCCAGCCCGACACAAGTCATGAAACACTTTAGGTATGCTGGAAAGCGCCTCATTGATTTTTTTTTTAATGGATTTTTAAATGACGCACAATTTGCTTTTTGAATTAAAAATGTATTTTTAAAGTTTGTCCATTTCACTGTCAAAACACTGTTGTTGACATTTCCTATGATTAGAGTTAAATTCACATAAATAACTTCCCCAAGATAGAGATAAATAATACTAATACTTATACCAATAATAGGAATAAGAATTGCAACAAAAAATATAGAAAAATCATTCTACTTTAAAGATGAATGTTGCTATTAAAAGATTAAATAAACTATATGAGGTCCACTTAGAGCACAAGTTTGTTGAAACGATTACACGCTGCCTTAAACTTCCCAGCTCGCTGTTAACGAGTGTATCGGTAATACTTTAATCATGTTTAGCAGGTAGAATGTGTGAGCCTCCAAACTCTTCAGCATGTCACAGATGCTCCCGATGATTTAAACTCATGAGCGACATCGAACTAAACTCTTTGCTGGTCCAAATGTCTCTGGTGATTAAGTTACTGGTGTTGTACCAACAAGCTTTCACCTTCGCTTGATATTTTGGCAGAATATAATTTACAGTCTGTTTTACATTTTTATTCTCATTAATATTAAAGAATCTCAGAATCTCTGACACCTAATATTAATACACCTAATATTGGTGCCTCTCAAATCATACCATAAAGAAAATATCAAGTTCATATTTGGAAAAACAATATCTTGTGAAAATTGGTACATGTCACCTTTTTGATTTTGCCAGTTGCACTCAAATATGCTAATAAATGTTGATATACTTGGAAGCAATCGGCTTTTCTGTTTCGTTCAGGGAATTTTTGAGAGTAACCAAGTACAATCTTTATGTCTAAGCTTCTTATTTAAGGATCTGGTGAGTACACAATAACCTTGTTAGGGATCTATCAATCTGACTGCTCAATACAGAAGTGTTTCTCTTTTGCATGTAAAGAAAATGTAATAGAAACAATAATGCATAAAGTCAATGTACTAAAATGCTTCATCAAACTGTCAATCTGCTGTATTTAGTGTTTTATCTTTTGTTTGTTTTAAAGACATGTTTTTGAATAACATGACAAACACAGACTCAGAATCAACCAAGAAGTCTAATTGCATCAGTGGTGGCAGTGTTGTTTTACCAAACTCCTAAAGAAGGAAGCACAGTGGCACTCTGTTGGAGGCAGAGGGATTGCAGTATTTGTGGAATCAGTGGTATCAGCGGTCTTGAAGGTCACGCTGATAAGACGTGGGATTTCCACCTCAGAATTGCATTGTGCTCCGACCTTGAAGCCCCCCCGAAGTCGATCAAACCCGTATAGCGGCGTGCTCCGCCGCAGGACGGCCGGGTTCAGAGAGATGTGCGCCGGCCGAGGATCAGTGCTTAGGCTGGGGACCTGGTGAGGAAGAGCACACCGACATGCTGGAATCGTTCAGGAGGACTGGACTCACGTTCCTGCTCACTCTGGACACTAATCCTCTGATGTGGCGTCTCATTTTCACACAGAGAGCCTCCATTTTCAATGTATGGTGTGATCATGGGCAACCTCCCATGTAATTAACATTGTACTTGCAATCATGATAGGATGTATCAATCATGCATTTTATGAAGATTCGACAGCTTCTCATCATTTTTTTGATGATTGCATTGATCTGTTCAGTGTCTGTTCAGTTTTCACTGGCGGCACCACAGCAAATCAATGCAACTTGCACCATAGCGAGTTTTTTCAGGAGATGTTGGTGTGTACTACTTCCTCTGTTTGCAAAACAAAAAACAAAGACTCTCAATAAAGTGTCAGAATTGAGAATGAGCTATATTCAAGAGCCTAAAAAAAAAAATCTATGAATTTTGAAAGAAAGAATTGAGTTTTTGTTTTTTCCCCAATGCACGTAAAAATGACTGCAGACATGATGTATTGCAAAAAGTGCAACAATTTTTCTGTGATTGTCCTCAGAGTTAAAATGCATATAAACAATCCCAAAATAAAAAAGTAAATGAGGCTCAGTCATTTTACAAAGTCACGCTTTAACCCAGGATTAAGCAAAAGTGCAACAGCAACTACTGAAACCCACGAGGAAGGGTAGAACGGGATGCAAAAAATGTCCCAAAAGAACAGTGTATGGGGGCGGGTGGAGGCGGGGGTGGGGACTCAAATTTGCAAAATGAAAATAGCTTTTTAGCTATAAATTCGATAAATTGATTGAATCGATTATTTTACCCAGCCCTGATTGAAATATTGTAGACATCATCCCCAAAATGTGTAATTCTGGCTTATTGAAGATTAATCACAAGTTGCTCTTAGCATGTTTTCAGTCTCAGAATCTTCTCTCAACTTCCAGCAGCTGAAACGATGTCAATCCAACCGCGAGCAGCTTCTGTTGCTTGTGCATTTTACAAATGCCTCAGTTGAATGTGGTCGCGCATTGCTCCAGTGAATTGGATTTTTATATATGATGGAAATACTGACAAACCACACGCTGGTTTGGCGAGACGACCTTCCTGCAATTCTCCAACACACTTCTTTAAAGTTGCCGTTATTTGAGTACTGTTGGTGTGGTTGCTCTCACTGCTGGTGGACAAACATGAGACTGTTAGGCAGCACCTTGAACATAAATAAATCACTAACAAATTTTAGACCCGACAGCGTTTTCAAGTGAAAATGCATAATTTCTAAGTTTTGCGTCTTCACAGCAGCGATCCAAAAACGATGTCCCTTTCCGAGGAAATGGCAGAAACTCTGAAAACAATGTTGTTTTCATTTTGGGCATCGAGTTGGTGCTGTTTTTGTAATTAAACCACACACGTGTAAAGAGAACAATATGCTCTAAACAATAACAATGGGACAACACAGACGTTCGTATGGACAGACGATGAAGTTGTATAGATATTATGGTGACTGTCAACTATAAAACTACCAACAATATGGAGCCATGACACTCTGGAGGCAAACCTCATTGTTATTGTCCATCTCTTCACACATACACACAAGAACTATTTACTACGACCCTGGAGCTCACGACAAGTCGAAGCGTTTCCACATAGACGGAGTCTGAGCGTTGCCAGAAAGTTGAATTGTCCTTCGTTTCCACGGAAACAGAGTCTGAGCGTTTTCATAAAGTCCTCAAAAAATTGTGTTTTCAGTGGCTTTGAGCACCATCGTCATGTAAACGGACCCTCAGAATACAGTTTTACACTTTCAATATATATGTTGTGGTGTGAACGAGGTCTAACATTGTGTGTTTCGACCGAGGAGGGGTGGATGTTTACTTTTTCTTTTTTTTTTTTAAATGGATACCCTTTGAGTCTCAGCAGGGATTTGACCCAATGTGCTACAGCTATATTAATAGATTACTTATAGCATTATCACTAAATATATATATATCAATTTGACATAATCATCCAAAAGCAGTCTAAGAATGACGTACTGGTGATGACATGGTTAATGCAGTCTAGATCCTGCGATCAGCTCGGAGCGTCTTCACAGTACACATTTGCATTAAATGTTTGGTGTAAATTCCACCATATGTAAAATGTCTTTTTTATAGAGCCCCCCCCCCCAGATTTGAAGCTTGCGTTTGTCAGGAGAGTGAAAAGAGGACTTTTGTCTGTTGATGAGATAGTATCTGCTTCCAGGCGATATGAAGGCGTGGACGTGGAGCGAACAGTGTGGGGATTCTGTTTCCACCCACTGTGTGGCTTCAGCCTGCCGCTGATGTCAACACAAACGGTGCAGATGAAGCAGGAGGAAGGCTTTCATGTCCTGCCTCGTCTGCGCCTCATGTTATCATTAAAGAAGATGTCTGTACTGAGGCGAAGTGCATGATGGAGCTGTGGCTTGGTATTCCGTTTCATGCGGGTGCGTTGCGTGTACCCCGTTGTTGTTGTGTTTTTTTAATGTATTACAGATTCCAGTTTTACTCAACTTTAAATTTGACCCTCCTATTCATTGGTGCCTAATGATGATATCATCCTCATCAAAACGTACTCGACTTCTACTACTACTAACCTACTAGTTCTAAGGGTAAAGAAAGAATTAAGAATTCATTAATTAAGAAATCAATTCTTTTAACTTGTAAAAAGTCATTAAAAATGTCAAAAAATAACACAACAATTGAGATTATACAGAACAACAATACAGAAACAAATGTTGAAAGCTGCTCCTCAAACTTCCGCAAACTTCATTGATGTAATGGGAATAAACCTTTTGTTTCTTGTGCTCTGCACCTTGGAAAGAAACTTCAGAGAAATCAAGAACATAGTAAAAGACCGCGGGGTCTTTTTGGTCACTACATATTAATAGAGGTCTAAGTAATGTGAGCACAGGAATTGTTGTACATGAGAGCAACACATCCACATGTTGACGTGTTCATGCCTGTCCTTTATCATTGTAAAGGCATCGTATGTGGTCTTTTCCATGCTTTGGGTCCATATCAGGGGTCATGAAATCCCATTGCTCAAAAGAATATATCATCCAACAAGTTAGATAATGTCTTTTTGAAACGTGCATCACGGTGAAACTGTGCACATGTGACTCCTTCCGTTCAACATGCACTTGACAATTTGATATTGAAGTGAGGAAGTACAGAAGAACCTCATGAGAGCAGGAACAAGGACAACATTGTAACGGTCAACACAGCTGAATCAGCAGGAAACATGGACAACATGCAGGTTTTCATGACAAAGTTTCAAGTGGAGCAAAACTAAAATAATAATAATAATAATAATAATAATACTAGTTTCTATGTCCATCTTCCCGATGTCCACCATCTTTGATCTTTCTGCCTGGTTGACGTGATTCTGATTGACTGATTGTTTGATTAATTCATTGATTGATTGATTGATCGATCGATTGAGTGATGGATTGATTGATTGACTGATTGATTTGTTGTTTATTTATTTGTGCAAATAGTGAATATTCCCACATACATGTAGAAGTGCTGAATCCGTGTACAGGACATGAGCGGAGCAGCAGCCTGGTCTCATGGCAGTTTGTGAAATTGTTTGATTGGTGAGACTCAAATGTTCTGTCACAGGCTTCTTGGGTCCGGCAGGCGGAGCAACATGGTGTCGGGATGTATGATGTATGAGCATTTCGTTCAGATTAACTACGTGTATTTTATGTTACTGTAAATTGTAAATAAGATCTGGGATTGTGTTGAAATGTGACAATTTCCCTTTGTTATGTTATCTATGACTCCCATTGTAGTCCAAACGCTTTGTTTTGTATGTTTATTTTTGTTTTGCAGGTTATTGTTTTGTATGTTTCTGCTCTAGATTTACTGTTGTATGATATTGTTTTGTTTTCAGGTGTAAATACTGTATATATCATTCTGTATATATTTGTTTATATCTTTGTATTGCTTCATGTGTTCTTAAATGAAAGTATATTTCTTTCATAACGTATTTGATTTGGTTCATTCAGTATTAACTGCTCCTACAGTTTGTCCTCATGACCTCTGAGGAGTGGATACCTGTCTTCCTGGGAGACTCGGGTCCCTCCATCACAGGTTTCACGCCGTGAGAAAGGCTCAGTAATTTTACTAAATATCCCATTATAGAGAACACCTTTTTTTCCTATTCCACTAGTTTTCATTTCACACTAACAAATCTGTTTTATGATGAATATACTCTAATTATAGCAGTTGGTTTAATGAATGGGTTTCAATTAGTGAGACATTGTAAGGACTTTTTATGTCCAGGTGGAGCTACAAATTAAGAATTTAAACTAATAATTTAGCAAATGTGCAAAATCCCCCCCTCCCTCTCTCTCTCTCTCTCTCTCTCTCTCTCTCTCTCTCTATATATATATATATATATATATATATATATATATATATATATATATATACACGCACGCACGTATATATATATATATATATATATATATATATATATATATATATATATATATATATATATATATATATATATATATATATATATATATATATATATATATACGTGCGTGCGTGTGTGTGTGTGTGTGTGGATATACACACACACACACACACACACACACACACACGTATATATATAATTATATATATATATATATATATATAAATTATATATATTATAATTATTAATATATATATATATAAATTGAAATCAAATGAGTTGAAGCATTATGGAATAAGTGAGTTTTGAAATGGTTTAAAATCAGCAATAGTGACTGGAACTTCCTTTTCTAGCCACAATCATACAAACTTGGCATATTTATGCACATGTTGTCTGTTAAAGTTTTGGTCTGGAATGAAAATGCATGCAAGACTTTTAATTATCTGTTTAAAACAGTTGTTTTCTTTTCTGCAATGAAGCCCAATAAGCCTTCCCCCAACAGTAACACATCTGTGTTCAGCCATTCATAACATTTCACAACCTTTTTCTCCACATTTCACATATATAAGTATTTCTTCATTTTAAGAATAAATACTGGGCAAAGGTACTACAAGTTAAAGACATTTAAATCGTCTAAGTCTAAAAGCTGAGATTTATTGTAAACAGTGTTGCGAGGTTGTGAATTTCATGGCTCTGCCATTTCTTCCACTTCTTGTTGACGCTGTTGCCTCCTCTCAAATGGGGGTTGCCTGTGATTTGAGAAAATGCCACTAAATGATCTTTAATGGTGTGAAGTGGGGAGAGAGAGGTGCCCTCTGTGCCCGCTTTTCACCTACTTTCCACATTAGCGCTCGGAGCAGGTTCAAAGTAACTCAGCTGCCATTTTTGAATCCTTAATTCACTCACCTGCATTTTGGTGCATTCCAGTTCTGGAGAGCTCCAGCCGCTCGTAAGGAAATATTTTCCACTCAGCGGGAGTGTTTGAAACATGTAACACGGGGAAGGCCTCTGTTATGTGTTACTGGCTCACATAACAGACCTTGATGCGCCATAAAGTGAAAGATGCCCAGATTCGCTCAGAGTAAAAGAGAGGCAATATTGACTTGGAGGAATCTGAGCGTGGAGCTATGACTCTCATACCAGCAGGGAAAAGGACATTTGATGGTGAGATTATGGCCACACAGAAAATACAGTATCTGTATAGATCAGGAATGTTGAAAACAACACAACTGTGCAGCTGCCACAATACTGAAGAAGGTTTTTTTTTTTGTATTAAAATGGAAGATTTATCTGTATTTGGCCAACAGTAAAGATGAAACCCGGATGTCTACATAATATGATCGTCATCAGTTTCCAATTAGACCTGTAACACGTTTTGAAAAATATATAACGAATTAAAACGGGAAATTGTCTGAAAAGGGGGCACAGGCCACATTCAATGTAGATGTAGACATTTTAAATGTAATTCTTCATTTAGGAAATTCAGCTCGAGAAAATTTGACAATCCAGTTACAAAAGAAAATGTTAATTTCTTCTGGCCCTTGAAGAAGGTATCATTTCAGCCAATAATTGTAATTTAAGACTATTCTCATGATCATGGAACTGCTTTACCTGAAGCAGATGATCATGTAAAACAGTCGCAACGAATTGTATTACGTACCTCAGAGCCCAGCTGAAGCACCCCCCCCCCCCCTCGCTGATTTACTCAAGCATTGTAGTAAAACCAATATTGGCTGCAGACCCGAAACACACATTAACAGAGGCTAAAAACAAAGGCAGTGGGTAGTTTGTGCTCCAGATTATCCACTTGTAGATGTAGTTTAGCCAGTGAGAGCCTGGTGAGGGCTGCCACTCCTCCGGGGGGTGCCGGACCCCAGGTTGACAATGGTAAACAATATTTGCTGGCACAGAGCCTTCACAGCACTCTGATGTCTTTCTACTCAAAGAAATGACTTTTACATAACCTGAAGCATTTCCCCTCATTATAGCGCTACAGGAACTATACATAGAAGGAGAATAATATGGAAATACCAAACAGGTCAGCTTTGTAGGTTTGGAGTTGTCATTCAATTATCAATAGAAGGGATACACCATGCTTATTAATATCATACATTTCCTGTTAATATGAGAACTCATTTTTAAATGTGTCTAAATGCTGATATCAACCATGTCGAACCAATAACATGCAGCCACCAGTAGAGTTTTGTTGAGTGTAAATACAGCAGTGATACTGCCACACGGGGGGCTCGTTTGGTAGAGCGGTCGTCTCTCATGGGAAGGTTGCAAGTTCAGTTCTCCATCTCCTCTTGCCCACGTGCCGGAGTGTCCTTTTGGCCAGATTGCTCTTAGTGGATGGATGTATGTGAATGTGACTAAAATCACTTTCGGGACCGCTGCAGTGGAGACTATATAGGGGACTTCCTAGTTGATTCATACTTTTTGGGTAAATCAGCATTTTTCTTCCTGTCTAACTTCCTGTTTGAAAACATGTTGGTAGCAACACTGTTGTTGAGTTTTCATTTCAGAGCATTTTCATGTTTACACTGGAATATTTTGAAAATGATGTCTGTTTACATGAGAACAGCAGAAACACAGAAAATCAATACTTTTTAGATGTGCCACTAGTGGGTGCTGTTTGTTGTTTTTGTTTACACAGGGACGGGGCCCAAGTGTTTTTGAAAGGTTCTACCTTAGGAGCCGTTCTCCAGAACCTTTTCAGGGGCTGTGAGCACCGTTCTGGTGTCAACTGAAACCCAAATGCAACCACAGTTTAGCATTTTCACTTGAAAACACAACATTAATTCTACCTCCTATGTGGAAAAAGTAAATAAAGCTTTTGAAAAGTCAGTTCAATCCTTGATTCTAGTTTACAGCTGTCATCAAAAAATCCAACGTGTTGCTCCAGACAATAGCTACACTTGTCCATCTGAGAGGATTTACAGTTTTGAGTGTGGGTCATCCACAGGTCAGTAATACCACGGTGATCGCAGTGCAAATGCAAATTCACTATAACATTAACTCGCCTTGATGATTAATAAGATGCTTGAATTTTTACAAAATGCGATTCATAATAATTAAAACAGAAAGAAAGAAAAAAGAAACTTATTTTTTAAAGATCATTTCAAGGAACCAGTTTTTTTTCTATATATGTAGTAATATGTGAAACTACATCAAACTTATAAATACATTTGAGTAGTTTTACTCACAGACGTCATTTTTCCTGAACACTCATTCATGTTTTTCAAAGACAAGCCTTCAAGCGAGTACTTAATTCATGTAGTCTTCACCGTACCTGAATCATAGTTAATAATGCCACAATAAGTATAATGTGGCTCCAGCGTTGCATCCCGGTCATCGATTGAGCGATCAGACACGGTTGGGAAAGCCACACACGACTGTTGACAATGTGTGTGATCCTCGCCTCTGGGATCCATATTACACACTTGGTATTCTGGGCCATTTGACCCAGCCATCAAGCATGTTCACGTCCTCCCTCAGTGAGCTGTGACACATCGGCCTGGACTGCCGAGACGCAAACGTTTGCACAACAGCCTGAACTCACTTAAGAGGAGCATTTTACTTTGGCGGTGCATGCAGGTGAGACAGAAACACCCACTGCTTCACAGTTAAATCTCTTTTGTTTTGGATAAACATGCATAGAGAGCTGTCTGCTCGCAACTTGAGGCTCCCTGTTTTCACCATCATTCAAGTTAAAACGCATCACTTTTGCACTGTTTTGAAAACGATGTGGCAAACAAAAATGGCAGAAATGCTTAAAACAATGTAATTTTCATGATGGGCCACTAGTTGGCACTTTGGTTTTGTAAAGAAACCCCCCATACACACACACTGGTGGACAGAAACACAATACGTTTTAAACTTCAACAATGGGACGACACGGACATTCGTATGGACAGACGAGCAAGTTGGATTGTTGTTACGGTGAAAGTCAACTATAAAACTACCAAGTCGCAGGAGAAGATGGACTGGGAGTCAGAACACTGCGGAGGAAACCTTGTTATTGTTCATCGACTGAGCATGTGCAGGAAACTATTAACTATGGCCGTGGTGTGTGTACACAGTAGTAGCATTTCCAAGTTAAGAGCATTTTCAGAAAGTTGCGTTTTCTGCCAGTTTCCACAGCAGCGGGAGTTTGAGCATTTTTCAGAAAACTTCCGCCCTGGGAGCCGTTCTCAGAAAGTTGCATTTTCAGAGCCTTCGACCACTGTTGTTGTGTACCGTAATCGGAATACAACAAAAGTGTTGGGTCTTCTCTTGAAAATGCTGTTATGTAAATAAGCCTAAAATTGTTTTCTTTCAAATGATGAAGAATCCTAAACTGGTAATCTGGCTTTATTCAGGAGCTTTTTTAATAACATGTGGTGTCGTGTACCTCAAAGCCATTATTGATCTGGAGTACAAGTGGTAGGCTATATAATAATATATGTATAAAATATAATACGGGTTTAAACTAATTTTACCTGCATCCCGATTTGATCTCAAATGAGCCGAACCAGGAACAAAACATCACAGTAATCTAGAAACGAGCAAATATCTCCCAGTGGTGGCCTGGACTTCAGAGACACAGACTTCCAGCAGAACAATCCACGACTGTCGGTCGCCATAAAGACCCTTGACTAGCATGTCTGGAGAAGGCTCACTATGATAAGGATTTCTTTAATGCAGAGATGTAATTTCCCCAAATAATCAATAAAGTATGCTTTCTTTATTCCTTATTTAAAGTCCCAGTGAAATGATAATTCGACCTCCAAAACACTCTGGCTGTCGCTTCTTGGGACATTTTTATGCTAACCGGCCCAAGGGTAAAATGTTAAAACACGGCAATCTGCGAGAAAATAGCCGATAAACGGCGCTATTTCCTCTGCTGGGCGGAGCTTCTGACAATAATAGAGTGACGTCACGAGTTGTGCACACGCCCAAGTTGTGTTTACATTATGGAGGATCAGAGTTTTGACCACGAAGAGGCTGAATTGAACCATATTTCATCATCATGGTCATTTCAAACCCAGTGATTGATGAAGAAGACACAGAAGGTGGTTCTGCCATCGGTGACCCCGTCTGGAACATGTTTGAGGAAGCAGAAGACGCTTCGTCCTCCATTCGTCCTCGTCTCCTCGCCTCACAGCCGCCAGTTTTCACCTTTGAGGCTTTGAGTCCTGACTTTTGGCAGAACGACCGGCTTCCTGGATCCAACACGTCCAAGAGCTTTTCTGACTGCGGAATCACCGAAGATGAGTCCAGTTATTACTTGATCATCTACTAGCCGCCTGAACTAGCCGCTCCCGCTAGCAGCGCGAGCTAGTGGCTCCTGCTAGCCGCGCGAGCTAGCGGCTCCTGCTAGCCGCGCGAGCTAGCGGCTCCCGCCGCCTGTGCTCCTTTTCTCCTCTCTCGGTCTCCTCCAGGCTCAATCTTTCGTCAAGGCTCATAAAACGTCGACTATAACTTCAAGACACTGTTAAAACTTGGATATTTAAGAGGAAACAAGCCGATATAAACACAACAGATGGAGATCTGCACAACTCTTGATGTCACGCTCACGAAGAAGGATTCCCCCGACTTCCTCGGCTGGAGATTCAAAATTCAAATAACTTTGTTATGCGACAACAGTGGTGGGGCAGAGTCGGAGGAACCTTACTAGTAGAACCCCAACTATCGTTTTTTGCAAAGTAGTGTTTTACATTTCACTAGGCCTTTAAGTATTTGAGTATATTGTGAGCAATTAATACAATATGATTTTAATAAACCTAAACAAAATTTCGATTTACAAAGAAAAACAAGTGCAATTTCAACATTATTACATTTCTAACAATGCTTCCCCATACTAAATAAGGGGAAATTAAAACCAAAATAAATGAATATTTCCTTTATATTATTCATCCATTTCCTTAATGGTTGGGTTTTTCCTTGCAACTAAAAATGTGAGCATAGTTCTTGCCTGCTACTCTTATTGAACATCTTGTACCCTAGTAAAAATACAAGAAGCATCAGTTAGTTCTACTCTAATTTGATGTGTTCTGGATTATTTTATTTATACATTAACAAATGTGACCAATGGGCCGAATGTTTGACACCACTGGCAGGGATTATCTTGCATGACACAACAAATAAAAAAAGATCTGTGGCTGCACTTGACAACATAAAGTGCTCCATCTTTTTTTGAGCCCACTCTAAGCTCCTCAAACTTTGACTTTTCTCTTTTGGCTTTTGCATCCTGCCGATGTCTCGATGCTTTTAACCTTCGCCCCCCTTCTGTAGAACCAGAAAATTTGTCAAGTCACAGAGCTTTGGGAGTTGTTGACTTACGAGAACCTGCTTCCCTGCATCTGCTTGACGCTTTGCAGCATTTTGTCCTGAAAGGACGTCTATCCTCCTGGAACCACGTTCATCCTCTTGAAAAGTGCCTGACTTGTAACGGAGAAGCAACGTGAGAGAGACTTTCTTGACTTATCTTGTTGAGGTTGATTTTTCCCTCTTTTGCAGTGAGATTTGGAAATATGAAGGTGGTTTGAGAACAAGGTTGCAAATAAAAACATGGATTAGGGGCGCTAGCGCAGTTAAAATCGAACAGCCAAGGCTTCAGTCATTGTTGAGATCAAAGCAAATAAAGCAGCGAGAAAAGGGTCTGTTGATTGTATTTTATTTTTTCAATTCTGATTTTTTCTTTGTGAAACAGTTTGAAAGGGATAAGTTTGAAGGGATATCTCCATACGCCGTTCTTTAGAGACTGCTTTTGCATTATTATGTTTTTTAATAGGTTTGCTTGATCCTAAAAACATTTGAACAGAAGCTTGAATCACCTTCAAGTGTTCAGAGCAGCTCAGGTCAGCCTCACAGTGAAGACCGTGTCTCTGCTGTTCAAAGTTTTAGCTCTTTGTTTATTGCTGTTGTTTTCGTGTTAACATTGTCACAATAGGGAACTGATTTCCCTGACATCACCCCCCCCCCCCCTTTTGTCTATTTACTAAGTGTATTTACTAATAATATCTAGAATCTTATTTTAAATTCTGTACAGAATTTTGAAGTGTAAGGAAAGTATTTTTATTTCTGTTAAGTAGAAAATGCCTGACTGACAGTAAAGCGTTCGAGGCCAGAGTGAAACGTTCGTTTGTCAAAGTGTTCAAGGCCAAAAAGTATTGTATCACTATAACAGATTGTACAAAGGTACAATACTTAGATTGGATAATAACAGCAGCTCTTCAGGGCTGCGAACATCCAATTCTTCTTGTGCAGGTTGCATACTTTTAGTTTGAGTTCTGGTAGATATGTTGCCACCAATATTAGCTATACATTTGGAGTTTTTAGCTCATGTGGGTTCAATACAATACAATACAATACAATACAATACAATACAATACAATACAATACAATACAATACAATACAATACAATTCACTTTCGCAAATCCAGTCCAAAAGTGTGTGTCATTATTATATAGTTGATATTTTTGCCCTCCACTATGTATGTCTATTTAACTTGATTCCTTCTAAAATTGTAAAAGGAAGAAAATAGTACTGGAAAAAGAATCCCTCTGATTCCAAGTCTTCAGAGTTTGGAAACAAAAATTGTAATCCATCAGAATAGAAAAACAACAATGTGTACAGTATTGTCAATCATATGACAACAGTTTTATCAACACATATGAAACACTTAACTTATTCCTCTTTGCTTTCTCATTGGGAATGTACCAGTACTTGTATCGGTACTGAGTATTAGCAAGTAGCTTAAGGTTTGTACTTTAAAAAAGTGGTACTTTTGCAGTCCTAATTTGCAATGTGATTCCAATATTAGACATTTATATTCACCACAGATGTGCGTCTTTGCCGTCCACACCTCACAGCCCAGCTGGCGTTTTCCCTGTTAAAAGGCTCCCAAAACGCCGCCCCGTGTGGATGATCGGCCCAAAACGCTGAGTGTACGTGAAACGGCGTTCTTGTCTGGGGAGGCGCTTATTCCCCTGCCATCTTGGCACTTAGTTTGGACTTTCACACGTTAACCTTGTTATTATGAGACACGTTAGCATGCAGGCATGGAGCTCTGAGCGCCGCAGCCTCTCTGTCAGTAATTGCACATGGACAAAAAGTCACAGTTGAACTGTGGCCATTCTGTCACCATTTCAGGGATGTGAAACATTCAACGGTCCCCAGGACAAGCTTGCTGAGGGACAGTGGTCACTTAGGAACCGCGCCACCTGTTGGAGGACAAAGGGCTTTTCACATGCAGTGAGACAGACATCCCCTCACTCCCCCCTCATTTTGTCAAGGCGTAACCTTTTTCCCCCTTCAAAATGCAGCAACTCTTTCCAATTGAGCTGTTGTCGCTGCCATTGCTATTGGCTTTCAATAAGGCGCGGGGTTATCAAAGAGTGAAGGAGAAATTGCCTTGGCTCTGCCGTAGCCCTGATTGCACTATCAGAGCCGTCAGGGAGGTTCTTTATAAAGGGAGGGCACGAGGGAGAGCGAGGTGGCGGCTGGCGTTGCCCCCCTGATAAATCAGCGCGTGCTGGCAGCCACTGCTTAGTGCAGCCAGGCAGCACCGGAGTGCCGCAGTTCAGGGTCGCTACTTGGCAGGGCCCCCTCTCAAACAGCGCTGTCTGCACCCGACCGCAGACCGCCGCCGCTCCCCCGGCTGATTCTCTACCGCTGCCCTTGTCAAGGTTTGTTTGTTTATCCATGACCCCCCCCACAAACCCACCCTGCTCTGCTCTCACCATACAATACAGTCTCCCACTATGCCAAAACGCCGCTCCCTCCTCCTTTTTTCCACAACTTATTCTGCATATTTCCCCAACTTCATTCATTAAATTAGAAAACTGTGAGTATTTGAATTTGAAACAAGCATCTGTTTTGTTTTTGTCTGTTCTGCTCAAACAGGAACAGCAACCTCAGAAAAAGTTGTGTCTTTGTTTTACTTTTCTTCTGTTCAGCGGGGTTTGATGACTGTTCTTCAAGAGGGAAAAAAAGGGATTCCTGCACTGAAATGTATACCTTTTGTAATTCCCTTTTCAGAGATTAAACCATGATACACACAAAGCTGTGTACACAAGCGCCCCTCTTTCAGACATATAAATGATCAATATGACATTTGTTTATAGTACATTCCCGGGAAGTAATATAACCTTATATCCACCCCCACCTCACTCAAAATCTTACCATCTGCGAAGGAAATTATGCCACCATTAACATTTCTCATAAATTTCTTCTCTTCATCTCCTATTGGATGCTCAAGTTTATAACCCTCAATAAAAACCTTGATTTGTTGTGCTCTCAAGTGTTTGCGTGATAAGACTGGAGCACAGTCATCACTTCCAGTGAGCTGACAAACCTCCACCTCTGTCCCGCTTGTCTTCCACGCAGCGCCCTACGAACAATCCAGGATCCCATCTCTGCGCAAACTTGCGAAATCAAATGAAATTAACGGGTTGTGACGGCACGTAGTGGGAGGGAGGGAGGGAGGGAGGGATGAGAGTGGATGTGTGGGCGTGTGAGGAGGGGGTGGAAATATTTAATTAATCTGGCCTTCTCCTCTCCAGGTGCAGCGGGTTAATGCAGATGCTCCTCACCGCAGCTCGGAGATTGCCATTAGCGTTCAATTACACATACTTAAAAAGGCCAGGGTGAGGCCACGCGTTGGGCCCCCCAATACCAGCCCCCTCCACCCCGCTCAGTCGGAGTCCTGATTAATTTCAGATTTATACTGTCATTTGCTTCACCCCTCTAATTTCTCCTGCCACTAGGAATCAGTTTGGAGTTGCACAGGACCTCAACTTTTTTTCTAATTAGATGGACATGAATATAGTGGTACATGTCATTAGGAGTGTATTGATGTACATGAAGCTTTGGGACTGTGAAGACACCGGGAGACTATCTGATCTGCTGTGCTGTGAATATCTAGAGGCCATGTTCTTTAACTTGGGATGAATTAAAGCATGCAAAAATATGCATTGGATCATCTAACCTGAACCAACTGGCTGAGTTTTCTCATTTGGTCATTTCAGCGTGGCGAGACAGCATATACATTAGAGAGATTCCTTAATGTTTGAGCTTATGTGTGTGACCTCTGGAACTTTGGACATGTAAGTTGTGTTACTACAGTGCATGGTTTTATATTCATTTTCAAGCCTCTCCACGACCAACAGAGGTCCAAACATAGACAGGAGGTGTGGTCACAAACTTTGTGGTCGCATTGAGGTGACCTCCAGATTGCAGAAAGCTGCTCCATCTTTTCCCCCATACTGTATTATCTAGTATACATATATGTATATAGAGATTTAAAAAAAATGTGTCTTGTAAATTAGAGCAGCATAATATATCCCTGATTCATCATCATCAAGATATCAACATGTGTAATGTACATATCGATAGAGATTGACTTAACTTTGTTTACATGACCCTCATTATTCTGCGTCCATTATTCATCAAAGCCACGACGAGTGAATCCAATAATTTTAGGAAATTCAACGTCTCGGGTTAAAAAACCCATCACATTTCATTTCATTTCATTACGTCGATGATTATTTTATACCTGGTGACCACAGGGAAACACACACACACACACACACACACACACACTCCCGTCGACAGATCTTGATACAATGCAGGTCAGACTGGTTATTTTGTTCTTGTGGTGCCAAAGCCACAAAAATATACTTTTGAATTAATTTTGAAAAGAACCTTCAACTTCTCTGCTTTTGTTTTTACTTCAATACAATTTCATTCACATTGCTCAAGTTCAAGTATAGTGGTGAAATGACACTTAACATTGCAATATCATGTAGAAAAACACAAACAGTCCCCATGAGCTCAGGCAATAGAAGAGAGGAAATTCTTCTCTTGTGGAGGATAAACCTTCAACAATCCTCCTTCAAGAGTACACAAATCCCACAGCAAGATTATGAAGGGGTGTGTACAAATGCACTAATATGCAGGTAACGGTGTGAGTGCATATCGCTTTTCAAAGGAATGGCTCATGACAATCTGACCCTAAACTTTATTTACTACTGGAATTTCAATATTGTATTCAACTTTTGTGAGTGCAATGTTTGAGTGTAAGTGTGCACCGTACCAAAAAGTATTAGACTCCCACCCATGAACTCTGGTGCAGATGGATTAAAATACACAGCACACACACCTAACAGCGCCAGACAAAACAAACACAGGACTTGAGTGACTTCAGAGGGTTTGTCTTCTTCTGTCTTGTTGTGATTGATTCGCTCAAATGAAGAATCCCTGCTGAACTCCTTTCTACAATTCAGAAAGTGTTAATGAGTGAATCTAATGTGCAGTTTTGGTACATTTGGCTGAGCGAAGTGCATTGTTGGAGTTTATATGTCGCTGGACCGGTCAAACAGGTCGAATACATGTTGAAATATAGTGTAGAGAAAATGGAGAGTAATGACACACTGGAAGCCGCCATTGCTGTTGTTGTCCATCTACTGAGCATGTGCAGAACTATACGGCTGTGGTGAGCATGTGCACTAGCAGCAACTCCGCCGTCTGCACAGGAACGGGGTCGGAGCAATTTCAAAACGTTCCTTTTTTCAGTGTTTCCACGGATGCTTGAGTGGAGCGTTTTCAAAAGCTTTCGGTTTCAGTGTCTCTGGGCACCGCCGGGGTGATCGACACCCAAAACAAAAGTTATACGGTTTCACTTGAAAAGCTAGTTGTGTAAACGGGGTTCTCACGAGTCAACCCGATGTCAACAAGTCTGCCTGATCGCTGCTAAAAGGCCTCATCCCCCTCCGGCCACCTCCTCCTTCCCCCCGCCCTTTTAGCCGTGAAGCCGGGAAACGCGTGGGGTCCTTTTGTTGGCTCAGTGTGGGGGGCCGCAGATGTCGTTCCCCAGAGACTCCATGGAGGTTAATGATCTCACACCCTCTGCTAAAATAAATAAATCATTCCCAGCCAGGAGTCTGCATAAATCTCCGCTCAAACAGCGATTTGCTGGAGCAAGCACCACCAGTTGCTAATGACTGTGTGTGTGTGTGTGTGTGTGTGTGTGTGTGTGTGTGTGTGTGTGTGTGTGTGTGTGTGTGTGTGTGTGTGTGTGTGTGTGTGTGTGTGTGTGTGTGTGTGTGTGTGTGTGTGTGTGTATGTAAGTGTGTGTGCACAACTGCGTGTTTGCACCCCTTCCTCTCCTCGCTGATTGCCCGAGGGGATAGGCAGTGACACAGATGAGTTCTTTCCCACTCTCTCTCTCTCTCTCTCTCTCTCTCTCTCTCTCTCTCTCTCTCTCTCTCTCTCTCTCTCTCTCTCTCTCTCTCTCTCTCTCTCTCTCTCTCTCTCTCTGTCACACCCACCCACCCACACACACACACACACTTTGTGGCCATTCTAATTCACAGCGTGTTTTGTCAGGGGACGTTTGCTGGCTGACGGGCGTCTGCTCCGGATGGGGGTGTATTTGTAGTGACAGTGGTCGGTGTGTCTTGTTTGGGCTGAGCTGATAGTACGAGATGTGAGCACGCTGGGTCGGGGGGGGCTGGGAGGGCCAGGGGGACTGGGGGGGCCGGGGGGGCCGGGGGGTCTGCTGTCACACACAATACACTGCTACATAACAGAACACTTAAGGTCTGCCTCAGCATATGCTCTCTTATTATTATTATTATTATTATTAGTAGTAGTAGTAGTAGTAGTAGTAGTATTATTATTACTATTATTATTAGTAGTAGTAGTAGTAGTAGTATTATTATTATTATTATTATTATTATTATTATTATTATTAGTGTTATTATTACTATTATTATTGTTGTTGTTACTATTACTATTATTATTACTATTATAAAAATGAAATATGTATAATATATTATCTATATTAAGTATAGACTGTTTTGTTTAATAAAAGTATTGATAAGAGAAAATACCATTTACAAAAATATGTATAATGTAAGATATATTAAATTCTTTTTTGGAAAGCCATCTTTTTTCTGATTAGTTATAATAAATGATTAATTTTGTATTATTGTCAGCTTTTTTCAGATATTGTGAGCATTTTGCTTTTTCATGACGCTCAACTGCACATTTAGGGAATTTGTTTTAGTCACTAAATTACTGTTTTATTCCAGGTTTTCTTTATTTGCTCTCTTAAAATCCTGAATTGTATGACCGTGTTGATTTGACAAAGCAGTTACAAGTCACTCACTGGCACACATCGTTACCTCCCAAAAATGTGATTATTTATGCGTACAGGTTACGACCTAATGGCTGACGGGTCTGGACGCACACTGTATACGCTGTAATGACAAAGCGTCAGCATGTGTCACTAATTAGAGAACAGCCTCTTTCTGTGTGAGTGTGTGTGGCTTTTTAACTGTGAGCTGCCTAAGTAGTATCATCAATAGACGGTAATCAATGAAGCCATTCAGAGCTAATGAAGAGAGTCGATTAGGGGAAACTTTAGCAATAGGAAGGATTTCTCTGAGCACACACAGCTACAATAGATACACCTGAAGGAGCACTGTTTGTGTATTCAAGTAAAATCAATAGAAATGTAAATAAGGCCGAGGACGTTTCAAAAAATGTAGTTTGAGATGAGCAGGCAACATTTTAATTTGTTTCTGATCTTGGACAAACCAAACAAAGAACATTTTTATGTCAAGGTGAACAAGAAGTCAAAGTCATAGTTAAAGGATCAGATCATGTCCATATTTACTGTTAATGTATGGAGGGAAAACAAAAATATTATATATATATATATATATATAGCAGTAACAAAGTCAATGTATAAAGTCATTACCACAGCTTAGAAAAGAGGCACCAGATTTTCTCTTTTATCCTGCAACAACAAAAAAGAAGAAGAAAAAGAAGACAGAGGAGGAAGAAATAACAAAACAGGAAAAGACAGAGAGAGAGAGAGAGAGAGAGAGAGAGAGAGAGAGAGAGAGAGGGAGGGAGAGAGAGAGAGAGAGAAAGAATTGCATAGAGGCTTTTCTTTCTTTTAAAATGCTGCATTAGGTCTTTTCCTGCAGTCAGTTTTCATAGTTCAAAGCTGGCAGTTCAATAAATAGCTGGAACTGGCACATCTCTGTTCTTGCAAAAAGAAATCAATGTTAATCCTATTACCGGCAGTTATCACCTAGCCCAGAAACGGTGGCAAGTAAGGGAAAAAAAAAAGAGGAGGAAAAAAAAACTGAGATGTCAAAGCGGGAAGGGGAGAGAGAGCGAGAGAAAGGGGGAGAGAGAGAGCGAGTCACCCTTCATTCACTTTCAAACACAGTTTTGATAATTTACTTCTGTAGGAGAAGAAGAAGGAGGAGGAGGAGGAGGAGGAGGGAGGCGGGGTGTTGGTGGGGGGGCTTGAGTTACTTGCTGATGTGTGTACATACGTGCACGTCTGTGTGTGTGTGTGTGTGTGGGGTGGAAGACGGTGGGGGGAGGGGTCCAGGGCTACTGATGTATTCGCACATAATGGTTGGATCAGACCCTGCTGCTGTAAGCAAGATGTTTGAGGCACAAAACATCATTTTTGAAAAATGTTCACACCGCTTAGCAATCCTCTTCCTGGAGCGCCCTGACATCTGGCCTTTCTCCTTCTCCCCTTCTCCCACTTCCACTCCATCCTTTCTGCCTCTCACTCACTCATTCACTCACTCACTCACTCACTCACTCATTCACTCACTCACTCACTCACTCACTCACTCACTCACTCACTCACTCACTCACTCACTCATTCACTCACTCACTCACTCACTCACTCACTCACTCACTCACTCACTCACTCACTCATTCACTCACTCACTCACTCACTCACTCACTCACTCACTCACTCACTCACTCACTCACTCATTCACTCACTCACTCTCTCTCTTTTTTTTGCTGGGGGGAGGAATTCGAGCGCTGGGGCTGTGACATCATGAAAGAAGAGGATCACTGTAGATCCTTTACTTCTCTCATGCCCCCCCCCCCCCCCCAAAAGAAAAAAATATATCTTGATTGAATTTGATAGCTATTTTGTGTTTTATTTGTTGTCTACACGTTAGACATTAATGTGTCTACACATTAATAAGAAACGTCCTCTAATATCTTGCTTTTTGAGGCCTAATAAATAAAACTTAAAATCAGACACTGAATGTTTATTTGGGGGTAAGAGTTTTGATCCCATTGCTTTAGTAAAGTATCTCATATTCATGTTATTTGTTTTGTTTTTTTTGTTTTTTTAATAAATAATAGTTTGTATTGTGTACATTGTGTACATTAAGTATGGCTTAATGTATTATTAATTGTATTGTATTATTAGAAAATGGGTTGTAAAAAATATATGATTGTATTCAGGTTTGATGGAATGTTGTATCTTTATACTGACATAAGGAAGCAGAGGAAAATCTTTCAACATCACCTTTGCTTTAACATTCATCAATTTATTTTAATCAGCATGAAGGATTAAAAAAAAAAGACCAAATCAGTCCTAAAATACTCCCAAATAACTGCTTTATCAATCAATTCATTCAATTACTAATTTTGTTGTATCTCTCTGGAAACCTTGAGATCATTGATCAAAATGATGCTCGGCGATATGGTGCAATATTAAAAATATCTCATCTTTAAAAACACACACACACACATATATAGATATAGAGATATAGATATAGCTATATAGATGTAGATATATAGATGTAGATATACAATAGATATTATATGAGATATTCCCCTCCATTTTGTATTTTTCACCAAAATCCAATCGACTTCGACTGGACGATTTCTTTTTACTATTTTTTGTGATTGTTGCGAAAATGGGTTGCAGAATATGAACAAAAGTCAAAGCATGCTATTCCAGGATGTTCTGCATGTTTTGATGTGCTTTTTGTGTCCACGCTCCCATCCTCACCAAAATTCTTTCCACTTGGACTGGAGAATTTTCCCACAACTTTCGTTTGCAATTTTTGCGGAAACAGTTTGCTGAATCATCAACAAATGTCATAGCACACTATAATATGAGTGACAATCTTTGTGCCTTGCCTCTTAAAGAGGCAGGAGCACAGAATAATTCTCAGCGATAACAACACTGCCGCCTATTTGTCAAAAGGGGTGAGCATGTTTTTACATTGTTCTGACTTTCAAAGGAAAATCTAAAAACATGGTACTAATAAGATGAAGATGTTGAAACTTTCAGAGGAAAACTGAAACGCTTTTAAATTGCAAATATGGTTCATTTTTGTTGTTGGTGGGTTTTTTTTATTACAATGTTACAATGTATCTTAACTCCCATCACAATCATGATATTCTCGTCAATACGGAGCCCAAGTTCATTGTCAGTACAAAAAACCCAGCATTTCCACCCACATGTTATTCAAGAAATACACAATGCTTTTTCAATGGGTTTTTTCTAAACATTGCAAGTTATTTATAAATGGGCCAGTCGATTAATCAATCTCATAAAATCCTGCATGTTGTGGTGATAAATGAGCTTGAATGAGCTCACTTGCAATCAATTAGATGATCAGTGGAAGATTTGTGTCCTGATGAGATTTGATTCCTTGACTGTCAGTCAGAAAAAAGGAGACATATTAAGATCATATTGTGACACGTCAAAAATAACAAGTGATGTAAAGCAAAAGTAGGTGTCACACAAGAACTGTTGAAGTATAGAAAAGGTCAAATTCACTCTTTTAGCAACATAAAGCCAGAGGGTTTGGTCAGCTTCTTCCTTTCATTGATTTTTCAGTGTCGGGTGAGTCGTCTTCCTCTTATTTAAATATTAGACATTAAGATTCTAGTTTTTGGATATACTATGGCAACGTGAGCTCTCGCTACAAACCTGGGCCTGATCTTCTCGTTGATTTCATGTCATCTTAGGCCCCATTTAAACGACAACTTTTCAAGTTAAAATACGTCTTTTTTGTGTTTTCGTTTCAGAAAAGTTTCACATTTACACGGCATGTAGTTTTCATGTTGGGCCACCAGTGGGTGCTGTTGGTTGTTTTTGTAATGAAACCACACACACATGCATGACACTGTTGTGGCAAACATTGTTGTTATTGTCCATCTACTGAGCATGTGCAGAAGACCTATTTACTATGACTGCCTGTGTGCTAGTAGCAACATTGCGTCTGTCTCCATGGAGACGGAGCCCGTTCCATTTTCCCCAGTTCAAACAGAGTGTTTGAAACTTGAAAACGTTGTTGTGTAAATGGGCCATTAATATCAGTCTTTTACCACAATTACCCAGTTGTTGTTTTTTTTTTAATCTTAATCTTGACGTTAACTCTTTCTCTGATCTCTGATTTGTCGGAAGCTTAAACTGAATATACCCACTCTAACAAACACTTGGACACTTCACCACATCTTATATTTCTATATATATTATATATATATATATATATATATATATTTCTTTTCTTTGACGTGCATCGCAGGCCCACGTTAGGAGCCTCTGTAATAGTGAAAGACCCATAAATACCAGTTTGGTCAGCAGGTTGATATCTTCCAACCAGAGTTGCTTCCAACTTTACTGTGGATTCATTGTTCATCTCCATCCTCTCAGCCCCCCGCCATTTATTTTAAAGAGCAACCTATAAAGTGATAGACAAAAATGGTGAAACACTGAAGGGAAAATAATCCCTGCATTGATTAATAGTGAACATAATTGTTGCCTCTTCTTTTTGCTGAATCCCAGCAGCACAAAAGGTGGCTCGCACTCCACTTCAGCTTTCTCTCACTGTATATATTTAGTACAGAAAAACTCACAAAACAAAAACAGGCGCACGTTTAAAAACCGCATTTCTCCAATGAACACACCAAAACCCCTAGATTAGGCCTAATCACTGTCACCAGGAAGCAGAATCAGGCCCTCTCACTGGCGGATTAAGTCTTCTGTTGTTGTTGTCCTTATTGTTATTGCTGAGAAATAATTACAGCTGAATCTCATCAAAGCCAATTCAACTCTTGGCAGGACTCTGCTCTGGTTTGTTTATTTTTTTACACCCCCCCCCCCCCCCCTCTCTCTCTCTCCCTTCTTTCAGCCAGGAACCTGAGTTTCCCCTGAATGAAAGTAAAGATTAAAGTAGTTAAATGGAGAAGGGGTGGAGGAGGGCGGAGGGCTGGAAAGTGAGGCGGACCGGGCTGGAAGGGAGGAAGTGTCGGTGGCGTTCAGACGCTCTTGTTCCAAAGAGTGACAGAATGCATCTTTTGCTGACACGAGCTTTCACCTTGACTCCACTGACTTTGTGTGAATTTATTTTCCCCGCGCCGAGCCAAAGCAGGCTGACCCCATTCCGGGGCTCGCCCGTTCTACATCCTTATAATAAATTAGATGGCGATGCGGAGGGGCTTTAACATGTAAAATAGCGGTGACATGCTAAATAATGAGGCAGGCCCAGAATTACGTGGCGCTTGGCGTGCGGGCTCTGGGGTATTCCCAGGCCTCGCAAGTAGCCTGGGCCTCCTCCTCCTCCTCTCCTCCTCCTCCTCCTCCTCCTCCTCCTCCTCCTCCTCCTCCTCCTCCTCTTTGGAGGAAGGCGGTGTGTGGAGGAAGGCGGTGTGTGCGTGTGTGTGTGTGTGTGTGTGTGTGTGTGTGTGTGTGTGTGTGTGTGTGTGTGTGTGTGAGAGGGAGGGAGGGAGAAGGGCAACGAATATGAAAGAGGAATTAATGTACAGGCGCCCAAAGGTAGATTACACTGTGGCAGCCCCTTTCAGCCTCTGTTTGGGTACCAACAACAAAAAGAAGGAAGGTTTTATTCATCATAGAAATTGGGGGAAGGGGGGGTTTATTGCTCCCCAGTGGAATTGGAGATGTATGACGCCGTTCTCTCTTTTTAAATGCACTAGGTCATTTCAATACAGCGCATGGAGGTGCGGCGTCTCGATCAGCCTGCTCGCGGGGCTCCACCAGTGAGGATTGAGTAATGATTGCGATAAAGATGCAGAGCAGTGAGTGTTTGTGTATGTGTGGGTGAATTCTGAGGCTGAATGTAATCATCCCACAATGACTTTGCGACTTCAGGAAGTGCAGCTGTTTTCGCCATTGTCATTGATACTTTGGGCGTATTTTTAGGGAGAGCGCCTCGCAACCTTGAGGCCCCTCCTGGTAAACGCCACTGTTTTATTGCCATTGTTGTGGAAGGAAGCAGATTTACCAGTTTTAATACAGGCGATTTTTCCAGTTTGCTTGTAAACCTGCTTTACAGCCACGCCACCACCCCACCCCTGTCTTTTTTTTTTTTTTTGTGTCCAGGCAGGGGATTAACTGATGAGAATTGTCACCACTACCCCCCCCACCACCCCCACCCACCCACCCGTCCTTCAGGTGACACACGCAATCCAAACTGGTATCACACTTTATGGCCATCTCTGCATAAATACAAGAGTGACTGATGATCTGTTTGCTCATTAGGATATTTAGCAAAATCATTTCTATCTGGAAAACAAGTGTCATTTTTTTTTTCATTTTAAAGAGCAGTGACTTGACAAAAGGCCGTGGATGTGCAGTGATCTGTTTTGGGATGAAAAATGACCCCAGCCTCTGCTTTCTTTTCACTTTTTGACAGCTCTTCCCGTCTGGCACAGACACTGGCCGTTATAATGGCTGATATGTTATATGTGCGAGCTGGATTACATTTTTAATGGCTCCAAGGGCAGTGGTCCGGGCTGTAAAACTCTCTGCTGCAACAGTGTGGAAAGCAGGTTATTGCAAATACAGTTGTTTCCACCCTCAAAGGGTTGTTAAACGCCCACCACCTCCACAGTTTCGCCACAACTTTCCAATGCCGCCCGCAAATCACGGGCGGCCGCCCGCCTCGAGCTCGGGCTCAGCAAGTTGTGCGCCAGATAAACGGTGTGATGATCGGGCAATCAGTATTCACGAAGCGATGTTCTCCATGCCTGCGATCACTTAAAATAAAAAAAGCCCAGACGTGAGTTACGTGCGCTGATTGTGGGCAGACATTATGCACACTGTTTGGGGCTAAATAACCCAGTGTGCGCATCATAAACTGTTCCTCACACGTGCCACCTTGAAGCAAAGGGGGCCCCCCACCGCTCCCCCCACCTCTACATAAACAACTCTGTCATTTTAAGTAAGTATCACCCTGCTTACCAGGCACCTTTCGTGCGTGAGCCGCACCTAATTTAGAAGCTTTTAAATCTTTCGCAAGTGTTGTTGTGAGAAATGCCTGGTTGCAAATGTCTTTTATTGAATGCTGACTCTGTAGTATTACAGGCTTGCAGATATGCCCGGTGTAATATGTCCCTATAGCTTTATCTTGTAATAGTAAAGTGTATTAATTTTCCTGAACTGGAAAGAGTGTGTGTGTGTGTGTGTGTGTGTGTGTGTGTGTGTGTGTGTGTGTGTGTGTGTGTGTGTGTGTGTGTGTGTGTGTGTGTGTGTGTGTGTGTGTGTGTGTGTGTGTGTGTGTGTGTGTGTGTGTGTGTGTGTGTGTGTGTGTGTGTGTGTGGTGAGAATCGACTCTTATTTGGGGATTGGAGCGACTTGCCACCCGACTCAAAACACGGGGTTTTCATGCGAGTAAAGCAGGAGATGAAGCGAGAGAAAAAAAAAAATCATGCTTTCAAATGGGCAGATTCTTTAAGTAAGCCCACCGGTTTATCACAATCCATCGTGAGGAGACGGATCTCGGTAATTAAGGACTTTCTCCAAGAGTGGCGTTCTTGAAATTGGAATTGAAAGTCCACTTAGCATGGCCGCCAGGGACAGCGATTCACCTATGAAGTTGTGCTTCACACTAATTCAGTATATTGAGCGCTTGATACAGAGCTATTCTACCAGGCCTGTGTGTTTATTATACACACCACACACAGTCACACCATGACTGCGTGAGGCACAGGAAAGCAGTGTGACTGGAATTCCTCTGACACAATTACTGGGACCCACGATATGTAAGTACGGTACTGCATTTTAAAAGGTTTATGAATGGCAGCACCAAAAAGAAATACATTTTCACTCAATGGAAAAATATGAAAAGTCATAAAAAGTTAAGTCGTAGACATTTGATTTTTCTCACAATCCAAGGTAAATGCAGACGGTTCATATCGGCCGTCCAGTGAAAGTTGGACCTGATGCAACCCACCGTGCTGTGAAAACGTCCGTCACGGTGTTCAGTGGAGGGATGTGATCTTAATTGTGACCCAGTGAACTTTTCATTACCTCCCAGGGCAGAGGTCTGCTTTTTGGGATATGTCAACATGAAGCTGCATTTCAAGCTCACAGTCTCTAAAACAATGATTAAGAAAAGATTAAAACAAAACAAAACAGAAGAAAAGATGCCTTGTGTGTTCTTGATCACTTTTAGAGAATTGAATATATAATGATCACAAATATCTGGAATCTTCACATTGTTTTGTATTTTTCACCTTATTTCAAGTCGCTTTTTTTATATATTTTATTTTATTCCTAAAGGAAACAAAAAACAATTCAAGCCTCAGAAATACAGTATAAAACCTCAGAATTTCAAAAGGCGGCAAGATACCCTCCAAAAATATTAGAATACTTTAACTGAATGTTCTTATTGAAAACTTTCACAGTCAAGATGCTTCCTGGAAGTGGAACTCCAAAGAATCAGAATGAGTGAAGTGTGTGAAGGTTAACCTCGTCTTCACGTAAAATAAAACTGTATTCAGCCAGTTACTTAAAGTACATTCACATCAACTCAAGCATTTAGATTTCAAAGTGTCTGTAATTATGGTTCTTGCTGGTTTGGTATTGTCACTCAGATGAACTCTCATCCCACTTGGTTTTAAGATATAACACAGCTCGTCACAATAAACAAACTGTGTTTCCAAATAATATAGTTGGAGGCTTCAGAAAATGATTGAGATACATTTAGTCTGAATACACAGTGCCAGGACGATAACGGCTCCAGAGGACTGACTGGAGAAAAGTCCTGTACTTAAGCTGCAAAAAGAATAGAAATATTTTATTAGAACTAATGGTCAAAAACTGTGATTGAAAACTTCAAACATCTGATTGAGTAACATATTTAAAGAAAACCGGTCTGTATCAACGGACAATTAAGTAACCATTCAATTAACAACATAATGATAATTGAGAATCTGCTCCAGTTATAATGTAACATACATTGCAGTACATTGGAATGCTAATAGCTCGGATTACTGCAATCAAACCGCTGAGATCACATTTCATCACATGAAACATCCAACAGCAGATCATTCAGCTCAAAGGAAACTAGCAGGAGAAGTCAGTGCGACAGGACGTCAGGTCAGGTCAGCCTCTCCTGGACTGGGAAACATTCACCTGTCAGCTAATAACGCCTATCGTGATTTTGGAAATCGGTCATCTTCACCCTCTCCTGGTCTGCAGCGTTGCTCACTCTGCAGGATGCAGGAACCCCACCTATTGATCAGTGGTGAAAGATTGAATGGGATCGTGTTCATTTTAACAAAACTTTATGATAAAACTAACTTACAGGAGTTCTGCAGAATTAGCAAAGATTGATTATGTAACATGTCGAAGCAATAGAATCTGGAAATGAATGTTCATGCAGTGAAATGCATGGATTGAAGTTTACCTTCCATTGATGAATGTTTTATTGAAGAGAACCCGACATACTAATTTCTGTTTCTTTTAAATAGCACGAGTGAAACTGGCTGAATAACAGTCTCTATGCGAACACAGAACAAAGAAATTCACATAAAATACAGTATATAGTTTGAAGTGTGCGGTATTGTAACCTTTGACACATCCTGGCATCCTGTACTGTTGTCCTTTCAAGATGGCTCAAATACATCCTACAATCCAGCTGACTAAAGAGGCTCCCAGTGGCCCTGATAATAATAATAAAAAAAAACCCTACACACTACATACAGGAGTATGTAGTGCGTATTTAAGCTGCAAGCAAATGGTAAAATGGAGGCGACTACCGGTGGTCTCTCCCAACTTTGTACACCAGTGCTTTTTCCTGATAATGCCACACATTCGGGTTTCTACTTTCAGTCGCCTTCGCACGAGTGCTCCAGTCTCACACGGCACTTAAGTGTGATTAATAAGGTGCAGCGTGGTGTGTGTGTGTGTGTGTGTGTGTGTGTGTGTGTGTGTGTGTGTGTGTGTGTGTGTGTGTGTGTGTGTGTGTGTGTGTGTGTTCTGCTGGGGGGAGGGGGGGAGGGGGGGGGGGGTGTCTGGGAGGGGGTGCTGAGGTGGTGGGGGAGTTTATGTCAAGATAAACGTGGAAATGACCTAGCAGTCACCGGCTTTTTTCCTTTCGGCAAACCGCACAGTGCCTAGCTCGAGAGCAGAAGAGGCTGGGCTTTTTTATCAAGCCGAGGGCTCAGACCACCAGAGGCTCTTGTGAAGGAAGGAAATTACCGGGTGCAAACATTCACAATACCCCAACTCAATCCCCCCCTCCCTCATCTCTCTCTTTTTTCCTTCTCTCTCTGACTTCCACTCTCCTGTCCCTATGTTTATCAGGTTTTGGGGCACTGTATTTTGATGTCAATAAGCAATTTTTCTTGCCTGGTCTCCTGCCTGACCCCTTTAATCCATCAATATATTATTAGAGATAAAGTTTTGTGGACGCCTGCTGCAGTCACAAGATAAATGACATCTCTGAAGTCACGCATTAAAGACTAGATTAAGGCCTTGTGACTGTGTCTTCAGTGCTCATCTGTGCGCCTCTGTCCAACCTATCACACTAAGTGACAAGAAAGAAAAATAATGAACTGAGGCAGAAAAAGCAAAGAGATATTTCTTACACACACAACCCGCGTCTGTCTTCAGCCAGGATTAGGACGCATTAGAGGCGTGCTGGAGAAGAGGAGAGAGGCAGCAAGGGAGCGTCACTGTTTGTGTATGTGTAGGTTGAAAGAAAGGCCGTTTCAGTCCTCCTCTCCCCTTTTTAAACCAGAGAGAAAACAACCGTTTTGTCTTGAACAATGTCCCTGCCATCTTTTCAACCAGCACATATTTTAACATTCAAATTGTGTGTGTAGGAGAACAAAAAATGAACATAAATCTTTATAGTTCACCGTATTAAACTGTAGGATTGTATTAAAAATGTGCACACATAATTAAAAAAAATACAAATAAAAATCACATCTCGATGTTGCACTAAACACAAAAAGATTTTTAAATGCTTTTCTTTTGTTTGAAGGAAGCTATGCTAATGGGAATGTACATTTTCGGTATCTAGTCTAAGTAAAATTAACCGCTGCTAAAAGTACTACTTTCAAATTTAATTTGTAACAGTAGCTTTATTGTTATTTACAAAATTATTGTCTGAACTTTAAATAAATGGTTTAATGCCCATCTGGGTATTTCCAGAAGTGACGATTAGCTACACAAAGCTAATTTTGATTAGCTTATAGCTTACTGCAGCATCCGCTAGGCTAACGAACAAAACCACAAATAAACTCGTCGTCAATGTGTTTTCACCGCAGTAAATAAACAACGACACAGTGTCAGAGCCTATATCTTCATCGCTACAATATTAACACACACACACACACACACGCGCACACACACACGCACGCACGCACGCACACACACACACACACACACACACACACACACACACACACACACACACACACACACACACACACACACGGTGTGTACATAAGTGATTTAAATAACTGTTTCTAGTTTACTATCAATCACCAATCACATTTTTATAATGGATTTTTTTTACATTTAAAATAAGCAAAACTTATAAATCCAGTGAAATGTCAATCAAAATGATACCGTAAATATGAAAATCACGCTATATTAATTGTTATGGTCAGTGTCTATACAGAGCAGCTACATCAACAAATGAGGTTCTGACTTTACCCCCTTAACAGAAGTCAAACATGAATATTAAAATTTTTAATGTCATTTTATAAGGGGAAAAAAATATTACAGGTGGTGTGGTTGACACTTTTAAGAGGGGCCGTTTCATCAAGCCAGATGTCTCAAAAACTATTAAATATCAAAGCTCAATCGAACACAGAATTTCTTCTACTTTAAAGGGAAAATGAAACTTTGATCATTGCAGCTTTGAGTAACCTCCCAAACCAGGGGCGTCAAACATACAGCCTGCGGGCCACAAGCAGCCCGCCAGAGGCTCCAATTCAACCTGCTGGATTAAATGGTGAATTTACAAAATAATGTATTTTTATTATTCAATATGAACAACATGTCTTTTCTAATATATTCACTGTTTTGAGAATTGTAGCAGACAAAACACACCACTGACAGCTACGTGGAGATATCACCATCAAAGATCACATGTTTTATCATATTAATAAGAGAAGCACAATTTCAAGTGACATCTGATTTTTAAATGCAACAAAAATACAATAACAGAAATAGAAGATATGAATTTGTGGACATTTCCCTTTATTTACCTCCAAAAATTTTCAGTATGAATTCCTGAAACTTGTTTTGGACTGTGAATTTTTTTTTAACTAAATATGGAAGTTTCCATAATATTTCTTTGCACCAAATCAATTGGAGTTGTCATTGTTTGCAGTTTATTATTCTCTCATTTTACTGTTCCACCCCCTCAAGATCACAGTGGGCTCATCTAAAATGAGTTTGACACCCCCCTGCTATTTATTCATCACCTTTAAGCTTTTAGCTGCCTAATTTTGGTTTCACTGTGAGTTTCTCATTTTTCCCTCAGAAATGTTGTAAATAAACACACACTACAGTACAGTACTGCATGACAGGAATAGAAACAGCTCACTGCTGTCTCCGAGGCTCCCTGCTACATATCCCTTCATGCTGAACATGTGTACACTAAGTTTCTACACTGCTGGCTTTGTGCGGCAGTGTTCCCTCGAACAACCAGACCCCTAAAACCTCTGACTAATAGACGGGATTACAGACGTAAAATGACATTTTTATAGCTTAAACTCCCGACTACCTGGACTAGCAGTTATTAAAAGCATATCTCCTAGCACTTAAGTGTTAAGTGGGACCAAGTGCTTATTAAGTTTCTGATGCTCTTGAGTGTGCGTCTGTTCCAGCCCGGGCTGATACGGGCTGCCAGGCCACGCTGAACCAACGGCGGGTGGATTTGCTCTGGACTCCAGACCCTCAGTTATCAGTGGCTGTCAGTTAATGCGGCACCGCGCTGACATTGTCACAACTGGAGATATTTGAATTTCCCATCGAGCTTTCCTCCCCTCGCTCATGTTTTCAGACGGAGTGCAGCTCTAACATCCCCCTCCGACGTTTAGCCGAGAGAGAGAGAGCGAGAGAGAGCGAGAGAGAGAGAGAGAGAGAGAGAGGACGGCCCGGCGATTCACCCTCACATCCACACGTGACCTCTCCTGTGTTTAACCTCGCCAACTTGTCAACACACGCTCCTCAGAGGTAGCATCTTTTCACGGGGTCAGCAATAAATAAGGTGAGGGCACATCATTATTATGTGTTTATCCAGTGAAGACATTCAGTGGGAAATTTGGCTGCTAAAATCAATTAAATCCTTTTCACAGCGAGCTGAGATAAAAGAGAGAGGAAGAGAAAGTGGACTTAAAGCAGATGAACTCCTTAATTCAAAGCTGTGCATTCATTTGGTCGCCTTTTCCAGACAAAGTACCCAAGGTCTCTCTGTGTTGCCCAATAGATCTCCCACGTTCACTGTATTTATCCTGACTTTTGAGTTGAGGTTTCAGGTAATTGAAGCCCTTATGTGCTTTTGTTGTGTCTCTTTAATTCGATCTTTTGAAAGGTAGTATCTATGTGCAGTTATTTAATTTCTTCTTCTGTAAACTCTATCACAGTGTTACAAATTAATTTCTCTTTTGCCCCGATTATTGCTCAGGGAAGGTTCATCTTTTGTCCCTCCCAGCGAAGCTGAACTTGGCACAAGCTGAATGTGACTGATGTTTTTATTAGTAATGTTGAAATCTCTGTTCACTGAATAGGCCCATCCTTTTATGTAAAGCATGGTCCTTTTGTGTCCGGTCTTACGGGTATACGATTGCCCCGATTGAAAAAAAAAAGGAAAAAAAAACAACAATAAAATGGCAATTTAACTGAACTGCATGTGATCCAAAACACACCTTTTATTCTGAGGAAGTTTTCACGCAGCCATACTTTCTTTGGCTTTTTGTTTATTCACTTATTTTTTTGATCTCTGCTGTTATTCATTCGAGCTCTTAACAGTTCCTCAGAATACAGTTTTCGGAAAACATGTCTAATAACTGAATAACTTTATGTTTTGATGTATTTATGCAGTTCCAGATAAGGCTTTGGAGCAGATAAATCCTTCAGCATCACGGAAATCATACAAATTAGGCTCTTTATAGATAGAGACCTGAATTCCTCTCAGCTTTAATTCATATAAGGTGCTCAAGCCAGTTGGTTTAAGTTGAAGTTCTTCTTAACACCGAACAAGTATTAGTTATTTTACTACCCATTGTAACTACAGACTGTCAGTTTACAATGTTACATAACTTAATGTGCTAAATATTGTACTTATTCTTTTATGTTTTGACTGGAATATATGGGGCTGTGCACAGGGAAGAATCTGTCAATACTCTGTGTAACATCAAAAAGATATTGTGATCCCATTTGTGTTGTGATATAGTGAGATAAACCAGAAAAATAACACCACATGGACAGTCTGTGTGATGAGAATTGTGAGATCTGTCCACAAGCCTCTTTCAACATCTGACATCAACATGCAACCAGGGTACATTTCCTGTGTTGAAGGGGGAGAGATCTACTAGTCTAATAAACAGGAAATCTTCTAATGAGCAGGTTTCAGGGGGTCCAGACTGGATATATTGCAAGATGACAATTATCTGTTCATCCAAGAAAAGATGAGTCCAGACCTCCATGTCCCTTCATGATTCCCACCTATGTTTGAGTACCGACGCCTTTTATCAATGACAAATCAGAGTGATTATCTCTTTGACCTCTAGGTGCCACTGTTGTAATCTATCTTCTGCCATTTCCTGCACAGAAGAAGAAAGTGAGGCTGGCGCCGCTACCAGTGTGAGCACATCTGCATTGGCACAGTGTAAAACACCAGTGTGGGGAGATAAAGCTGTTTGTCAACACAAATATGCAGTCCGTTTCTGTGAACTTATCATCAAAACTGCCATGTGTGTCATTTTGGGGCAAACAGTCATAAATGTTTTCAATTGACTAAAAACACAATGCTCAGCAGCAAGACGGCAGAGCTCCAGCTGGATTTGCTACACAGGTAGAAACAGAAAGTTGCTTGTTCTTAAAGCATGTCACCATGAATCAGAATGAGTATTTCATGAATACCTGCTTTAAACAAGTGAGCAACAACAATGAATATTACAATAGAACAACAACAGACTGGTTCTGGTGATATCATACGGGTGGCAAGCTTGAGGTCGAAAGTGTTGGAACAACCAGCTTAATAATTCATTGCGGCATAACTGGTAGAACTAAGTTGATGTGATATATTTGACTTTGATCAAACATTGAGTTTGGCAGGTGATTCACTAAACCTGTTCACGTTTTCTTTTCTCGATGTTCCAGTCAGAAGAGTCACTTTTGCCGACCAGATGAAGAAAAGTTTGGTGCAGCTGTTGAAGCTATTTAAGCAACATGTCACACAGTCATGATTCAGGACTAAATTCAACGCTCCTTCATCATGAGTAGTGTCCAAGTGTCACCCCTTTGGGTTTTCCAAATGGATCTTTAGATAATTCTTTGTTTATGTGGTGAATCTCACACATACGTTTGTCAATACAAGTCCAAAGGTTAGCATACGATTACTGCAATATTGCTTTATTTAGTCAACAGGATACACAGGACGAGAGTCCGTAACCTTCAGTTTCCATTATTTAAGTTGTCCTGACTTTGATGAGAAACAAACTGTTGTTGTGATCTGAGAGTTTGGTTATCTTTTATCGGAGGTTCAGTCTTGACCTTGAGCAATCTGGGTTTCAATACCGATTGCAGCAGGAATCAAACATGAATAAAAAAAAGACGACAGTCTACAGTGCAAGTTGCACTGAGTTGCTCTAATGATCCATGTCGGAGGGAGAAGCCCAATAGACATTGACTGAATTAAGTCCTTGAAAGAAATACAACTTAACTATTTGGGGAATTCCATGTTAAAATAAACATTTGATAATTTTTCATTCATCTTCAAAGTTTTAGATATCACAAAATGTGAGCACATTGAAAAATAGTCCAGCTGACTTCACATATTTAACCTCACTGCTGATGAATATTCTTAAAAATAATGTAAATGTAAATGTCAAACTACAAATCTGGTTAAAAATGTAACAAAATCAAATATCACACCTTTAAAGTCCTTTATTGACTAATTGAAAAGACTTTTTTTTTTTTCTTCATTCAACTTGTAACTGGTTGGAGTTTGTGTGTCATTGACTTCTTCTCTGGAAAGAAAAGGTGAAGAATGATCACAACACTGCTGCCACGCAACTGAGAGGAGGAAATAAATCAGCTGGGTTCCTTCAATTTGCAAAAATGGGTTTTTTTTGTATGTGTCGAAATTTTCCTTTAAACAATGAGTCTCACCATTTCTGACTTTGTAAATTTAAATTATAATACAACGTATGCATTATGTAGTAATATGCGTTTAGTAAAAAATAAGAATATGACGTTCTTCCATCATTTGAACGTCTGTCAAAAGAGTAACTGCTGATTTCTTGGGTCACATGATGTCAACGCTGTACTCAGAATATTAAAGTAATAGTTGCTCGTCTAGCTGCAAAAACACAGGAACAGATTTGTTCAGCAAAGTTTGTCGTGGTTCAGCCTCACTCCGGGAGTTGAGTTGACTTCAGACATGCAGTTCTTCATTAGTCAGCAGCAAATAGCCAAATAGCTCTACACTTCCTAAGCCGATGTCCCCCATTCTTCTACTGTTCTACTCACTGACAATTATTATTATGAAGCCCTGCAAGTGGAACTTTCCCTCTGCGGATCACGACTACTTAATTATATGCCCTCCTTTTTCTGTGCCTGCATATTTTTGGAGGGGCGGAGTGATGATGTTGTGTTTCGCTTCTCCTTTTTTTTTGTTGTTGTAACAAATGAGTGTGATGGCACTTTTAATACCTGGGTGTTCTCAGGCACCGGCGTACAATAGCTGCTCATTGAGTGTGGTGGGCTGCTCGTATTGTGAGTTATGCGTTGCTCAACCCCCACCCTCCAATCCTCTTTTCTCCTGACGAGCCAACAGAAATAGATCTGTAGATAGCCTCTCTGAGCACGCAGAGTGTTTATCTACAGTGTGGGGCCCCACGGAGTGCATGATGGATCTGTAGTGATCAGTTAAAACCACACTGATGATAAACTAATGAATCAAGGCCTCCATTAATCACATGGCAAAGCCCAGCACAGAAAAGACGAATGGAAATGCAAAAGTTCCACGCTAATGATGAACTACTAACAATTTGGCGGCGGACAAGGAGAGAGAGGAAAATTACACACCGGGGTTTCATGCATAATCTCGGAAGATATTAATTTTTCACCCCAGCACCTCCATCGCCACCCACACCTCCCTCCTGGTGCCCGCCGCCGCCGCCATCAGAGGCATAATCAAATTTCATTACCGGCCAAACCGACATGATTAAACAGAACAGAGCCCGGAGTTCAGAGCCGCACACTGCGGCACACGTCGACTCGCCACTCAGAGGCGCCCCCCCCCGTCTCCCCCGTCTCCCCCGTCCCCCCTAACTCCCAGGCATGGCCCCCACCGCCTCTCACACAGATCCAAATCAGCATTTCATGACCGGCCTTCACATCTTTGACCACAGCGTTTGCTCCGCTCGTGCCTTTATCTGTCAGTCAATGTCGGGGGGGGGGGGGGGGGGGGGGGGGGGGCAGTAGCGGCTCGCAGCGATTCCACCATCAAAAGAAACATAAACAAAAAATACCCAACAAGCTGATTTGCCTCACGCAGGATGATGATGGCAGCGTCCATCTTGTTCTGTCACATCCTCAGTTAAAACCCCCACGTGTGACGCAAAAGATAAGAAGTAGCTCTCAACATGAATTGGACATCAAACCCCCCCCCAAAAGATCCTGAACTCTCCCATTCGGCTTGTGCCACGTGGGGTTCGGGGCCGGATCAGCCCACGAGGCTCTCAGCGACTCCCTGATCCCCCGCAGGCCCCCGTGCTCCTGCGTCCACTCGCTGCAGCCTTGTGATACATTCCAGCTCCAGATATATCTGCATGTCAACCTGCTGGGGTCGAGATACTTACCCTCCATTCTCTCTCTCTCTCTCTCTCTCTCTGCTTCACCTCTCTGCTCTGGTGACCCCTCGAGTTCCTGCAATCCTCCCTCCATCGCACTGTTACCGTCTCCTCTTCCCCTCGTTCTCTTTTCAGTCATTAACTTAACACAGGATCAGAAGTGTAGCCTACCATCCCCTCGCTGTGTGATGCCGAATAAAGGGGATATTATATAAATATATATTTATATATGTCTTTTTTTGTATCTGTCATTTTCTTTCTATCTCCCGTATGACTTCTTAATCCATCTGAATGCATAGAAGATAATGTTTTGGGCGAAATAACATAAGAGGAAAGATAGACTCCCAAGGACCAATATCTTTATTGCTTGGAGGATAAACGGATTATGTCAGCCATTTTCTGCTGCTGACAGCTTTTCTTATTAACCGATTTTATTTTTAATCTGCCAGGGAAGAAATGCGGTTTTATGTCACAATAAAACGCTGGTCACATCTAATGCTGCCCTCAAACAAACAGATTTCTCAAAGCCATGCTGGGAAATTTGAAATAACTTTAAAGAGGGGTGTTTTTTATTTATTAAATTTTTTTTAGAGGGGGTGTTTGTGTGTGTGTGTGTGTGTGTGTGTGTGTGTGTGTGTGTGTGTGTGGGTGGGTGGGGGGGTCTTCATCCACTAGCTTGTTGGACTGAGGAGTGAATCCTTTTTTTTTTTTAAGTCCTTCACAGCTGCATTCTTCTTTTAAATATTTATTTCTTCATTTTGCTGATGTCTGTAGGAAAAAACAGCTCCCGTGGTGACAAAGCGGGCTCGTGTGTGGCCCATTAGCAGGGCCTGCATCAGGACGACACCAAGAAAGAAGAAGAGGAAAAAAAAAAAAACTTTGCTCACGACAAACTGAGTGTAACGACAAACAGCCACGGTGGCAAAGCTTTCGGGAAACAAAGGCAGACGACGTGAGCCGCCCGGCTTTCCTTAAAAAAATCAAGCTGCACCATCACAGGTCGGACATGTTCTGCTTTTCCTCCTCGGCTCAGTGTGCAGGAGATTCTGGGGATCATCTAAAATGAAACCATTTGACCAGATTTATATGGAGAGAGGACGTGTGTGTGTGTGTGTGGGTGTGTGTGTGTGTGTGTGTGTGTGTGTGTGTGTGTGTGTGTGTGTGTGTGTGGTGCCATGGAGCTATCATTAACCCCGGGGCTTTAGCGCTCCCTGCTCTCTCATTTCATGCTCGTGATCTGAGGGTGTGAATTAGCCATCGCCCCGGGCAAAGCCAACTTAGTTACCGGCTGGACAACATGAAAGCAATACACAGAGCTGCATAAAGAATCCTCTCAAAGCCCCCTCCCTGCTCCACACCCCACATCCCTACCTTCTCCTGCGGGACTGAGACGAGGGCGGTGGTGTTTGGGGTGGGGGGATCCGTGTCATGTCTATAATGGACAAGTGGCAGGTTCACCTTTGCCTGGACTGAGGCAGCTTAAAGTGAAAATATTCAGATTTTTGTGGCGATCCTCAAACAGATTACAGTAAGTCGCTCAGGGTAAATAAAGTGGTAGAATAGCAACTTGAAAACAAGAGTCGTGGTGAATGAAAAGAGCATCACATTTAATATTCATGAGCAGAAAAGGAGAAAGCCTTTTCTGTGCAGAATCTTGAGCTTTCTGCTTTATGTTCAGTGCAAGATATGTCAGAACTGGTTCGCTTCAATCCGTAAACTTTAGAAGCATCAAAACTCAAGTGTGTGTTTTGTAAACATTCAAAGAATTTGTTTCATCTTTTCAAAATGTGCACACATATCACACAACGAGGTCTTCAGTGTGGACAAATGGCAACCATTTTGTTCAGAACTGTGAAAATAATTCAATTCGTCTGGTTTGTCAAGAAATGTACAAACTGCACCATCTATTTGAGAGTGTGCAGAAAATGGTCGTTTTAATTAACTGCAAAAAGCTAAATCCTATGAATGAATAATGTGTTGAAACCTATGATTTGCATCACATACATGTAAAAATGGACCATTCTGTTACATACATGCAGCAAATGACAGTCGGGTCATGATAATGCAAAAACTCCACTATTAAAGTGCAGAAAACTATTTTGCTCGTAAAAATGTGCAAACGTTTGAATAATATACTCCATATATGTGCAAAATCAAACGTTTAGAAAATGTATTGAAAACAGCAGCTTGTTTTGTTTTTTAAATGAGCAAAAGAATTTTAACCAGCGACTCCAATATGTGCAAAACCCAGAATAGCTTTTTTCTACAGGTACAGAAAAGTAAACTGTCTTCATCAAACCACCCCTGTTTACTTTGCAGATGAACTGGAAATTTGCAGTTTCTTCACAAATTTGTAGAAAACAACTCTGCAGGTTTTTCTTCGATACTGTGCATTACTGGCTGCTTTGGTGCCATTCAAAACGGAAAACCGGACCATCTTCCTGACGAACTTAAAAAAAAGAAAACAGAGCTGAATGTAGAGCGAACTGAGATGTCTGCTTCATAAATGTGCAGGAAAAGTCCCCCTATAAATATGCTGCAAGATGTGATCGCACGCTAATGCATTTTGCAGCCATATATACCTCCATTCACTTAACCCGTGTGACCATAAAGTAACTGCAGTGCTATATACTGTAAGTCAGTATTTTGGAGTGGAAGTATTGCAGGGGTCTAAATGGATTCGGTTTGTGTGCAGACTGTACCAGCTGATGGAATAACAACACTGTTTATTCAGGGAGAGGATGATTGAGTTCGATACTGGTGTGTACTCGGTGTGTACTCGGTGTGTGTGTGCAATGCTGCTGCTGGAGCAATACTGACATCAGTGGAGATATGGAGGCAGACACCTGAATCAAGTCGCATGTCATTAAGGCATCCAAATTCCTCACAAATACCCATGACTCCACGCTGAAACACTGTCAGAAGCAACAGTTTGGCTTAAGAAGAACCAATATGGACTCCGTTTTAAATGATTGGTTGTGTATTTGTGCAGGCAAAAATAAGGTATTAGGCCAAATGCACCATTCAGGCTTTAGGAAGTCTCAGGCCATGTTTACACGTACCTTGGTTTTTACAAAAATGGATATTTCCCCCTCTACGTTTCCACAAAATTCTTCATTGGCACGGACCCGCAGACACACCTGGTTCAGAGCCAAACCTGTAGGGGGCAGTGTAGCAAGAAACATGAAGCCATGATAGCCAATCAGAATCCTGGAAAATAAACACCACGTCACGAATTGTGACGTAAATATCCGCCTACCCACCTTTAGATGCAACCAGAGACAGGCTTTTTCCAGATCTCCTGTGTGGCCGGAGCTTTCAGGAGTCCTCGTTTGCCGTGAGTCCTAGCTGCGTTTATGTGTAAATGCAAGGTCGAAACTCTTTTCTTTTTTTTTTCAAATATGTGTAAAAGCAGCCTTGAGCTTTACATAAATCCTCATCGGGGAATTTTACAGTCATTAACTCTGATGTTTCCTCCAACCACACTCGGTCAGTGGGTGAGTTCAACTAATGTGCAGCAGAGAGAGAGAGAGGGTGAGAGACAGAGAGAGAGGGTGAGAGACAGAGAGAGAGAGAGAGAGAGAGAGGGTGAGAGACAGAGAGAGACAGAGAGAGAGAGAGGGTGAGAGACAGAGAGAGAGGGTGAGAGACAGAGAGAGAGGGTGAGAGACAGAGAGAGAGAGAGAGAGAGAGAGACAGAGACAGAGAGAGAGAGAGAGAGAGAGAGAGAGAGACAGAGACAGAGAGAGAGAGAGTTCTGGACATCTGAGACAGAAAACTATTCTAACTCCGACTCAACTGTGCACAAGCCTGCTAGCTGCTTCCTCGGCACTGCAACAACAGCTAATGCAGAAATAAGGTTAATGTATTATTATATTCATATGGTGGAGTAGTCTTGATGGTATGAATAAGTCTGCTAATATTTCTGCAGTTTGCTTCTTCTGTTTGACGTCACCACATTACTGATCAATGGATATGTTCTACATTACCCGTCATTTTTTCGATCTTAATGAGTGGAAGTGATTCGTGGCACCAAAATAAGTTGATGCACAAAGAACTCTCATGGTTTTCAAGATCCTAACCTGTCGGCAACCCTTTAGTGGCCAAAAACGGATGATTTGAACACAACTGTCACTGCAAAGAGATTCACAGTTCCGATCATTCTTCAAGAAAATGTATGGATTTAACTCATGATCAATGCTACAAGTGATCTATGTAGTAAATTTAGATCTTGAATGTTAAATCTAACCACAGAGACACGTCACACAATATGTCTAGATTCATTGAATTTCATTTCATTTTATTGAGAGCCCCATTAGCTTCTGACTTATTGCAGGAGCTATTCTGCCTGGGGTCTCCTTAATTGTCCTTGAGGAACAATTGTAGGTCCAGGGCCACCATTTAGTTACTTTTAATGATATTGTGTGAATAAATAATGTAATTGAAAAAAAAAAAATCAATAATGCACTAATTGAATCCCACATTTTAATTTCATTATATTCCGTAATGCTCTGTGTGCTTCAATTTTCTGTGTATTCTGGTGGATTTGCGGTGTAGCACCTGCACATTCACTGAAAGTCTCTCCCACTGTAGAATCCACATACTATTATACTACTCTGTACTACTATACTACTATTTACTACTATGTCATATACTATGACAGTTCATGTCAAATATCTATGACTACCATGCGTTACAATGTAGTGAACAACAAACAGTGTTCAGGTCCTGTACGTCTGAAATTCCATAAACTACCTGCACTGGCGCTTTCAGGCCACGTTGGTTATAAAAAAACAGTTCAAATGTAAAAATGCTCAGCTCTCCTGACAGCAACAGTGCATATACTTCTCCACATAGTTGAATGTTGTATCTGTTAATGTTCAGGTTTTTTTTTTAATTATCTGTAGAATTATTTATTTTGTGATTGTGTTCAAAGATGTCACCTTTAATAAAACCCTGTCAGATCCAATGTTTGCTGGTTGAAATGTGTCAAACAAGCCAGTTCGTAGTTAAAAAAAAAAAGTCCTTCAGAGTATAAAAGCGTGCGTCAAATAACCCGTTTCCAAGTGATCTAGATTGAATTGAAATGGCTAAAATAGCCTCTGGCAAAAACAGTGTGGAACCACTGAGCATGTATGAAAGCAACATTGGTGTTGGCGATATATGTTTGCAGGATACTGTAAATACTGTTGCAGTATTGTGATAGTCGTAGACATCACATTATTTAAGTATTTTTGTGAACAAAATGGGCCCACGAAGTGAGGTGATGATGCGTTTGTAGTATGTTAAGAATTAATAGTGCAGTTCATATTCATATTTTATGACATTTTCATTAGTTCCCTGCAAATTAGCCTGTTTATTTAAGCATCAATTGTAAAAAAAAAAAAAAAAGAAGAAGAAGAAGAAACTATTGAATGATGAGGATCTGCCTTATCAGTGGGAAGGAGCTTGGTGGAGGAAACATTCACAGAATTGGAGACAGATTCATTCCCTATCATTAATAACAATCCTCCTCATTTTCTCTTCAGACTTTCAGATGTTTGCATATCATTTGTGTTTTTAATTGGTAAAGTTTGATTAAACCCAGCCCCTAGTGTTCTATGGCATTAGGCACTGCCATATGTTTGGTTGTGCTCAGATATCCATTTCCATAATCATGCTGCCTGTTTGAGGCGCTCGTCTTTATTTTCTTTGATTGCATCTGCCGCAACTTAAACGATGCCTCGCGAGTTTTTCACTTCATCGCTGTGACCTTTAATCTGCGACTTACAGAATGCTCCCATCTATCATGGTTGTCACTTTGAAATCCCTAATCTCTTCTGAAAAGTCTTTACAAGTGCAGCTGGATTACTCTGTGATAATTAATCATATTCAGATGCATGAAAACAAATTTTGTTTACATATTTACCATCACCTAAAAGGAGAAGAAAAAAACCAAAACAAGGGTGGAGCTCATGGTCTGTGTCAGTTAGGTGAGGTGCTCATTTGCATAACCTTCAGTTTGAACGTTCAGGCGGAGACTGATTTGTTTGCTAAAATGAACTGTGAGGGTGTGGAGGGGGTTCAAGTGCTACTTTTCACTTTTCTTTGAAATCGCATTGAGATCAGAGCATATTACTTCTCCCATTAGATGAATCACAAGCACAGTGGATAGTTTCACAGGTCATCTTAGAACTGACCTGAAGTCATGAAACATGTCACATGTTGTCTGATTGGCCAAATGCGAACAGCACTCCGCAGCGCGACGCCATGAGCAGCCAAAGTTAATCTGCTTTACCGCACAAGCAACAGGAGCACGTTTTGTTTAACAAGTTGCTGAATCGAGACGAATAGGAAATACGTTTTTTTGTTGTTGTTGTTTTTTTTTTTGTGCGACACAACTAATGCTTGTGTGCTTTTTGGAGCAATTACACTTTCTGCCTTGATTTCATGCAGTTAAACTCAAATGAAAGACTGCCGTTTGATTGCTACACGCTCGCCATCACAAATATACTAACATCATAAAAGATACAGCAGAAATGCAGCCAAAAAGGTTGTGACATTTCTCCGGTGGTGTCAAATTTGTGGCCGGCGGAACAGAATGGGGGGGTTAAATGAGGGTTAAATTATTTTAAAAATTGTTGAAATGAAGACATCACCGGCAGGTTTTCAACAAAAGTGACTGTTGGAGGTACGGTGGCTCAGAAGGGTCAACACAACAGCAAAAGCCACAACAGAAGTTAACCCACAGTGGAAGTGTGCCGCAGTTGGATGAACAGGCTTTATTTGTAATATTTTCTAATGGACACAATAACCAAACGATGGACGACAGAGCAGATACATAACAATATTGCTGACTTGTCAAAACACTTAAATTACTTTAAACACAATCACCAAGCTCACTTCTATTGGCTTTTGCTGTTGTGCTGATCCTTCTGGGCCACCATAACAAACCATCAAAGTTTAGCTCACACTAGTTGTTCATCATACATTTGATAAAAAAGTTCCATACACGTTACACTGAAAGCATGCCTTCACACTGAATTGTAAACAAGCTGCTCTTTTTACTCTGACTGTTCCTTCTACATCTAAAGCTTCGCTAACAAAGGGAAGCATCATGTTTTCCTGACGCGTAGACTTTCTAGCTGTCAGTCCAGCCCGACGACACTGCACTCGGACCAAGAAATAAACTCGGTCAATCTAAATATCCCCCTCTGCTATCATTCTGCTCCGGCCCTGCTAAGATCACATCTGTGTGTATGTTGGCCCCGAACTAATAGGAGTTTGACACGGCTGGTTGAGACTGTAAATCCCAGTCCAGCATCTATAACATAGAAAATGTGAAAAGTGAGAAATAAAAATAAACTAAAACTGAAGGGACCAGACTTTTTCAGCTATTTACAGTTAGTATCAGGTCAGTGACATGACTGGGTATTGAAATGTCTTCAGATGTAAGAGAAAACTCCTGTTTCATTTATATTTTTCACTTTGTCCTAATCTTTTTTTAAAGTGGGATTATATGCTGTCTATTGTGTGCTCTAGCTGCTCATGTGCGCAGAGGCCTCTCTGGTATGCCAACCTATATCCTATTTACATTCAGTTCACTCCTTCATGCAACTCCTCTACTCGGGCATGCTTTTTCTTCAGCTCGGCTTTTTAATTGAGAGGGATTTATGCAGGCTGAAGGTCCTGTGCATGACCGTCCGTAGACCCCATCCTTCTGCTGCCAAGTATTGAATCACTTACCTCTTTGAGCCACCACGCCTGAAGCCTCCCGTTTCTCCTTGTATTAGTATTATGTCCAGATGTCATCAAATACTTACACATGAGTCACTTTTGTAGCTTATAAAATCAACCTACACAGTTGTATTTGATATAACTATACTAACTGACATTAGTACAACAAAAAACGACATTTTCAGACTAATTTCTCACAAGATAACTGGACATACTGTAATATTAATGTTTGAAAGCCACCTTGACAAATACTGAACTAATTCCATTTCATTTGCATTTCACTGTGAAATACTGTAATGACTAAAGGGGCCAGAGTAACTTTTATCATATGTTCTCAGTGTAACATTGTCAATCTGCTATAATAAAACACATGCAGGATAGATGAGAATAGGTTCAGATTGCTAAACCTCAGCAGTCCATTGTTCAACACACACTCATTTATATTGATGAGCCTTGTCATTTGATGAGAAGCTTCCTATTTGGTGTGAGAAACAGTCCTAAACCATTGAGGAGCATCTTGACAGCGAGCTGTGTGACACAAACATGAGGGCTGAAAGGGCCCAATGTGGACATGGTCTACTGTGGACATGTCTACTGTGGACACAGTCTACTGTGGACAAGGTCTACTGTGGACACGGTCTACTGTGGACATGTCTACTGTGGACACAGTCTACTGTGGACAAGGTCTACTGTGGACACAGTCTACTGTGGATATGGTCTACTGTGGACACGGTCTACTGTGGATATGGTCTACTGTGGACACGGTCTACTGTGGACACGGTCTACTGTGGACAAGGTCTACTGTGGACACGGTCTACTGTGGATATGGTCTACTGTGGACAAGGTCTACTGTGGACAAGGTCTACTTTGGACACGGTCTACTGTGGACACGGTCTACTGTGGACACGGTCTACTGTGGATATGGTCTACTGTGGACACGTTCTACTGTGGATATGGTCTACTGTGGACACGGTCTACTGTGGATATGGTCTACTGTGGACACGGTCTACTGTGGATATGGTCTACTGTGGACACGGTCTACTGTGGATATGGTCTACTGTGGATATGGTCTACTGTGGACACGTTCTACTGTGGATATGGTCTACTGTGGACACGGTCTACTGTGGATATGGTCTACTGTGGACACGGTCTACTGTGGATATGGTCTACTGTGGACACAGTCTACTGTGGACAAGGTCTACTGTGGACACGGTCTACTGTGGACACGGTCTACTGTGGATATGGTCTACTTTGGACACGGTCTACTGTGGACACAGTCTACTGTGGACAAGGTCTACTGTGGACACGGTCTACTGTGGACACGGTCTACTGTGGATATGGTCTACTGTGGACACGTTCTACTGTGGATATGGTCTACTGTGGACACGGTCTACTGTGGATATGGTCTACTGTGGACACGGTCTACTGTGGATATGGTCTACTGTGGACACGATATACTGTGGACACGGTCTACTGTGGACAAGGTCTACTGTGGACAAGGTCTACTGTGGACACGGTCTACTGTGGACACGGTCTACTGTGGATATGGTCTACTGTGGACACGATATACTGTGGACACGGTCTACTGTGGACAAGGTCTACTGTGGACAAGGTCTACTGTGGACACGGTCTACTGTGGATATGGTCTACTGTGGACACGGTCTACTGTGGATATGGTCTACTGTGGACACGATATACTGTGGACACGGTCTACTGTGGACACGGTCTACTGTGGACACGGTCTACTGTGGACATGGTCTACTGTGGACACGGTCTACTGTGGACAAGGTCTACTGTGGACACGGTCTACACAAATGGTCAGGAATAGGTGGTACGTGTCAAAGTAGCACCAACATGGATGTTGGATTTGAAGTTTCCCACGAGAACATTATCCAAAGTCCTCACAGCCTTCTTCCTGTATCTTCGTCCTGGATCTTAATCTTTCACAGTCCACATGATGCAAAAGAAAGCGCGAGTTGTCTTCCCAGGCCACTTTGTCCCACGGTTTGATGGTCCAGTTCTGATGCTCACAGGCACATTGTCGGAGCCATTGGGTAGCAACTTGACTGTTCTGTGAATCTGCAGCCCATAAAACAAATTCTGCCATATTTCAATCAGGAGTTTAAGCTCCTCTGCTGAATCACACTACGCGGTCCAGGCTTCTCCTCATGTGCTTCCTTGACCCAGGGCTGTCTATGACCTTGTCATTGCTTCACCTCTTTTCCTTTCTTGCACCACTTTTGACTGCTCGTGACCACTGCAGGCTGCAAACACCCCATCAGAGCTTCAGTTTTGGAGATGCTCTGACCCTGTTGACTCGTCATTACACTTTGGCTCTTGTCAGAGTTGCTCACATGTTTCTTGCTCATCATTCTCTCCTGCTTCTGACTCATTACTCGGTGTTATTTACTTCCCTGGTAAGTTACGGTCACAATGTTCTGGCTGGTCCATGTAAATGACTTTAACTTCAGTTCACAGATAGAATCTGCCTGATAAGAAGGCATTTTGAATGTTTGTACCTGTTGAGAAATGGAAGAACAATGCTCACTGATGCTGCATTTGTAGCAGAACCAGGTTTGCATTTCACCACTTCTCTGTGTCGACGTCTTTCTAGCAGATAGTGGCATGATGATGATTTAGATTTTCAGTCTTGACTTTTTAAGAGGTGGCGTCAGGGCCATATAGCCAAGGTAAACAATCTCCTATCAGATGGAAACTACCTGCGTGCTGACACACTTGAAATTACCCCTGTGTCTGTTTAAAACTTTATTATGTTCACTATCCGTTTGTACTGTAAATGCTAAATAGGAGTTCAGACTCTCTGGTGATGATCCCGTGACCAAAGCATCCTCTTCTCTGTGGTATTTTTCTACACTTTCTGCATGTAATGAGGTTTTTCTTTGCATTTTTAAAAGGCTTTTCAAGTTTGAAGTGTTTTTCATGTTATATGGTACAGACTGAAGTAGAAAAGAGGCTGGCATTCATGAGAATTAGCCAGACTTTCCACACAACAACTGTGCGTGTAGTATTGTGCATTGAAACCGTGGTAATGAGAAAATAGGCTGACCTCCAATGAAAGAGGATTGATATCTTTGTAGAGTTTCTGTGCTATGGATGCTCCTAACGGGGATTTCTTTAGCAGGAGCCAATCCTGGTTATGTTTTCCCTTTGAAAAAGACACATTCTTTCTAAAGAGGAAGAGGAAAAAAACATTTCACTTTTCAATTACCCCCAGCTCCTTCACCTCTCCCATCCTCCCCAGGTCTAGTTTCCAAGGAGAGGAGAAAAAGAGAAAGGATGCTTTTCACTTGCACGGCAGCACCCCTCCCTTCTCATTCTCCTCCTATCATTCCAGCTCCCACTTTTATGCATGAAACAGAGAGGTAGATTGAAAGCATTCACTGGCCATTCAGACAATGAAGAAAGGAGATCCTCAGAGCTTTATTAGATATGAAGATCTACAATAAAAATCAATTTCTGGCCTCTTTATGCAGTTTAAATGACAAAGCCTTTACCCATTCAGCCATTGTGTGCCGGAAAGTAATTCTGCAGCACCGGCCGAGACAAGAGCGCGGTATACTTTCTGACCTGCGATTGCAGATTCTAATATGATACAGACCTACTGAGATAATAGGAGGCACTTAATATCATCTGTTGAGAAGAAAAAAAAAGTTATCTCATATCTTTTCGTAGATAGATGGATGGGGGATGAGGTTTAAACCATTTCATGGGCTGAATACTGAACAGGCTGAGATGGACAGCTGAGCATTTTCACTTTCGCCATCCCTCTCTAATGTGAATTTTTCTAAGGCTTTTTAGACAGCCGGGTGCATAATGTAGGTTCTGATGATGATCTGGAAGTGCAGTAAAAATCCTATGTTGCTCATTTAAGAAAAAAAGAAAAGAATAAAGCATTGTTGGTTTGCTTGCGAGAGATTTAACACTAATTTTAGTATGTTTTTAACATGATATTTCAGAAAATAAGTGCTAAATCCACTAGTCCATGGCAATGACGCTGTGTAAAATGGAAATAAGATGGGGGCAATGATATACAGTACAGTATATATGTGACAACAGTGCCAAATTAATATCCCTAATGTTCAAACAGGTCAATTTACAATTGTATGCGAACATAAATGTTCAATCTGCATTGGAGGTGAGTGAGATATTTAAAAAAAATGTTTGTGAAATCTTAACAAAAGATTTGAAAGGTTTTGTAAGAAAAATAACAAACTCTATAAAGGTTAACGGTCAACAGACTGGATATAAAGTGTGCCATGGAGAGATAGTGCTATTTAAAGCAATGAGCATCAATTAACTTGTGGACCATTTTATTATATGCAATATATACCATCATGAAAACATCCAGAGAATCAGCAGGCGATGTTGAAAGCCACAAGGTTGAATGCCAATCCTGCCTGGCCATGATACTCAAACCTTCATTCAGCTGCACAGAGAAATGGACATACACATGTGGTAAAAACAGTATATGGGGTCAGAAACACTGAATGCCATCAAGTAATCCAAGGTAAAACTCACCCATGAAAAAAACATACAAAAACCACAACAACACTTTTTATATTGTCATTGACATTTTGAAGTAGAAAAACAGCCTTAGCCTATATAGAAAGTGAGTAAAAGTGTTCAGCGTCCGTCAAACCACAGGTGATCGTGTTGGAAATGGTAAAATATTATTGTTAAAATGATCACATGCAAAAGTAGTAATGAAAAAAATGCAAAAGTAGTAATGAAAAAAATGCATAAAGATTTGTCAATCTAATTTAGCAACTGTGAGCACATGATATGCACCTATAGAAGATTACATGAGTTATTACGTAGCTTTGCTGCCTGTTTTGATCACATCAGAGGTGAATATAGTTGTCAGCAATGTGGACGTTCACAATGTTGAGCCACTTAATAATTTGGAGGAGATATATTCAAATCCTGCTGGATTGAGCATTAAGAGGACTTCAGGATTTTAAAGTTTTGAACTTTTAATATTATTTACCGGTAATCAATAATCTACCAATGTCTAGAATAATTTTAAAAACAAATGATTTTTTTGTTTTTTTTTTAGCTCAGAAATAAGAATATTCTATAGAATTACAATAAAATAAAACCAAACTTTTCAAGAGAGGAAAGAAGCCTGGTAACCTATGAAATCCTCCCCATCAGTAAGTATTGGATAATGGAAATAAAAATAAAAATGGGTGAAGGAACAACAAGCAGGGAAACAGAAAGAAAGGAGCGAATAAATCCATAACATATTAACACAGAATCAGTGGGATCATTTGGACAGGAGGTACTTAAATATTTTAGCTTTAAAGACAGTCAAAGAGGGAAGCTTTTAAAGTGATTTCTGCAGAGAGATCCAGAATTATGATCTAATCAAAATATGATATAAAGTTGACGTTTGGAGGTGCAACAGAATGGAAACTCAAAGTCTTTTTGGTTCCTTGATGGGTTACAGTGAAACTCTTAATGACAAGATGAAGAAGTTGTGAAATGTGTCTGGTAGGTCCTTTTTATTATTACTGAATTTATACATAAATATGCACATTTATAGAGTATTCATGGATGAAACTGGAAAAAGTTTAAACTTTTAAACAGAGTTGACTCTTCTGGAAAATGAGAAATCTTTTTAGTGGAGAAGTATTTAATGAATGGAGGAGGATGTGTGGAAGCCCAGACAATATTCAGTGTGTGAGGTTTGGATGTATTAACTATGATACAGAGACATTAGACACGACTTAGTGACTAAATAAAATAACCTTCTGATAATACTATATGACTACACCACTGTGTTGCAGACATATTCTTCCTCATGACAGTCTCTCATCAACTAAAACACACAAACATTTTGCACCAAACACCTGTTTAATTTCAAGACATTATTTGTTCAAATCTGATTATACATACTCTGACTAAATAATACACTGATGTATGGTGCTGGTGTATCTTGTTTTAGTCTGCCACTGGATTTAACTTTACTTTTAAGTGTATTACTTATTAAGACGTATTAACACTAAGTATTATGATGATGATGATGATGATGATGATGATGATGATGATGATGATGATGATGATGACGATGATGATGATTAGATTCCTTTTCATTTACGAGTGTGCTAAACATGTAAGCTGTGCTGTTCCAGTCAGAGAGCATACAGACTGTTGTGGTCAAGTGGTGTCGTGGTTCAGTGGTGTTGTGGTGCGGTGGTGTTGTGTTCCAGTAGTGTTGTGGTCCAGTGGTGTTGTGGTCCAGTGGTGTTGTGGTGCGGTGGTGTTGTGGTGTGGTGGTGTTGTGGTGCGGTGATGTTGTGGTGTTGTGGTGTGGTAATGTTGTGGTGTTGTGGTGTGGTGATGTTGTGATGTTGTGGTGCGGTGGTGTTGTGGTGCGGTAATGTTGTGATGTTGTGGTGCGGTGGTGTTGTGGTGTTGTGGTGTGGTGATGTTGTGGTGTGGTGATGTTGTGGTGTTGTGGTGCGGTAATGTTGTGATGTTGTGGTGCGGTGGTGTTGTGGTGTGGTGGTGTTGTGGTGCGGTGATGTTGTGGTGTTGTGGTGTGGTGATGTTGTGGTGCGGTGGTGTTGTGGTGCGGTGGTGTTGTGGTGTTGTGGTGCGGTGGTGTTGTGGTGCGGTGGTGTTGTGGTGCGGTGGTGTTGTGGTGTTGTGGTGCGGTGGTGTTGTGGTGCGGTGGTGTTGTGGTGCGGTGGTGTTGTGGTGCGGTGGTGTTGTGGTGCGGTGGTGTTGTGGTGTTGTGGTGCGGTGGTGATGTGGTGCGGTGGTGTTGTGGTGTTGTGGTGCGGTGGTGTTGTGGTGCGGTGGTGTTGTGGTGCGGTGGTGTTGTGGTGTTGTGGTGCGGTGGTGTTGTGGTGCGGTGGTGTTGTGGTGCGGTGGTGTTGTGGTGCGGTGGTGTTGTGGTGTTGTTGTGCGGTGGTGTTGTGGAGCGGTGGTGTTGTGGTGCGGTGGTGTTGTGGAGCGGTGGTGTTGTTGTGCGGTGGTGTTGTGGAGCGGTGGTGTTGTGGTGCGGTGGTGTTGTGGTGTTGTGGTGCGGTGGTGTTGTGGTGCGGTGGTGTTGTGGTGCGGTGGTGTTGTTGTGCGGTGGTGTTGTGGTGAGGTGGTGTTGTGGTGCGGTGGTGTTGTGGTGTTGTTGTGCGGTGGTGTTGTGGAGCGGTGGTGTTGTGGTGCGGTGGTGTTGTGGTGCGGCGGTGTTGTGGTGTTGTGGTGCGGTGGTGTTGTGGTGCGGTGGTGTTGTGGTGTTGTTGTGCGGTGGTGTTGTGGTGCGGTGGTGGGGGTCTACCAAACCTTCGTTGCCTGAGATGGAATAGCTGTTCCTGGGTCTGTCAGATTCTGCATGTGGATGCGTTGGATCGTCCAGGTGGTGTCGGTGCAAAGAGGTGGTGACGGAGGTCAGCCGTTATATCAGAGGCGCAGAATGATCAACAGGAAGGACAGTGGATCGTGACACATTCAATCATGAGTTCAGCCTCTCAGGTTGTGTTGATCTGTGCCAAATGGGAAACCTTCTGTCAGCTGTGTATGTGTAGAACCTGGAGCAGGATCCTAACAAGAACTGTTTTAAAATAACAGCGGTGTCAGATTGGAGGGGGAGGAGGAGGCGTGTTTCAATGAAAGATAGCGTTTCAGATTAAACACGAGCAACTCAGTCGGTCATAATTTGCTGCAGTTTGCCCACTGTGTGTTCGCCTGTTCCTTCCGCTCCTCTATTGACGTCTTTTTCATCTCCGAGGTATTTCTTGCTGCATGGGGAGAATAATCGCAGCTGTCCTCTCTGTGCTTTGAATGATGACTTGTTGTGTTACACCTTCCTACTTGAAACCTGAACTCCGGTGTTCCACTGTTTCAAGAAAACTCTCATAATCGATGACATGTGACGGAGCGAACCCGACAAGATAAATGACCCATGTTGGTCTAATGAAAAGGACTGTTTTTTTTTTTTTGTGGCCACGGTTTCATTCTTCTCTGATGGAGACGTGGATGAATTGGATGTGCGTACCACATCTCCAAGGGCAGGGAGATAAATATTACACCTTGCTTCTCCTCCGCCATGTCACCTCCAGTCTGGTTACCAGCTGAAAAGCAATTGTTTCACTCCGTCGTCTCAAACTGCAAGACATGTGCTATTTCAAATTAAACCTTCAAGGTCCCAAAGTCATTTATTTGTGTCAAAACGGAGGCAGAATGGAATTCTGAGGAAACAACAATAAATTCACTGTGGATGTAAGAAATCACAATAAATGCTCAGCGTCTTAGCAGCAAGCCCTGTTTGGATGCAGCGCCCAATAATATCCAGGATGCAACACTCTATTCAAGGCCCTGAAATGTGGAACTAATCTCCCTAAAAAGACTACTATTGGGCCTCTTTGTTTTTTCTTTCAGCCTTCCCCAAGTGTCAAATACACAAACGTCTGTCTGTCGGGGAGAGAAGTGGTTGAATGTGAGTAGCCTCCTCCACCTCGTGCACCGCCAGAGCGTAAGTGGATCCTGATTGACTGATAGCATCCAGAAGCCTCCTTGAGTGCTGTGCAAAGTGCGGACCTTGAGAAGAAGTGCAGATTTGCCAAAAAAAATCCTCTCGTTGCCCCAGAGACCCGCAGCACAGTGCTCAGTGAAAACAAAGATGTTATAAGCTAGCTTAGCTATTATCGCGCCTTTGCACTACATCTCCCCTGACGCTGCATTCAAATCAGTCTATTTATTTGCTCTATTTATTTATTTATTGCCACATTTTTCTCCCTTTTTCCGAAGCAACAAAAATTGCTAAAAGGATTACTGGTGGAATGACTACAATAATTAGCGATGCTCATGCCTCTTTAATTCAAGCAAGTCGAGTCGTGTTTTTCTTTGGATCCAAGCAGTAGCCATTAGCATGCAGCGCTTTTGGCAAGAGGCACAAAGAAGCTTTGAGGCCATGAAACTGACAAAATGGCAGAAATAGAGAGTACAGTACTAGAGCTTTAGATGCTTTATAATAAACCTCTCACCAACTGAATTAATGTGACTCAAGATGTATACCAATATCATAATTGTTAGTATAATGCAATATAAACGTTTCCAATTGCACAATGGGACACCCTGTGCACACGTAACCCATTTATTTCGTGTGCATTTGTAAATACAAAGCCTGCACTTTGCTTTTTTTTTTTTTTGCTTTAGCTTTGATTTGTAGGTGTTATTTGAAAGTCATCCAATGCCTATGAGCACTGTGGTGGAGGCGACAGTGACTCAGGCTGGGCTGTGGACCAGAACCAGGGAGCCTGGCTTCAGCTGCTTCCTCATGCAACTTGGAAACGTCATGAGCGTCGTGAAAGGGGGTTCGAAGAACAGCAAGTGGGGCGCATGTTGCCATCCAGACACACAACTCTTGGCACAATCAACTTCTTAAAATTCTCACATGATGGGACGTGTCAGTTGAACACACTAATATCTAAAGTCAAAAGGTATTATCTCAAATGTCAACAATATACCCACACAGTGACTTTACAGTAATCGGCGAGCCCATACTACTAACAGTGATGCGAGCAATGGTAGATGAACAGTTCTACCCCATCCAGCAGATAATCCGGGAGTCCTTTCTAACTAGAGTCAACAAAACATGATCATCATTGGAAAAGCAGGTGGAGCAACAAATTCTCAAATTATAATAGGCAGACTGAAGTGCCCTGGTTCCAGGAAATCAGGAGGAGGTGGCAACCTTAAACACTTCATGTGATAACTTGTGATATTCAGGGAAGTTAATGCTGTTTTAGACTTTATTTCAATTTATATCAGGCTGGCAGTTGGGGTGTGAAGAGCAAGGTGTTTTAGACACAGAGACACTGATTTCATGTTGATCCAAAGATAATATGAAGGGTCATAAGTAGGTTTATCATGTCTTATGAATGGACTATTCTGGCAAAGTTTTAGACTTTATGTTTCTTTATATATAACTGAATGACTGCAGCAGCTGCAGTAATGTGCTACACACTGGCCAGCTGATATAGCAGGGTTCTTTTAATAATGGCTACATTCTAATCTAAAAATTTAAATTTTGTTTCCGGTCATTTGAATTGGTTTTAATGAGGTTTTTAACTTGTGTGTACTACTCTGTGGAGAAACAGAGTGTTGGCACTTATTCATGATTTGTGCTAACCCATCTGGTTCAGACTGAACCTGAAGCTGCTAACCAGATCATTCATCATCACGAGAACTTAATATGGACTCTCTGTAATTGGAGTGCATGCCTACAAACACAAATAAACAGTCATAGTTGAGTATTACTCTCTGAGCTAATGGCATCGTACCCAGCGACAGAAGGCCGGATGAAATAAAAACTCCAGAGCACTTTGCATCTGCTTCCCAATGACATCAGTGGTTGTCTGACTACAGCACAGTCACAACAGTGCAGTTGTTCCCTGAAGAGAGGCGCCAGCTGTTGTTGCACACAAGACAGAGTTTATACAAATGACACCTTGATCGAAGGATGAATAGTGTGATATAATTGAAAATGAAAGCTTAAAATTTTTTTCCAGTAAAGTACTTCTTGAACGGAGCCCCTGCAAGTTGGCAAAACAGGACCTATATGTATCTTTTGTCAGAGACTATAAGGCATTCAGAGCAGGAAATGGCAAGCACTGTCGAAGTGTTTGTGCCACAGATGACATGCATAATAGTCAGGTATCTCAATAGAACAACAAATGCTAATGAATAGGAAAATATGCGTATATGTGAAAAACAAAGACAAACAGATAAGACTGTAGAAAAGAGGGCAATGGGTTAACACTTCACGCATATGTTGTGCTTGAATCAGGATGTGAGGATAAACCACATCGTTCCAGTCATCCACACTGGATTTAAGTTTAATTTGATTTCCTTAAGATCAAGGAACCCTGTTTATTTAAAGGATAAGGAGAAGAAGAAAAAAGCAAAAAACGCTTTTTGCTAAATAATCATGGCGTATTGCGCAGATTTTTAGACAGTTGTTTCAATGAACCAGTGAATCCTCGTGTTATGCTGAACAAAGACCGTGATCCTGCTATCAGACTCTTCATTCATGTCTCCTCAATGCCTGAAAGACAAAGTGGGTAGCACAACAAATTCATTTCGAGCAGTGCTAAAACATGATCGGCATCTGTATAGGCGTGGGGTCTTATTGCCAAGATTAATTATATTCATTATACGGTGTGCTGCATACAAATGACCTTGTTCAATACATGCGCTGCGTTCTGAAGATTGTGCACTGAACACAGTTGTTGGTTCTTACACACGGAAACCTGCATTAGCTGCGCTTTTTTAATGGCTCACTGAGGAGTTTAGGGGGAAGGGGATTCCTACAGGTCAACAAAAACAAGTGGATAATTACCACACCTTTAGGGCTCTCGATGCCTCCTCCAGTGTTGTCATGCTGCTTTCGACCGGAGAAAACATGAACATGTCTCGTACCCTGGTGTCAGTACTACTTTATTTCACTGAGCTGAAGCAATTTGATCAAAGTCAGCAGGAAAGTCTTGAACACGAGCCATCTGGTGTTTTAGCATCGCGTCGCATCAGCCCGGGGTTAGTGGCACCACTGACTCCTCTTTTCATCAAATGCCTCTGTGTAATCTGACAAAAACAAACTGAATTCACAAGCTGACACAAAGTGTGAGGAGGCTGCACCAGTTAATGATATGATCCACTTCAAAGGTTCAAACTATGCCATTTGACGACGACTATTACGGTCAAATTAAGGCTGTATCAGTTTGATGTAACGCATACTGTAATTCACAATAAATTCAATTTACTGATCAAATAAAAAAACAACAACAATGATAACATTTAGGTAAATCTTTCTAATGGCCAGCATCAATATTGACGTGCACATTTTGTTGACAGAACATCCATGATGTGAATCTCTTCTGACACTAAGGCTCTATTTACACGACAACGTTTCAAGTGACACCTTGTCCGTTGCACAAAAAGTATTTAAAGTGCAGCAGTGGACACACTGACAACGAGTTAGCATGCCAGGCCACGGGAGGGCGCTGTTGCTTGATATTGTACTGAAACCACACAAACTTCTGTGCAAAGAACAATACGCTATTAACGAACAGAATGGAGAGAACCCGAAATCCATATGGACTGATGACGTGTCAGGGGTGAGTCTAAAGCTACAGATATAGACGATAAAACAAGAATACGGGCTGCGAGTCATACTACCACTCTGGGGGCTGCCATGTTTTTTTACTGACGCATGAGCAGAAGGAACTATTAACAATGGAAGGGAGGAGGGAGAGATGCACAGTAACAGCCTTCATAGCCTTCACAGCCAGGGGGGAATCGCAACTGTGAAAGAAACGTTCCACCTTGGGAGCCGGTATAAAAACACGGATGCAGTGGATCCGACCATCATGTAAACAGACCCGCAAAAGTGAAGAAAGTATTGCACATACACCTGAAATTACCAGTATGGACAATGATACTACAAACTTGACCACCCAAAAGTCAAGAAATTTGAAAAACAGAAAAACACTTGTTTTTGTCGTCGTGTAAACAGGGCTGAAATTTAAACAATTCCTTTAGGACTAGAATATGGTTACTGTGGTTGACTTTTGATTCCAAGAATTGATCACCATAAAAAAAAACTAAGATGATATAAGCTTTGTGTTACCTTCCATTGGAAGATGTTGCACTGTGGTCTTAAACACAGGACCTGGTCGGCAATAATACACAGGTGGGTTATGGTGCTTCAATGAGAAACTATTTACAAGACAACATTTCAAGTGAAAATGTTTCATTTTTGCATGTTCGTATCAGAAAAGTTTTGTGTTTCACAGCAAAATTGTGAAAAAAATGTCCGTCTCCATGAAAATGGCAGAACCACTGAAAACAAGGTGTCAGAGGATCTTCAACACATTTTACTTGTAACCACTGGTTATTTGAGTTATTGTTGTCGTCTCTGACCTCTGGAATCAACAAGAGAACTGCTGCTCTGGATCTTTTGTTTTTCAGAGCGTCTGTGTAAACTCTACAGTTGGTCGTGAGTGAAAATCCCTGTGGCACCAACAACCATGTCACGATGATTCTCACTTTCCTTCCTGACTCCCATTCAGTCGCTAAATAATATTTAAATATTTAGAAAGAAGATGACAGAAGACAACTCATTTGCAAAACATTTTGGCTAGAACTGCTGACTAATTTAACAATATTCTATCAACCAGATACTGCATGTAAAAATGTTAATTACATGTCTCTAATGAACATATGTGGTTCCAATTTGGTCTCAAATTTGGTTCAAAAGTGAGATAATTATTTATCACAGCATAAAAGGTGGATGCTAAGCCTCAGTACTTTGTGTTCATTTGAATTTCTAATACAAAATATTAATTTAATATAATATTAATTTAAGAAAAATGTATCCCTGAATTGTCCTCACTTTTCACCCAGTTGCTCAACTCAAATGGATGCTGGCACTAAATCAGGTTTACGGCCTTTTTGCGGGTATAGTTACGGTTTAGTGCCTCATTAATGTCCGGCAGTGTTCATGATGTGGTCATCTCAGCTGAACTCTTCACAACATCTCTACAATTAACAGATGTCCTCTTGTAAAGAAGCTGCAGACTCCTCTCCCGGAGTCGTCCGGGTTTTTTCTTACCACCTGGAATTCATGTCAGCTTCCAAGCACTGGGAAACGGGTTTTCTTTCTCATTTTCTTAGGCAGTCACTTGGGACATCAAATATGTATCTTTTAATTGGATGTTGGCTCTGTTCAGTCCCGCTCTGTGACAGAATGCTCTTGTTGTTTTATTGTTGTGTTCATATTGTCATTTCTCTGTTCTTAAGATGTGCTTTGACCGGGTCTCTTTTTAAATAAAGGGAGGAGGGCTTTGGAAGCTTGAAAATGCACACAGAATGTTTGTAATTCTCAATACTCCAGATGGAAGGTTAACTGAAAGTAGATCTCTCTGGGCTCTCAAACATTTCAATGAAAGAAGCACAGGTGGGCACAAGCTGAGAAAAGGCTTGCGTCTGTATGTTACTAGGGTTTGACTCAATGATGTTCATTATACAGTATTTGCATCAAATCAAAGCAGTTCTTTTTATGCCTCGTATTCATCATTTATGACCTTCTCTGTACTAGTACTTTTTTTCTTTTTTAATCATTTTGTGTTGAAAAACATTTCATTTTGTACTGAAGCCTACTATTCAGTTTTCTACCAGCGAGAGTTTGCTAAAACTGTTGTCATGTCGTGTCCAGCACCAGAGTTCCAGTGTCTTACACACTCTGGAGTGTTCTCAATTTGCAGGGCCTGTTTACACCGCAACATTTTCAAGCGAGCCTCATGTCTTGGGTGTCGGAGCCACTGAAAACTCAGTTGTCATGTAAACAGGTAAAAACTCTTCATGGAAATGCTCAGGCCCTGTCTCGGTGTGGACGTCGGAAACACAGTAGTAAATACGTGGTCGATGGATGGATGGTTGATAGATGGACAATAACAACAATGTTTGCCTCCAGTGTCATGACTCAGTTAATATTCTCCTGCGACTTGGTGGCTTCATAGTTGGGAGTCACCTGGAATAACAATCCAACTGTCCATACGATTGTCTGCGTGCTCGCCATTGTTAATGTTTATAGTGTTTTTAAATGGGATATATGTGGCACTGGATTTCTATAAACAGTTTAGACATCCTGTTTTCACATCCTATACACTCCTGAGCAGTAGTGCACTAGAGAAATATGTCATTTTAATAAATACGATAACTGGAAGATAATTTAGCATCATGACATTGATTAGTTTGTTTGGAATAAAAATGATCATAATATTAGGTTATAAAACATTTGTTACACTTTGATGCTACTACTACTACTCAAAAAAATTATAATTATTATAATAAGAATTATTCTAACAATAATAATATCATCAGCATCATCATCAGAATGTTTTGGGAGCATCCACTTGACAACAAACAGATGAGACGTTAATTCGCCTGGTCTTGATATCGCTCATAAAAGCCTTCACACATAAACTAAAGCATGGTGGGCCTTTCATTAAACTCCTGTTGAAATGGCATTACTGCTGTGTAGCAAATAGGCCAGGCCAACACGGTATGGCGTTTTATTTTTTGCTTGTCTCGATGCACAATAAGAGTCAAGGCAGCTTCAATTACATACAATTATCAACTCTGTAAGATTGACTTTGTGATTTAAAAGAAAAGAAAACAGTTGATAAACAAGCCAAAACAAAATGCAACGATAACTAAATAGGTGAATAGAATGTGAATTTAAAAAGAAGCTATTATAAGCATAAGAGAAAAGAAGGGTTACAAACCTGAATTGAGATGTAACTTCCATTCTGTTGATAGTTTATTTAATTCACACAGTGTTTAGTTTAAAGACTGTGGTTCCCTGTCTGACCTGAGCCTGTAGGTCTCAGAGACCTGGGAGGTTCACATTTGAAGATCAAACACGGTTTTGTTGAGTGATTCTTGGAGCTTTCTAAAAAATTCCCAAATTCCCACTCGGAAGTTAGAAGTTGGAAACAGTTAAGATGTATTTTCTCAGCATGAAAACGTAACTCATCCACAAGTTTCGGCCTCGTTTACATGGCAATGTTGCAAGTGAAAACGCAAAGTTTTTGCATTTTCATTTCTGAAATGTCTTGTGTTTACTTGTTTTTGATTTCAGATAAGTCTTGTATATAGATGACAATATTTTGAAAATGATGTATATCGCACATAAAGGATTACTTTTGCACATCATCAGTAGGGTAAAACTAACCCAATCACGACTGTCTAAACCGAGCTCTATTAGTAGGTGAACAGTCCAGTGCTTGGTGAATTCTGCTTCACACTGATAATAAGAGTGGACATCGAAGGATGACGTGAGAAACACAGAAAACAATGTTTTCATGCAGGGCTGCTAGCGGCAGCTGTTGTTTGTTTTTGGAATGAAACCACTTTCAAAATGAAAGCCTTGCGTTTTTCCATGAAAACGTTTTGGTGTAAACAGAGCCTTTATATTTTGTTTAGTTATCAAAAATCAGTTGCTCGGAATACCCGTTGTATTGTCTGGAGTGTAGCATTTATTCACCTTCTCATTGTCTTTAATTCTTCCTACTGAACAAATGCAGTTGAACGTAGCTCTGCTCTGTGCTTCCCTGTGGCCACTGACTAATATAGATATGTAGAGTTTTCCTTTTTTAATTGTTGGAGGATATTTACACTTGGCCTCAGGTACACAGTCTGCTGTTTGACCTGCACTTCGTAGAAACGCTGCCTGTAGACTACGCAGCACTCCCAAAGCCTGATTGGACCTCAGCTTAGAGTCTTTTCATCCTTCCACAACTACAATCCACAATCCACACCAGTCCTCCTCCTCGCCTCTCCTCACTGGAGAAGAAGAGGAAGGGGGGGGAAAAAAATCAAAGAGGGTATTAGGCAGCAGGGTTATTCCCGACACTTTGCTGGAGGCTGGCGTTAATCTGTGCGTTTTGGAGAAACGAGGTTAGTTAAGCATTTTAATGGCCCTAGCCCTGTGATAATTAGGCCTGCCCTGGAGGGAGCTCCAGTTGAGCCACTTGGGCCTTGAAATGGAGCCAGGGAACTAAAGCCCTGCACGCACACAATGATCCTGAACTAATTCCCTCAGTAAATATTTTCTCTCGTTCGCTCCACAGACTCTTTCTCTTCAAAGTTGTAAAAGGCCTGTTTCCTTATTCTTTCTCACACTCTCTCATTTTTTCCCTCTTCTTTTTTCATCCTCACGTCTCCGTATAGATATTTTTAGAAGAGCTGCACCCCAAGCAATTTTACAGTGATTCTCTCTCTTTCTTTCTTTCTTTCTTTCTTTCTTTCTTTCTTTCTTTCTTTCTTTCTTTCTTTCTTTCACCATCCTCATTGAAAAAATTTTTTCTGCATGTGTGTGTGTGTTTTTTCTCTCTCAATACAATTGGCTGCTCTGTTGTGTCTTGTCTGACTGGCGTGACCCCTGACCCCGGGGCCCTCGGAGGGGCCTTCTGACTGACTGATCCCACCGCTCCTGAAGGGGACGGGAAGTCTCCGATCACCATGCGCAGCCTTTTCCTTCCTGCCTGCATCTGGGGCTCCCACAACACCCAGAAGCCCCCCGAGCTACGCTTTCTATTGTCTCTGGGCACAAAAGACCGACATTGCATTTAAAGTCGTCTGTAGCGTCGTGAACTCACATTAGTCTTTGTCAACGCATGAATCAAAAGCATCCAGCACCAACAATTAAATCTAATAAAAAAAAAGGGAAAGTAAAAATATGTTCATGAATAGCCGAGGTGTATGTTAATCAGTAAATGTTCACTTCCTGATTTGGGGTTGAATGAATGCGGCAGTTTGTTTTTTTCTTTCCCTGTCAGTCTTTGAACACGTCATGGCATTAAGTTGTCAATCTACAAGTTTGTGTCTGGGTGATAAAGTTCGTCATCTTTCCGAGTGGTTGTTTGGAGGATGTTTTGACTGACACGTGGCCCTCAAGCAACAGGAGTTGGCGTCCAGGGTTCCCGGGGACACTACTTGTTTGGCTCAGGGAACCTTTGTGAGAAGTATCTTCATCGCACTGCTGCTCAGTCAGCCCATTTCTCCAGGCCATAGTGTCAGGCATCATTTATCTCTGACAGCCAAGCTGTCTAAAGTGTGTGTGTTTGTGTGCGCGTCCGTGTGTGTATGTGTGTGTGGCCGTCGTCGCCGCCGCCGCCGCCGTGTGTCACATGGGTGTCCCAAGGACGATCCTGCGAGATGGCTGCGGTGGAACAAGCAGAGAAGATGAATGTTTTCTGAACACGGCAGAGTGTCATTAAAGCTACCTGTGCTCGCGCTTGATTGATTTGCTGAATCACAGCGGCTGGATGTTAACATAAAACCCGCAAATGGCTCCAATTTAAATATGTTACTTATCAACACTCCACAGTCCATCAACGCAAAAATCCTGGGAAAACTCACATTTAAGTGGAAGCATGTAATTTTTCATTATACAGTAATTAGATGGTATTAATTACAAAACATTTGTTAAGTTAGCTGACAGGCGGCGGCTGCCAGACTGACTAATGCACATGCTGGTTAAGTTCTGCATCACAGTGCTGGATGGAAACCTTTTAATAGTCTTCTTGTGTAGAAGATTGCATGTTTAAAACAATGAGTTAGTTTTCTTTTTCTTCAGTGGGCTGATCTTTCCCAACGTATCGACATAATATCAGCATGACAGCTGACAGACAAAAATGCTTGTCACTAATTGGCTTGATTTGACTACAAAGTTCAAGCGATAATAATTTTGGAATAAATCTGACTTTAACTCTCTAAATGAATTCCTCCAAAGCATTTATCTAGTTTACTAAAAACTGAAGTAGAAAATAACGATAAAACCCAAACCAAAACAGACAACACCAATTAAATAACATACAGATGATAAATATTCATGCGATTACCCAGTTTGGCAGTCCCTCCTGCAGAAAACACAACAGTGCAAACTAAACTTCAACTAGTATATTTAGGCCCTGTTTACACAACATTTTAATTGAAAACGTATAATATTTACATTTTCATTCTGCTGAGTTTTTACGTTTAAGATCATGCAGTTGTCATGTCGAGCCACTAGTGTTTGCTCTTGTTTGTTTGTGTAATGAAACGACACACGTGTGCAGAGAATAATATGCTATAGCCAGTAACAATGGTGAATACATGAGCAGTCGTATGGACAGACAAACCAAGTTAGATTGATGTTATGGTGTGACTGTCAACTAGAAAACTACTATAAGGTCCCAGGAGAACATGGAGTCGTGACACTCTGGAGGAAAACGTTGTTATTGTCCATCTACTGAGCATGTGCAGAAGAACTACTTACGACAGTCTTTGTACCCGTGCACAGTAGCAGCGTTTCAGGGGTTTACACAGAGATGGAGCTGGAGTGTGTTCAGAAACTTGTTCGAACAACGATGGAGTCTCAATGTTTTTGCAAAGTTCCACATCGGGTGCCATTTTCCAAAAATTGCGTGTTCAGTGACTCCAAGCACTATTGTCACGTAAACAGACCCCCCAGAATGCCATGAAGGTTTTCCTTTTTCACTGGAAAACGTTGTCGTGTAAACAAGGCCTCAGTTTGCTTTGCTGATCTTAAACTCCTGATCCTTCAGGGAGAAACTGCAGCCGGAGTCCAGAAGAAGGTCACAACAACAGTCCTTCTTGCAACAATGTCCTCCTTAGAATCATTATGGTTTTTGTTTTGTGAACAGAAATTCAAGACAAGATGTAGCATGAGAGGCAGTTCGTAAGAGTCGTGTTTTAGTCCAGGAAGATACTTTTTGGTGCTTCCTCCCTCCGGGACTTTGGCTGCAGTCAAACTTTATGATCTTCATGGAGATACAAACAGAGCCGTCCCTCAGCATGTGTTCTATTTTGTATTATTTGTATTTCTGTCCCTTTACGTACAAAAGGATCAAAGTAGTAGGGGGCAGGGTTGAGATTATAAGTATATAACAAATGGTAAAAGTGTGTGAAGAGAAACAGGAAGTGTTTAAGACAAGCCCTGCAGCAATAAAACCTCTCAGTATCAACATTAGTGCCATAGTAGTTATTGTTGAAATACCTCTCTTTCTCTTTTTTGGTCAGTATGTTTATTTTTGCTTTGCTCTCTATTGGATCGAATGCTAAATTCTTTTAAACTTTGAAAGTTGAAAGATCGTGATGATCACTGAGGTTGAAGCTCACGTATTGAAGATAAGGTGACTTTCTCTGAGACACTTGTGTCATTATTAAACAATATTCTAGTGCAACTTCAATCTACACTGACAGGTAAAGGTGTAAAGAGTGTTTGAGTAATTTATGCTCAACAACTGATGCATTGCTTAAATTGAGCTCAGTTACAGATAAAAGTGGTGTTGAAAAAAAAAAGAAATGCCAGTTTGCTTTATAACAGTATAAAGTACTAGGCTGAATGTCCCAAGGTTGTTCTTCAATAAGCAGGCACTGATTAATGGCACAAAGGCTCATTGTAGATTTTATATAATACAAGAAAGGTGGAAGTATAATCCCTGAAGAGGTACAGAAACAGTTTCAGATCCACTGCTCTGGCGGAGTCTAAATAACCGCTTTTCAAGATTGTCCACGTTCCGGTCTTATCCCGTTTCATTTAGCCTAACCCTCGATGGCACACACACACACACGCACGCACGCACGCACGCACGCACACACACACACACACACACACACACACACTCCCTTTGTCCTCCACTTCCTCTCAGCTCGCTTCACCAGCTCTGGTGAGTCCTCAGCCTCCTCGGCCTCTTTGTCCTGTCTCAAGGCCACGGCCAGTCGCAGACCCGGGTCCCGAGCTCCTAGCAGCTACTGACCCTTTGTGCCACCTTTATCACTGACTTCTTCACCGTGGGCTACTTAACCAGCGCGCTAACTGCAGGTCCTGCGGGTCTCTGTGATTGTGCTCTGCATTGAGCAGAGAGATGAGGATTAACACCGACACTCGATAAAGGGGTCAGAGGTGTGCAGTGATTATTTGTGTGTGTGCGTGTGTGTGTGTGTGTGTGTGTGTGTGTGTGTGTGTGTGTGTGTGTGTGTGTGTGTGTGTGTGTGTGTGTGTGTGTGTGTGTGTGTGTGTGTGTGTGTGTGTTATGAGAACGGGATAGAGAAAAAGAGAGTCGGAGAGAGAGAGTATGAGTGTGAGGAAGGTAAGCTTCTGATTGTGTGTGTGTGTGTGTGTGTGTGTGTGTGTGTGTGTGTGTGTGTGTGTGTGTGTGTGTGTGTGTGTGTGTGTGTGTGTGTGTGTGTGTGTGTGTGTGTGTGTGTGTGTGTGTGTGTGTGTGTGTGTGTGTGTGTGTGTGGCTCTCACAGGATGGAGGATGAAGCAGGTGGAAGGGGGTTGGGGACATGGCTGCAAGGTTGAGGTGAAATAGATGGATAAGGTTAGCCGAGTTATCAGACAGGAGCATCACAATCAAGCTGTCAGCTCAATGCCTCCCTCTCTCTGCTCTCTCCCTCTTTTTGATAAACAGAGGAATAGGATTACAATTTGGACTGGTCCCGGGGCAGCCAGGAAGCCTGCCCTGCCTTTCAGCTGCATTCTCTGCTCGAAGAAAGGAGCACAAGAAAGGCACAAATCTGCCAGACAGGGGCTTTTCTGACCGGGGAGGCCGAGTGGAAGAAGGGAAAAGTGGCATTTTGCCAAGTTACAAGGTGCACAGGTTGGCCTGAGAACAGAAGAACTAAATATTCATAATCCAAATCACTCGTTTCAAGCTGGAATTACAACACAGACTCTGAGAATTTCAATTGTTTTGGGATGGATTTCATTCAACCTCTGAAGGAAAACAACTGAATGAGCCACAACAGTTTTCACTGAATTGTCAACTAGTTACTCCATAGATTACAGTTGATTTCTATAAACTAAACACATGAATTAATTTTGCTCTCAAAATAAACAATATCATTACATATTGAGGAGGACAGCTCCTCGCTTGTGTATAAAAACATATCTCACTTAAATGGCAAGTTCTTCAGCATGTGTGGATATTTTTTATTTGCTTTCTTCTTTGCATTTAGAGTTTTTATGAAAAACATTATTTTATTCAAAGCCACTAAACCATTCTATACAGGTTAAAATATCCATTCAATACAGAAAACAAAAAACATGAAACTAAGTAGAATAATTCTGCTTTATCCAACGTATTCATTTAATTTGGATTTACACTATTCTGTACATTTTGCTCATAATGCACACATAGATTACATAATAATATTAAATCTCAATATATAGTGTTCAGTTAAATGCCACAGGACTTGTTTTAATGAACATGTGTGACAGAATAATTAATCACATAACAGTATAAATAAGTATATTCCAATTGAAGCAAAACCTTTAAGAAATGTTTTTTCAAATCTTACTATAATTATATTCTGTGAAAATCACAGATCATGAACACAGACATTGTTTTAATTGGAGGTCTTCCATAGTTATTTCATAATGTAAAATATATAGGTAAAGGTAGTCTTCTTTTATTTCTTCTTTTCTTATTATTATCCAGATGAACTAAATGTGACTGTATGAGTTGCATTGACAAAGGTTTTTAGATTAATAAGAGTTCATGAAAAATGTACTTAACTCAACGAAGTCCCTCCAGGAAAAGGCATGAGCCTGCCCTGGAGAGCCTCCGGTGTCCAGCCCACCACTGAAAACTCCTGCTGTAAACTGAGCCCATTCACACATAGACACAGACCTATTGACAACCAAATTAAATTAGGATTTAATCTATAGGGAGATGATACCTTAATCAATTTTAAGGCAAAATAAATGTAAGTGTTGCGATGCTGTCTATAGCACTTTATGACTGAACTTTGCAAAGTCCACTATTTACATACTCTGAAACAACCTTTTCTGAATAAAATTATATGGACATTTTACAGGCGTTCCAAACCAAAAATAGGATTAAAAGTCTATTTTCTTCTTTTTTTTCAATCTTTTCTTGCCAACAGTGTCAAAAAGCAACATTTTGTATAGATTAAAGCTCCTCAAGTGTCAATTTCAAGTATTGCTGTTACACAATTAAATACACTGTAGATCTAAAGTGAATTGGACTTTAAGCTATTTAATTTGAAGAAACACAAGTTACAAAGCTAAAAAATAGATGCATAATTGTGTCTCTCAAGATGCCCCCAGTTTATAGTAGAACATTTTTACTAACGATTAATAGCTTGACACATTTAGAAAAAAAACTACTAAATCTAATGAACATGAAATGAATGAGCATTTTTCTTCTCTCCTTCCTGTGATGAATATAATTGCGAGCGGTCTCGTGGTTCAGCGTATCAAACGTGACGATGTTCCTCTTTCTTTTCCAAAAGTGCTAAACACTATTTCTGTGACGACGACACAAAAGCCCACGTTGTGCTTGTTTTCTGCACTTTGTTCGGGACACAAAAGGCTGGCTGTTCTTCCTCGGCCCCCCCTCCCCTACAGACTGATCACAGAGATCATTTGAAACCCAGCAGAGAGCGCAGAAATAATGTTGGGACAACGACCAGAGCAGCAGGGGCAATTAAGACAAATTAATTACGGCGGGGGCACGTGTGCAGGCGCGAGGCCCAGACGGGCTAAAGCGTGAAGTCACAGAGGTGTCGGGGGCCGCGGATCACAGCCCTGTAAGGGGGAAAAGAAAGGGGTCGGCAGGATTCTGCCGCCGTTGCTATCTCATTATCTACAAGGGAAGGAAAATCTCCGCTCTGTGACCCCCGTCGTAGAGAGGCGCCGTGATCCAGGCGACCAGCCTGCCGCCCTGGCTCCTGAACGCATCACAGAGCAGGAATTAAACGTGCGCCCCGGCTCCCTCGGCCAGGTTTGTCCTCCTGAACGACAGCCCACTGCAGCCACTGACCCCTTTTCTTCTTCACTTCTCATCTGCATGTACATAAATTCACACTTCGCTGAAATATCCTTTATTCTTCCCATCTTCCCTCGCCACTTTTGGGGTGTCCAGGGAGCTAGGTGAACTTCCTCTTTCTTTCTTTCTTTCTTTTTTTTCCCCACCCAGTCTTGAATGCAGCAGGAAATCACACATGCACCTTTGCTCTCTGGGACAGTAACACTCAGTAAAGGTTTGAGGAGCTGGTCTCATACAAGTTTTTTTTAAACCATCCTTTCATGTAGCACAGTATTGGAGTTTTTTCCAGTTTCTAATATTTTCCGACTCTGGTAGCTGATATCTGCATTTATTCATACTCTGGAAACCCCCCCACCCCCGACATGATATACCAACTCTCATGCTTCTGGTTTAAGACATGTAATACAACAAGCTTTGATTTCACCGATTAATTCAAGTCTTTATTGTTCCAAATGTTTATGTTAAGCAATTTGATTGCTAAATCTGACAATGACCCATTGATTTCAATCAGTCACTCATCAATATTATCTGAATTTGTACCCTGCAGAATCCTGAGTATCACTTTGGTGCTGTACCCGCTTCTTCAACACCGACTCCAACAATCGAATTAGCATTGTAGCACTAGCTTTAGCTGATCATGTGTGTGTGTCCCTATTGTTCTCAGCAAAGTGAAAACTTGTTTGGCAGCGCCAGCTCGGAGCGGCGACAAATTGTCTTTGTTGAAATAGGATCAGGAGCAGGAAGGGAATCATGAACATCTCATCATAAGCTCAGTCAACAAGTGAAAACATCCCCCGAACCTGAATGAGCACGAGACGCTGACACAGATCCATGTTCTATTCTTTTGTAAAAACCAAATCCCTCTTTTCCTCCTTTCTCAGCCATATTATGGCTTCCAAGCGAGGTCCAGCCAGAAATCTTGCGGCATGGCCGTGAAATAAAGGAAGTGCTGCCATGCCTGACTATGCCAGTGAATAATGCCAAAGCAAATTGCTTCGGGAGAGTTTGGTCCAATTGGATGCCATCCCTTGGTATGTAATTCCCATGGCACGTCTTTGGCAATGGCGTCGCACGCCTCAATCAGGTGTGGGGGCCTGGAGGAGGCCCCTGCTCATTTGCATGTCCAAGTACGAGGGGAATTCCTCTTAGGAAAGAGCCAGGCTTTGATGTGGGCATTCCCACTTGGATTACTGGACTAAAATAGACAGTAATGGATCAGTGAAGTCATTCATCACCAGTGTGCCGTTTGCCCAGTCCTCCTTCACCTCCTAAACTGCACTCGGCTTCAAAGACAGCCGTCCATTGAGCTCCTTCTGCCCATACACCTGCTTCTAGATGAGACTGAGGTAAATGAGGAGTGATGACACCACCTCCAGGGTTCGGCTGGAGACTGATGATCGATCGCCGTCGTGAAGCTTCCTCCTTACGGTGTCATAGTTCGGATAGCCTGTGAAAGAAACGTTCATGTGGATTTAGCTGTTTTAATATATAGCCCCCATCCATACCTAAAAACCTCAGAATTTTATTGTGACGCGGCACTTATTGCTTTAGCCACGCAAGAAAACATGTAAAGTGTATTAGATGTGAAATAATTGTTTACGATGGCAAGTAGTTTGCTATTTACAATTTATATTGTTAGTTGACAAACTTTCTTTCCCACATAATTTCTGAGATATCAAATATGTCAATAAATACATTCACTTGTCATTTTTTGTATTTTTATGAGTCCTGATAAATGGCGGTTACTGACAAGTACCTGAGTTTGAGAATTAATGTTTATCACTCATTGTGTTAAGCAAAAATTTAAGGATTTCCATAAAAAAGGTCATACATTCATTCTTTAGTATTACTCCACAATTGAAAATTGTTGTGCCCATTTCCACAACAAGGAAAATACAAAACATTTGTTGTGTTTTTGTTGTCCATTTACACAACGGAGCTCGGAGTCAATGAAAATATGTGTTTTTGAAAATGCTCAGGCTCCGTCTCTGTATAGTTGTCCTCTGCTTATATGTGTGTGGTTTCATAAAATAATAAATAAAAAAGAAATAAAAAAATTTTGCACTTCTAGTTCTGACTGATGAGATGCATGGGCCGTCTGTTTGACACTTGCAGTTGTTTTTTCTGCACAACTCTTACCATCTAATATGATGTCAAACTGGCCAAACACAATGGTGTTGATGTTATTTTGAAACATCTTAAGCAGAAGTGACTGTCATTGTCATGATAATTCTTACTGTGTGTGAATGCCAATGATATATAGTTGTTAATTTGGAGGCTACAGAAATAAAGCCTCATTATCTCATTATCTGTTATGAGTACTGGGGGATCAAATCTGGAAATGGAAACAGCTGCCGTCCTACAAGCTGTTGCAACTCTAAATATTTTGTTTGTATTTTTAAGGTTAAGATTAGGAGAAAGAAAATGTTTTGGTTAGGTTAGCATGCTAAAGAAAGTTATCTAAAATCTTGGAAGTGTTCATATCAAATCAATTTTTCCTAAAATAATTTTTTTTCACTCCAAATAAATTCGTTTTTTGATTTTTTTTTTCAAAAAATTTATTTGTGAAACTTACCTTAAAAAGCAAAATACATAAAGGGGAGGTGCTAACACTGCTGGCCTGAAAAGGCAATATATCCCTTTAATACTCCAGACTTATTTTCAGCTCAATGACACTAGAACTAGTCAAGTAGAGAGGATCGGCTTTGAAGGGCTAACAGTGGATATTCAGATATATAAACTGTAAGATTCTGTGGGAAGAGATTGTCTTTGGAAGACATGGAAAAGACATCACCATAGCAAAGCATAGTGATCATGCAGCCATAGAAATGGAGCCAGTGTACCTTCTTTTCTCGGTGTACTAAGCAAGTGTTCTCTTGCATTGGGAAGCTAGACTCAAAGTCTGTTTAGTTTGATATTTAGCAGAAAATTCACTGCTGGTTTTGGACTACCTGCTGGCAAACCTCATTCTCCCACTTTAAGTGTCAGCCCACTGCCACATGAGAGCTGGACAATTCAAGGAAAACAGTTTAGCTGCAGGCTGTTAAACCGAAACAACAAACTGAAAGGTGCTAAAAGCTAAATATAGCACTTTGTCACATACCCATTGGCATGCTGTCGTCTGACTAATTAACTATCTTGATCTAAGTTGGGAAAACCAGCGCGGCGGTGATACTTTGCAGCAACACTGATTCCACAGCTGTCGCCTCTCTCTCGTGCAGCATACATATGCAGGGTCATGACTGCTGACAGAGGTTTGTTGAACAATGCTCAATCATCCGTGGCTGAGCGGCTGCTTTTCTTCCTGAGTCGCTCGGTACACAGAGGGGACAAGCACTCGAGGACTGCGCGACTGTTGTTCTAATGAATTGACTGACTTGAGGGCCCATTTCCTGCTCGTGCATGTTTCGATAAGCTGACATATGATTAGCGGGTTAAACTGACTGTCAGTGTGGCGCAATTAGCTTTAGCATTTTAGCTTCCCTCCTGTTTGAGTCTCCATATAACTTCCATCATTTGAAGCGAACATCAAAGTAATTATCTGCTCACCTTGACAGTATTATATTGGACCAGCCAGTGCCAGTGTGATCATGTATTCCTGCTGACATATATGAATGTACTTTCCAGACTATAGCGGGAGGCAGAGGAGTTTTATTACCTCGGCTATGTATCTCGCCACAACAGGTAAACGGAGAGAGGACAGTTGCAGGAAGAATGAAGGAGAGGGAGAGACATGGGAATAAAAAGATAAACAGTTTGACCTTCTGTTTCTGCCAATTTCCAGTGGTCGCCCCCCTCCTTAGCCTTCCCTTTCCCTCTTTTCGCCCTCAGCTCTGTGTCGGACGAATCCTTTTTGGAGGGATAAATAGCACTGCTGCGCTTTGATAGCCCCAGTCCCAAACAGCAGCTACCGATAAATAAAAGGGAACTTTCTCCATTTATCTCTGTGAGAAAGAAGTTCCTATTAGGGTCCCCGTAGCCACAGGGCCTTTCCCTCCTTCACTGCACAGCTTTGTAGATTGCCTGCTTGGTTTAAGGTGCTATTGAGTGCTCACCAGGACAATTACATGCCAGGACCCCCCCTCCGGAAATCCCCCCCAACCCCCCAACGCAACCCCCATCCACCACTCCCGCCATCCTAACCCATCCTGTACCTCTGTGCCAAGCGTCTGTGCCGAGATCCTGCGATAGCGGTCGGATGGGAATAGCGCGCATGGTGCAATGTGTAATTGTGTGTGTGTGTGTGTGTGTGTGTGTGTGTGTGTGTGTGTGTGTGTGTGTGTGTGTGTGTGTGTGTGTGTGTGTGTGTGTGTGTGTGTGTGTGTGAGGCTCCCTGCTGGAAGAGGGGACAGAGGGGGTAGACTGATAATGGCCCCTCTGAATGGTACGGAATAAAGTATCATTGCTTAGCGCCTGGAGTCAGACAGTGATGCTAATGCAAATGGTTTTAACCCCCCCACCTTTCTGTCTGGTATAATGATAGCCCCCCACAAACAGTATGTATGAAGAAACAGAGCGCAGGAGGTATATAAATAAAAATAGCGCACACCTCACTGAAATGACTTTTTGTTGCCTTCAGGGAACTCAAGACGCACCTTTACACTTCTCCTCTGGGCCTCCTCTATTTCCTACTTCTCTTGATATTTTTTTTTATCATTTGATAACATAAAGTTGATATTTCTGTGAGGAGCAATATAGCAGTGAAAAAAAGAATTGAAGGTGGGTTCTCTCTCTCTGTCTCTCTCTTTCTCCTTCTATCTCTCTCTCTCTCTTTTTTTTAAAGAAAGACTTGGCCCTAGACCGGGCATGTCAATCTCATTTCCAACAGCCTCACAAAAATCAACACATGAAATTAGATGTGTGTATTGGTTATAGGGGAGCACAAGTCCAAGGCTTCACCTTGAGGAGATACTGATATTTTTTTGCAGCACAAGTGGGTGACAGCGGCTCCTTTTTCTCCCTCATTCTCATCACAGTGAATCTCCAAAACAAAAACAAGACTTGTGAGACTCTTTTATTTGACTTTCATGATCGGAAAGTTGTCACAGTTCATTTGCAAGTGCAGGCCAACTTGAGCCTGAGCTGATGAGGGAAGGAAGGCAAAGTGTGTGTGTGTGTGTGTGTGTGTGTGTGTGTGTGTGTGTGTGTGTGTGTGTGTGTGTGTGTGTGTGTGTGTGTGGGGGGGGGGGGGGGGGGGGGGGGGGGGGGTGCTGTAAATCTCCATCCACAGAGGGTGTGTGGAAAGACTGATCCAGGGGTGGAAGGGGGTGGGATCGGGCTGAGGATCTCAGATTTCTGGAGTGCCACAAAAGGCGTCGTCTATCAGAGTGAGGACAGCTTTTCGCAGTTGCATCGTTGGGACGCCGAGAGTCGCCAGCGTAGTTGACCGTATCAGCTTCCTGCCCTGAGGCACTGCTGGAGGAGAAGGAGGATGAGGAGGAGGACAGGGAGGAGTTCCCGAATGCAGCAGAGAAGGAAGAGGAGGAGGAGGAGTAGTGGCGAGGGAGGCGGTGGAGAGACCTGCTGCTGCTGGCGAGAGGTTTCCGAAGACGGGCAGATAGTGTGGGCAAGCGCTAATCGAGGAGCCCGTGGGCCCCCACACACTCCTCACGCCGGGGGCCCACTCCCATCAACCCCTATTCCTCTACCCGCCCGCCTCTTGTCTTCGCCTCTCGGAGCCTAAGCTCCTTTTATTTCACGGTGTCACTTTTTCAAAGGCGCGCCTTTTGTCTCAGCCAAAAGCTGGAGCGACTTATCCGTCCATTTGTGGAGTGGACTCATTGTTGGATTGTTGAAACTGTCTCTTGTTCAGAAACAGCGAGCAAGACTGAAATGAAACAAAGCACACGGTGATCAATTTTATTGTTAGAATTCACTCCTCTACTATATTAATGGGCGCTATGAAAATTATTAATTAAAAGGACGGGTGCATGATGAAAATGCCCACCTCGCTATTTCTGTTAAAGGCCAGAATAGTAGCAGTGCTCCTTCTGACAGCTGGGCCAGCCTTATATAAATACTATAAATGGACACCCCTCCCCTCCCCTCCCCTCCTTCTCTTCCCTTTTTTACACAATGCCTTTGTAATATATCATTTGCCTTCACAGTGCCCTAATATCTGGGTAAAGTTTCATAAGGGTGCCTTTTGGCGGCCTGAGCTAAGTGGTCTTAGCTGCCTGTGATAGGGCCTGTGTGCTGAGCAGGTTCTGGAGATAGCAGCTCTCTGGTGGCACGGCTTCTCTCCCAGGTCCCTCCCTGGCAGAAAGCAAAAGAAAGGGAATAAAGAGGGGCTGGGAGAGAAAAAGGGAAGGAGGCAGGAGGGAATTGACACAGAGCTTGGCGAGGAGCCAGAGCCGGCCTCCTCGCGTCTAATGTACGAACGGGGGATTTATTTAAACAGTGAGAAGAGAGGACAGCTTCACAGTGCCAGATTAATTCCGCTTTTTATTCAGAAAATAAAAGAGACTTTGAATTATTAAGAGATAGCGGGATTAGAGGCCTCTCTTTCCAACCCCAATCTACGCTCCTTTTAATTTCCACTTTATTAGAATTCTTTTTGAAGTATTTTAATGTGGACAAAAGGAGAAGAAGAGAGAGAAAGCAGAAAATATTAAATATCAGTTAAACTGCATTAAACATAAGCCCAAGCCTCCATTTTTTTCTCTCTCTCTCTTTTGTCTATTTTTTTTATTTCACATTCATATTGATCCGACTCTTTCACTTCTCAATTATCAACTTTTTTTATTGTAGGTTCAGCCAAGTGCAGAGGCCGATTTCTGAAATGAAACGGCTTCTATCTCCCATTCATCCTCGGGGCTCGCAGGGCTGCAGTGGGGTTTCTCGCTCCCTCGCACACTCTCTTCACTTCACTTCCTTAAACCCCACTCAAAATGTGTCAGCGAGGGCGATTGTGTGACGCCAGGAGGAAGAGGAGGAGGAGGAGAAGGAAAGAGGAGGCTCCTGGTTCTCAACGTCTCCTCGGAGAGGGGTCGGCCGGGATCAACAGGAGAGGATGGGCACAGGTCAGGCTGTCCTGGTGAAGTGTATCTCTTCATTCCTGCAGAAAAAAGAAAAAAGGATGGAAGGAAATCCCAGCATCCTCCTGCTAGCGCAGTCATGCTATATGTTTAGCCAGCCCTCTGTTTACTTAATATGCACTTCATGCTATATTTGCGTCTTAGGCTCTCCACCTAGGGAACGGCGTGCCCTCACATTACCGGCGAGCCGAGCCGAGCGCGGCATTGTGTGCCCTCGACAAATCTCAGCAGCCATAGGAATTTGATTGTGCCGGAGGATTCTCTCTGTCAGACAACCGGTCCATAATCTCTGGCAATTCTTTGTGCAGGAGGATTACCACTGAAAGTGTTACCACATATTTACAACTACTCCACTAACTCTCAACAGGCTCCTCTCCTGCATCCGGCCCAGCCTCGGCTAAGCTCACGGTTAACATAGGAAATCAAGCTGAGATTTAGGACATCTCTCTCCTAAATCTAAGTGCGCCGCTCTATCTGTACAAACAGAAAAGCTCTTTTTATTTTATTTATTTTTTCCCCTAGTCTGAGCCGAGTTTTAGCTGCCGAGTTAACCCCGTGGATTACCTGTGTTTAAGGGAGAAGTGGTGAGGACTAAAGGGGGAGGCACATCTGTTTATGTGTGAAGCACTTGACATTGTTTTCCCCAGGGAGAGATCAGTGGCCCCACAGTAAACACCCAGCCATTCATGTGAAAATGATCGCTTTGTAATTAACAATTCATCATGCAGAGGGAGTTTGTCTTTGTTTGTTTATCTTCCTTTATTTTTCATCATGATGTCTTAAGTTAATATTATTTTTTTAAAATATAGTTAACAACTTGAAGTATCTTCATCAGCTCGTGATTTTTCTTTTCTAATTTATCTCCTTCCTCCTCCACTGAGTCAAAAAATGAGGGTCAACAGGCCGCCTCTTTTTAGCATCTGTGTCTTATCGCTCCATCAGAGCCCAAGTGTTTCATTCAAAGTCCAACTAGATAGGCCTTGTGTCGGGCTGTTGTTATTGAAATAAATTGGGCCTGTGCTGCCACCCCGACCTGCTGCCCCCCCCCCCCCTTTCTCTCCTCTTGCCCCTGTCTATTCTGAACAAGTGTATCTTCAGAAACACGCCAGCTTGTTATGGTAATGACCTGCATGCCCGCCCCCCTCCACCCCTCTGCTATGTGTGTGCCGTGGGGGGTGAGACTCCTCTTTTTTCCCTCAGCGTTGGGAGGCACAGCTCAATAGGACCATACATGGGCAGGGCTTGTTCTCACAAAAAGGAGGGTGAAATGTCCACACAAAACCACATCTTTGAAATGCACATGTATATCATGTTAGTGATAAGTGTGAGGGTATAAGGTTGTGCTCCTCTGCTAAATTTTGCGAATTTGAGACGTTGAAATGTGTTTTTTTATTCAAAGACTGAATTTAGTGAAACATCTAATGGAGAAACAATTAAAAGGAGTAGAGTACAGTCAACACATGAATAAAAAAATATTTTTTTAAATGTATTTATTTTATGTATTTCATTGTATCATCACAAACATATTCATCCAATAAACATCTTTATTATAAGTCCAATTAATTTTACCTACTGCTCAGATCAGGATAGACCATGACACTGTATTTTAAAACTGGTCCAGCATAGACGTTAAATATGAAATCATTATGTTGCTGCTGCTCACACACACACACACACACACACACACACACACACACACACACACACACACACACACACACACACACACACACACACACACACACACACACACACACACACACACACACACACACAAACACACAGACTCACTCATACACACTGGAGCACAAACCAAACTATTATGTCAGCTAGACTCATGGCATATGTGAGATCTTATTTCCATCATTACAAAAATGCTGGGCACAAACTGACAAGCATAACCTAAGCACTAAATGGAAATCATCCAATATCTGATGCTAACAACAGCCAACAGTAGGGGGAAAGTGTCGCTTCTCTGACAAGAAGAAATCCCTGGCAAATAATCCGCCCAGTGTTGGCGGTGGATCGGTTTTAGTAAGGAAGAACTTACAACTGTGCTCGGGCAAGAAAATATTTCTCCCACACACACATACACACACATACACACACATACACACACATACACACACATACACACACATACACACACATACACACAGGTCTGTCCTGCTACAGCGAGCAGCTATAATTAAAATAGCAATGAATTCACCCTCCCTGGACAGGAGCCTCTTTAAAAGCCAATTGTGGGGCTCGATAGCATTTCTCTCGAAAAAGAAGAATTACGTACGTGTGGTTAAAAAAAAAAACTGAGAACAATGTCAAAAATTCCGTGTTGAAAGAATAGTGATAAGCATCATCTATTTAAACAAACCTAATGCTTGACTGCTTGTTGTGAGCTACATTTCATACATAAAATATGTTCTGTCACTGATATTGGCCCCTTATCTAAAGGGAGAGAGGCAGACGAAAATTTGCAGCCTGTGTGCAAGCAATGGGGCTGTTTGTGGAGAGTGATAGAGGCCCAGAGCTGGAGATGCACGGCAGATAGCATCTGTCTGTCTGTCAGGGGGCGTGCAGGCGGGCTGGAGCGGTGGGGAAACACAGGGAGACAGAGGGAGGGAGGGAGGAAGGGAGGGGAAGGAGAGAGGAGTGGGGAGCAGGGGACAGCACACATAAACACACAGAGGCCGACAGACCAAAAGGCCCTGCCTCCTGAGGAAATAGGTGACTCCCAACACACCTCCTCCTCCTCCTCCTCCTCCTCCTCCTCCTCCTCCTCCTCCTCCTCCTCCTCCTCCCACATCATACTAACCCCCTGTCAAATGCCAGCTCACTTGTAGGATGTTCCCCAATGGACCGTGACAACAAAGAGAGGAGAGTAAACAATACGCAAGCTGCCGGCACAACAGCAGCAACAGGGACTGCGGGTCAGGTTAAGTGGCAGAGGTTGGAGGGTAAAACAGTCAGGTGTTCATGTCTGCACCCCTCCTCATCCACCCACCCACCCACCCACACACCCACCCACACACACACACACATGCACATCGCTGCCATGATCCAGTTTGCTTTTTTTATCGCGTTGACCCCCACATTTCCCCCCTCATTATAACCGTGACCTTGGTGTGAGCCAGGAGCTCGTGATGAATTAGCCCAGCGGTCTGAGAATGGGCCGACCAAGTGAAGTCGAAGGCTGCAGCAAAAAAGCGTGGCAGGCAGCTACTGTTACACATCAGACATTACATAAAGCAGCGGAGGTCAGGTGACCGCTGAGCCCTGAACGCAACACAAAATACTGCAAAAGAACCAGCCGCTTCTGCTCCATTCTCATCACCAAATCACAGCCACATGCACCATCTGGGGTTTATATTTTCTGTAGGTTTGTGCAGGGGTGGCGCACACATGCATAAGTATGCAAGTGTTGAAATGCAGATCTTACCTCTACCTGGGCTGTGTAAACCAGGCCGGATATTTAAACAGGATTATCTGCAGGAATGAGGTCTGAGATGCAAGATGCTACCGTGCTGAAAAATTCCATTTGTCAGATCACTGGCTTTCATGAATACTTAAGAATGGGGGGGGGGGGGGGTTAAAATGAACTGCTGAGTATCCCAGACTAATTACACTTGTAGAACACAGCGAGGCATACAACAAAATAAATATATGCCCTTAATTTAAAGAAAGAGGAGCACTTTAAAGGCCCAATATTGCACAGATTCGGAGGATTGGAACCACTCATACTGGAGCGATGGCGCGGGGGGGATTACCAGATGATGCCAGCGTTGCAGATGATTGGCCCTGAGATGAACACCGCTTCACTTGCCTTCTACGTATAACTATAAACAGCAGAGGAATGATCTTGATGGTGGATTGCAGTCTGATTAGCAATGAAGTGAAATGGTAAAAACAAGCACAAACCCCTTTTGCCCTTGATCGTCCAGTTACTGTATTATTAATTTTTTTAATGTAAAATGTTGTTTCAGTTAATCGGTTGTTGCCTGTTCTCTTGTGTATATTCAGTTTTGCCCAGCTGATGTTCACAACACAGTCCTGTTCATGAAAGTTACTGTAGTGCTGCTTAATACGTCGCTATGCAGTGTTTAGACCTTGGATGACATTCATACATTCTCCCCAACGTGACTGAAGACCTCAAACTTCAAGGGGAAAAAAACAGCCCTTTAAGATTATTAAGATCAGATATGACAGTAATGCAAACAACTGCCTTAAAAATCAATGGTATACCTAAGCTCTGGTGAGTAATTATTTCTGTGATTAGTATTGATCAGCGGCCCTGGCTGTGTCAAGTTTCCATTTTATTGGTAGAACAGTACAGAGATGCCTGACATAGTGCTGGAGCTGTGTGTGTGTGTGTGTGTGTGTGTGTGTGTGTGTGTGTGTGTGTGTGTGTGTGTGTGTGTGTGTGTGTGTGTGTGTGTGTGTGTGTGTGTGTGTGTGTGTGTGTGTGTGTGTGTGTGTGTTTCACACGAGCGTCTACATGTGCTGACTTCGATCAAGTTTGTGTCTCCCTTTGCACATTTTTACATTAATGAGAGACCAAATAAAACATTTCTTCTGTGGAGAATCAAGGTTCAGTAGTTTGGTTTGGAGATGTGGACAGAATTTGCCTCCTTCATCTGGACTGAAGAGAGGAGTTCAGGCTGAATCACGGGAGTCTGATCTGGTTTGGCTGCATCCAAACGGTACAGAAAACATTATTAGTTAAATGTTTGCACCTATATCTGGGATATACTTCAGCATGAAATGTTGCGTGGTTGAAAAATTGTAATTGTTTGGCGTCCTGACGTGGCCCTGAAACAGTAAATCCAGGTGTCTGAGCTCATAGTGTTATGTTGTTTAGGACTTAAACTGTATGTGCACCACTTCACCTGCCCTCAAGCCCCAACCGACTGTAAAGGAAGGATGGTATCGTGGTGATATCTTTAGTCGGTTCAAAATCAGTGGTCCTACTTGGCTCTGTGAGACCAGTTCCAGGACGGCCATTGTCATGCAGGTTCTTGCACCCAAAGACAACCTGCGATACAATTCAGTCAGAATTCTGTGGTAATCATGGCTCCTGTGATCTGTGACCTGTTTGTCACGTTTATATGGAGAGTGTTTTGTTGTCAAATCAATGCCAACGCAAAATGCGAGTAGATGCTAGAAAATACTAGTCGATGCTAACAAGTATTTATTTCACGCTCTTTTTAGGAAATTTGAATCCCAGCTTGACTTCTCTTTCTGAGCCATGAACACAAAAATATTCTCCTCCTCCTTTTTGGGGGATTTGTCTCCAAACACATAAATGTCACAACAGAGAGCTACAACTTTATGTTTAGGGTGTGTTATTGTTGCACAATCGCATATTCTTGTGTGAACATGTTGACTGATTGTCAGCTGCCGTTTTCATTGCGCAATCTCCACACAGCAAACTCCACGTCGAGGCCCAGACTTTGTTGGAGTTGTGTCACGCAGTGTGGCCAGCTGGAAACCTCTAGGATTATTAAAATCAGGCTGTTGGAGCCTTTAGCCATCATGTCACATCAGACAGAGACCCTAACCGTCTGTACAAGGCGGAAACATGTTTCACTTATGGGGTCTCAACTGATCGAATTACAATTCACACTAATTTACTTTCACCATATCGTTCTTTCTTTTAAAGTCTTTCACAATTTTGTTGTGATGTAACGTCTTAGCAGTTGCTTTGACAAACTAACACTGATGTGGAGCACCTGTCAAAATGAAGGACTTGTTACACCTCAGATAAAGAATAAGAATAATTTCAAGCATAGCGATTTAAAAACTTTGCTCAGGGCCATATTGTAGCTACTGCAAGACTGCGTCAGAGCGCAGCCGTCTTTCCATCCTAAAAAATGCTCTCGGCCTTGAATTGAAGGATTTGAGTTGCTGGCCACTGCTGGCAATTAATATTAAAATATCAATACTTCTGATACCTAATAATAAAACATTAATATATTACACATAGATACATTATAATTTTAGATCAATGGCAGTTTTTCATGAGAGTTAACAATGATTGTATTATTCAGCTTCTTTGTCTTTCCTGATGGTTTTCCAGGTGTGATGAGTGATGCTGATGCAGCTGTATGAATGCTTCACACACACTGGATCATCACGTCGGATGAAGGCTGACTGTGATACAGTCATGTTACAATTTGTGCTTTAAACTTCTCAATAACTCTCAGACACTATTGCTGCTGCCTCTTTTATTTGAAAGAATATTTTCTTTAAAATATGGAAAGAAAATTTACACCATTAAATAAACCTTGTCACTTTAAGACTGATGCCAAATACATTTGTACTTTTAATCATATTGGGGTTTTGTTTGTGATATTGACTCAATAACTCTTCACACAATTCCTGCAAAAATGCATTGCATGACATTTTGTAGATTCAGAAATATTGATTATACTTTATTATTCACTGATACTCTATAGCATTTTACTAACTTCAAAAAAGACACACAGACACAAAAAGAAATAGGATTATCACTTATTCCAAAAAGTAAGCTCATAAGTTCAGGGCTACTCTCACAAATGAGGCTTTTGTACAAAGACTCTACATCGTATTGGTGTCAGTGATACCACCTCACTACTAACAGCACTGAGCATAAATCCATCAGCATGAGCCATCAGAACCTTTTTCGAGAAATGGGAGAGGTTTTGCTGGCTGGATGAACCACAGTCTCCACACATCATGTGTTTATGTAATTGACCCCCAAATCGCTAATGCAGCATGTTGGTGTAGCGGTTAGCACGGAGAAGACCTGGCTTCACTCCTGGTTTGTAGATTTGTCTGTCTCCCTTAACTTAATTAGTGATGTGAAGTTGTCCGTAGTTCCCAGCACATGAGTGTGTGCATCTCTTTGTAAAAATCAACTAACTGCCCAGGAGCCACTCTGCCTTTGTGTTTAATTATATCTGGAATAGGCTCAAGCTGTCCACAGACCAAACTTAGATGAAGCGTGTACAGAAGGTGGGTGGATGAAGGGGGATGTGCAAGAAAAACTGACACGTGAAGATTTGCTGCTCACCTTTTGATGCCTGATACCTTCAAAACAGCAGAACCTGTATGATTTAAGGCAGGTGGTTGATTAGTAAACAAGTCTGGATAGATATGTTACTTGCTGTGGCCCTGCTGGACGGTGGTTTAATGCACTAATGGCTAATAATGTTAGTTGCTTCTGAAGAAAATATACACATGTACAGAGCACATTACAGTTATGAGACGCTTCATTTGACTGACTGATAAAATGTGCAGTCGACTTGAGTTCTCCTTTGCAGAAATGGTGAAGTTCACTTTCAACACCGGCAGGCGAGTATCTATTTCTCAAACTTGCTCTTCATTGGATGGAAGTTGCCATGGTGTTGTAGTGGAGGACATGCGATATTGAAAACCACGTTATCATGCGGAAACAGAAAGAGCCTGTTTCCTCTCACTGCCAAAATGACCTCACGAGACCTCTGTGTCCAAATGACATTTCATTATACCTAAAAGAGATGAGAATTTCTGACCCTTGGAGTCTACAGGGATGATCTTACAGGACTTTCAATGGAACACAATGTTCGCTTTGTTCACAAACCGTCACTTTTTTTAGACAACATCTTGGTTTACCTTAAACAAACAAACATATTTGTGACTACTTGTGATTTACTTTCTTTCTCTTTCACTCAGTTTCTATTCATTCATCCTGATTCGAGTTATGGGGGCTGGACCGAGCTGACACCATGTGACAAACAATCCATTCACCAACTTTAATCTATTGCACATATGGAGATCCCTGTTGCTCCATTTAGCTGATAAATCACAACAAAAAACTGGAAGTAACTAATAAAGCATCATCAGCTGAAATGTCTCTGTTACAGACATTTAAAGAATGCCTATAAAAGTATGCAATCAATGAATAATATTAATTATTATTAGACCAAATGATGAGATCATTTTAAGTGGCAGCAGTTAAGAAGGACGTTGATTAATTATCAAGTTTCTGCACAAAAACACAAAAAATGTAATCAATATTTTGAAAAATCCGAACAAAAGTTAGGTTTATTTTTCCCTCTAAACACAGCGGCAAGATCCTCGTGGAAATTCAAAGTCTTTCTTTCTTCATTTATGAGTAAAATACCCATTCTTTGTCACATTAAGTCGACCCAAGGGTCTTTTTTTAATTCTTTAAACATTTACTGCTCACGAAGTACTTTGCTTCACTTGGTCTCTCTAATGTTTCACCAGGAACAATACGAGCAAACTACAAGTGAATAAATGTCTTTTATTCAACAATAATAAACCTACTGTGAAATTAATCCACTTGAAACAGATCATCATGGGAAGAAACTATTTTATTTTGAGTAACGTACCTGGAACTTGTTTGATGTCAGGAAAATGATGAACTTCATTTCTTTTAGCATTGATAATTGTTGTTCATCCGTCACATTCTTTGTCGTTCATTTTAAATGTCTTTGGCCTTGTTATTTCAGTGTTCTATTGTCACTACTTTGTCCCTCTTTAAGCCACATTTTCTTCCTCTGTTTTCCTGTGGCGACACTAAAAAGAGAAGCGGCTGAGATCAGGACAAGACAAGTGAGTGATCTATAGTTTTTTTTTTTCTTCCTGAGACAGATTGTCTGGAAGGTTGCAGAGATTAGTCACATCTGGGGCTTTTAAGAATGCTGCAAATTGTGGCCTTTCTTTAACGCGGCCGATAAGGCATTAAATGAAGGGAGCCGCCTTATCAGCCTGCTGCTACCCATAAATCACAATTGCCTGCTCCCCTCCTGTACCCCTGGTGGTTTCTATCTGCATCCTGGGGCTGGCAAGATCCCACCATCGCCGCCACTACCACCAGCACATCACACAATAATCACACAATTTGCCTCCTAATTCACCCTCTGCAGACAGTGCATTAGAAGCGCTCTTCCATTATGTTTCCCACTCATCTCTTCTCTCCGTCCCTCTCTCTTTCTGTCTGTTCTCCGCCGCCTCTCGCTGTCTGTCTTGCCTTGTGTGTATTCACAAGTCTTCAAACGGGGTGGAATCATTCTTCCTGTGAGTGCTATCAGACTTTAATCCACAGAAAAACACCGACACTTCACTACCAATTCAAATGAATAGGATGTGGAAACAGCCTTTAATGGGATATTGTTCTCCTTTTGTCTCATTCAAACCAAAAGGAAAATAGAGTGGATAGCATAAGCTTTAATGAGCTTGTGTAACTGACTCACATTTAATTATTTCTTTCTTCGCCCCCCAATAATTATATGGCACTGACAGTGGTTTTGTTGTGCTCGCCTGGCGGTTTAAATTGCCTGGGCTCAGGAGTGAGTGCAACAGAAATATTAAAAATCCTCAGAGAAACCAAACACAGGCAGCCAACAAGAGGCGCAAACCTGTTTGATACAACAAAACGAAGGAGGCACAATTTCAGATAAGCATATTAGCCCAACGTTCATACCGCTGAGAGCGAAGTATGATTAATGCCAAAAAGTACTTTTGTAACCTGAGAATTTCTGAGCCAGGAAGCATTTTTTTTTTTAACAATTTAGAATTTTGAAGGATGTCAGTCGTTTGACCCATTAGACAGAGGGCAAATCATTACAGTGGTGAGCAGTGATTGTTTTGAAAATTGAAGTTTTTAAAATATACTTAAAGCTGAAAACAACTATATTATCATGTAAACACGTGAACAAATTAGTTTTATATAACAATGTCAAACTTATTTGACGTTAATATAATATTTTTAGAGCAGTTACTTACTGTGAAATGATAACACAGTTAGCTAATTTGATTAAGTTTCACATATTTCCTGTTTTTTTGATTGAGAGTGAAACTTCTATTACTATAACCTTTTATAGTTTCACTTTATTGTTATTGTTTTACAGCAGAATATGGTGGCACATAAGCATGTTCAATTCTCCTGTCAATCCCATTTTTCAGATGGGTTTTGTTATTTACCCTCTGCTGAGAGACTTATCAACTAACATTTACAAGAGAGCAGCATGTTGACGGTGCCTATATTAAACACATCATCACAGTCATGCAGTCACACATTGGTGAGACATAAGCACCAAAACTACTGAGCTTGTTTGTTGGACCAAATCGTGGTAGATGCTATGTAGAAACAATAACACAACCATCGCTACTTCGCCAATCATCCTCCATCACCCTTTCACTAGTTTATGTCTTAAAAACTGCAAGTAATGATGCTTCTTTTTTGGTGCATAAAATCATGTTCTGGATAATGAAAACTCAACAGTGAAAGGCTTGGTTGTAGGAGGTACTAAAAAGAACTCAAATAGCTTTGTTCTCTTCGGGACAAACTGCATGTTGCATGTAAGAAAAGACCTCATTCACATGTTCCTCGCACATTATTTTGTACCTTATCTGTGTGTGGACTGGTGGGTTTAAGATATTTGCCATGCCTTTCCCCCGTTTGTTCAGACTCGTGCCTCGTGTCATCACGTTTGCAGTCTCCCCCATGTTTCTCGTCTGTCACTGCTGTCAGCCTTCAAATGAAGAGAAAACATCTTTTAGAATACCCGTGGCAAAATATCAGTTTGATAGGTCTCTTACCCTTAGCACCTAACGTGGGCTGGTATTGGATTCACAAAAGAGAGACTGAGGCTAAACAGAAACAGGTTTCAATACAAACTGAATCGTTTCTTAGTGACTTTTGGTTCGTGCTTTTGGAATTTAAAGATAGAAAGAAAAAATGTGAGCGGATGCTCACATGTTTCAAAATTTTGAAGTTAAGTCCAAAGCCACGATGGCGTCACTGAAAATAGAACGGCCCCAATTTTAGTAATTTCTTACCAAGTGACCAGATGTCAACTCATTTCCTGATCATAATGAGCAAATAATAGTTCAAGCTTCCTTTTGGGTGTGACAAAATCGTTCCGATCTCTCTTCAGATGGTTTTTCTAGCACACGGAAAGTGTTGCACGCTTCACAGACAGGCTTCTGTGTTGATAAAATAATGGGTTTGCACAAAAGCTGTTCTCGTGTCTCTTTAAATTCATCCTAATTACTGGGAGAGCCGTGTTGGAGCTTATCAGCCGGTACCTGTGTGGCAGGTGATAGAGGTGAAGAGTGAAGGCGGCCTCCGTGGCAGCAGCTCGGGCTGATGGAGCAGCTAAGCCTGAGGAGGAGTTAAAGGCGTGGGCCTGGCCTGTGTTGTGCTGCCGGAGCCCGAGCTGGAGACAGATTAAGGACTGTGCATTTATCTTTGCTTGTAAATGAGTGACTGGCCAGTGTTGTTACTGCCAGGCCAGGGTATTGGAACAAGAGGCTTAAGATGTTATCAGAGAATGCTGTGCCTGCAGGCACTCTGAAGATTATAAGGCATGGAAAAAAGACAGTGGGAAAAAGTGTTGACAAACAACCAGGGGTTATTAACCCTCTGGGGCCGATTGACGCTCTGCAGCGTCAAAATCACATGACCGTTTGAAAAGGCAGTAGCGTCACAGCACAGCGTCATCTGGTCCAGTGTTTCAATCCGTGTCGAAAGTGCAGATATAAAACTACAAGCTCGTTTTTAAATGATGTTGATAGCCCAAGTAAAAGCGGAGATATGAGGAAAACTGTGTCCGTGTTTTTCCGCGACATTTTAGTGCGCGTCAGGTGCAGAAGAGCGGTCAGGAGTGAAAGTGAAAGTAACGGAGCAGCAAAAAAAAACAACACTTGTAATGTGCCAGTATACCTTTCACTCATTGGTTGAGAAGAAGAGCCCATGTCCAATCAAAAGTTTCCATAGTGGGAGGTGTCATTTTGTTTAGTTCACCCGTGAAAAAGTAAACAGAGAGACGGAGACAGCGAGAGTGAGGTGAGATTTATATCAGAGAAAAAGCGACTATTATCATGATTTGACCATGTAGTGAGTGTGTAGTTAGTGTGTAGTTAGTGTGTAGTGAGTGTGTAGTGAGTGAGATTAGAGTGTTTTTTAGTTTCAAGTGAACTCTTTTTTTTTTTCTATCAAAACAATGACGCGCCTTATGAACGTCAATCAGGCGCTCCGACTTTTTTTTTTTTTTTGAAGTAGAAGAGCATCGAGTCTGACATTGAGTTTGAGAGTGATTCTGATGGCAATATTGAACACCTCAGCTTATTTTTGTTAGAGAGGAGACAGGTGTCCCCCAGACCAGGAGACGTGTCCCCCACCCCTGTCCCCATCATTCCAGCTCCACCACAACAGCCAAAGGCTAAAATGTAAAAATTGCCTGCAGGAACACAAGAAAAGTAAAAACACTTCATGGAAATGCCATGTGTGATGTGTCCCTCTGTGTTGTGTTGGACAGAGTCTGTTTTTTTGAGTGGCACAAATAATTTGTCTTCACCTGACATTATATGTGTGACCTTTTGCAAATAGTTTTACAAAAACGCCTGAGGCAGTGCTTCTATTTCACTGTAAATATCTGTATATAATTGTTTTTTCAGTCCTGTTTTGATACATTTTAGTTAATTATAGTTTAGATTTACTTTACAAGTAAACAAAATGATTCGTTAACCATGTCTGTGAATTTTATAGTCAATAAATCTATGTTTTTACCACCCGAATTTGTAATTTTATGGTGTTTTTAGATCCACTGTTTTAATACAGTATGCCAAAGTGATGAAAATACTTCAGAAATGCATTTATGAGGTTGTCCTGAACAAAATGACACCAAAAAAGGCAAGGTTTAAGAATTTTATATCTGAGATATAAAGGAAAAATCAATTGTAGTGAAAAACGGCACAAAATGCTTCAGGCCCCAGAGGGTTAAACATTAATTATATGCTAAGCTAACTCTCTCCCTGACCCGTCAACACAAAGCTTATGAGACCTTAGGGGTCCTGCGTCCCTTTATCAAGGTCAGAAGTCACATTGGTTGGGTTTGATTAGCTCAGAGGTTTGTGTGTCGAACAGACAATGATTATCGAGGTGTTCGGCTTGTTGGACTGTTTACACACAAGAAGAGTCAACACCCGATTGTGTGATTTGGCTGATATGATAAAAATCATGTCATGTATATCACAATATTGTGGGCAGCACAGATGCGGTAGCAATGTTGGCCATAAAATCAATTAAATATCTGGTTGTTCAAACATGTATTGAGTGCACGTTTTTATACCAGTCGTAGTTTTAATTTTAAAATAGAGACGTTTTGGGGAAAAACACATATGCAAAACAAGCAGCGGCATGTTATTGAGGCACGAATCAAGCATAATTTGAAATCATCAACAATCAAGAGTTAGTGTGACCGAGGACTTCATTCTGTAACTGTTTTGTCAAAAATGCCAAAATCACTACGACTATATCAGAAACAAGTAGCAACACAACAGCAAACACATTTCTTACTCCTTCATGATCCCCTGTGATTTCTTGAAGGCGTCCAGTAAGGTTTATAGTTTGCTTTCCATCATGCGTTGAGTTTGTCCCTGCTTTAGCACCAGTAAGAGCTTTTCTCGCTGCAGCAGTCAATCAGTTTTCACACTTCAGAGGATCTGGATCTTTGTTGTATCTCTCAAGTTAAATATTCATATCATATTGAAAAAGTGTTACATAGTGTGTCAAATGGTGATTGCACTTTAATGCCTCTTCACTTTCTACCCAGTTTAAATGAGACACGTTCACACACACATTCAAACATCACTGGTGCTCACACACCACCACACCAACACTTAGGGTTCAGCGGCATTTTGTCCAAGGAGACAAAAACATATGGACAAACCAAGAGTTAATTTGTCCTCAGAAAAAAAAACATCGTATAGATGAATACATAGGACTTATATCTCCATCATAGCAGCTCAAATACTTGCAATTTGACATCAGCCTCAATCACTGCTGGTGCAAAGGTTTCACAATGACCGTATAGGGACAATTATAACTAGACGTCCAATATAATCTTTTTTCTTCAATGAGCTAGCCTGGTCCAGCTAATGATAAGATCATAATATTGTAATGATATGTGATGTAAATTAATTTAAACAAACCTAATAAGCTTACATTTTACATACAGTTTCATATGATTCGAAATAATATTCAGCCCACCAGCACAAATGAACACTGTGAACGCAATAAATGAAGCAGAGCTGGGGAGTTGATGCTGAGGGGAACGGATCTGTTTTATTCAGTTCTTCATTGTGCTAATTTAAGTGTAAAACTCTGGTATTTTTTTTTTTTTTTTTTGCACAGGCAAACACATAAATCCACAGGACTGGGTAAGCGTGTGTTCTGCAGTCAGTGTAGAGGTTGTGAGAGGGCTCTAGTGGTGATCCCTGACATCGTTCTGCCTTCTGTCAACACCAGTGTGATAATGATTTACTGCTGTGGAAATGTTACACATAGCACCCAGTCAGAAATTAGAGGACTTCATACTCAATGCGTCAAATGTAATCAGACTTGCAACTCGACTTTAATTTCAATGCCTGCGAATCATGACTCACTTTGGGCTTGACAGCAGCTCTGACACTTTGACACCTGTTCTGACAATCTCTCTTTGCCTGGCAGATAAATAAAATACTGTCTCGCATGTTTCTCTCTCTCTCTCTCTCTCTCTCTCTCTCTCTCTCTCTCTCTTCAGTTTCACATCATCTCTGAACCAAAGCCACCAGCAGCCATTGAGAATACAGTGCAGAGGGAGATTACCCCCCTGAAATCTGCTGTATCCCTTCTAGACACCACCCAGCTGCACAGACAGTTACAAATTGGTATTTGGAAGACATGCTTCTGAAGATAATTAGCTTTACTTTCGAGGATTACACTGTCGACAACAAAACAAGAACTGCAATTTGTAAGACCTGAGGGCTGCAGATTGCAGGCAGGAATACCTCAACTTCAAACTTTGTTCAGTTTGGAGATTTCATACCAGGGAGGTTGGATTGAGGAGTAAGTGATGAGGGCTTTGTCATGTAAAGTAACTGCTTATATACTGTATGCGCAGTAGTCACATTTTACATTAATGTGGAGAGCAGATATTCTCCTCCATGGAAGAAAAACATGTCTACACCTTCCTAGGATTTGTAGATTAATTATGAATAACTAGATTGAATCAACAGACACATTCTGTGTTCTATACTGGTATGCATATGGTAACATTGAGTGGGCCAAACAATAATCAGTGTCCAGATACATACAAAATGGACTGAACCATTGAAATTACAGCATATTAACTTTGAAATAAAGACAACTTCAGTAGATTTTCAATCAGTGGTAGACCTTCAGGGCCTTCAAGGTCTTTTCTGCAGGCCTAAGAAAAGATCTGAATCTCAGACTGATGTTGATCTGCCTGAGGCCTTCAGATTCAACCTGCAGGCGTCTGCAGTGTAAAACTAGTGTCGGCTTCAACCAATCAGATTTTGATATTGACAAGACTGGGTCTTCTAGAACGTCAAGCATGACGTCAGTGTAGTCAAGCCCTCTGATTGGACGGTCAGAGAGTTCACTCTCCAGAGCGAGCCCTCTGATTGGATGGTCAGAGAGTTCACTCTCCAGAGCGAGCCCTCTGATTGGACGGTCAGAGAGTTCACTCTCCAGAGCGAGCCCTCTGATTGGATGGTCAGAGAGTTCACTCTCCAGAGCGAGCCCTCTGATTGGACGGTCAGAGAGTTCACTCTCCAGAGCGAGCTGGCTGCATCTGCAGCAGCTGCACGAACAAAATCATAGTCGTATTTGTTTAATAGGGTTTTGTCAACCTACAATGACTAAAGGAGAAGATAAAGACATTTGGTTGCAGATTTATTGTCAAAACAATTTTCAAGACAGACTTTTCCAAGAGGTCATTGAACGCACCGCAGCACTACACTTTACTAGCGCTCACTACAAACTCCATGGCAGGATTCAGGATTATATTATTCACTATTATATTATTTTCAAGACCACAAAAAGCTGACTTTTGTCTCCCTGCTCGACCCCCAGAACTTTCGGGAAAAGCAACCTCTTTTTTATGCATGGTAACATGGTTTTAGTATCCATAAAAAAGTTATTGAGGGGTGGATTAACTCAGACCAGTACTAGTGAAGGCCTGGGTCTGAAATGCACGGCCCACCACTGTTTTCAACATACTAACTTTTAAATATATATCTTTAGTTTAAGGCATATTTAGTTTAGTTTAATGTTTAGTTTTAGCATTATAACATTTTAACAATTTCACCTGGTACAGAAAAGTGTCCACATTTTGAGTCCTGTTTTAATTGGTTTTCTTAGCATCTACAATCCCACCTTAACTTGCTTTAACTCTTTGCTTTATTGGGAAATCCTGCAAAAAAACACCTGAAATCTCATCGATCCCACGGCAGGTTTGATCAGACTAATATTGGTAAAACCCAGTTTTACTTTTTGTTCTCGCACGATGTCTGAAAGCTTTATTATGTTTCCACAAACTCACCCTGAGGCAAATGCGGCTTTGCTCTGGCCCTGATGTATCCACCAAGTGTTTTTGAAAAGTTCTTCCTCAGGAGCCGTTTTCAAAAGTTGTGTTTTCTGTGGCTCCGCCCACAACTGTCATATAAACAGACATATAAACGGGGCCTAAGGGGTTGATTGAAATCAACTTCTGTCATTCGGCTGGGCTGATTCTATTTAAAGCTGTTACTGAACGATGCAGCGTTAAACCGGCTCTATGCAACCCTTGAAAACCTGAGCACTGTTGGTATTTTTCCACCCGCGTATTTTGCAGAAGAGTATCTCAGAGTTCATCTATCACAGCTGATGAGTCACGTCATAGGATGGAGGTGTAATATTCCCTCTGGCACTGATTTGTCAGTGTCGCAGGTTGACATGAAACCAAAAGTGGGAGGATGTCGCCAAACAACATAACATTAGTTTGAGCAAGCTTGTTATATTTTTGTAATTTCTTTTTAAGGCTCAAGGCTAAAGAAAAACAAACCAAAAAACATCATCTGATAAGGCAGTGACGCCCACAGAGAGAATAACTCACAACAAATATCAGCACTGAATCTGTGATGATGTGCCAAATATTCCTTTATGTTGGAGTCTGACATGACAAAGACTCACCAACAAACCAAAGAGCAAAGGTATAATGGGACTGTGCAGGGCGCCATACTGAGCCACGTGGAAGGTGAAGGAGCATAGAGTGGTAACAGAGAAGGCCGCTTGCATCTGGTGCTCCTGTCATGACACCAGCCGACCTCGTACTGCAGGTAAGAACTTGGAGAACACGGATACAAGAGATGAAAGAAGCAACAGATGTAAAACTCAGGCTTTTGGGCATTCTGAGCAAGATTATGTTTGCCCTTCTCCCCGTGCCCTCCTCGCTGCACTGTACTTCAAATAATCCTCCAGGATACTGCGGACTGTGTCTTACTTGTTAACTTTACTGCTACCAGTTCTTTGCAGAGGTTACAAACTGGTGGAATAGAAGGCAGCGGTGCGGGCCGGTTGTGAATAAACGAGGTTGACACTGCCAGGGTTTTAGAAATTTTCATCGGAGATCACGGGAAAACAGGAGAGTGCCGGTGTTAAATGTCATGTTTTGCCGTCAGTGTCTGCAGAGTCTAAGAGCAAGGACTTCTACACACACTCACCGCTGTCACACACGTGGAGAAGACACACCAGCTCCTACACGGACTGCACTTTCAATAGAGTGCAATACAATCCAGCAACCAGACATGCCCATTCAAACCTGTAATGAAATCTCGCAAGTAGAATGCAAACAAAAGCATAATATGCTAGGAGTCACTATCAACCGTGGTGGACATTCCTTCTTTTATGTCTTTTCTTTTTTGTTGAAAATTAGCCAAAAACAAATTGGGGCATTGTAATGCTCACTGCCTATAGTGGGATTTCTTTTTTCTTTTTGCAGGTTGTGCAAATGGCCCATATTGTTGCTTTTCACATTGTTTTCAAAATGTTGGGATACTGTGTTAATATATAAGATAAAGCAGAATACAGAGATTTGAAAATGTCATAAACCTAATTGTATATTCTTAATAGAACATAAACAGTAATTGTGATGTTGAACATTAGACATTGATTGCTGCAAAACATCTTTAAAAAGTTGGAATAAGTCCGGAGAATTTACAAGTAAAAAAAAAACTGAGGGAGACCAAATGCACAGGAATCAGCCTGAGAGCAATTTAAAATGTTTAAGACAATTTAATTACATTATTCTTATAAGAAGAGACAAAGTCACAGTATCATCATTGCATGATTGTCCGTGAGTTTATCTAACTATGAAGTCAGACGGCGCCTTCTTAAAGGCTGCGTGTTTTGAGAAAGCTCCATGTGCTTCCTGCACCGTGGACATTGAAGGTTACAGAAAGTGGCCCAGAGGTTCCAAGTGCTGACACAGGTCATCCTTGAACACAGACACACAAATTACACATGATTATTTATGAGACAAAACTAAATTTCTCTAACAGAATTTTATCACTAAAAAGTTGTGAAAGTAATCAGCACTTTGTTTATTAAAGTGCAGAAACAGTTCATTTGCAACAGGCCAGTAACATGAATGATTTCATCAAGGCACAGCCTCTATCATGTGGTCAAACCTCAGTCAAACTAAAGGTTGTGGGGGTATTTCTGAAACAAAAGAAATGTGTAAATCAAACCATGGACAGTGTATGATGTCCTCTAAGGATTTACAGAATCAGGAGAAATGTCTGTGAACAAGGGACAAGGATGAAGGTCAAAGCTGGATGGATGTCGGTGATCTTTGGGCTTTGCAATATGCCTCGCAATGATTCTACACATATACAGTATAAAACTACTTGGGCTCAAAAACACTTAAAAAAAAAAGACTGTTTAACTCCATTAAAGCTGTCTCACGCAAAGAAGAAGCCATATGTGAACACGACCCAATTTAAAATGGTCTGAGGTCAAATGGAAAACTGTTCTGTGGTCAGATGGATCAAAATGTGAAATTCTGTTTGAAAACCATGTATGAATCTGACTGAAGGGTAAAGAGACCATCCAGGTTGCCAGTTCAAAGCCTGCGTCTCTGATGGTGTGGTGTTGCATTAGTGCCTCAGCATCAATGCGCAAAAGTACGATTGTAGGACAACTCGTCCCCAGATGAGATTTAAGAATTCCTTTGAGAAAATAAATCCTGTCCAAAGTAGTTTTACATATTATTTCTAATTGATATTTCATATATGTTTACATACTGTACTGTATGAGGGAATAGTATAGAAAGAATAGTATATGTCCATATATATTTAGTATGATATCATATGGCTTTTTATTCTTGCGAAGAATTATCTTTGCACACATGACACCCCCCCACCCAAAACGTGCACGTTCCAGCTCGCTAATGGTTGTATCAGTCATATTTTAATCATGTTTATTAAGTGACGTCACTACTGTATGAGCCCTGCAGCTCGTTAATGTATCAGAGGGCGCGCTTCCGTGATGCACCTGAACTCATCAGTCTGTTGTCCACGTTCAGCAGGATGTCCGCTCATTATGTGTGTTAACAGTTAAATACCTCTCTGTGAACAGCGGCTGTACTTAGAAATCCAATCCTTCAAATCAGTAATGCTGAAAAATAATAGTCGTGGGCGTGTTGTCCAGGTTTGCAGTTTTGTGTACGAGTTGTCCACAAAACTGTCGACCTCAAGTACACTGAGGTTTCAGAGCAACACCCTTCCTGGCGCTTCAAGCGAAAATAAATGTTTTTTGCATTTTTGTTTCAGAAAGGTTTTATGTTTACACGCTAACGATTTGAACACGATTTACCTTTGATGTAGCGCTACTAGAGGGTTCTGTTTTTTTATGCTTTTTTATTACATTTTTTTAATAAAATGACACACGCAGAGAACAATTTGTTTTAAACATTAACAATGGGAGTCCATACATTTGTATGGACAGACGACCAAGTTGTGCTGTTATTACTGTCAACTATAAAACTACCAAGTCCCAGAGATAATGGACTGGGAGTCATGACACTCTGGAGGAAACATGGTTGTTATTGTCCAACTACTGAGCATGTGCAGAGGAACTGTTTAGCATCGCCGTGATGCGCATGCACAGTAGCAACGTACACATAGATGGATTCAAAGTGTTTTCAAAAAGTTGTTTTTCCCAGTGGTTCCAAACACTATTGTCATTTAAACAGACACCCGATATGCAATCAAAGTTTTCTGTTTCACTTGTTGTGTAAACGGGCCCATAGAAACAAACTGTTTCTTTCTTTCTTTCTTTCTTTCTTTCTTTCTTTCCTTCATTCTTTCTTTCTTTCTTTCTTTCTTTCTTTCTTTCTTTCTTTCTTTCTTTCTTTGAACGGTGGGAATGGTATAGACTAGCTGGAACCACCAGATGCCGGTCGTGCAACTTCACGGAGGCTAATTGCCGTTGAACCCAAATGAAGAAGAAGAAGAGAAACAGTCATCAGGGATGAAAAAGCTGCTGAAGGGAAACAGTCATCAGAGTCTAAGAGAGTGGCAGGAAACAATGTAGATAGATAAAACCAGCAGATGGCGGGAATGCAAACTGCCATTAAACTCAAAAGAAGAAGAAGAAGAAGAAGAAGAAGAAGAAGAAGAAGAAGAAGAATGCGGGTGCTGAACTGTTCTTCCTGCAGTCCTCGAATAGAAAATGTTTGCAGAAACAAACGATCTGGCGTCTATCAGACCAAGAAGAGGAAAACGTTCTTCTCATAAAACTGCAGCTGGTTTTCTCCCTGTTCAGAGATTTAGAGTTAAAAGAAGAGCGGGAGCTGCACGTGATGGTGAACATGGTCCTCTCCCAGCATTTCACTGCCCTCATATTTGAAATGAGTTAACATTTTCTATGGAATGAATTTAGTGTTCATGAGTTTTGCAAAGCATTACATTCTGTTTCATTTACACAAAACCCAATGTTCCAACCTTTTGGGATCAGGCGTTGTACATTATAATGGCCCAACATGAAGACACATGGCAGCTACATATGAGGCATTACAGCAAGAAGAAAGATAATGATATCAAGAATAATAATAATTCAGACCATTCTGTTTAAGAATCAGCCCGATTGAATTGATTTTCAAAAGTTCCCCTCAAAGTCTAATAGCCATTAATCTTCCTCGCCAATACAGAGCTCCGTAGCAAGCAATAACCTGCATGCACCTGAAATACAGCTGTAATCTCTTTGTACATCCAGTGTGTTTGAAGGTTACTGCCAAATCATAAGACGACTGAGGCTGCAGTAAAATGTTTGAAGATGGTCATTACGTGGTATTTACAGCCGGTCTCTGCACTGCCTCGGCGAGGACGTGAGGAGGTTCCAGGAGTTTGGTGTTTTGGGATTGGATTGAAAACCTCACCCAGCCATGGTTTTATTACCTCTCAACAGTCACATCGCTGTCATTTTCATGCCATGTTCCACATTGTGGCTGCAAGCATATTTTTCACACTATCTTTGAGAGATGAAACATTTTCTGCTGTTTACTTTTTACTTGTGTATTTTATTTACATATTTTTTGTAGTTCGCCTTAATACTTCACCTCACCTGATGGAGTTGTAGTATTTACTTTATTATGTTCATCAGAACCGTATAAAGCGTAGTAGTAGGCTCTCCACTTATTGAAGAATGTGTTTATAGGCACAAAATATGTGGAAAATCTTTCAAACTGGTTAATTTATTTGTCGATGCTAACTCATACCTTTGTGACACATTCTCGTGATTCTCATTAATACGATGTACTGCGTATAGAATATTAATATCAGCGTTTCAAGTCTTCATGTTCTTCCTGTGCTGACATGTTTTCTCTGAGTACTCAGGTTTCCTCCCACAGTCCAAAAACATGCGTGTGGTTTGATCTCTGTTCCCAGTGTGAGATGGACTTTTCTCACCATGTGCAGGTGTGTTTTTTCGTTGTTGTTTTTTTTGTTCACTGCTTTCGTGAGGTTAGTTAATTTTGCACCAATTTGCACGCCCATGGTGACGCCTGAAGCTTAAATTGTTTTGGTTTTCAGTTTAGCATAAAGACATATAGTAGGAACTGAACAATGGGGGATTTCATTTGGAAAACAGCCTCATATACCAGCTGTATGCTTCTAAAACACTGGGATCCTGTTAATATTCTAAACTGGTGCGTCTCACTTGATGGGCTGATCTAAAAGTGGGTCGAGAGTTTGGGGATAAAAATGTTGAGATAGAAATCACACTATTTAACCCCAGGTGAAACACATTGTGTTCTATAGATTTCAGTGAGTTTTGGCATGTGAATGGATGAAGAAACTGGAGTTGCATGTGAGGCAACATTTTGAAATGACATCTCAGTAGAGATCACCTTTATGGTAATGCAACAAAAGCATATACACTCCCATTTGCTGGTCATTTGGTTACACATGATTAAACTATTAAAAATCATATTATTTTCCATTGTTGCAGATTCAAAGTGCAGCGTCATCTGTGAGTTTAAAGCATTGAGTTGTTACTTGTTTGTGTTGTGACTTGTCATGGTGTGTGTCAAAACCAGACCTGCACATGGATTTTCTCTCCTCAATCCAGACACAACCTCCCTCTGTTGAAGATGGTCTCTGTCATTGGCAGAGAGGGAGATTTACAGTAAACTGCAGGCTCACGATCAGATGAACTTAACCCTGCGAGCCACAGAGGGCCTCCGGACCCCCGGCTGCACTGTGGCCATCCTGGCGTCCAAAAGAGAGCAGGACAGACCTGCAGCAGGCAAGGATACCAGAGCACACCATAAACGGGCCACTACATCCCCTCAGAGACACTAAGCGACTACAAATAAAGGCCTGATGTATTTTCAAAGATCCCACCTAACCTGGATATCACCTGTTTTCACTGCTGCCCACGGGAAGTAAGGACACACTTTAAAAGTCTCTACAAATGGACTAAAACGCTCTTAAAAACAGGCAAACTTACCCCATAACCACCATTTAGTCTCTGAGTTCCATATTTATTCATTTATTTATTCTTTCTATAATGTATTTACATCTAGCCGGCATAAAACTGCAACAATCTGAATGAAACAATGTACAGATCATGAAAAAATACAGTTATATAATGTCTTATTGGTTAAAAACACTGCAACTGTGACTAATTTACAATATTATTATTATTACTACATGAACATTTTCACTATAAAGGCTCTGCAGTTTGTTGATTTATTCTGTTGTACATAAGGATGTATTTAATTGGCGACATTATGAGCTTCCGATCTCAAGTCTTCCTCGAGCCACGAGGCCACCACTGGCCCAATCTGACCACCCGTTAGTCACATTCCAGATGTTATTGCTCTTCAACTAAATGCCACACAAACAATCTATAAAACAAACGAAAGTGTAACGACACTCAGTTTCCTGCGTGATTTTAAATATAGATCCGTTTTAAAGGACAATAGTGATAAAGTATCTGGATTTGTTCATGTGCTTTTAGCAGTTCTATATGACATGATATGATCAGTTGTAAACAAGTACAAAGAGTATCCTCCTATCATTTATTGTGATTACCACAGCCGATGTGAATTGAGGCCTCGTCGCTTTGCAGATTTCAAAGCATTTCCATACATGACTCAAAGTGTCCAGCTTTCAGACCGTTTCAGAGAGGTTGTGCTTCATCTCCTGCACGCGAGCAGACCTTTGACAGAACATGATGAATTCACTGTGTTTTCTCAACATCGGCTTGATTACTGTAATTTGTAATAAATTGGACGGACATGAATCCAAATGGCTCCAAGTGAATACCTGACTAAATGTGAGTCATCTGTCACACCCCAAAGATTATACCTCTTTTATTCAATGTGGACATAAAATGAAGGATTATAGTTGTCATGTTGACATTCTTTGGAATTTATCAAGATCAAATACCACTGCTGATGACATCTTTTTTTTTGTTCAATCCCTCTCTATTTAGTTTAGATTTGTTTATTTCAGGAAGGCAGATCATTTATTTAAATAGTATGACATTTTAATGGGTTTTTCTCAAAAGAAAGTAAGCCAGGAGTGTGCCTGCTGGACTTCACTGAATAGATTCCTCATTTTATTTTTCATCCGTTTCTGATGGTTTGATTATTACGCTGTTTTTTCATCAAACATTCAAGCATTATTCATAATGCTCACGCCACAACACATTTTCAGCCTGTAAACTTGTCCTTTGCCGTCCATTATAGCCTTTTTTCCAGCCACTGCTGCACCCAGCTGCAATTCCCTCACCCGCTTTTTGTAATATTTTCTTTTCTTTTTTCTTTTTTTCTACTCAAAGCAACATGAAACAAACCAGGGAGCAAGCAATTTTATTGTTCAGTGGTATCTTTAATTGTGATGAAAAAGGATTATGTAGATTTCTGTAAGCCTCCCTGACAAGACATATTTCAAAGTGAATAGGCCATAGAACAGGAATATGTGTCAGTGGTGGAGGCTTAGTGGAACGTCTTCTCAATAATAGGGTAATCCTGGAGTCTAGGGATCCCTCATTTACCCTCTCATCCGAGAGACGATGTGCACTGGTCTCCAATTATAGCCCATGGTGCCTTTAAAGACAAAGGGAAGGACTCAGACTGTGTGACTAAATGTTATAAAGATATTACTTTTATCTTAATTACTCTGCCCAGTCGTATATAGAGAAGCATTATCAAATAAAAAAAAAAAAAGACCAGCCCTAAATGATCTTTATTAAAGGAAAACAAACGTACTGCAGTGCTTTTATATCGCACCACACAAAGAGACATATCACAGACCAGGCTTTTTTCTTCTTCTTCTAAAAACAAAGTTAAACCAGTAAAACTTGTATCACAGTGACTCTAGAAACATCAATCCTATAATGACATGAGGGTTTATACTGTCGATATTATTACATTGAGATATAAAACAAGTTGTGATAGGCTAGTTGAAAGTATGCATGCCAAACGTACCACCTATTATTATATTATCTAACGGTAGCATTTTTAAGAAATACACCAAAAACAAAATGTTGAAGTTGCGTGAAATCTTCAAATCAGCTTCCTCATATACAGAATCATTAAAAGAAAATCTTCATCAATCAGATAATTTAATTTTAACCATTTTAAAATCAAACTATAGTGGAGGAACCTACACTGTTACCACTGAGGCCCACCCGCAGTGTCCAATATAATAAACAGTGTATCAGTCAGGTACATTTTTAAGAGTTGGGTTGAAACAGCTCCATTATTGTGACTTAAAAGAAAAATCATTCTTATTTCTCCCTCATGTTAAAAGAAGCTAAGTTTGTCTACATTTACCTATTTATTCCCGTGGAAGAAATACAAGGATGATACCAAAATCATTTTCTGTCCAAAGACTGTCATGTTTTCTATCTACCACTAATTATACACATTGACAGTAATAGTGACAAACAAACCAAAATACCCTTTTTATAATAGAAAACTCCCATTCAGTTGATAAAATGTATTATCATTAATGTATACATTTCTATTTCTGTAAAGGCTCATTTGTAAGCTCAATAATGGATAATAACAACAATAAAAAAAAAGAAAAAAAAAACACAAATTGTTTAATGTTTAAATAGTGGCTTATAAATTTCCACTGTTAAATGGCGGCAAGGACATTCATTTTATTACATTCATTTCTACACTGATGATGCATTTTACAAAGTGATCAGAGGATCAATACTAAGAGGCAATGCATACTTGATCAAAGCTTCTTTAGAGGTTTTTATCTTTTCTATGGGCACATTATAATTCATGCAGGAGCATATTTCCTTCAATAATTACTCCAAAACCACCAGATACATGATACATGTTTTACTTAAGCTCAGGATGTGTTGTATGTATATATTGAAAGACAGTGAATACAATATTACTGTCTATATTAATATATTCATGATGACATTTTCTGCTGATGCTGTCAGTTCAAAGCCCATCTTAACTACAGTCAGAAGTTAAAGTAGTTAACATGTTTTGCTCATAAATCAGTGGATCTCTTATGAGTAATAACTCACTATGTACTCCCATTTTTAACCGTATTCTTAACTCTAACTGGAAAATAGTGAATCCAAAAACACTACTTTCATCAAGGTCACATTTAAAAGGGGCATAAATGTCTTATTTTTGTTTGTGACAGTCATCTCACGTCCAACACCACTTAACCCTTAATTTGCAACAGGCACAGCAGATGTTTAGAGAAACGATTGTGTTTCACCAGCAGCTCATTTCAGAAGCGTCCCAGAGCCTGGTGTCCCTCTTCATGGACAGTGTGCCACAAGTTAACAAAGGAAGTCGCTTCAAGCTGCCCAGACAAGATTCAGGAAGTCCATCCATCTTGTACAACGCGGTACATAATTCAAGGCCGATCCCGGCTGAGTGAACAGAGAGACAGACAGACACAAACACTCATATTCACCCAGGAAGACTATGCAGACTCCTACGCTCCCAACTGCTGGAACAGAATAACTCGAGGTTCACACGCAACTTTACAAAACCGATCCTGAGTCTCAGGCTTCCTTTATGTTTTCAATTGAAATCGCATAATTCTTCGTTACGTCTTGGTTGTCTGTTTACACGGCAACGGTGGTTGGAGACACTGAAAACACAACTTTCAAAAAAATGCCCCCAAGGTGGAACTTTTCCAAAACGTGTCGACGATGGAACTGCTGCTACTGTGCATGTGCACCACGGCTGTAATAAATAGCTCTTCTGCACATGTGCGAGCAGATAGACGATAACAATAGTGTTTTCCTCCTTCACGTCATGACTGTCAGTCATTATTCTGCTGGTAGTTTTATGGTCGGCAGTCACTGCAATAACAATCCAACTTGGCCGTATGTCCATACGAAGGTCTATGTACTCCCATTGTTGATGTTTATAGTATACTATTATCAACTACATATGTGTGGTTTCATTACACAAACCAACAACAGCAGCTACTAGTGGCCCAACATGAAAAATACACCGTTTTCAGCATTTCGGCCATTTTCGATACATAGTTTTTATAACATTGCCATGTAAACGTGAAACCTTTCTGCAACGAAAATTAAAACATTGTGGGTTTTAACTTGAAGACCTTCATGTAAATGAGGCCTCAGTCATGCTCAGATAGAAAGTGGGCGTGTCCTCCAGACCACAGGACAAAAACACTGACAGGCTTTCATTCAAATTTAGTCTGAAAACTTATCAAGATTTTACTGCATTTATTTTTCAAGATTTGTTTGTCATCCCCAATGTGTTGTCTTTACTGGCTTCAGAGTTAAATAATTAAAATTAAAAAGTATTTACTGGTTAAAGATATTCTGATGAAAGTTTCCTTCAAGAAATTTGAAAAATACATTTCATGAGGAGTTTTTTTCTCCTATGAAAGTTTACCAACCAAGAATGATTGTCAAAACATAGTAACTGATTTTAACAATTTTAACAATCATGACCATTTTAAATGCAATAAAGCCGATGATGTAATAAAATACTGAGAGTGCTGGACGTATCATTAATGAATAAATATGAAGACTACACTATCTTTGATCTGTTTTTTGTTTTTTTTTTGCCGAGCAAACTGCATAAAAAATCTTTTATTTCCAAGACCTAAACATTATAACAAAAATGCTGTGATCACATTATTGCAATACGATTTTTAAACAATAATAAGTGCATTTCTGTATCAGGGTTTATAACACAGCTTTTGTGCACTTTGCTTCTCAGAGAGAAGAGTAGGTATAGTGGATGATTAAGTCCTCAGATGTTTATTCACTAAGGATATATACTACTCACTCAAATCTGATTGTATTTCTTATTATACTTTATTATAGTCTGTGATTTTTATCTTATTTTTATTTTAGTCCTATTTTATTTTATTTTACTTATTACTACTTTCTACTGTAAATACTTTTGGCCCTTAGAGTTCTTGATAGTCATTGTATGTAAGATTCCTCTATTCTTTGCACATTTCTTGTCTTTCCTACTCATGAGTGTTCTTAAGAGCAGAATGTAACAAGTACATTTCTCCTTTGTGAGATCAATAAAGGCTTATCTTATCTTATCTTATTTCCTTTTGTTCCATTATTGACAAATTATAATGTTATTGGTTTTATTATATTTAAAATAGCTGTAACTATCATCTTATTGACAGGTATTATGATGCCATTGGCTGCCACAAGATGTCTAAAGCTGGCATTACATGGAACAACTTCTACATCAACTTGTTGTTGATGTTAGAATTTTAAACTCCTTCAGATGCTCCGTCATTATATTAAATGTGTGTCAGGATAAGGCTCCTAACATACAAAATGTCAAGCTGTTTCAGCTTAATGCTTTAGTTGATGATGTGATGAACCCATTGGTGACAAAATAAGTTGGCATTTTTTTGTGGAGGAGGAACTGACTTGATGAAATCGTACTTTCCGAGTCCTGCACAGCAAACAAAGAGTGTAAAAAGTGTAAAATACAGGATGAAAGGAGCTATGTGATTTGTGAAAAGGATAAACAAAGACAGAGACTAATTGCTGCTGGAGGTCAGCATTCCGCATGCATATTCAAAGTGCTGCGTGTTGCCATAAATTTAAAGCAGTCACACTTCTTTGATAACCTGAATGGGCAATTTCGCAGTAAATCTGCAGAGAAAGGGGACTTGAAAAGTTGTGAAGAATTGATGATGGACTCTTTGAGAGTGAGCGAGATAAAATTGACCATGAAATCTGGAGCTTGGAATTAAATTGGCTGGAAGAAGAGGAGGGGAAAAGGTGTGCGGTGCAATCACAAAGACACAAGTGTCTTTGTGGAGGTGCCAAGGTTAAATTGCACATCACTTAAATGCATAATTAGATAAAAGAAGATGTGTTTGGCCAAAGGAAAGCAATAATGAGGAGACATGTAGTAAATAACTCAGATGGTTGAAGGCATTTGTGTTTCGTCTGGCATTTCTCTCTCAGCGATTTTCTACACGTACACATATAATTCAGTACAGTCACATACATTTATATATAGAATCTAGATATTTAAACATCGGTAGAAATAAATCTATTAGATCCCCTTGATTTGAACAAAAATACTGTTTTCAAATGTTATAAGTTTACCAATACAGCCATTTGTACCATTTTAGAAATATACATCTCATTCTTTAAATATTTAATATGATGTTGTTCCAACCATTACAGCTGTAACAGATTCAGCTCTGCTCGGAAGATTTTCCACAAGGTGTAATAATGTTTCTGGGAATTTGGGACTTTTCTTCCAGAAGATCAGTTGTGAGGTGAGGCAGTGACGTGGCAGGAGAAGGCCTGGCTCTAATTCCTCTTGAAGGTGTTGTGTTGGGTTGCAGTCAGGACTCTGCAGGCCAGTCAAACTGGATCATCCAGGTGTTTAAAGACGTTGCTTTTTCATGCTGGAAGAGGAAGAGTTCATTTTCAACAAAGTTGGGCGCATCCAAAATGTTTTGGTAAGCTGAAGCAGAAGATCACATGAAGTTTGATGGTCTGTCGCTGTTGACTCCTCTGTGCAGGATGAGCCTCAACAGCCACTGGCCGCTCTGTGATTCTGTTTATGGCTGAGGTGCTGCTGTTCCCAATCGCTTCCACTTTGTTGTAGCTCTACCAACAGTTGATTGTAAGGAAATGACTGCACCATGCTGGAGTTCACTGAGCTCCTCAGAGCAACACATTCGTCCACTAGTGTTTGTAGAAATAGTATTTATCCCGAGTGGCTTAATTTTATACACTTGTGGGCATGGAAGTGACTAGAACACCTGAAATCAATGATTTAGGGATTCAGGAAAATAGCTTTGGCCGTATAGTGTAGATTCATTGTATCTGGAGGCTACTGTGAATCTTATCACAATTCTGTAACAATGTTTAGTCATTTGACCTCAATAATAAACTTGTGCAAAGATTGTCTTTATTAATGCCTTTCAGATACTGACTATACTCTCCATTGATGCCAGTATAATTGTTGGAAATGTCTGAATTTCTTTGATCAGTCACAGTGAATAGCCCCGTTTTATTTCACTCAAGGTTGCCCCGAAGTTTGGAAAATTCTGACTTGTTAGTGCACTCATCAATAAAGACACAAAAAGGAATGCATTCATCGGTTAAAAATGAAAAGAATGGCTCAGGAAAGAAAAACCCTTCCTATATTGACTGTGCCTTTTGCATCAACGGTGGGATTGTTGGCTGAACTGTTCCTGTTGTGGTGAATGAGAGTGAGGTCCAGCCACTGCACCGTATCAGCAGCTTCACTTCACTGTCTCCATCGTCCTCACAACTTTGTCAGCTGTCAGTGTTTTTGTGAACGGACAATAAGCGCAGAGAAAGCTTTCCATAATGGAATTCATTGCGTAACTGCAGTTAATAAAGTGTCCTTTCATCGGCATTGACACACCTGTGAATGAAATGCATTATTCACTTTGTTTGTGATGGTGAAGGATCGTACTGAATGATCAAGTATATCCTGTAAGATAATGAAAACAAACTGACAATAAGTGGTTTTATCAAGTTTACAAACAAGACCAAGGATCAAGGTTGTAACCCTATTCTTATCTGGTTAAAATAAAGTGTCTTGAAATTTTTGAGCCGATGCTTATGTTAAAAATACTCACTCATAAATTAGTCATATGGAAAATCGGTGTCTCTGCTTCTTGATCAAAAAATATTTGTAGGGAGTCAAATCTCTGCAAATGTGGTTATTTGGGGGTTTTCTTGGTTTGATGGTAAAACAAATATAAATTAATGGGTCCAGAGGGGAAAATCAAGGCAGTCACACGTTTAATCTCTGCACCTCCTGTGGTGCCTATTTCTATTAGAATCGTTTGTGAAATCTATGGTCGTGGCTCTAACCGGTCACAAACTGTGCATTGACTTAAAACCGATCCCTCATCCGTCCATGAGGACGTCCATGGACGATCCATACAGACAGTGTCTGATATTTAGGGTGGATCGCAATTCCCTCACCTTAACTAACCAATAGAAATGGCAGAGGTTATCCATGTGATTTATCAGCAAACATAACACCACAACGACGAGAGTTCCGCCTTTCTTTTTCCTGAATGGCTGGCGCACACTTATGACATTTTACTCTTGTGTAATCATGTCGAGTTGGCTAAATCAATCATGTTTCTCCCTGTTGTTCTTGAAAAAGATTCCATCTATACGTCGCTATAAACGCTGCTCAAAAGGATGTAGTACATATGCCAGGCCTCTAGGTGTCACTATCACTCTGCCACAGAAATACATGAAAAATGGAGAAGAAGACATGGAGAACACAAAAATGTAGAAGACACAGAATAATCCGACTCATTAAATTCTACACATTGCCCTGTTAAACCAATTTTCCCCATTCTATTTTTTTTTTTTTTTTAAAGGTTTTCAGGCTGCTAAAACGCTGCGCCGTGTGGCTGATCGACCATGAGCGGTTACATGAAACTGTTATTGTGTGGACAAGCCCTCGGTGTGGCTGCCTACCACATCCTAACGTTAGGACCGCTGGATACAGTATTACTACAGTATAACAAGGTGTTTACTTACAGTCATTCGTTCTAAACTTTATCACAATTGTAATCCTCTCCTCTAATGCGTTCATTACAGCAATACTATAAAATGCAGATGGTGTCACATAGTGACTTCCAGGACAGACACTTTTCTGACAGAAGGTTTGGCTCCACTGACTCTAACTTGATCCTAACTGGTCCCTATCCATAACCCTGACAGTCTTTCTTCTGCTCATGCTAAATGCTCTCAGAATCCCTTCCCCATCCTGTCCTAAACCTTGACTCCCCTTCCTGTGCCCCCCCCCCCCCCCCCCCCCCCCCCCCCCCAAACCTTTATTCCTCCCATTGAACATGAACAACGCTGACACTGCTTTCAGGACCAGGTAAGTAAAGTCCAAGTTGTAATTGATCATGTGCTTTTGTTTGCTGCTTGGCACGTTGTTTTTGCCAAAGAGTCACTTATTCTTATCTGACTGGATTCTCCTCCTGCTAATAAGCTACATGAGGGCTAGGTTTTTTTTTTTTTATGTAAATGACATCTACTTATTGCATTTACCAGTGAAAAGCAAGTTTATTTCTTTGATTTGTTTTCTTTGCTGGTATTTCTGAAATTCTTAAGGGCTGCAGATCATCTTGTTGATCAGCAACTGGCCATCGCGATGTCTATTGAATCTGAAGCACCGATGCTTTTATGTGTTGCTATTAGCTCTGCAATACTGACAAAAGCAAGAATATAAATGAGCAAAGTTAAGCCACCCAAAAAAATGTTTTTGAAACAGCTGCATTGGAGAGTTGTTTGCAAGATGTTTCGGTTCTTTATATCAAACCAGACTCGTAAATTCTTGAATAATTTCATTCATTCATATTTGCTCTGTGCCGGGGTTGTGTGACTGGGAAACATTCCAACAGAGGCAGTGCTTGGTGCTCAGACAGAGCAGAGGACGAGATGGGAGATATCTACCAAACTTATCCAAGATTGCTTGACTCAACAAAAGCTGTCTAACGGAGAATAAAATCAACTTTCTCATTAACACGAGACATCATGGACATCAAAGTGCCTGGGTCTGTGTCACTTGAAAGAGTCTGGTTTGGACCAGGGTGCAATCCGTTGCCCCCGGGAGGCCCTTTGTGCATCATGGTAATAGAGAACAAAAAAGGGCAAAACCTCCTGCTATCAAAATAGATTCACCAAAACCAATTGTAGTATATTAGCTTGGAAATGACACAGAGGAACTGACGAGGGCTTTTCGGAGCAAATGGAGTTTCCCCACACCATGAAATTTGTATACTTGGCTACTAAGAAAACAATTCTTGCTGGTACGTTGAGCAGCCTTCCTGTTCTCACTGAGAAAGTGACACTGGGCGAGTGAGGGAGTGTGAAGCCTCTTTAATTGCCTTCGGTCACCCACAACGTCGAACCGGAGAGCCACGCGGCTTAGCAAAGGAACCGGGCACAGGGCCTGATAGATATTTTATCGCCCAAGTTAACGGTTAATGAATTCCCAAAGTGAAATCTGTCACTTCAAAAATAAAGAGGGAGGCAAATTAAAGGGAGATAGAGAGAGACGAGGGAAGAAAGGAGCTGGAGAGGGTGACACAGTTTTAAAATGCCCTATCTTTCGGCCATCCCCGTTTTTCAATAGAATAAAGAAAACTCAGCCTCTTTCTTCTCTTCTTTTCTTCCTCCACTTCTTTTTTCTCTCTCCCTCCCATCCTCCTATCTCTCGCACCGCTTTTCTCTGAAAAAATTCTCATGAATGATTTATATGTGTCTTGTTATCAGCAGCGATTTCTATAGAGCCCAACGCATTCACCAAGACATTTGTGGCGTAATTGTTAATTTTAATGCCATAATGGCTTCAGATGGGAGCTCTGATTAGACATTTATTACACAATTAAATGAAACATACTCAAGAATCACAAAAGCCTTCCGTAATTATTTCAGGCCATTAATAAAATGGGCATTAAATTATATTGGACACAAAAGGGAAGTGAAATAGATTTCCATTAGAGCAAAAGAGGCAGAGAGGGGTAATAGATCCTGCCTGAATTCACTCTGAAATTAATTGTTGCCCAGCCTATTTCCACACACAGTGGAATAAATGAATGAGAAAAGAGAGGAAGAGAAGAACGAGTTGGTGGCCGAGAGAGTAAGGGGAGGGGGTTATATTAAGAGCCTCTGATAAAAAAAGAGAGAAAAAAACCTTTTGTTTGACATCCTACAATGGACCCTCAATTTGAGAGAGGAAGCGCGAGTCGGACCAATTTCAATCTTAGTCCACCCCTCCAGACTTCTGACTCGAGGTTTTATCCTCTTTTCAAGTTTCACCCTGCTTTTGAATAAACAGCCATCAAAGATCTACCTGCAGAGGATCGTTTTTAAACGTGACGCTCGTTAGAAAATAATGTGTGGGCCTTAACATCGGCCAAACACAACTACTCGTCCAGAGAATCGTTGCATAAATGGCCAGAAATCAAGTGGAGGCTTGATTTCTGGTCATTGATGCATTGATTTTCTCCACAACTACTCGAGGAGAGAATAGTTGTGAAATAGAGCCTCTGCTTCATTAATGGACGACCCCCTGCTGGGCATCTGGCAGTTTGAGTCTAAGTCAATTTCCAGCCGCGACGCCGTTTAGGTGGAGTTGGACAAATTAATATGTCGCAGAGATTCCATCAAATTTCTCAAGAAAGAAATGCCATGGAAGATACTCAAAAGTGCAACTGTAGCATAAATGAAATGTGAGGCAAAAAAAAGAAAGAAAGAGAGAGCGCAGTTACAATTGAACACATTTATTTTCTCCATTACTGAACAGTGAGATTATGACAGTTAAAACACATCAAAGCCCGATGTATGGCAGAGACTTTTTGAAGCTGTTTCCAATGGGAGCTCTAAATTGAACCGCCTTTTGAACTACCAGTCTCTTGAGATCGTCTGTAAAAGTGTAAAAGAAATGAAAACTGATATCTCACAAGGCTAGGACAGATCATTCAACAAAAATTAATTAATCATTCACTGATACAGATTTGTAGAATTGTATTTTCTCTCTCCCTTTCCACCCTCTCTCGCTTTCTCTCCGTCGGTTCACCCGGCTTCAAAAGCTCCTACTTTCTTGAATCATCTCTTTTCATTGGGGCACATTTTGATGATACAATACCTACAGTGCTGCATAGAAGGAGTGATTTTTCCTCTTTGTTTGTACAAAAACGTTCATCATCCAGGATGCAAAAGTCTGTAAACAAGGCAAAAGAGAGACAGCACAAAGAGAAGTTGATTGAAATGGGAAAAAACGTACAGGCCTATACTAATTATACAGGCCACATTGAATATTGATCCTGTTTTATATTTGTTACCTGGCAGATTTACGGGGACGTCTTTTGAATTCAAGTCCAAAATTGATGGAGTCACTGTCATGAAAGACAAAACCAGAAGGACATGGAGTAAACAGACGAGCTTGTAATGGCTTTTTTGACTCTTCATATGAAGAGCTTGAGAGTTTCATGACGTGGTCAACCACTAAATGTGTATTTGCTTTATCCCGGCATGTCTCCCATAAAAAAAACCCACAAAACCAATTAATGAAAACATAATATTCCATAAAGTGCAGCATTAAAAAGTGTTTCCCAATAATTAAAAGGAGCCCGACAGAAGCTGAATGTCAATGCCGGGAATGCACTCCAACAGACAAATTACATCCACTGATGAGATACGGCCCTCGGCTATAATGAGAGGTAATGACTGTGTATAAATGTGTCATAGGTGTTATCGTGGAATATTTTACTTAAAAGGTTGTAAAGCAGCTGTTATTTAATTTGAAAATGTCCCCCAAATACAAAATGAAGCCACGAGAGAGAAAGAAGCCACAGTGTGGGAGCTCTTCACATCCCCATCTTGTGAGTCATGACAGTATTTCATGAATCTTGACCTGATGTACAAAACAATGGGGCGATTCTCAGAGTTTAGAAGGATAAAAATGTGACTGAAGTCAAAATCCACTCTGTTTTCTCCTGCTTATCACTTTGAGCATCGTTCCATTCTGAGAGATCTCCACTTCTCTTGAGTGCAGGTTTATTTTGCGACAGGTTTTAATACCAACCCCAAGTGGTATTTGAACCCATGACCGTCTCTTTGTCATTATGACATTGTCTTTAATTCGCTTTCAGACTGACAATAAAGATCCTTTCTATTCTATTAAATTCTATGAATTCCACCGAGTGAAAAAAAAAATGGCACTGGCAAAAAAGATTCTCATTTTGCAGCCGTGGCGCGAGGGTGTGGCTTATTTTGACACACAGCAAAGAGCCCAGAGTTTAATTAACTCCCACAGTGTTTATTGGAGTGTGGGAGTTCATGGGAGTTAATTCAACTCTGGGCTTTTTGCTGTGCACCAGCTAATCAACACTCCAGTCTGACAACATGAAAATGTTCAAACTAACACCAGCAATGTTATTTTATATGTGTGTTGTTAAAGCAACACCAACACTGTGTATTTAGCACTGACACCAAACTTTGAACACTGGAATTTGTACTGTGTAGGTTCTCTTACCAGCCTCGTATCTCTTATTGAATTCCATTTTCTTTCTTTCATTCTTTTTTTAATTTAAGGTAGTGCAGATAAACAATACAAAACAGTAAACAATTTCAAAGAACAATTCCATTTTCTTTTTATGACACGTGCATCAAAGAATTTGTGTGCTAGCTTTAATAGACGTGGGTGTGTTAGTGTTGGGAATCATTACTGATGATGGCTCATTGTTCCAAGGCTGCTATTCATCATTTGACATTTAATCAGGTGCCAATATATACTTAAACCTGTACTGTCTAAAAATAGCTTGAATGGTGGACTATTAGACTTTTTAATTCCATTATTGCAATTATCTTGTCTTGAAGGAGGAAAGTTGTTCAATAGAAATGTAAAAACCACCCAAGGTGTGTCGGGCGAGAAGCAACAGTTCTGACTAATGGTGCAGTTAGGACTGGCCCAGTTTCCTCTCGCATGAGTCAATAAATGCTAAATTCCACTTCGAGTGGAATTTAGCATTTAGAGATGCTTGCAGTTTTCAGGCATCTCCATCAAAGTTTCATACAGGTATCAGAAGCCATTGCATCACAAAAGCTGTTTCAGGTGGAGGTGTGCCTTCATGGAAATGGTTTAGTTCTACAGCGTTTTTCCACTGATTTAGAAAACCTCACAGCACTTTACAATTCCAGTCACATTCACTCATTCACACATTCACACAACCAATGGAGGCAGCTGCCATGCAAAAGGTGCAGCTATTGGGGGCAGTTTGTTGTTCAGTGTGTTGCTCAAGGGCACGTCAACATATGTAGGGTTTAACCCACAAGGCAACCAGCTGGAGGAGGTTTACGTGAACCAGACAGTTGCTGGAAAAGCTCAAACCCAAGTTGGTTTGATCATGTCATATTATTTTTAGTTAATGACAGATTTCTGCTCAAGGCAGCAAAACAAGATGAACCATTATACTTAAATACGGCACCACAACAAACACATTTTTTTTCCAGGTCTGATCAACAAAAGCTTAAAAAAATTTTGGAATCAAAGCTTCTTTCCTATTTTGAACAAAGTGTTTTATAACCAAAGACCAAAGAAAAGTCTGGATGTGTTACACGGCCAGTAGACTGTTGATGGGCGGCTGTGGCTTGGTTGGTCAAGTGTTTGTCTCTCTATCAGAATGTTGCAGGGTTGATTCTGATTCTCCCAGTTTGTCCACATGTCAAAGTGTCCTTGAGCAAGACAATGAAGCCCAAAGTGTTCCCAAAAGAAGGGCTGAGCACCTTGCATGGCAGCCACCTCTATTGGTGTGTGTGTGGATGTGATTAATAGTGTAAACTGCTTTAGGGGCTTCTAAAATGATGGGAAAGCATAATATAAGTGAATTCCATTTAGCATTAAGGTCCTTTTCACAATCTCCTCTCCAAATAGTGGACTGAAGAGGGAGGGGTAAATATAGAGTCGAATAAACAATTGTAAAACTAGCTGTACACAAAGTTCTCTGTTGTGTACAGTTAAGTCCGAGGCTATGGGCATAGTCCTGACAAACACCTTGCAGTTTGACGACTGATGGTGAGACAAGTTACATCCTTGACAGGATCCATTGGAGGAAGCACATGCTGCAAGACAACAGGACAACCTTGGACCAGATGATAGCGTCATCTGCCAACAACAATGTCGGCTCATCATGACCTGATACCTTGAACGTCTGCTCATTCTCCCCGCGCTGCTTTGCGTTATCTAGTGTGGCAGAAGAAAAGAGAGAGCAGCTTAAGTCCACTCTTATAATTTTATTAAAGTCCGATTCCACTATCTTACTCTGGTATTATTTCACCCCAAAGACATGATACATACGGGCCTTTTCTGTAAATCATAATCCACATGTTCATCCTTCCACGTTGGCATTGTAACTCAAATAGCACTCACGGATGTTTGGACTGCTTTTCATTGCCTGTGAGTTCATTGCCGCTCACAATAGTGTGTGAAAGAGAGGAGAGCCTCTTTATGTTGAATACCACATGCACAATCATCAAGAATGTTTCTATTTAGACAACCATGCCATGAGCGTTCTTCATCTCTCAATATAAAAACATATATGGGTGCAGTGTAACATTTTGTAGATGCGGTGAGTGAGGGTAGTGGGAAAAATAGATTGAGATTAAGTTCAAATCGTGACTCAGTGAAGAAAACACAGGGTTTGGAAGAAAGGTTGATGGTGTCACCTTCCATTTGAAAATGTCAGTGAACATACCTGACCTGGATGGTCATCATGAAGGAACAGGGGACGTCTGAATAACACAAACTGTTTCCACAGTGTGTAATGAATAGTAGGAGATAGACCGAGGACAGGTTACAGCAGGATTGGTTCTTGTTATTCTCTCTTCTGAGTTACTGGACAACATTGGTCTTCTGAGCCACCATGACATTGCTTAATTTGTGCCTTTACTGTGCACATGAGGAGTATGATCAAACGCCCACAACATTTTACAACGAAAATCTCGTACTCAGGACTCGTACTCAGTTCACTACTAGTTCACCAGGAGTACTTATTAAATGGCATGAAGCCTAATTCATACTCCATATGCAAGCAATATGCAAGGACAGCGTTGCCACAACCCCCTATGTACAGCCTCACGTGGTATGTGGAAGGTTGTGTCAGGAGGTTTTCACCAGGACCTGTACTGCATGCAGTATCGGACCTGATGCCTGATTCTGGTATCGGTGTCGGAGCATCCCTAGTTTCAAGTAAAGCCAAAAAACAAATTGATTAACTTAATGTCATACGAATGACTATAATCTTCTAATGTATCAGTTGATTCATGAACATTGCTGAAGGAAATGACTAATGGCTTAAAAAAAAAAAAGGAAAAAAAAGCTAATCAGAGTCAGTACTCATGCTGCTGCTAAAGTGTAGAGCCACTCTGACCGAGAACAACACTCAAAGTTTCTGACTGAGCTGTTCATAAGAAGCATCTGTGATGTGAACCATGCCTCAATAGAAGGAGATCTCTGAGGTCTTACGTTCAGGAATTATTGAGCAGCATGAAGCTGGAAGAAGGTGGAAATGATCTACAAATGGAGACGACTCAGTACTCTCGCTTACAAGCGGGCGCCAAGCTAAATTGACATGGAAGGCATGACGCAGGGTCCTCAGTGCTGCAGAAAGAAACTTTAGCTGCTGTGAAGAAGTGCTATAAAGGAAAAAGGAAGCCACAGGAGGTCCACGTGGTGAGACGCAACCATGTTGGACGAAAATGGTCAAATCTGATTCTTAACAAACATCAAACACTGCCGGGGACTATTTCACATGTCAAGAGAGACTGTTGAGTTTAGGCTTCTTTCTGGGAGGCCGAATTGCTTATTACATGAAACCATCACAACTAAGATTCTCTCAAAAGGCTCAGCCAGCCCGGGACATGGCGATCTCATATCTGTGTATTAATCCATTGAGGTTCTTCAAGTTGTACGTGAGGGTGTCTGCTCTGATGATTGTACTGATGACCCATTTCCTTCTAGTCTCACTCTTCCTCTTAAATCAGATTTATTTGCATTTTCTCGTGACTAAAAATTGGAGCTTCTATATACTCCTCAAAGATTCCTCACTGCCATTTAGTGTAAGCTGAATTAAATTAGATAAAATATAGAGACTTGGCAAAATCCCATAGAAAACAATTTTGCCGGGTTCCTCTTGATTTGGACTAGTTCTCTTGTTTCCACCCATCACAGTTACAGTTACTCTCAAAGACCTTGAAAGAGTTTAGTTACTATATGTATCTCCTTGTGGATATAATTTCTGGACTATAACCCTTCGTGTTGGGAGTTAACCTGAACCACACACACGAGGAGCCGTGGGCTGAGTCAGTGCATCACCTGGGAAGCTGCTGGGGTTTTTGCTCACGATTCAACTTCTGATGAAAACTCAGTTCTCTCCACAGAACCACTGCATACCTGGGACTCCCCAAAACCTGCTCACTCTGGGACTGACTCGGATTAATCAGCACATCCAAACGCTGACATTCATTCAATTTTTGTGGAAGAGTTAATGAAATCAAAATAGAACCATTGTGATATTAAAACTGTTTGATGCCTCAACAAGATGCCCTCAACAGCATTAAACTGTGTCGTTCACTAAAACCTGGAATCAATACATAATGTATGGTATTATATGTGTATTACTGTATTATTGGAGTTTGTTCTGAATGTATGCTTTATGTTATCGTCGGGCTGTAGATTCACATTTATGCAAGTTAAATCTTATCTAATGCGTCCCAGTCTCATGTGAAAGGCTGAACTCCCCCTGCAAGGAAGGCCAAGTCTAAATGAGTTTTTTTCTCTTAATGAAGGTCAGGAGAGAGTCACATCTTTCCTTTTGTGATAATTTATCCCTATCTCCTGTTATCTCTGTTTTGCCCCTTTAATCCTAATTGTATTGTATAATTGTGTGATGCGGGCCTCATGGTCTTTGAAGTATTGGACCTATCCTTTCATTATTACCTGACGACTTGACCCTTGGTTAATTTTTTTTCCCAGCTCTGCTCTGCTCTGTATTATCCAGTGTTGCAGAAGAAAAGAGAGAGCGGCTTAAGTTCAGTCATTTAGATTTCTCTTGCTCTTATTCAAGTCTGATTTCGCTATCTAACTGAGAAATTATTTCACCACAAAGACACAATACATCCGAGTCCTTTCTGTAATATAACCCACATGTTGGCAATACATCTTAAATGCACCTTATTGCTGTTTTGATTGCTTCTCAGTGTCAGTGAAAGATACTTATAAAGGGATCGTGTAAAAAGATCTTAGGTTTTGTGTGTGTGTGTGTGTGTGTGTGTGTGCATGCGTGTGTGTGTGTGTGCATGCGTATTCAAAACCCGAGTTTTAAAATTGCTTGCATAACAGTTAAAATGGGCTTTTTGTGCTTTACATCACAAGTATAATTATCATCTATTTATGTGAATGTATGGATTTTTCACCAGGGACACTCACATTGACCGTGACCCGGGGGGTTTCAGCATATGAAGGTATAAATGAGTCTGATGGAACATTTTCTGCAAACATGGCTGAAAAGACACTGTGCTTCTGACTCAAACTAATAATTTGTTTGGCATTCAAACTATACAGGTTTTCTTTTCTTCTTTTTTTTTTTTTTTAAGAAGAGACACATGTTGTCGGGCTGATTAGGGTTAGAGAGTGTCTCCCATTGAATGCTTTACCTGGACTTCCACACACTTCAGTGTGTGGATTTTTTCTTTACACAATCACCTTTTGGTTTGTGAAAATGTTTCAAACTATTAGCAAAGCAGATTTAAATAAAGAGATGACCCAGACCAATTGTTGCTATGAAATCACATAACTAATGCACACAGAGGGAAACAGACATTTTGGGGTTTGTGTGTGAATTCACATCTTCATAAATAAACATGGAAATGTGCATCACCTCATATATATGCAAAGAGCATTGCAGTTTTAAGAGCACAGAAACAATTATTGATCCACCTATATCTTGAAATAATTACACAAATTCAACATGTGCTCTAAAAAGCATTGGTAGTTTTCACTAAAGACATTTGTGAATTTTCCACACATATTAGAACTGCTCCTTGTGAATTTACAGTGGGCTTTTCAATTGCAAATCTCATTTGTGTGCAACTCCAGTGTGTTGAGCTGGTAAGTGAATCCATTATTGGGGTGAGCTGAACCCCGATCAATGCAAACAAGTACAATCCAATATATCACTTCTGGTCGTTTGTTTCATGTGATCACTGTTGGTCAATAGATCCACATGTTGCAGCACAAAAAAATCTCTCCGCAAGCAAAAAACTATTTGATTCCCCATTTATATTTTCCCTTCACGCAAGTTTTGTCGATTAACTAGTCGATTTTCAGAATGATGAAATGTGATACGAGGCCTAATTGGAGCTGTTCACTGTAATTGACCAGCGTCTGAGCTCAGCTGGCTCTACAGCTGTGTTTACATAAACACAAATAATCTGAATATATCACAAGTTTCTTGTCCAGAGAGAGGTGGATCATATCGGTACTGATTCTGGTTGACATGATTCCTCGTCCGAATCTGAACAAAGAACACGTTTCTTTGGTGTTTAACTTTCAAAAGAAGCACAAGGAGCTGGACTAGCTGAGATAATGAATCCAGCTTCAATACTTCTGGGCGAAGCTGCATGTAGGATGATGTGCGCATGTCTCCAGTGGGTGCAACACAGCGCAAAGCATTGTTGGGTTGATCCACTGACGAAACGACATTATGTTCTTGGTGCATATAAATTCACACATCGATTGTCTCATTTCATTAAGAGTTCATGCAATCGGACCAAAAGTGACCAAGTGAGTGCCACTGAGTCACTGATCTTCTTTCAGCTATTGTATGGGACAAACCTCCACTTCAATATGGTCAGTGACTATAGAGGCACAGCGGCGTTAATGAGGTCAACCAGAGGCTAACAAATCCACTGGCAGTTTCAACATGTTAAAAATTCTTGATCACTATTATCACAATAAACCTTCCTCAGGTTGACTCTCCTGATTGGCTGAAAGTGACCAGGAAGTCTGATTGGCTACAGATGAATCTGGTTTGAAAAAAAACCCATCTGATTAGATCAGATGACTTCAGATACAATTTGAAGTCACAAATCTACAATTGAATAGTCACCTTCACATATTTAACAAGATCTACACAACTGGATTCATCAAAAATGATTCAAATAGTGATATATATAAATATATATATATATACATATATATATATAACCATTATAAAATAATTTGTGAACCTCGTTAATATGGGAATGATTTGATCAGCGTATTTGTGAAAACATACCCTTACACATAAGGCCCAAATGTTATTAGTGAATGTTTCTGTGTGAATTTTTTGTTTGTTTATGATAGAGAGCTGACTCGATAACCTACAATACACGCTTTCAGGAGTAGTTATCGGTAATGACACAATTGTAATGCTATAAACCCAACATGCCTCTGCCTGAGGTACATTTTGAATTTCCCAATGAAGGAAAAGTAAGTGACAGGCAGACCTATTGTTACCCGATCTAAAAATATGTGTGTGTTAGCGGTAAGTTTGTGTTGTCATTCATCACTCCCAATAGTGGTTCAGCAGCAGTGTGAATGAAAAAAATAGAGAGGGACTTAAAAACATCCTGCAGAAGAAGGGGAGGTGGGGAGAAGTTCGGAAAAGTTGTGTAGACCGTGTGAGAGCTCTTCCTTTCTAATATTTTATTTTGAGAACCATCGCAAAATAGGATGGAGATACAATAACAGGCATTGAAATGTCAACCCGAGCTTTTAAGAGTTTTTGAGGGGAGGACGCATGTGTGCAGAGAAGAAAACCTCTTACCGCTTCAGCACCATGGACAGTTACGGTGAGGAAGCTTACCTCGGCGCTCTCCACGGGAGCCCAAGTTGACTAATAGGCTCTGTGTGTGTCAGGCCGCTCCCCGTTCACTTCCCTCTGCGAGATGGACGGACACGTGTCCTCACATAATCCTGCTTTTGATTGTGTGTGTGTGTGTGTGTGTGTGTGTGTGTGTGTGTGTGTGTGTGTGTGTGTGTGTGTGTGTGTGTGTGTGTGTGTGTGTGTGTGTGTGTGTGTGCGATCGAAGGGCTGCGTGCGCGCGTTTTATATGCCAGAGATGGAGTCAAAATTATAAGATTATTTGTTTATTACACCTCCAGTGATATCATATTTAAAATGTTGCTATATATATATATATATATATATATATATATATATATATATATATATATATATATATATATATATATATATATATATATAAAGAGAATCAAACTGGCAACCAACAACCTATCCACGTGAAACGCCATTATTCATGTCATCACTTTTTATTTTTGCACCTAAATATTAATATATTAAGAGAAAGAAACAACCAATCTAAATAATGACTGTCCCAATTCTTGACAACCCCCCCCCCAAAAAAAATAGAATATATACATATATATATATATATATATATATATATATATATATATATATATATATATATATATATATATATATATACATCGTTTCTCATTATCCGGATAAATTGTCGAGGGAGCTTTGCTGCGCGCGTTTATTAGACAATCAGTTTTAGAATAAGAAACATAGCTGTCTTGTCCCGGGTGTGTAGGAGGCTCAGCCCCCTAAAATAATTTCCTACTATCTAATTCATTGATCTCCAAATGAAGCCGAAGCGAAAGCGCGTTTGAGAGAGCAACCTGAACGCCGCACGTTAAATTGCATCCAGGTGGCTCCGTGAAAGATAGCGTAACACCATTTAAAACTTCAATGCGAGCACAAATATACAGCGCAAACATGCAGTGTGTACTACCTCGTGGCTGTAGATGAGCATCGTACAGGAGGATTTTTGAGGGTTTCTCTCCCCGCAGGCGTCCCACCGGCTGCTTGTTTAGAGACAGAGGGAGAAGAAAAAGTGTCCTCGGCGGATTGTTCTGCAGGTCAGGGTGAGCAGGATGCATTCCCCCCAAAATCTGCGCCGTGTTTAACCGTAATTTCAAGTTGTTGTTTTTTTGCAAAGAAAGAAGTGGCGGAAATCTTCCTGTTTGGAAGATGCTGGTTGACGCATGCGTGCGTAAGGGGTTGTGCAGCGGGGAGAGAGCGTGAGAAAGACGCACAGATGAGGCTGAAATATGCGCACATATCACAGGCCTGGGAAATTCACTTTGTTTTGCCCTATTTCTACAACAAATACAGCTTGGAAATGTAAGCAGCACACATCTGCAGAATTGTCAGAGTGCAACGCTTTATTTATTAATGTTAAATTAGGAAATATCGCGATGTGGTGTTTTGTTTATGAAGTTACATACATATTACAAACATATTTCCAGCCTTGAAGGTGGTCTCGAGGTGCTAATACTACATCAGTGTGTGCGCCTTAAATATTCACGTATATAATATAAGAAATACACTCTATTAAATCTATAAATAAATGTAATTACCAGTGAAACAAGCTGGAGTCAACTCCAGTTAACATTGATGTGTGTGTGTGTGTGTGTGTGTGTGTGTGTGTGTGTGTGTGTGTGTGTGTGTGTGTGTGTGTGTGTGTGTGTGTGTGTGTGTGTGTGTGTGTGTGTGTGTGTGTGTGTGTGTGTGTTGGGGAGGTTGGGGGGAGTCAAACAATATCATCTGTCTGCCTTTGGTTTAATAATCACAGCTGAAGGAATCATATATCACGCACATTAGCCTGAGGGCTATTAGGCAGTGGTCCTCATTGAAATTTGCATTTTAAAACGATCACTCCCCGCCTCCTTAAAACCACACTGTCAAATTGATGGGAACTAATGCAACAATTACAGCCGTGCGCTGACGGCTCCTCTCAGCCGTTTGCTCTTGACGCAACATTTTCTCACAGTTTGTAAGTCTTGTCTCCGTGTGGCTCCTTCTCGGTGATTCCTCAGGTTTTGGCTGTGCGTTTTTAAGTTTTGTTTTCTCAAACTAGCAAAGCTCCCTCCGAAGTTCCGTCCTCGCCAAAGACATGATTAAAATTTAACCAAGCCTATATTCAAAGTTATGCCAGCTCACCGCGCCCAACAACTGGAGGAAGTGTGATTGAAAGACTTGGGACTTTTGACAGGTAGAAAATGAAAGAACTGCCGTTTTGTTTTGTTTTTTTATTAACTATCAAAAGAAGGCAATGACGCACACGTTTCTAAAAAAAAAAAAAAAAAAAAGAAAAGATATTTACGTGCGTCATCATCATCATCATCATCATCATTATTATTATTATTATTATTATTATTATTATTATTTAAGGATTTATTTTAGTAATGAAAGTAAGTCTATAGTATTGTGTATCACTAAAGCGCACGTATAGTTTCTCTGTTTCCCTCCGTGTGCGCGGAGCTGTGCAGTAAATTGGTTGCACGGTATAGTCACCTCTCTGGATTGAAGTCAGGTTTTAACTGGAAAGGAGGTTGAAGGTCCGTGTTTGTTGCGATTCATTACATTAAATGGAATCAGAAAGGGATCCCGAGTATTACCCCCCCCCCCCCCCCCCCCCACACACACACACACACACACACCACCTCTCTCTCTCCACGAACTTGTGCGCACCGACACACACGGTTTCTTTTTTTTTCTTATCCTTATTCTTATTCTTTTTTTACTCCTACCAATCGCTCTTTGTTTATGCCGTTATATATATATATATATATATATATATATATATATATATATATATATATATATATATATATATATATATATATGTATATGTGTGTGTGTGTGTGTGTGTGTGTGTGTGTGTGTGTGTGTGTGTGTGTGTGTTTTGGTGGAGGTATTAGTGCAGCCTGTCTCGGTGCTGATTGGTGCAGGTTGGTGAGTGAACGCCCTGCAGATTATGTCAGATTGCGTGCAGAAACCAAACCAGCCCAGCCTTTGAACTTCACCGCTTTTGGCTCGTATTCACGCTCTTCCGCTCATTTCCAAACCAGGTGCTGCTTGACGACGAACCTCACAGAGAGAGAGAGAAAGAGAGAGAGTGAGAGAGAGAGAGAGAGTGAGAGCGAGAGAGAGTCTGTTCAGGAGAGAAATAACAGCCAACACTTTTTTTTTTTACTACTCCTACAAACTGACTGCGGAACATCGCTTTCACCTTTGTGGATTTTTATATGTGCGTCTCGCATGTGTTTTTGCTGCGCCAAAGGTTTGCCGCCGAGTTGTAACCTGACTGAAGCGAGAGCGCGTCGCGTGTTATTAACTCGGGACAAACCCAGAACAACCTGGTCGGTGGATTTTTAAAATATTTTCATTTCTCTTTTTTTTTTTTTTTTCTTTTTGCTGCTTTTTAAACGCTTGATCGTGGCATGACTGGCATCTGGCATCTCGACAGGTGAATCTTTTCCCTTCCTTTCCCGATACGAACTTTTCTGTCCTCGTCGTTAACGTTGAGAGGATAGAAGAAGAAGAAAGAGGAAGAAGAAGTAGTAGAAGAAGAAAAAAGTACCTTTTTAAAGATGTCAAAGCCCGCTGATCACATCAAGAGACCTATGAACGCGTTCATGGTCTGGTCCCGGGGCCAGAGGAGGAAAATGGCACAGGAAAACCCCAAAATGCACAATTCAGAGATCAGCAAGCGGCTGGGCGCCGAGTGGAAGCTGCTGTCCGAGTCCGAGAAGAGACCCTACATCGACGAGGCCAAGAGGCTGCGCGCACAGCACATGAAGGAGCACCCCGACTACAAGTACAGACCCCGGCGCAAGCCCAAGAACCTGCTGAAGAAGGACCGCTACGTCTTCCCTCTGCCTTACCTCGGGGACACCGACCACTTGAAGGGACTGCCCGTGTCGGCCGAGTCTCTGCTGGGCTCCTCGGAGAAAGCGCGGGCGTTCCTGCCGCCCACCTCCGCCCCCTACTCCTTCCTCGACCCCAGCCAGTTCAGCTCCAGCGCCATCCAGAAGATGACGGAGATGCCGCACACGTTGAGCACCAGCACTTTGCCGTACGCGTCGTCGTTGGGATACCAGAACGGCGCGTTTGGCACCCTCGGGTGCCCCAGTCAGCACACCCACACCCACCCTTCACCCACAAACCCGGGCTACGTCGTTCCGTGCAACTGCACGGCCTGGTCAGCGTCAAGTTTACAGCCCCCCGTGGCCTACATACTTTTTCCAGGTATGACCAAGACTGGGATAGATCCTTATTCATCCGCACATGCCACTGCCATGTAACCCACCAGACTCCCCCCCTTCGCCTCACTCTTTTTAATTCACTTGAATACCGAAATGCATGTAAATATTATGACGGACATGCGCGTCCCATTTAAAAAGAGGCATGAACAGTGTTAACTGCCTTCGGACTTGGTAAAGCAAAGAACAAAACAAAAAAAACACAAACTTTTCCAGAAATCCAACAAGTTCCCGCCTGAGCAAAGAAGCTGGAGTTTGTGATAAAAGGACGGATCCCTGTGAACTGTAAGAAAATGTAAATGTTATAATGTTTATGGCAACCAGAAACGGAGGCCTTTATCTTTATTTATTGTGTACATTTCAATGCTGATATGCTGGCTTTGTGTTGGTTTTCGAAAGGCTATGTTTTATTATCATCATTTTGACAAATTAGGCTTGCGTTTATATTTCCTGTATAGGCCTGAGAAGTCTGAGATTTTGGCAATTTTACGAGGACGGGGAAGTTGTGGGTCAAAATCGGGACATAGGCTGAATTCCATACGGGTTATATTGTTTATATTTATCACAAAAAGAGTCAACAGTTGGCACATGCAACTAGAGGGTCTATTTAAGATAACAAAAGGAGAAAACATCCAAATGCTTCTCTTTTTTTTTGTTGCATATTTCCTGTGGTTCAGTGATAATATAGTCACACACTTAATTTGAGTTTTATTTTATTTTATTTTGTTTTGTTTTGTTTTATTTTATTTTATTTTATTATATTTTATTTTATTTTATTTTATTTTTTATTTGTTTTTTTTTATCATTTTGAGGATAACTTATATTTGAATTCAAGGAGTTCTATGTGTATTTTCTATCTAAGATGGTAATTTAAAAACCTGTCATGTTATGGAAAGGACAATGTATCTAGAAAGGTTGATACCTCCTGCTCTTTGTTCAAGTGCCGAGCAAAGACGTTTCAAATAAAGACAATCTGTCTTCAACCAGATCAATTCTGTTGAATTTGTAGATTATTGGGACCAGAGGGGAAAAAATCGATACATATATAAATGTGTGTATGTTCTGCGGGGTGGTGTTGCCACCACCAAAAATAATTGGTTTGTAAATTAAATGAAATACTGAAAAATATTGATTGTTTCTTAAATAATCCGAAAGAGCAAAAACTATTTAAATGAAAGATTTTACAATTTATAAAAAGCGGATTTATAAAATAAACAGAAGCAGACCTGTGATGTTTGGCCCAAAACAAACAAGCAAATAACAAACCAAAAATCAATCACGCCCTTATTTCAAGCCGATTGTTTCCCTTGTGTGAAAGTTGAAGCGTCCCGGCGACAATATATACAATATATACTTCTGTTGTTGTTTCTTTCCCTCCCTCTGGTTCCTGCTGCCGTCGCTGTGCGCCCCATTGCAGTGGCAGGGTGCGAGGGTGCGGGCATATTTGTCCCCGGCGCAGCGTGGTGAGTGCGACACCAGGATGAACCGGTTTGTTTTGACGCTTGACAGTTCATGAGAGCCTCCCTGGAGGGATTCCGCCCGTCCGACTCGTCTGACTGCTTAATCACTTCAAGGAGCTGCTTAATTATAGCTTTTAACTAATGGATCCAACTGTAAACCACGTGAGAGCCCTTCTTTACCAACGCGTTCTCTGTGTGCAACTTTCCGGCTGCCTGCCCAATCGGCCCCATCGCTTTGTGCGCCGCACACCATACTTCCATGATTATGCGTGTGCGTGCGTGTGTGTGTGTGTGTGTGCGCACGCGCCTTTGCGTGCACTCATCCACAGATCCGGTCAACATCAGCACCGTTTTCTGTCCACACGTGGTTAAATCGGTGCGAACTTTTGAACGAGACGGGCCTGGCTCTCTATTCTGGAAGCGAGGAATGAACATCGCTTCACAAAAAACAACAACTTTATAAAATGAACAGCAACAACACCACGAAGAGGGATTAAACCAGCATTTCGGTGTGAATCCGGCGCGATTTTCCCCCTTTTCTTTTTCTTCGTCTTCTTCTTCTTGTTAAAGGAGGATGGACTGTGTGCATGTATGTGTGTAGTTGTTGGTCCATATTAATACTGAGGTATTAATTAAAATAGATTCCATTCCAATATCCAAATTGTTTACTTATCTACCAGGAACATATGTGGAGAGAAGTTACCATTCTGCACTATTGCCCAAGGTGCAATTCAATGGTGGGGTGAGAGTGGGGGGGGGGGGGGGGGGTAATGGAGGAAAAAAGGGGGCAGAATTTTATGACAGACTTAGTCCTTATCTAGAGCTGTAAATTAGGGTGATACTTCATTGAACTGAATGTGAAGTTTTACATCAAAGCCCCTAAAGCGTCCTAATTCAGCTTTGAAATGAGACAATTATAATTACTTTCAGGAGCGGCGGCAGACGCGCACGTACAGTATATATAGGCTACATGCATTTGGAGATATTAAGCTACATATAGACAAAGATATGTACTTGTGTGTTTCAGCCTTTAGATATAGGACACTGGCGTTGTTTGATATTTTATTCCGTTTTTTTTTTTTTTTGGTTCTCTCCTATGCCGGCTGGGATTCAGTCGTACCTGTAATTATCCAACTTAGTCACGGAAATTGACTGCGCTTACAACGCCCTGAAATAAATAACGATAAACGACATGTGAGAGGTATAATGGGAGGGAAATTATGATTTTAAATTATAGGGGCGAGGGTGTGTGTGTGTGTGTGTGTGTGTGTGTGTGTGTGTGTGTGTGTGTGTGTGTGTGTGTGTGTGTGTGTGTGTGTGTGTGTGTGTGTGAGTGTGTGTGTGAACGAGTGTTTAAATCTCTCTGCTTCCCCCCTTGACGTTTTTATTGGAGCACAACAGAGAGAATTCAATCTGCCTTATCTCTCCAGGACTCCTTTTCAGCACCAGATCAGAGGGAAAAAGGAGAGGATAATTGTTCTTTATTTTATTTAATTTAACGCGACAGCCGGCGCTTCCAGGTCATTTATATGCTTCATTTAGTGATAAAAGTCAACGAGCAGGAGAAAACACCCGGGTGAAGCGGGCGCTTTCACGTCTCTTTCAATAATATTTTACTCTTCTCTCCGCAACTCTAAAAATAATAATCAAACATAAAATGGTTGAAGAGGACATTTTACCTGTAAAAACACGGGATATTTTGCATTAATTTGAATAATAAAATAGGATGAACTGAGAGTGTGGTTTCGGATGGAGGAGTGTTAATGTTACGAAATCCCCAAATATAGAAGATGTGTCCTGCAAGAGGAAAAGGGGATGATGGTGATTGTTACTATGTTGAAGGCAGCGTGTCTCCCGATGATGATAGAAGAACAATTAAAAACAAACAAACAAACAAACAAACAAGCTCCCCTATCAAAGGTGGTTTCGGTGTCAACTCAAGATTTAGCGCAATAATGAGCTTTTTTTTTTTTCTTTTTTTTTAATAAAGGGAAGGCTGTATAAACTGATCTCATTTCAGCATATTAAATACTGTCTCCGAAAGACCAAAAAGGAAAGAAAGAAAGAAAGAGAGGGAAAGAAAGAAATCATCACTGGCTAAATCCGGGTCTATCTAAAATTGAATCTGGGATAGCATTCTGACGGCTGGAAAAGTAAAAACCGTGCAGTTGTGTTGTTTGAATACGCGGGGGCTTGAATTTGGGGGTTCCTGAATTCTCATTTGAAAGAAATGAAATGGTGAACGAGCTGATAAAGGATGTGTGTGTGTGTGTGTGTGTGTGTGTGTGTGTGTGTGTGTGTGTGTGTGTGTGTGTGTGTGTGTGTGTGTGTGTGTGTGTGTGTGTGTGTGTGTGTGTGTGTGTGTGTGTGTGTGTAAGAGAGAGAAAAGGAATCATGCCACGGTTGTTTAACGCGCTGCGCCAGTCGCAAAAGTGATTTACACCCGCACTTTATTCCCCCCTGACTGATGGAAAGACACTGTCTGCTTTTCCTCCTTATTATTGTCAGCGTTTAAAGCGCGCACACGCACATACACGCACGATCGCACACTGGAGTGTCTGTGTGGTCAGTTCAAGGGAATTGGTCGCCAACTGACGTGGGAAGTGCAGCTACTTCCGTGGAATTTACGTGGAAAAAGTCATTTAGGATTTCATTTTAGGATACTTTTTCACAGGGTTGGTCTTTTCCAGCAGTTTGTCAAGCTTGTGAATACAACATCTGAAACATCTTTTGTTATCATTATTATTATTATTATTATTATTATTATTATTATTATTATTATTATTATTATTATTATTATTATTATTATTATTATTATTTTTATTATTGATGTGATAAAGACACACGTATTTAAAAATCCTCTCAGAATATGTGATGGCACAACAATATTACACCTACAATAAAAACATTTCGTGGATATTTCAAAGAAGGTTGTTTCTTTTTTAGATATTGCACTATAAATTAATTCTTGCAGACCAGCCCTTAAATCTGAACTGACTATTAAAATTTAAATTGAAAAATAATTCTAAAACAGCTTGTTGCCTTATTTCCCCCATCATTTTCCAACATTTTCATGATTTCATATGGTCCGTGTCTCTGATTGATGCCAACATGTAACGGTGCCTATAATCTTTTTTTATCTGCTGACCTATTACAATTGATTAACATTGACACTTGACCCCATGTCCTGTGTTGCAGATACCAGTGACCCCCAAAAGGGATAAATTGCCCCCAAGATGAGATAGAGAAAGACAGAAATATAACACGTTTAATTTTGGACCCAGGACTGTTTTCACCCTGCCTTATCTTGACTCTCTCATGGGCCCTCTGATTTATTTTGCAGCCCCATGCAGTGATCCTGGCCCCCAGGTTAGGATTCAGTATTACATTAGAACAACATTTAACCCTTTCCATGTGACTCATTATGCACTTTTACTATCAATGTTTTGTCAATGTGTTGTAATTTAGAAGATCAATAGCCACCATTTAGAGCTGCTCATTCGGAAGCTTTACCCATTATTATGATTATTATGATTATTATGATTATTTTATTATTATTATTGTTGTTGTTGTTATTGTAAATTTGCATTATGAGTTTGGCATTATTGCATTAAGTCCCTTCACACATGCACACACAAAACTGAGAAAATCAATGGAGTGCTCAAAATGGCCAGATACACAAGTCCAACAAGCATGTGTGTGTGTTCGTGTGTGTGTGTGTTCGTGTGTGTGTGTGTTTGTGTGTGTGTGCGTGCATGCATATGTGTTATTATTATTAGTAGTAGTATTATTATTAGTCGTAGTCGTAGTAGTAGTATTTTGGGATCTTTCGATGTAATAAACACTGCATGAATACCCTATTATAGGAGCATATGTAACACAGTAATTCTAATTCGACCAATCAGCTTCCATCATTTGTTCACGTTTTCACCAATAAAGTTCATAGAAATTCTCTGCATTTCTTGGTTTTCCTATCTAATGCTATCAGCCCCGTTCTGGATGTCATTTAGCCTCCTAGTTGGATTGTGGAGGAGCTCTGAAGTGACAGGGCCTCTGCACCACATGAGCTTATGTGTTTATCTGTTGCTCTTTCATCACAGACTGCTTCTTTAACCAAACAATATCCCCGCTCATCTTTCCACTGCACAGCTTTTTGTTTGGAAACGTGCCAACCTTGATGCCTTGTTATACCAGGGGGTGACACAAAGGTGAACATACTCACTTTTCCAAGACACAAACTGTGTTGACAACAGCAAGTGTCATGTGTTTGAGCTGGTGGTGTGTTGTTATATTGCACAAGACAATTGTGGCAGTTTATCGTTAGAGTGTTAAATGCTCAACGTTTTTAAAAAGCCGTTGAAATATTCCCAGAGCTGGGCCAGTCCTAGTATTTTGGCCCCAGTGTCTTTGAAATGATCATTGTGGCTCTGCTTTCCCCCCTCAGATAATAAAGCTGAACAACGAAAACAAAGCATAGGGAGAAAAACATAAATCATAAACAGAGAAATCTTGGTGTGTGAGCTGTCACACAGACAACAGTAAAGGGTGTCTGCAGTGCACACAGACACACTCACTCACACACGAGTACCTGGCTGATTCAGTCGCCTTCAGCAGCTCAGGTTGAGGGTAGCGCTGCCAGTCCGAGCCAATGGAAACCCTCGGTAAAGAGGATGCTAATCGCAGCTTCTTGTGCCTGAGCATGTCTTCCCGGGCCAAATGAGATTAGAAGGAGTGGGATACGGTGAAACGACGTGCGTGGGGTTCTGGAGGTGAAAGGTAAAGGCACTTATCAGGAGGGTTCCCCTCGGGGTCCTCGGTGGCTGACTCAATCAAAACCCTGCACGCACTTCTCACTGGATTAGACTAATCAGGAAGGAGCAGGGGATGTATAGACCACTTATCAGAAAAAAAAACATTGGGCTCTCTTTCCCTTTGAAAAGACCCTACAGAAATTTTTGTTAATTTTATTTATTACAGGATGCTTGTCGGTGTGGCAATCTTCCATGGAATCATTAAAAAGGGCTCTTCCACTCACTGAAGGCACGCACTGTTTACAAGCTACAGAGATAGAGGAGCCTTTGATGTTCCAAATTTCCCCCGTTCACTTATTGTCTTTATTATTTATATATTTACTTAGATTTCTCCCCCCACCTTAATTTATTTTCACCATTTGTGTTTCTGGTGCCACAACAGATCAGACTGATGGAAGGTAGTCAACACAACAAAGACCCTGAAAGGTATTTGAATATTTATTACGGGGATGACTTCAGAGCCAGACAGGCCGTTAGCAGTCAAAGGAATAGTGAGAAGATAACAGCAATTTTCACACTTATGATTACCTTCAAATTAATCTCTATTTCTTCAAGGGATGTGGGATAGCTGACTAGTCTATCTTTCATTTCTTGATTAAAGAAAAAAAAAACTTATTTAATCCAAGTTTCAGCTACTTGTTTGACAAAATAATCCAGAAACAATTGGAAATCTTAACAAGACTACAGGTAGAAAATAGTAAAATACTGCTAAGCAATGATCAGGATAATAGTATTTAACAACATCCCAACCCTTCTGCAGAGGGAGCTTTTCATGTATTACCCAGGACTCTGGTGTTATTTGAAGTGAAAATTGTAGCTTTTGGTGAGTAGTTGTGTGTATTTTAAGGCTGGACAACAAGATACATTTTTCCTTTGCTCCATTTCTTCACATTAATACATTCAGTGCTTTCATGGCGGCCGTCTTGGTTTGCTTTGACGCGTAGCTAACAAACATTAGAGGGACGCTGTTCTGAGAGTCTCGACAGCGTGAGTCACACACGTCCCTTCTGGTCCTGCCATTAAACCAAACACTAATAATGGATGTATTTGGATTTTAAATGGGCGGCACAGTGGTTTCCACGGTCACTTCACAGAAACACCTTCCAGCCTGAGTTTTGTCTGTGTACTCTGGGTTTCCTCCCTCAGCCTTGTGTTGGTGTGAATGTGATCACAGGTGATAGTGGGAATTACTGCGGTGCTCAGGCTTTGTTTATCCATATAAAGCAAGACATCTATGAATGGATGGAATCATTTGTGGCCCAGAGACGGATATTTAGCAAAAATGTAGTTACGTTTTTGAATGTTTTAAGATGTTGACATAAATAGCACATATCTATTTAGTGCGCTCTCATTTTTAAAATGACCACAGATGAAAATTATTAATACTTATTACCTTTTTTAAATTCTTATTAGGGCATTAAGAATAAACAAGGCAGACAATAAAATACTCGCTTATTGTTTGTTAATGTGGTAGATTGTGTTTTTTTATTTCAAGGCGTTTGTTGTATATGTATAAAATCTCATTTTCTCATTACGGAATTGTGACTTTTGTATATACAACACTGGAATACTGCCACATACATATATTATCCCATTATTAATATTGTCTTATATAAGATAAAATTTGAAAAAGCACATTTTCTGTTTTATTTGTGGAAGGGTGCTGAAGCTGAGTTTGTATATTTAGATGCTCTCTCATGTTTGATTATGAGTATGCAGATGGCGGTTTGCTTTAGAGGAAGCAATGTTTAACCAAACAAAAATTGTATTAGTGTTTGGAAAAAAAACAACAACAACAATACAAATATGTTGTTGGCAATGTGCCATCGATCTTAGAAGGCCGTCAGACAGCAACACAGTCAGGTAATTCTTCTCTGTTAATAAAGCTCTATGCACCGACATATTGTTTTTGGTCAAAGTGCAAAACGGCACACTTGATGCTGAAGACAATGTTCTTTTCATAGGTTTTTCTAAAGGAAACCAATCCTACATCCAAAAGTTTGTGCTCCGTAAGAAATGCTGTCTCAATTTAAAATAGTTGGAATAGTTGGTAGCTATTTAAAATGAATAAACCATTAACTCATAGTGGGAACAATGTCCCTTAAACAGAACAGGTTTGGAAAAGTCCTGCTTGAAAGCAGAATCATTACCTGTTTATTAAAACAACTGGTTAGCATGCAAATCATGACAAGAACAATAGAGGAGATTTAAAGGGAGGATAAGTTCTCGTTATGTTTTGTTGTTTACTTACATGCAGATCAATATCCTACTAGTTTGGGGTAGTTAATCTTAATCGCATTGCGATTTCAACACATAGTGTATTAGTGTGTCACCACTCCCTTCATGACAAACATCCAGGATTTGTGTTGCTGCTCCTCCCAGCAGGCAAAATGACTGTTTCTGTCGATTAATAGTCTGAGCAGATCTCATTTAGGGTGTGAAAAATACACAAATGGACTATTTTTGGAGCAATTGGTAATCTTCCTATATAGTTATTTCACTCACTCATTTGTTTCCAATGCTGATGCAGTAGAAGTCAGTTAAAATCCAGTAATGTATGTTGTTGAGTCACATATTTGGCAAATGTACAAGTACAACAACCCTTTTTATTCTTTCACGGTATGTTGTCGGTTGAGTTTATGATTTATGTTAGATACGAGAACAACAGCTACACCGACTCGACCTTTGCCTGAAGCCATGGTTCATCTTCAATTTTATATAATCAAATTCTTTGGATACCAGAATCTAACTACTTCACTGGACTCAAACAATGCAGCTATTATTCACCCTGTGATTTCAGTCCAAAATAACACAGTCTCATTCAGTTCTCAATCAGTCAGGGTGTTGTAGTTTAGAGCAAAGATCTTAGGATTCTTCATACACCGTATATGACATATCACATAAATCTGACTTTTAGACAGCTAGGGTGTATATTAGTTTGGAATAATTGCTATTCGATGAGCTACGTGGATGTGGCGCACATTGTAGAAGATTATGATGAGCTAAATAGAAGAAACCCTTCACATTGTTACGATTTACACTGTGTACGCTTGTATTGTGCACCCATTGATAACGTTAACTTGTGTTTGTCCTTGCTTATGTATACTCTCAGCTCCTAAAGAGTTGGGCAACCATGGCATCCGACGAAACCAAAGGAAAACTCTCGAGTGCCTTACAGCTGTGATTTATAATCCTATTGATTGTTTCACAGTTGTCCAATAAACCCGATCTGAATCGGCGCAGTGTTTAGATCGCTTGCAAGGAGCCTTGTATGCGAATAGCTCGGTAATCTTTTTGTGCGTTGGATTGATTTACCTTGGTGGAGGAAGTGAATGGGAGCCTGAATGAGAGGTGCCCCTTTTACTCTCCATTCAGTCTGTTATAACACAAAACCAAGTGCACTGTACAACAATGTTATCACCACAAAGCCGTACAGTGCTGATTATGCCAACTAATTATGCCAGCAAATACTTGAGGAAGCGCAGAGCAGCAGATGAATGAGATATCAGCCTTGTAGAGAGGCTTGATTTACGGTATTGTTAGAGAATGTAAGATTCGGGTGCCTCCGAATACGTGACATGATAGTGAGCTCCATACAAGATGCGTGGTTAATTTAACTTTATTTCAGCTTTTACCTTGGTCCTAGAGAGGGCGTTGTAAAGAAAAAGAAAAAGAAATCTAGAATGTTATATTACAACCTTCACGACACAAGTGTCATGTTAAATATGAATTCATAGGCTGTTGTACTGGGGAAGGCTGAGGCAGACACACAGTTATCTTATTTCTCATGTCGGCGAATGCAGTTACACTGCAGTGGCCTGCTTTGTGAAGTAATTTACTTCCTGCTCTCACGATTAACTCATACAACCAAGAAAACTTTTCTCCAGATGAAGAGAAACAAGTGCAGCTTTTCAATTTTGCTTCATCATTGAGGAAGATGCCACAAATTCCTTAGATTTTTCAGTGGGAGCTGCTGTGTTGGCGTAACTTTGGTCCAACCAGTACAAAGTGATCAGCTTTATTCTATAATGAAGCATCTCTAAACTAATGAAAGCTGCCTCTTCAACAACAACAACAACAACAACAACAACAATAACAATAACAACAACAACAACAACAACAACAACAACAACAACAACAACAATGTATTCATGAGGGAAATTGTTGTTGGTCCCACTTTTAAACACCAATAGTTGTTCTGGTGGTAATGTGTCACTATTGTGGGTACCTGAGTAAGAACCCCGACTGTAACGCAGCAGCCCACCTGCTCCAGGTAGAGTTAGATCCCATCTACACATTTACACTGCAACATTTTGAAAACGACATCCCTTTGTACCAAAATGGCAGAAATGCAGTTTCCTTTTTGGGCCACTTGCGGGTGCTGTTTGTTTGTTGTTTGTCTTTGCAATGAAACCACATACAAAGCGCATACAACAATGTACTTTAAACATTAACAATGCTGAGTACAGGGACGTTTGTATGGACAGACGGGAAACTATAAAACTACAAAGTCCCAGGACAGCAAAGGTTGTTGTTATTGTCCATCAACTTGCAGAAGAACTGACTCCGTCTCGATGGAGACGGAGTCAGACCGCTATCAAAAAGCTGCATGTTCAGTGGCTCTGAGTTCTGTTGTCATGAAAACAGACCTCAAATTTTTTTTGTAAGTTGCAATTATGACTTAAACATCAATAATTCGCTTCTGACACATATTTCACCTTTTACCTGAGCTTCAGGACTGGTGTCACATAGTTATTTATCCTATCTTTATTTCTGGGACATAGTGTCCATGGACACAGCAGGTTTGCAGTATGCAGAGGGTCATATGAAATACACAAACATCTTTAAATTACTGATGATTTCGAATGCTCCCCCTTGAACTGCAACCTTATCGTGGTGGGGGAGTTTGAGCACCCGAATGACCCTCGGAGCTATGTTGCCGGGGGGCTTGCCCCCCCAGTAGGGTCTCCCAAGGCAAACAGGTCCGAGGCGACGGGTCAGACTAATAGCAGTTCACAAGACCCCATGGACACACTCACGAGGAACAAGGTGACGTCGCCCGGTTTGGCGCAGCCGGGGCCACACCCTGGAGCCAGGCCCGGGGTGGAGGCTCGCACGCGAGCGCCTGGTGGCCGCGTTCTTGCCCGCGGGACCCAGCCGGGCTCAGCCCGAAGGGACGACGCGGGCCCCTCCTCCTCATCCTCCTGTGGACCCACCACCCACAGAGGCTGCCGTAGGGGTCGGGTGCAGTGTGGATTGGGTGGCAGTCGACGGCAGGGGCCTCGACGACCCGATCCCCGGACACGGACTCTGGCTTTTGGGACATGGAATGTGACCTCGCTGGGGGGGAAGGAGCCCGAGCTTGTGAGGGAGGTTGAGAGATACCGTCTAGATATAGTCGGGCTCACCTCCACTCACAGCTTGGACTCTGGAACCCAGCTCCTCGACAGGGGCTGGATACTCCACTTCTCTGGAGTTGCCCGCGGTGTAAGGCGGCGGGCTGGAGTGGGCTTGCTTATTGCCCCACAGCTCAGCCGCCATGTGTTGGAGTTCACCCCGGTGAACGAGAGGGTCGTGTCCCTACGCCTTCAGGTAGGGGACAGGTCTCTGACTGTTGTCTCGGCCGAACAGCAGTTGGGAGTACCCGACCTTCTTGGAGTCCCTGGGAGGGGTGCTGGATAGTGCTCCAACTGGGGATTCCCTTGTTCTACTGGGGGACTTAAACGCCCACGTGGGCAACGACAGCGAGACCTGGAAGGGGGTGATTGGGAGGAACGGCCTCCCCGATCTGAACCCGAGCGGTGTTCTGTTATTGGACTTCTGTGCTAGTCACAGTTTGTCCATAACGAACACCATGTTGGAGCACAGGGGTGTCCATAAGTGCACGTGGCACCAGGACACCCTAGGCCGGAGGTCAATGATAGACTTTGTGGTCGTGTCATCTGATCTCTGGCCGTGTGTCTTTGACACTAGGGTAAAGAGAAGGGCAGAGCTGTCAACTGATCACCACCTGGTGGTGAGTTGGATGCGCTGGACCGGGAGGAGGCCGGATAGACTCGGCAGGCCCAAACGTGTTATGAGGGTCTGCTGGGAACATCTGGCCGAGCCCTCCGTCCACGCAGCCTTCAACTCCCACCTCCGGGAGAGCTTCTCACAGATCCCGAGGGAGGTTGGAGACATTGAGTCCGAGTGGACCATGTTCTCCACTTCCATTGTCGAAGCTGCTGCTCGGAGCTGTGGCCGCAGGGTCTCTGGCGCCTGTCGTGGCGGCAATCCCCGAACCCGGTGGTGGCAACCGGAAGTAAGGGGTGCCGTCAAGCTGAAGAAGGAGTCCTACCGGGCACTGTTAGCTCATAGGACTCCCGAGGCAATCGACAGGTACCGGCAGGCCAAGAGAGCTGCAGCCCGGGCTGTGGTGGAGGCAAAAACTCGGGTCTGGGAGGAGTTCGGAGAGGCCATGGAGGAGGACTTTCGGTCGGCCTCGAGGAAATTCTGGCAAACCGTCCGGCGCCTTAGGCGGGGGAAGCAGTTCTCCACCAACACTGTTTACAGTGGAATTGGGGAGCTGTTGACCTCAACTGGGGACATTGTTGGGCGGTGGAAGGAATACTTCGAGGACCTCCTCAATCCCACCACCACGTCTTCCATTGAGGAAGCAGAGGCTGGGTTCTCAGAGGTGGACTCGTCCATTTCCCAAGCTGAAGTCACCGAGGTTGTTGTGAAGCTCCTCGGTGGCAAGGCACCGGGAGTGGATGAGATTCGCCCAGAGTTCCTTAAGTCTCTGGATGTGCAGGGACTGTCGTGGCTGACTCGTCTCTGCAAACTCGCGTGGCGGGCGGGGACAGTACCTCTGGACTGGCAGACCTGGGTGGTGGTCCCTCTCTTAAGAAGGGGGATCGGAGGGTGTGTTCCAACTACAGAGGGATCACACTCCTCAGCCTCCCCAGGAAAGTCTATTCCAGGGTACTGGAGAGGAGGGTCCGGCCGTTAGTCGAACCTCGGATTCAAGAGGAACAATGCGGTTTTCGTCCTGGTCTTGGAACACTGGACCAGCTCTATACCCTCCACCATGTGCTTGAGGGTTCGTGGGAGTTCACCCAACCAGTCCACATGTGTTTTGTGGATCTAGAGAAGGCGTTCGACCGCGTCCCCCGAGATGTCCTGTGGGGGGTGCTCCGGGAGTACGGAGTCCGGGGTCCCTTGTTGAGGGCTGTTCGGTCCTTGTATTCCCGGAGCAGGAGTCTGGTTCGCATTGCCGGCAGTAAGTCGGACCTGTTCCCTGTGCACGTTGGCCTCCGGCAGGGGTGTCCTTTATCACCGGTTCTGTTCATCACATATATGGACAGAATTTCTAGGCACAGCCGGGGGCCGGAGGGGGTCCGGCTTGGGGACCACAGAATCTCCTCTCTGCTATTTGCGGATGATGTGGTTCTGTTGGCCCCATCAAGCCTGGATCTCCAGCGTGCACTGACACGGTTCGCAGCTGAGTGTGAAGCAGCTGGGATGAGGATCAGCACCACTAAATCCGAGGCCATGGTTGTCACGGATCACGGACAGGACCCAAGTGCAGGACTCTGGAGGCAGGCTGGATTCAAACAAGTCTTTTATTTCATGTTTGACAGTACTTAACTTGATCACTGGACAGGACAGACGAGACAAGGAAGACTAACAAACCAACAATGACTAAACACAGACAGGACATATATATAGGGCAGGGTGATGATTGGAAAGTGGCCACAGGTGCGGTGCTGGAGCGCCCAGACCTATGGCCCGCCCACTCTTAAAGGGGACCTCAGTCCAAGTTCCTGACAGTACCCCCCCCTCCACGACCGGCTCCAGACGGCCCAGGCATCTCAGGATGCTGCCTGTGGAAATCCCGGATCATGTCTGGGTCCAAGATGTCCCTAGCAGGTACCCAGGCACGTTCCTCAGGGCCATAACCCTCCCAATCCACCAGGTATTGAAAACCCCGTCCACGCCGGCGAGCTGCCAGGAGCCGCCTGACTGAAAAGACCTCCTCACCCTCTACAATACGGGGGGGAGGAGGGGCTCTTGAGGAGGGCACCAGGGGGCTTTCCCGGGCAGGCTTAACCTTCGACACATGAAAGGTGGGGTGGACGCGAAGCGAGCGGGGCAAACGAAGGCGGACTGCCGAGGGACCAACCAACTTCACTATAGGATAAGGTCCAATAAACCTTGACGCCAGCTTCTTCGCGTCTGAACGGATAGGCAGGTCCCGGGTGGAGAGCCACACCCGCTGACCAACATCGTACGTTGGTGCGGGAACCCGGCGCCGGTCTGCAAGCCTCTTGCGCTCAGCAGAACACTGCAAGAGCTTCTCTCTGGCCTTGAGCCAAGCGCGCTTGCATCGCCGCACCATCGCCAGAGCTGACGGGACACTCACCTCCGACTCCAGGGCAGGGAACAGAGGAGGTTGGTAACCATACACACACTCAAAGGGAGACAGCCCAGTGGACGAACAGGGAAGGGAATTGTGGGCGTATTCCACCCAGACTAACTGCCTGTACCAAGCAGCTGGGCTGTCAGAGACCAGACACCGAAGGATGGACTCCAGCTCCTGGTTCACCCTCTCTGTCTGGCCGTTAGACTCTGGGTGGTACCCGGACGAAAGGCTCACTGTAGTTCCCAACAGCCTGCAAAACTCCCTCCAAAACCGGGACACGAACTGAGGCCCCCTGTCAGAGACAATGTCCCGCGGGAACCCGTGAAGACGGAACACCTGTGTGAGCATGACCTCTGCCAGCTCCTTGGCCGATGGGAGTTTCGCTAGGGGCACGAAGTGGGCCATTTTGGAGAACCGGTCCACTACGGTGAGGATGGTGGTAAACCCTTCCGCGTCCGGGAGGCCAGTCACAAAGTCAATTGACAGGTCTGCCCATGGTCGAGTGGGTACCGGGAGCGGCTGCAGCAGACCAGAGGGGCGAGACCGCGAGGTCTTGTTACGCGCACAGACAGGGCAAGCCTGGACATACTCCCGGACCTCCCTGTTCATTGCTGGCCACCAGAAGCGCTGTTTCACCACAAACATGGTGCGCTGAGTTCCTGGGTGGCAAGACAGAAGGTTAGTGTGAGCCCATTGAATGACACTAGATCGTACCGGGGGACACACAAACAGGCGATTGGGAGGACAACCTGGCGGCACCGTCACCCCCTCCAGAGCCCGCCGAACCTGCTCCTCAATCTCCCACGTCACCGCCCCCACCACACAGGTCGGAGGTAAAATTGGCGTGGGGGAACGAGGAGCAGGATCCGGCTCAAAGACCCGGGAAAGGGCATCAGGCTTCACATTCTTAGACCCCGGCCGATATGAAACCACAAAGTCGAACCGCGTGAAGAACAGAGCCCACCGAGCCTGCCGAGAATTTAATCGTTTAGCTGCCTTGATGTACTCGAGGTTCCTATGGTCAGTCCATACCACAAACGGGTGCTCAGCGCCCTCCAGATAATGCCTCCACTCCTCCAGCGCAGCCTTGATGGCCAGAAGCTCGCGATTGCCAATGTCATAGTTCTCCTCAGCCGGGGTCAGCCGCCTGGAAAAAAAAGCACAAGGGTGCAGCTTCCCATCCTCACTGCTGCGTTGAGAGAGCACTGCCCCGACCCCGACATCTGACGCGTCCACCTCCACCACAAACTGCCGTCCAGGGTCCGCGACACCAAGCACGGGAGACGAGGTGAACCTGGCCCTGAGCTCGGAAAACGCCTGCTCAGCTGAGGGACCCCAAGCAAACGGGACCTTGGGGGAAGTCAAGGTATGTAGTGGCGCCGCGATGGAACTGAATCCCCTGATAAACCGCCGGTAGAAGTTAGCAAACCCCAAAAAACGGAGCAGTTGTTTGCGGTTACCCGGGGTTGGCCAATCAGCTACAGCCCTGACCTTCTCTCTGTCCATCTCCACCCTCCCCTCTGAGATGACGTGTCCGAGAAAAGAAACTGTGGGAGCATGAAAAACACATTTCTCGGCTTTGACAAACAAGTTGTTGCTCAGAAGACGATCCAAAACATAACGAACATGACTGACATGACTGGCTAGATCTGACGAAAAAATCAAAATGTCATCGAGGTACACAAACAGAAACTTATTCAATGCGCCTCTCAGCACGTCATTGACTAGACCTTGGAAAACTGCAGGGGCATTACATAACCCGAAAGGCATCACCAGATACTCGTAGTGGCCAGAAGGTGTGTTAAACGCTGTCTTCCACTCGTCCCCTTGCCTAATCCGGACCAGGTGGTAAGCATTGCGCAAGTCCAGCTTAGTAAAAAGCTTGGCTCCCTGCAGGCGTTCAAAGGCCGAATTCATGAGAGGTAGTGGGTAGCGGTTCTTAACGGTTATCGCATTGAGACCCCTATAATCAATGCACGGTCGAAGGGTCTTGTCCTTCTTGGCTACAAAGAAAAATCCCGCCCCTGCAGGGGAGGACGAGGGTCTGATTAACCCAGCCTCTAAGGCAGACTCAATGTAATCCCTCATGGCCTGATTCTCGGGTTGTGAGAGAGAGTAAATGCGACCCTTGGGAGGAGTGGTACCTGGCAATAAGTCAATGGCACAGTCATACGGACGATGCGGTGGCAGGGATGTAGCTCTCCCCTTATTGAACACCTCCTTTAGATCATGGTAGCAGCTGGGAACTCGCTCGAGATCCGGATACACAGGAACCTCCACAGCTGCTACCTTAACCCCCGACACTGACCGACAATGCTCGGAACAATCCCCTCCCCAACTCAAAATAACCCCCGACTCCCAGTCAATATGGGGCTTGTGCAAACGTAACCAAGGGAGGCCCAGGATAACTGGGTAGGACGGACTTAAACCTAAATGAAATGAAATCTCCTCAAAATGGGAAGGACCAAACAATAACTGAACAGAAAGAGTCTTTTTTTCAATGGAAAATATTTTGCGTCCATCTAAAGCAAAAGCCTTTAAAGGCACTGATAACAGTTCAGTGGGGATATTATGTCTCTCAGCCCACTTAAGGTCCATAAAGTTCTCATCTGCACCAGAGTCAATGAAAACATCAATGTCCAAGGTGGTGTCGGCATACCTCAGTTGAGCCGGTGTGAGTCTTCTTAAAGGCGCAGTGGAGGAGTTCTTAAGACTCACCGGGGCCCTCCTTAACCCAGGTGCGCCTGTCCCTTTAAGAGGACACGCTGCAGCTCTGTGCCCGCGCTGACCGCAGTACAAACACAGGCCGCCGGTCAGGCGCCGATGCCGCTCCTGTGTGGACATGCTGGTGCGGCCAAGCTGCATCGGCTCCTCCGGAGGTTGTGCAGCACTCGGGACCTGCTCCTGCTGGGAGGCGGGGCGGAGAGGGGCGTGCTCCTCCCGCGCGCTCCTGGGTTCTTCTCCCTGCTGGTCAGTCTGCCTCAGGCGATCACGGACCGTCAGACGATTCTCCATCTTGACCGCCAGGGCAATGAGGGAGTCCAAGTCGTCGGGGAGATCCCTCAGGAAGAGCTGGTCGCGAACCGGGCTGGCCAGCCCGTAGAGGAAGGTGTCCCGCAGTGACGCATCGTTCCAGGTGCAGTCCGCGGAGAGAGTGCGGAACTCAATCGCGTAGTCGATCACCGACCCTCTGCCTTGACGCAGCGCTACCAGCGCTCGAGCCGCCTCCCGCCCGCCGGGACGCCGATCGAAGATCTTTGACAGCGCATCTGTGAACTCGTCCACCGAGTCACACAGCCGGGATTGGCGGTTCCATTCAGCGGTGGCCCAAGCCTCCGCTCTGCCGGACAGGTGGGAGATGATGTACGCGACCCTGGACCTCTCTGTTGGAAACGCGCCCGGCTGCATCTCGAAGTGGAGACCACACTGGACCAGGAAGGGTCGCGAATCCCCGGAGTCCCCCGAGAAGCGCGCTGGGCCTGAGAGCGGTGACGGCAGCATCACGGCGGGGGCAGCAGTAGCTGGCGGCACCGTGGCGGAAGCGGCAGCTGGTGTCACTGCGGCGGCAGCGGCAGCCCGAGCCTCTGGGACCGAGAGGCGGGTGATGAGCTGCTGGAGGTGACCGGTGAGTTGGTTCAGGTGAATCTCCACTGACGTGTGACGATGTGACAGGTCGTGGAGACCCGCCGTTAAACCAGACAACTGCTCGTCGTGTTGAGTGAGCCGGTCTTCCTGCTGGCCAACTGCTCCTAGCAGCTGGTGACCAGAGTCCGCTGGGTCCATGATGGTTGGTTTGTTCTGTCACGGATCACGGACAGGACCCAAGTGCAGGACTCTGGAGGCAGGCTGGATTCAAACAAGTCTTTTATTTCATGTTTGACAGTACTTAACTTGATCACTGGACAGGACAGACGAGACAAGGAAGACTAACAAACCAACAATGACTAAACACAGACAGGACATATATATAGGGCAGGGTGATGATTGGAAAGTGGCCACAGGTGCGGTGCTGGAGCGCCCAGACCTATGGCCCGCCCACTCTTAAAGGGGACCTCAGTCCAAGTTCCTGACAATGGTTCTCGACCGGAAAAAGGTGTCTTGCCCCCTCCAGGTCAGTGGAGTACCCTTGTCCCAAGTGGAGGAGTTCAAGTATCTTGGGGTCTTGTTCACGAGTGGGGGAAAGATGGAGCGTGAGATCGACAGGCGGATCGGTGCAGCGTCTGCAGTTATGCGGAAGTTGTATCGGTCCGTTGTGGTGAAGAAGGAGCTGAGCCAAAAAGCGAAGCTCTCGATTTACCGGTCGATCTTTGTTCCTACCCTCACCTATGGTCATGAACTATGGGTCATGACCGAAAGAACGAGATCCCGGATACAAGCGGCTGAAATGAGCTTCCTCCGTAGGGTGGCTGGGCGTACCCTTAGAGATAGGGTGAGGAGCTCAGTCACCCTTAGAGATAGGGTGAGGAGCTCAGCCACCAGGGAGGAGCTCGGAGTAGAGCCGCTGCTCCTCCACATCGAGAGGAGCCAGCTGAGGTGGCTCGGGCATCTATTTCGGATGCCCCCCGGACGCCTCTCGAGGGAGGTGTTCCGGGCATGTCCCTCCGGTAGGAGGCCTCGGGGCAGACCCAGGACACGCTGGAGGGACTATGTCTCTCGGCTGGCCTGGGAACACCTTGGGGTGCCACCGGAGGAGCTGGAGGAAGTGTCTGGGGTGAGGGAAGTCTGGGAAACTCTGCTCGGACTGCTGCCTCCGCGACCCGGCCCCGGATAAAGCGGTAGCCAATGGATGGATGGATGGATGGATGGATGATTTCGAATGTAGCAGATTTGTAGAAAAAAAAAAGGTTGCACCATTAAAACATTTTTATTTTACATGACGCTTCTGTGTCTGTCTCCTCCTGTCTGTCCCGCTGAGTCTGTCTCCTCCTCTGTCTCATCAATCACTCAATCAATCAATTAATCGATCGATCAGACTTTCTTTATATAGCACCTTTAGTACAATAAAATGCAGCACAACATCCTTTACAGGCTAAAAGCTAAAAACAGAGTGAAACTCACCTTGTCTTCCCCCTGCCATTGCGTATATCAAAGATAAATAAATGAAGAAATAAAACATTCTAAAACCCTACAACAGGTTAAAAAGGGATTTCAGTTGAAATCCTTATTGAAAAGGAAGGTCGTAAGGCTGCTTTTAAAAATATGAACATTCTGTGAAGCCCTCAGTTTCTCAGCCTTTTAAAATAAACGTGGTGCGCAATGCTGCAAAGTAGCTCTGTTGCAGGTTTTTGTATTAATGATGGGAATGATGGAGGACCTGAGGGTTCTTGAAGTAAAACTGTAAGATAATAAGGCACAAGACCATTAATACCTTTAAAAGCCATTAAAAGAACCTTAAGATCGATTCTAAAAGAAACAGGGAACCAATGCAATGCCTTCAAATCCGGTGTGATGTGATCCTGCTTTCTTGCTGTTGTCAATACATGAGTTGCTGAGTTCTGGAGAAGCTGGAGGTGTGAGATCTTTTTTTTCTAGGAAGACCAGAAAGCAGGGCATTGCAGTAGACTTGAGACAAAGTCATCAAAATCTCTGTGTTGCCCCGAAAGAAACAGACGGACTCTGGCTATATTTCTAAGGTGATAAAAAAGGGTTTTAACCACATGCTTTTCACATGTGGAATAAAACTAAACTCAAAGCCAATAATGACTTCCAGGTTCTTTACTTGATCTGAAGTTTTTGAAGACAGTGCCTGTAATCTCAACAAATGTTTCTCTCTCTAAGCCTTAGGACCAATAACTAAAACCTCAGGTTTGTCCTTAATAAGCTGAAGGAAATGTTTGGCCGTCCATGATTTAATATCTATTTGTCTACATGGCCACATGTCTTCAGGATACATGGCAATGTGCAGTTGTGTGTCATCAGCAAAGCTGCAAAAATCAATGTCATGTCCCCTGATGACATCCCCAAGTGGAAGCAAATACAAGTTAAAAACAAGCAGCCCTAAAATTTGTGGGGTGCCCCAAGGCAAATGTGATGTGCCTTGGGGCACATCACATTTGATTGAATGAATCCCTGCGGAGCATGTATCCACACCTACCAGAAGTCTCCCAGAAGTGAGATGGAACTTGAACCAGGTCATAGCAGTGCCAGAGAGACCAACCAGGTGCCCAAGTCTATTTAAAAGTATTGGGAGGGCGACTGCATCAAAAGCTGCACTCAGATGCAGGAACACCAGGACTAAGATCGGGTGTAAATCCAAGCTTTATTTAATATCATTAACATGCAACTCTCTGTCCTGCGGTTCTTCCTAAAATCAGATTGAAGTCCCTCACCAACAAGATTTTTCGTCAAAAACAATTATGTCTGACCCTGTATATCTGTGTCCTCCTGTCTATCCATCTGTATCGGTCTTGTCCTGTCTGTCCCTGAGTGTGTTGTGATGGACATTCTGTATGCACTTATGTCTTAACATGAAATGAGGAGAAGAATCACACTTCACACGATATCCTAAATACAGTATATCAACTTTATGATTGCTATGGGTGAAAGTAATTGATTACAGGCTTTAATTAATTGCCTTAATAAGTAATAAAAGCCACACATGACATATCTAGATGGGGAAAACCATACAAACCTATAACATGTTTGCTGAAAATGTTCACTATCATAACGAGTGACCAAATAGTAAATGGATTTCTTTTGTACGGCACTGTTTGACTGCTTGAGCTGTCCCAAAACACTTTACACTGTTAATCACATTCACACATTAGTGGAGGAAGCTGCCAAGGTGCAAGATGCTCAAACCATACATTAGGAGCAGTATAAGGTTCAGTGTCTTGCTCAAGAACACTTTGACAAGTGGACAGGTGGGGATGGGGAATTGAATCTGCAACCTACAGATTGGGTGACGACCACCCACTCTACCACACAAGCCACAATCACCCCCTAATCTGAGGTAGGCTCTGTTTACACAACGTTTTCAGTTTGAGTTTTTGTTGTGTCCCTTTATATGACAATGATATTCAGAGCCACTGCAAATGCAACAAGGTGGAACTTTTCACAAACGCTCCGGGTCTGTCATGCTGTAAAAAACTAAAGTATCTGAAAAGGCTTGGGCTCCTTGTTTTGTGGTTGAGAGTTGCCCGTAATAGCAATCAAACTTCGTCTGTCCATACGGATATGAGTATTTTCAGCGTTTGTGCTGTTTCTGTGTAAATTGACTTTGTTTCAATTTGAAACTTTTCAGAAATGAAAGAATGGAAAAATTATGCATTTTCACTTGAAACGTTGTCTTGTAAATGGGGCTCGAAATCACAACTGCCCTTTTTCTCCTTCCAAATTTTACACCTTTGTTTCTTTTTTGTTTGTTTTGGTGAAACAGGCTCTGAACATTTGAGTTCAATCACAATCGGGGAGATTTGGGAGAGTTACAATTGTAGCAATGTCTTTGTTTAAGTTATCTTCCATCCATCCATCCATTTTCTGCCGCTTATCCGGGGCCGGGTCGTGGAGGCAGCAGTCTGAGCAGAGTTGCCCAGACTTCCCTCACCCCAGACACTTCCTCCAGCTCCTCCGGTGGCACCCCAAGGTGTTCCCAGGGCAGCTGAGAGACATAGTCCCTCCAGCGTGTCCTGGGTCTGCCCCGAGGCCTCCTACCGGAGGGACATGCCCGGAACACCTCCCTAGGGAGGCATCCGGGGGGCATCTGAAACAGGTGCCCGAGCCACCTCAGCCGGCTCCTCTCGATGTGGAGGAGCAGTGGCTCTACTCACCCGATCTCTAAGGGTGACTGAGCTCATTCACCCTATCTCTGAGAGTGACTGAGCTCATTCACCCTATCTCTAAGGGTGACTGAGCTCCTCACCCTATCTCTAAGGGTGAATGAGCTCCTCACCCTATCTCTAAGGGTGACTGAGCTCCTCACCCTATCTCTGAGAGTGACTGAGCTCTTCACCCTATCTCTAAGGGTGACTGAGCTCCTCACTCTATCTCTAAGGGTGACGCCCAGCCACCCTACGGAGGAAGCTCATTTCAGCCGCTTGTATCCGGGATCTCGTTCTTTCGGTCATGACCCAGAACTCATGACCATAGGTGAGGGTAGGGATGAAGATCGACCGGTAAATCGAGAGCTTCGTCATTTGGCTCAGATCCTTCTTCACCAACGGACCGATACAACGTCCGCATAACTGCAGACGCTGCGTCAATCCACCTGTTGATCTCACGTTCCATCTTCCCCCCAATCATGAACAAGACCCTGAGATACTTGAACTCCTCTACTTGGCACAAGGACACTCCACCGACCTGGAGGGGGCAAGTCCCCTTTTTCTGGTCAAGAACCATGGCCTCGGATTTAGAGGTGCTGATCCTCATCCCAGCTGCTTCACACTTGGCTGAGAACCGCGTCAGTACATGCTGAAGGTCCAGGTTCGATGAAGCCAACAGAACCACATCATCTGCAGGGATGAGATCCTGTGGTCCCCCTCTGGCCTCTGGCTGTGCCCAGAGATTCTGTCCATGTATGTGATGAACAGAACCGGTGACAAAGGACAGCCGTGCCGGAGGCCAACGTGCACTGGGAACAGGTCTGACATACTGGCGGCAATGTGAACCAAACTCCTGCTCCGGGCATACAGGGACCAAACAGCCCTTACCAAAGGGCCCGAGACTCCATACTCCCGGAGCACCCCCCACAGGACATCCTGAGGGACACGGTCGAACGCCTTCTCCAGATCCACAAAACACATGTGGACTGGTTTGGCTAACTCCCATGAACCCTCAAGCACCTGGTAGAGTGTAGAGCTGGTCCAGTGTTCCATGAGCAAGATGAAAACCGCATTGCTCCTCTTGGATCTAAGGTTCGACTAACGGCCGGACCCTCCTCTCCAGTACCCTGGAATAGACTTTCCCGGGGAGGCTGAGGAGTGTGATCCCTCTGTAGTTGGAACACACCCTCTGATCCCCCTTCTTAAAAAGAGGGTGAATCTCATCCACTCCCAGTGCCCTGCCACTGAGGAGCTTCGCAACTACCTCAATGACATCAGCTTGGATAATGAACGAGTCCACCTCTGAGAACCCAGCCTCTGCTTCCTCAACGGAAGATGTGATGGTCATTGAAGTATTCCTTCCACCGCCCGACGAGCAACCCAGCCTGGGCTACGGTGCTTGGCCTGCCGGTATCTGTCGGCTGCCTCGGGATTCCTGTGAGCTAACAACGTCCGATAGGACTCCTTCTTCAGCTTGACGGCATCCCTTACTTCTGATTTCCACCACCGGGTTCGGGGATTGTCGCCACGACAGGCGCCAGAGACCCTGCAGCTACAGCTCCGAGCAGCAGCTTCGACAATGGAAGTGGAGAACATGGTCCACTCGGACTCAATGTCTCCAGCCTCCCTCGGGATCTGTGAGAAGCTCTCCCGGAGGTGGGAGTTGAAGACTGGGTGGACGGAGGGCTCGGCCAGATGTTCCCAGCAGACCCTCATAACACGTTTGGGCCTGCCGAGTCTATCCGGCCTCCTCCCGGTCCAGCGCATCCAACTCACCACCAGGTGGTGATCAGTTGACAGCTGTGCCCCTCTCTTTACCCGAGTGTCCAAGACATGTGGCCGTAGATCAGATGACACGACCACAAAGTCTATCATTGACCTCCGGCCTAGGGTGTCCTGGTGCCATGTGCACTTATGGACACCCCTGTGCTCGAACATGGTGTTCGTTATGGACAAACTGTGACTAGCACAGAAGTCCAATAATAGAACACCGCTCGGGTTCAGATCGGGGAGGCCGTTCCTCCGAATCACCCCCTTCCAGGTCTCGCTGTCGTTGCCCACGTGGGCGTTTAAGTCCCCCAGAAGAACAATGGAGTCCCCAGTTGGGGCACTATCCAGCACCCCTCCCAGGGTCTCCAAGAAGGTCGGGTACTCCCAACTGCTGTTCGGTCCATAGGCTGAGACAACAGTCAGAGACCTGTCCCCTACCAGAAGGCGTAGGGACGCAACCCTCTCGTTCACCGGGGTGAACTCCAACACATGGCGGCTGAGCTGTGGGGCAATAAGCAAGCCCACGCCAGCCCGCCGCCTTACACCGCGGGCAACTCCAGAAAAGTGTAGTGTCCAGCCCCTGTCGAGGAGCTGGGTTCCAGAGTCCAAGCTGTGCGAGGAGGTGAGCCCGACTATATCTCAACCTCCCGCACAAGCTTGGGCTCCTTCCCCCCCAGCGAAGTGATGTTCCATGTCCTGAAAACCAGATTCTGTGTCTGGGGATCGGGTTGTCGAGGCCCCTGCCGTCGACTGCTACCCAATTCACACTGCACTTGACCTCTACGGCAGCCTCTGTTGGTGGTGGGTCCACAGGTGGAAGAGGAGGAGGGGCCCACGTCGTCCCTTCGGGCTGAGCCCGGCCGGGTCCCACGGGCAAGAGCTCGGCCACCAGGTGCTCACAAACAAGCTCCAACCCCAGGCCTGGCTCCAGGGAGGGGCCCCAGCTACACCTCACTGGGCGACATCTCTCCTCTCTTTTGGTGTTTGTCCATAGGGGTGTTTTGAACTGCGTTTATTCTGACCCGTCACCTAGGACCTGTTTGCCTTGGGAGACCCCGCTGGGGGGCATAAAGCCCCCCGACCACATAGCTCCAAGGATCATTCGGGTGCTCAAACTCCCCCCACCACAATAAGGTAACAGTTCAAGGGGGAGTTAAGTTATCTTGTGTGTTTTAAATGGAGGTTTCTTTCACTTCACTCAGGAATTTTGTCATTTTACCTGGTTTGCTTGCAAAAGTTAACCTGTGATGTTTCATCTCTCAAACTGGTAAGGAGAATTGATTCACCGCAGGACGGACTGCAGATATTATATTACACTTTGATGTTTGGACTTCATTGATTTCTGTGCTGAAATAGACCAAATGCTGTCAATTCACAAGCCGGTCAGATGCAGTTTAAGAACACAAAAAATTAATTGATGCAGGGATTTTGTCTATTTTCTCACACATTTATAGAACATTATGATAGTTGAGGAAATAAATTGTAACGTAATTCCTGCCTTGGTACATTTTAATGAATAGTCGGGAGGTAAATTGACAATGCAGCCCAAAGTGTTGGTGACTTTTGAGGAGGCTGCAGGAGCCACAGTGCCGCACCATCCCAGGGTATTATACAGCCCTCTTTGTCTCTCTGGAAAATGTCAAGGCGTAATTGATATTTCTCACCGGGCCCTTTATCTCCGTGCCATGTTTCAGGTTCTATGATCTGGGTTCACGCTGACCTTTACCAGTGCACTCTTTTCTCCCGCTTTTTTGGGGCCCTCACTGAAAATAGCTCAATAGGATTTCAATGGGGTGTCTTTCATTTGAGACAATCTTCTCTTCCTCTCTCTATCCACAGCCTCTTTGACGGCAGCTATTTATTTTCGAGACCCAACTTTTCAGCGTCTTGTTTGATCTGAGATTTGCTGCAGATGCTTTGTCCACAGAGATCTAATAAAAAGGGGAAAAAAATCCTCCTCTTCCTCGGCAGTGGCAGACAAAATGTGTGGTTAATACTGTAGTTGGATTCTCATCGAGGTAAATGTTTTTCACATCGCACAAAGATGAAAGTGGATGAAATGAGGTTTGTGTTTTGATAGAACAGACAGTAATTGATAGAATAGGTTTCACTCAGGTATGATTTTCTTTTTCATGTTTGCATCATTGTTTGTTGAAAGCGAGTCACCTTGAAACATCATCTGTTTAGTAGTGCTTGGGCTCAATAAAAAAAGATCTAAATAACTATGTGCTTTGTAATTAATTTGGAGCAATTCATGTGATTAACATCTTGGTATTTGATACAAAAACAATATTTTGCTATTTAAACTGTTGTTGGTGAATTAATAAATAGTAAAGTAGACAAACATTTTTAAAACAATGTTTTTCTTCTTTTTTTTAACACCTGATGTCAACTATTCATTTGTTTCTAACAGTAGGAAAAACATTCGGTCAGGTTATGTGTTTAGTATCGAGATGACTGAAAAGGAAGCTTCTCGGGTGCACCGAGAAAGCGTGATTAAGATGCTTGAAAAACGCATCGTTTTTCTGTTTTTGTTTTAAAAACTGCTGCTCATGCCCCTTGTATGCATGGACAGCAGCAGCGTTTCCACCGTTTACATGACGACGGCGTTGGAGGGTTTCCAAAAAGTTCCACCTCAGGAGTTGTTTTCAAAAAGTTGCATTTTCAGTGGCTCAGAGCACCGTTGTCATGTAGAATAGAATAGAATAGAATAGTACTTTATTGTCACTCTGTAGCAATGTTAAAACACAGTTTGCAGCAATGAAATGTTGAAAAGCAAACTCAGTGACAGCAATAATCACACAAGAGTAAAAATACAAAACTGTGGAGAAGATTAAAATATTAGGTATTACGTTGTGAAGGTGGCCTGAAACTAGTTTCCCTCTAGGTTGTTCAAATAAAGCAGATTGTACAGTTTCAATAAGTCACAAATGTTTTTCTTTTGGCAAAGTCACTTGTTACACAGTGGGTGTGCAAAATGTCATCGCTTATGTTATGCTGAGCTTTGATTTTCAGCTGCATTGTTCTTATCGTGTGTTTTTTTATTCATCAGTTTTAATTTACAGATTCGTTTTTTCTTCTGATTTGTGAATATGGATGGACAGCATTTTTCTTCGAGCACCTTCTTCATTTTTAAAGAGCCGTCACTATCAAGTCCTATAGTGTCACAGAAAATGCTGCTCTGCACAAAACTGGTAACCTAAGTGCTGCATCATCATGTTGAAATATGATGTTTTATTCTCTGTGAGTTCTGCCAGTTCTATGTTGTTGATGAGGCAGTAGGTCACACTGCCATTTAGAAACTCCTGCTTATTGAAGAATTACTGTAGTAGTATCAGTGTGCTCCTATAATGTTACGTGTAAGCAATGGAAACTTAATTAAGCTTAAGTTTAGTTTTCAATGATTAAATTGCTTTTTCTGTAACTAGAGAATAGAATGACACAATAGCGCCATGTATTATACACACAGCATTTATCTGCAACACATTTTTCACACTTGGTTGATGAAAAGTCCTTTCTTGATGCTCAGGTCATCTTCCTGAGCAGCCACTGCTATCTTTAACCCTCTTAGTAACGTCATGGACGGCAGGTTAACTGGAAAGCTCCCACTCCTCGTGTTCCTATTGCTTCCACCTCCAGCGGACTGCACTGGCCTGCCTCTCGTCTCCTCTCTGCTTCCTCCTCTGGTCCTTATCTCGGGGTCATCCACTCAAACTTGAGCGGACACTGGATTCCCTCAAATGCAGCATCTCTTCTGCACCGGCGACCTTTAGCTCAGGTCAGGAGAAATCCCTTATTCAGGCAGCTGCTGGGGGGCTGCTTCAGCTCGCTCTTCTGTGTGTGGAGAGAAATGTACAGAGGTGGCACCGGGTATACCAGTCAGTTGATGGTATCGTCTGATAAGCACATTCTCCTCAACATGCTGCTTGAGCATAAAGATATGCTTGGTTAAAAAAAGAAAAAAAAAAAGACCTGAATAGGTTTTCCAGGAATATTATATGGTGGAAAAATGTTTTACAACAAACCAAACAACATTTATTAGAAGGTTAATGTGGAGGTTATGGTGACTAAACAATGCAGTTGTTTGCAAACATGTAGCAGGATTGACAAAATGTAATAGATTAAGTTTAATTTCTTTATTAATGACCAATGGTAGATGAGGGTGAGTACCACCAATCTCCTTTCTGATGTGATCAAACTAGAGCTGGTTAGGCTGGTGTGTTAGAATAACCATAGGCTCATGTGGAAAGGAGTTCAATGCAATTTTTGTTCAAATTGTATTTCTTAAAAAGACACAGAAGTAGCCAGCTTTTTTAATTCTTTGTCAACAATTGTTTTCTCATAAACCTGTTATTCACGCTGGAACATATAAATATGCGTGGAATGGGAAACTGAAATATGTATTCAAATGTGAATGTAAAACATCATTAAAAATGCTTGAGTGACTTCATTTTAGTGAAATATTTAACTGATGGTGAAACAAGAAAAACTCAATTTACTGAGTACTCATTGGTTTTAATCTTGGCATAAAGTAAATCAATAACAAACTGATTAGTTCAATTTATATGTGAAATACACAAAGTGCCTCACATGATAAAAACAGACACCAACATGTAGATATATCCTCTTAATAATCTATCTATCTATCTATCTATCTATCTATCTATCTATCTATCTATCTATCTACCTATCTATCTATCTATCTATCTATCTATCTATCTACCTATCTATCTATCTATCTATCTATCTATCTATCTATCTATCTATCTATCTATCTATCTATCTATCTATCTATCTATCTATCTACCTATCTATCTATCTATCTATCTATCTATCTATCTATCTATCTATCTATCTATCTATCTATCTATCTATCTATCTATCTATCTATCTATCTACTATCTATCTATGTAATTTTAACCAAACTTGTAACTATACGTGCAATAGCCTTCCCAGTCCAGCTGTCTTCTACCCAGGTCTAAACAATTACTCAATGGCAGTGAGGCTCAAAAGAATCACACTCTGTGGTTTATTTGAAACATTTTGTGAATGCACTGGGATGAACCATCAGTCATGTGACCAGTGGTCATCGGGGGTCAGAGGGACTCCGCTGAGGTTCATGAGACGTCAACTTGCGTCGCAGCAACAAACCACCGATCAGCTCTCTTTAGCCAAAGCCACGTTGTGACTTCCTCTGTGGCTTATGGATTGGCGGACCCTTTTTTGGTCGCTTTTTTTAGGACGCTCACCCTGTAGAGCCCCTGTGACCCTGTCGTACCAGCCCACAACATGTTTTCCTGTATTTCTTCTTCTTTTGTTTTTTTTTTGTTTAGAGAGGTTATGTATGACTTGTTTGTCATTTAAACCTTAGACCATGAGGTCTGTGAGCTGAATTAATCACTGGACAGATTGACGGATACTTTTACTTCTTGTTACCATCATACAATATTGCATTTATCCTACTGGCCTGCATGTTTATTTCATTCATATCTCATGATCCATAGAGACAAATTTTACGCTGTTTATGAAATACAAAGACTGTTTTTCCATATCTGCAGGTGCCAGTGAGCTGGAACAGGATTTGCTTCATTTTGAACTTGACCTACACTATATTTCAGCACAGAAAAACAGACTATAGGTCTTGATGGCACTCTGCCCTTTTGTGTTTTTTTAGTCAGTTATTTTTTTTCTTCTTTTTTGTTTGGACGGTCTGAGCCGTGTAGAAAGTGAATTGAAGAATTGACCATTAGCAACACCAACTGAGAGTCTCACACCTGTGACAAGAGAGTCGGGGGATTAAATCCTACAACATAATGACAGCCTCTGTGTTTAACCACTGACCGTGGCGCCATGGGTAAAAAGTCAGCCAGCAAGAGAAAGTGAAGGAAGACATAAAAGCCAGAGAGAAAACACAAACAATTTTCTCTGTATTGTATCGCCTCTGCTGGCCTTTGTATTGTGTTACTACATGGATAAAATCTAGTTTCTTATTATGTTCTTCTTTGCATAGATGAGTTTTCTTCTTCCAAGGCTAAGTAAAATATTGGGAAACGAGGAACTGATGTTTAACGATTGTACTGTGCTGGGCCTCGTCCTCTGCTTATTTTTAACGTCTTTGAAAAGGACATGTGACTCGCAAATGAATGAAAGGTCTCTTTTAGTTGATGGTGACTTCAGGAACGGCTGCTAAATGGAAGCAAGACTGTTTCAGCGGGCAAACCTCAATTTCTAAGGCAATAGGCATGTCCATTGAAAATAGAACAAACAGTAATTTCAGGATTTGCTGCGACCTCATGAAAGCTGAGCAAAACCCTGACGCTGCCATCGAAAGCACCAAAACTAAATGTGCCTCGAGGTGAGATTGTAGCGTCGGCTCTGAAAAATGAAGATGTACCTGAAGCTGCTGGCAGGAGTTAAGCAAACTATATTATCTGAGGAATCAATCTGAACGTGCCAATTATCAGTCCAAGCCAAGTCAGGAGTGACAAGATCACATTGTACATTCTCTAAGTGCAGCCAGAAAATGACAATGTACATATTCAAAACTTGGGAAAGCAAATGTTAAAACAATAATAAGTAGAATCTTAAAATTAAAAAAAATCTAAAATCTTAACATTTGGCGACTTCTACAGCTACAGATAGACTTTGGGGATGTATTTCAACAATCTCAACATCAAAATGATATGTGGGTGAGACGAAGCTCCCTTTAAACAATCAGAGTCTTTATGCTGCTCTATAAATACATTTGCCTTGCCTTAATAACAGCGGACACTTCAAACTGGTTGGACTTAATTCATGGTTTCTCAAATGATCATAGGCATGTTGTGGGTGTGGAGGCACCACATTGTTGTGGTTACCTCTCTTTCTTCAGAATGAGGACAATGTAGGTGAGGCTGAATTGCATGCTGAGTCCTTTCTGTGTTGGGTTCTTCCATGTTTACATGTTCTTCCTGGGACTATGTAGGTTTTGTCTGTGTTGGCTGGGTTCCTTAAAGAAAAACAGAAACATACTTGTTAGGTTATCTGGTGAATTTAGATGACACTGGTAGGCATGTGAGTGTCTGTGTAACACATGGGAAGAGAAATTAGAGGACTTTATTCAATTTTTTGGTAGAAATATGTTTATGGCGTGCATGGGTTTGATAGTTTGTTTTCTTTTATTCTGTAACAAAAGACAGGACCCCACTTTAGCAACCGTACATACTCTCACCCAAAGTCCACAGAATAATGTGCTTCCCCATACAATAACATTCAACAATCACATTTCTCAACACCATCTATTTGCTATTCCACACTCCTACACCTTTGGTTAACGAACACACACTTTCTAATGTTGGCTGCTCACGGCTACTCATGCCAGAAATCCACACGTGCCACACCATCGCGGGTAGTTTCGACACATTTATACAGGCTGGTTATTCTCTGTACTACACTCATTCTTTACAGCTAAACTAACAATCTTCCTTGAGCCCTGTACCGTTCACATTTTCACCACTCGCCTGTAACAGAACACAGGACTAAACTTTAGCAACCATACATGCTCTTGCGAGGTCCACAGAATAATGTGCTTCACGAGGACCCTGCAAGACCCCTGCTGGGGCCTTGCTACCCCAAAGTAGTGCCTGTGCACCTGATGTTCTATTCCAAGCTTGGGTCCTCTACCAGAGGCCTGGGAGCTTGAGGGTCCTGGTCCTCTACCAGAGGCCTGGGAGCTTGAGGGTACTGCGCAGTATCTTTGTTGTTCCAAGTACTGCACTTTTCTGGACTGAGATGTCCGAGGTTGTTCCAGGGATCGGCTGGAGCCCCTCCTCCAGTTTGGGGGTTACTGCCCCGAGGGCACTACTGTCACCTTCACCTTCCAAGCCTCTCCAGCTCCTCTCTGAGCCCTTGGTATTTCTCAAGTTTCTCATGTTCCTTCTTTCTGATGTTCCCATCACTTGGTATTGCTACATCCACCACGATTGCTTTCCTCTGCCCTTTATCAACCACCACGATGTCTGGTTGGTTCTCCATTACCATCCTGTCTGTCTGGATCTGGAAGTCCCACAGGATCTTTGCTCGATCATTCTCCACCACCTTTGGGTGGTCTCCCACTGTGACCTTGGGGTTTCCAGACCATACTCCGCACAGATGTCTGGGTACACTATGCCAGCCACTTGGTTATGGCGTTCCATGTAAGCTTTCCCAGCCAGCATCTTGCACCCTGCAGCTATGTGCTGGATTGTATATATATATATTGTGTGTGTGTGTGTGTTTGTGTGTGTGTGTGTGTGTGTGTGTGTGTGTGTGTGTGTGTGTGTGTGTGTGTGTGTGTGTGTGTGTGTGTGTGTGTGTGTGTGTGTGTGTGTGTGTGTGTGTGTGTGTGTGTGTGTGTGTGTGTGTGTGTGTGTGTGTATAAATAAACTAATTAATAAAAAAAATAGATAAATAAAATAAAATATATATATATATATAGCGAAGATCCTGTGGGACTTCCAGATACAGACAGACAGGATGGTAATGGCGAACCAATTACGAATTTTATTCTATATACACATGAACATCACAAATGAGTAAACAATTAAAGGAAACTAATAAAAATAATAAAACAATCCAAAGAATGGTTTTGGGGGTATCCATGTTTCACACAAACAACACTGTGGCTCCCACACTCTTACCCCAAAATAAATGTCATCCTGACATTAAGGATTTCCTTGAGTTCAAGGTGGCAGTGTCCATGGAGAGTCAGTCTTTGAGATGCATCCTATTCAACAACAGTTTTAACCATGACATTCATCTCTCTTATGTCATGTGTCAGCACCATCACTGGCCAGGCAATATCTGGAATGCTACTCTGCAACTCCAGCAGGTTTTGTGTCTCATACTGAAAAGTTTCAACCTTAATTCTGCCCCTCACTCCTTTTACAGACCCACATCCACTACACCATTCATCTGACATGTTTCTGTACTTTCTATATGGAAATGGTCTGACTTCTGGTCCTCTCCTCATTAACATTTAAAACAAATCCCACATTCTATGTATGAACTTATTATCTCAAGTACTGCACTGAAACCTACTTTTCTCAATAAAACAACTAATCAGAAGCACAACGTGGAACTTCTGTTCAACTCTAAATACGACTTGTGTCGAGCTTTGATTGAGGGTTCTCCTAAGGTGTCATATGTGAGTGTTTTGGGTGGAATTCTCTGACGAAAAGAATACTTCCTGGTGAGTGAAGGCTGCGGCTTCCTCTCGCCTTCTTCATCAGATGACGACACCAACTCATCCAACATATCACCAGCTTCATCAGAAGATGCCACTTGTTCCTGCTCTGCTGACTCTCCAGTGTCTGCATCGACTGCATTGTCATCCCTGTGTAGATCCTCCTCCTGTTCGCAAATCCACCTCTGATGTCCATCTGTCACTTCTGGTCTGAAGTCCTCAGCATCCACCCTTAACTGACTTTCTACTTGGTGACGTGGCTGCGTTGCTTGTGGGAAGATGAACCTCCAATCCCCTACATCCCCAGACTGTCAGTCTCTTTTTCTTCTGCTTTGTTTGTATTCCTCTTGTTGGCATTCTTTTTCTTTCCAGGTTTTCTTTCTTTCAGGTTTTCTTCTTCCATGGGAAGGAAGTCACATGGCAGTAACAGGTTTCTATGCAGAATTCTCGTCTTTCCCCGACCACTTTCAGGTCGGACAACATAGACTGGACTATCCTGGAACTTTTTCTTAATCACCACATGAACTTGCTCTTCCCAGTAAGATCAGATCTCCCCTGACCCCCCTCTGTCCCTGATGTTCCTCACCAACAATCTACTTCCCAGTTGTAGCCCCACCCCATAAGCCTTTCTGTCATACTTCCCCTTTGAACTCTTCTGCTCTCTTAACACTGTCTCAGAAGCCAATCTGTATGCCTCCTGCATCTTCCTTCTCCACTTACCAGCATACTCACTGTATGAAGAGCTTTTAGTCTTTGGTTTTAGGTCAAACATGATGTCTACTGGCAGTTGGGGATTCCTACCACGTGGTAAGTAGTATGGGTCATCGCCTGTCGCTTCACTCCGTGTACAGTTATATACATGTACTACTTTGGCCAAGGACCTTTTCCAATCTGCTTTTTTCTTCATCTGTCAGAGTTCTCAGCATGGACAGGAGCATTCAATTAAATCTTTCAACCTGACCATTTGTAGCTGGATGATAGGGTGTGGTATGGGAGCATTGAATCCCAGAGTACTCTTCAGCCTTGGTAAAGAACTTATTTTCAAACTCTCCACCCTGGTCATGGTGTAAGTTTAGCAGAGAAACCAAACTTCAGCACAAAATCGCCAAAGATCTTTTCAGCAGCTGTTTTTGCTGACTTATTAGTACATGCATATGCCTGTGGAAAACGAGTTAAGTGGTCCACCACAACTAGGATACACTCGTATCCTCCTTTACAAGTTTCCAAATGCAAGTCATCGATTGATACCATCTCAAATGGATAGGTCGTCACTATGCTAACAAGAGGAGCTCTCGTTGGCTTCTTTGAACACTTTCACTTGAGACAGCTGTGCACCTTGGTAACATAATGTTCCACACCCGTCTGCATATGTGGTCAGTATAATCGATCATGTATCAACTCAATGTTTGTTCTAGCCCAAGATGACTCATCTCCTCATGTAACTGTGACGATTCACACACCTCGCTCCAGCACCGGATCCTCACGGACACTCCTGCAGGTAATCAGCTAATTGATTGCTCCGAGCTCTTAAGCCCTGCAGTGAGGAGGTCCGGGGCCAGAGGGTTGTCTGTTGTTTGTCCTCCCCGGGGTGTGAGTGTCCTCCCCGGGGTGGGTGTGTGTGAAGATGCCCGATAGTCCCCGGGCCCAGTCCAAGAAGTATGTGTTCCTCCCCGGGGTGTCTTGTATGTGTTCCTCCCCGGGGTGTGTAGTGTCCTCCCCGGGGTGTGTAGTGTCCTCCCCGGGGTGTGTAGTGTCCTCCCCGGGGTGTGGTGTCCCTTGTATGTGTCTCCTGTCTGCGCAGCACTCCTGGCTCGGGTGCAGCGCATCTTCCAGCTCCCCTTTTCTTGCCTGCGCAGCGCTCCTGGCTGCGGTCGCCGTGCGCTGTCAGCACTCCTTCCTGGGGTGCCGCGCACATCCCGGCTGCAGTCTTCCCGCCTGCGCAGCGCTCCTGGATGCGTTCCTCATCTCCCTGGTCCTGGTGCGCAATAAAATCACTGACAATTGCATCTATTCTGCCTCCTGGTCTGCTTTTGGGTTCCAGACACTCCACGAACCGGTTCAGCCATGACAGTAACTCTCTGTATATCAGCTGATGGAATGTTTTGGTTAACACTAGCTGACTCCGAGTTGCTGATTTTCTGTGCAAGAAACCATCAACTTAAAAAAACCTCACTTTTTTAAGTTGGCTTTTAACTCTGTTTAGGGCAGTGTATTTTATTCTGTATGCTCTGTTTTTATGAATTTCTGGAAGGCTTCACCAACCTGCAGCACCGTCGCTCCGCCCACAGTCAGAACCTGTGTTTTATTTATTGTTTTTATGTATTATTCTCGTATTTATTTCTTAATGTGTTGTTTTTATAGCTTTGTTGTAAAGCACTTTGGATACCTCTGGGTGATTGTAAAGGGCTATAGAAATAAAGTTTGATTGATTGATCTTCGTTTATGTACAGCCTGCTTTTCTGTCTCGTGAGAACAAACATGTCATCAAAGCGGTCACTTCCTCTCATCTTAGGCCAGTGTCCCTTCAACACATATACTCGAACTTTACCAATAACAGGATCATATGCGTGTGCTTTCTTTACAGTTTCACTGGTAATCTGTGTAACTGGGGAGGTGCCTCGTTCTGGCTCTGCATCAGCACATGATGCAGCAATAGTAACTGGACACATCCAGGGCTCATGTTCCTGAGACTTAAGATGGTGTCTGCATGATGGTTGTTATTACCTCTGGATTTGTCACGGCTGGGAGCCGGCGCATGGAGTGTCCTGAACCCAAAAGCAGGCCTCAAGCAGGAAATTGTTTGCAAACGTCAATGTTTATTGAGGAAACAGGGAAAGGGGAGCTGGAACGGTGACGGAACCCGGGGGAATCTCTGGGGGGCCTCTTGGAACCGGGACGGGACCCGGGGGAATCTCTGGGGGGCCTCCAGGAACCGGGACGGGACCCGGGGGAATCTCTGGGGGGCCTCCAGGAACCGGGACGGGACCCGGGGGAATCTCCGGGACGGGACCCGGACGGGGAACTTCTCGGAACCGGGACGGGACCCGGACGGGGAACTTCTCGGAACCGGGACGGGACCCGGACGGGGAACTTCTAGGAACCGGGACGGGACCCGGACGGGGAACTTCTCGGAACCGGGACGGAACCCGGACGGGGAACTTCTTGGAACTGGCGTCGGAACAGGAACGGGAACGGGAACCACCCCGGGGAGGACACTCACTCCCCGGGGAGGACAACACTGACTCACCTGCGGAAGCAGCCAACAGGAGACTAACCACACGGACTGAGGAATAGACAATCCTCTGGCACCGGACCCTCCTCACTGCAGGGCTTAAGACTGCATGACAATCAATTAGCTGATTGCCTGCAGGAGTGCCAGAGAGGATCCGGTGCCGGAGGGAGGTGTGTGACTCCTGACAGTACCCCCCCCTCAATGGTCGCCACCTGGCGACCTACCCGGCTTGTCCGGTTGCTCGGCGTAGATCCCCGAGAGCATCCGGGGGGGGGGGTTGGAGGAGACTGGGACCGGGGCATCTGGGGCTTGGAGCGTGGTGCTTGACGTCCGCTGGGTTCATCCTTGGCCAGAGGATTCTGTCATCTCTGGGGGGCCTCCTGGAACCGGGACGGGACCCGGGGGAATCTCTGGGGGGCCTCCAGGAACCGGGACGGGACCCGGGGGAATCTCTGGGGGGCCTCCTGGAACCGGGAGTCGGAACAGGAACGGGAACCACCCCGGGGAGGACACTCACTCCCCGGGGAGGACAACACCGACTCACCTGCGGGCAGCAGCCAACAGGGGACTCTCCACATGGACTGAGGAATAGACAATCCTCTGGCACCGGACCCTCCTCACTGCAGGGCTTTAGACTGCATGGCAATCAATTAGCTGATTGCCTGCAGGAGTGCCAGAGAGGATCCGGTGCTGGAGCGAGGTGTGTGACTCCTGACAGGATTAACTATCTGTGAGCAGCTGCACATGTACTGTTCTATGTCCAGTGGCATACGTGATAAGCCATCTGCATCCCCATTGACTCTTCCTTTTAGGCACTTAATAGGGAACTGGAAATCTGCTAACTCAGCAATCAATCAGTGAGTCCTTGTGTTGAGCTTAGCTGTGGTCAAAACATAGGTTAAAAGGTTATTGTCCATGTAGACCATGAAAGAGGGTGCATAAAAGAGGTATTCACAAAACCTCTCACAGATGGCCCACTTCATCGCTAAAAACTCCAATTTCCCAGAATGAAGATGGTAATTCTTCTCAGGTGCAGAAAGTGTTCTCGAGCCATAACCAATAACCACCAGTTTGCCTTGTTGTCTCTGGTACAATACTGCTCCCAGTCCCTTCATGTGAGGCTAACCATTGGTCTCTCCCAGCCTCAGCTCCCATGGGTCCATCGCTTCCTCTTCACCCACCTGCATCGATCCCAGAGCCTTCTCCCACACACTCATCAACTAAGGTGCCGAATCACACTGCACAAGTAGCATCACTCAGCCCATCAACAATCAGTCATAAGCTCAAATCTAAACTTTCCATTTACAAAGGCAACCCTGAAGCTGAGCACCCAGAGATCTTCAATTGTTGGTGATTTCATTATCAGATTCATAAGACTCCCTGGTGCAATCACCTACTGTCTCTCTGGTGGAAAAACGGCTGACCTTACTGAACTAACTCCTGCTCTCTTGGACACTCACCTTTCTGTTCACACTGTGATAGTGCATGTTGGAACCAATGACGTCATGTCCAGACAATCCACTAAATTGCACTATGAACTGGAGTCTGGGTCGGAGGTGTGTCCTGTCTGGACACAGCCTTTTCTGCACAGGGTCCTCGGCTCTGGAACTCCCTACCAGAGGAGCTCAGACAGGCAAACTCATTAGTTTGTTTAAGTTTGATCTTAAAACTTACTTTTATCGTTTGGCTTTTATGAACTCAAATTCTTGTTGTTTTTAACACACACAAACTGCCTGGTGTTGTTCGGTCCAGGTAATCGGCTGGGTTGAAGACAACTATTCTGCTTCCTGTCTTTTACCCTTTTTCTCCCTTTTGCACTTTGGACTTTACCTCCCAGCATTTACTCCACTGACAACAGGGAGTACACCAGCTTGGCGATACATGAAAAGTTTGGGATGTATTGGCGGTAGTAGGAGAGAAAACCTAACATTTTTCTTAAGTCTCCCACTGTCTCAGGTTTGCGGTCTTTGAGAGCCTGCACTGGTGCAATCTCTGCAGGATCCATGTAATAGCCATCCTCGGATACAATCTTTCCCAGAAACTTCACGTTGTCCTTAAATACTTCACATTTCTTAGGTGTCAGCTTTACACCATGAGCTCGATAGCAACATAGGACTTCTCTCAAGTCACTAAGATGGTCTTCAAACGTTTTATTGTGCACCCGACTATCATCCAGATATGGTTGGGAGGCTTCATCCCTGAGATCAGCCATACACTCTTCCATGCTGCACTGGAACTCTGCAGGAGCTGAGGACAGGCCAAAAGGGATTCTCACCCACTCATACAAACCCCATGATGTTATAAAGGCTGTCAGTCATCAACTGCTCTCTTCCAAAAACCCTTGGTGATATGCCTTGCCTCGATCCCGTACAGGAAACCAGGCACTCCCACAGCCTGTTCAATGCATCCTGAACATGAGGGATGGGATGGCCATCTGGGATGGATTTCCAATTCAACTCCCGATAGTCCACGCATAATCGTAAACTCCCATCTTTCTTATGCACACAAACAATGGATGATGAGTATGATGACCTGGATTTCTGAATCCACCCTTTATTTAACAAGTCCTCCAGATACTCTTAGACTTCTTTGTGCAGTGGTTTTGGTACCGATGTGTAGGTACATCGTACTGGTGTGGTGTCACTCAACCTAATCTTCAACTGCAGTGATGGAATACATTCTCATCTCTCGAAAATGCACCACATTTTTCACGTAACATCTGTCTCACTTTTTCTTGATTTTCTGGAGTCAGATGATCAACTGACACCAGCAGATCCCATTGTTCAGGTCTCTTGTCCAACTGTGTATGTGTCACCACCTGCTTCGTTGGTGTGCTGGCTGTACTCGCAGTGTTTTGGCTTGCTGTCTGGGAATCACCCTCCTTGAACATGGCGGGTTTGACCTCTGCTGGGTAGATAACCTTCACCTGCTGCAGCGGACCTAGTACTGTACAAGGGGAAAGGATGATGTCATGGTGGCTATCATTCATGACAGGGATTGCTACTTCAGATCAATTTCCTCTCGAAAGACAAGTAACAGCTTCAGTAATACGTAAACCATCTGGCCACCTTGGGATTTCATCTGGTACGAACAGGACTTCCTGTTTAGCAGCAAGAGGACCTGTTCTGACATTACATTTAATCTCCTTGGTCTGACCTGCAGGAACAATGGTCTTCAATCTGCCAACTTTCACCACACCTCCTTCTTCATCCTTGTCACTGCTCTGCAACAGATGCCTTTTTTACAGTCAACACTGAAAGCTTCCTTCAACAACAATATTTGTGATCTCTGGATGTTGGTCGATTCCATCCGTCACCAGCTGCTCATTAACATTGTCGCCAATGATTGGTGGATCTGCTACTCCTGGCTCATTTGACACCAGTACCGGCACTAGTATTTCTGACTGCTGATTTCAACTTCAGCCTAATCTGAATTCCAGTTCAACCCAACCTATGAAAGGAATGGGTGTTTGGTTTGCTGCTTGCCCAACCAAAGTCTCGCTTACATCCAATAATTCATTTATACTCCTCAAGTGAGTGTGTGGAAGGCAAGATCTCCTCCAGCTTTCACTGATGATGGTGACTTGTGAGCCGGTGTCCCATAGTGCTTGTATTGGTACGTCATTGAAGAAACAGTCCACACTGCACTTCTTCCCAATGACGGCTTTCAGCTTGGCTTGGCGATGAAGAGAGAGATGATTGGCATACATAGCACCAACAGTCTGTTCTGCTTTTTCACTTGTCTTGAACTCTGACTCCAGCTGCCTAATTCGATCGCAGAGAAGCTCCTGCACCTTCTCATTGGATTGAGTCTGGGTTTGGGTTATTACCGTTGGGGGCACAACAATTTTAACACTTGCATTTGACTTGTTATCTGTCTTCCCTGTAAACCTATCAACCCCCTACAACCCCTGGAGAAGTGTCCTGATTCCCCATACTTTAAACAGTGGTCACATTGTTCTCCTATGCCCTGCTCTTCACACCCTTGACATCCTTCCCTACCTCTTGGTCTCCCCTGGCAGGTGAACTGTGGAGGGTTTGTCACACATTTCTTGATTTCTGCCATTTCGTTCCCAAATAACCTCATTGCTTCATAAAGGTCTGAATCTTTTGAGCTTGGAGGAACAGGCGATTTACGAATTTTAGGTTTAACCACCTCTACTGACTGTTCGCTTCTAACCTTGCTTCAACAGCACCCTGGCTCTGTTTGTTGGTCTGCTTCTCTGTGTGTAGTTCAGTTACATTTGGGACTTTATTGGTTATGTACTTCCTTTGTTTGCTCTGTCTCTCAGTCTCAACACTAGCTGCTTCATTAATTTTTTTCAGTGAGGAGTTCATCGGTCACTCTCTGACCATCAAGACATGGTTTCAGCTGAAATTTTATTTGTCAAACCTCACCTATGGTCAGGGTTGGGAACGTTACTACCTTCCCAACCCTGACCATAGGTGAGGGTAGGAACGAAGGTCGACCGGTGGAGAGCATCTTTTGGCTCAGCTCCTTCTTCACCACGACGGACCGATACAACGACCACATAAATGCAGATGCTGCACCAATCCACATGTTAAACTCACGCTCCACCCCCCCCACTCGTGAACAAGTCCCTGAGATACTTGAATTCCGGTGGAGAACTATGGCCTTAGATTTAGAGGTGCTGATCCTCATCCCAGCTGCTTCACACTCGGCTGCGAACCATGCCAGTGCACGCTGTAGGTCCTGGTTTGATGAAGCCAACAGAACCGCATCATCTGCAAAATGTAGAGATGAGATCCTGTGGTCCCCTTCCAGTCCCTGGCTGTGTCTAGAAATTCTGTCCATGTAGGCAATGAACAGAACCGGTGACAAAGGACAGCCCTGCCGGAGGCCAACGTGCACTGGGAACAGATCACAGGACGTCCCGAGGTATTTGAACACTTTCTCCAGATCCACAAAACACATATGGGCTGGTTGGGCCATGAAGCCTCGAGCACCTGGTGGAGAGTATAGAGCTGGTCCAGTGTTCCACGACCAGGACAAAATCCACATTGTTTCTCTTGGATCCGAGGTTTGATTAGTGGCCGGATCCTCCTCTCTAGTACCCTGGAATAGACTTTCCCGGGGAGGCTGAGGAGTGTGATCCCTCTGTAGTTGGAACACACCCTCCAATCGTCCTTTTAGAAAGAGGGACCACCACCCCGGTCTGCCAGTCCAGAGGTACTGTCCCCGCCCGCCACGCAATGTTGCAGAGACGAGTCAGCCACGACAGTCCCTGCACATCCAGAGACTGAAGGAACTCTGGGCGAATCTCATCCACTCCCGGTGCCTTGCCAGCGAGGAGCTTCACAACAACCTCGGTGACTTCAGCTTGGGTAATGGACGAGTCCACCTCTGAGAACCCAGCCTCTGCTTTCTCAACGGAAGACGTGATGGTGGGGTTGAGGAGGTCCTCGAAGTATTCCTTCCACCGCCCAACGACATCCCCAGTTGAGGTCAGCAGCTTCCCACCTGCAATGTAAACACATGTTGGTGAAAAACTGCTTCCCCCTCCTGAGGCACCGGACGGTTTGCCAGAATTTCCTCGAGGCCGACCAATAGTTCTCCTCGATGGCGTCCCCGAACTCCTCCCAGAACCAAGTTTTTGTCTCCACCACAGCCCGGGCTGCGGTTTGCTTGGCCTGCCGGTACCTGTCAGCTGCCTCGGGAGTCCTATGAGCTAACAGTGCCCGATAGGACTCCTTCTTCTTCAGCTTGACAGCATCCCTTACTTCCGGCTTCCACCACCGGGTTTGGGGGTTGGCAACAGGACATGCACCAGAGACCCTGCGGCCGCAGCTCGGCGCATTAATTCATTCAGATATACAAAAAGAATAAACATTGTTTCATACTTTTTAAAGCAAAGGTACAAAGTGTTTTACATTAGAACAATAGTAAGTGAATAGCAATAAAATACAGAACCTTAAGAAAAGCCAAGGAATGAAAATTAGTTTTAAGAAGAGACTTAAAAAGAGGATACTGAGTTTGATTATCTGAGGTCCTCCAGTTTTGACCAGATCTGGTATAACTCAAACACCTGAAACAAATGGATCTTAGCCTTCAAATGTTTCAGCCTTCAGTACACTTTCAGGCAAAGGATTGCCAGTTGTTTGTATCGTGATTTTCCCACGGAAAAAACAAGTATCAGTTCGGTGAAATTATATTTAATGAGGAACACTGGCAGATATGTTCTCAGGCACATGCAACTGTTGTCATTTTCACAAGCACTCATTGTGTAGCTGAATTTGTAATCCCTTTTGAAATGCAAAAATGTGCTTTATATATGATATGGTTCAATGCACCCAATTACAGCCTTTAATTTTTAAACGATTTGCTGTTGAAACCTATTCCAGGCAAGTGTTCCTCACTCAAACATTTTTTTTGCACTCTTTAATCTCACACTGAGGAAAATGGAGAGTGGGGGCTTCGCGGACTGAAATGGGCTTTCATAACTTAAGTGAAAATCACCCAACCTCACACAAGTGTTAGGCTGATGGCCTTGCAGTAGTGTGTCATTAGCATTCATTATAGTCCTATAAGCCAGAGTAATTACAGGCCCAAGTGCAGGGAGGAATAGCAGTTTACACTGCTCGTAATTTGATTTGCATCTACGCTAATAACTTCTTTTGTGTGTGTTTATGTGCCGTGTCAGAACACAAGTGCCATTTGGCTGCAGGCTGTACGAGGCAAAAAAAGCCTTTTAAATTCTAAGATTGAGTTGCCTTTGCTTTCAGCACTCGAAGCTCTCAATCTGCTAAAGCATTCAGATTAGCGTGATCACAGAACAAGTGATACTGCATTTTTCTGAAAGTCGTTTTGATGGGCTTTGAAGGAAATGTGGGCCAGCGTAGGAATATGAAATCAGACGGCTGTTTCTCGGTGCACTTCTCTCCGTGGCACGCTGCTGAATGTGGCTTTTTAAAACCTGTGATACAGGATGTAGAAATCATATCGCCACATCAATGAACGAGTCATTACCACGGTTATAACAGTGTTTGCTTCCCTGGAGGTGCTTCTTTTGTGTCATAGCTACTTCCTTTTATGAAGCCATTAAATCAAACACTCGTGTCGCCACAAGTTGCTACACTTGTATTCTGCTCTGCAAGTGCACCAGCAGACCCCTGAGGGGACTCATACCTGTGCTGTCTGGGCAGTGTCTTGAAAGGAGTGAGGCTTCTTCGTATGATGACTGACTGAGAATAGCAGAAGCGTTCCACCAAAGCTGATGAGGTCACAGGGTTAAGACTATACTTTTGTTGTGGCACAATGACATCCTATTTACCTGCCGAGGTCCACCTTTCTTCTCCATGCAACTGTGACCCAGGCTTGAAAACCAAACCTTTGTCTCCCTGACAAATAGAGGCTCATCGTTCAGATTCGCTCGGCTGCACCTCAGTGGCCTCCAGTTGTGAGGCCTGCGGGCTCCTTGCGTCGTCACATTGTGAAGATGTTTCAGGGACAGCCTGAATTTCTTACCAAGTTTACAACTTCTCAGAGTATATTCCAAAGCCTGCGGTTGCAGATCATGCTTTGCGTTTTCTGGAATGTTGTTTTTGATTCACATAAATCAGACATGGGCAACTGATGACCCAACCCCATGGGCCTTGATGCAGCTCCCATGCAGGGTGAGGTAGGAAAAGGCAGGACGAGGTCTGTTTAAGCAAATTTGAAACAGGCTTCTATTGAAATGATGCCAAGTCAACGCATGTATTTTAATACGTACATGTTGATTAAGGCTTTAAAATTGAATGTGTAATGTTATTACAATAGTCAAATTCTACATTACACTTACAAAGTCAAAAGAAGCACCAAATTATTGTCAATGTGTAGTATGAATAATAAATTGTGTATGAAAAGTATAAAAATTTGCAAGATGGCACATCTTTATTTTTATAGCTTTAAATGGGAAATATTTCAGAAGCACCGAGAGTAGGAAGTGATTTTCAGAGACAAGAGCATAACAAAACACCTCATTTGATTGAATGTATGTTGTTGTGTTTACTTTGGTTATTATTTGCACAAATCCTACACAAACAACACCGACTTCAAAATGATTCACTTTGTTGGTTCATCTTCTGAGATCATCATTATCTCATCATTGTATTGTGGTGTTTGCAGTGGCATTGTGCTGTTGGCCCTTCTTGGCCACCATATTGATAGTTTGGATGAAACAGGAAGAAGTTAGGAAGTTACCAAATATGGTCCCTTGCCTAATAAAGATTAAAATCACAGATTCTTTTTCAAAAAATTGTCAGCTCTGATTGTCATAAATCCTTGTAGTAACGTGCTCGGTCAGAATATGTCCCTCTGGTAGTGAGTATGATGTTTTTTGGGAGCTTACAATGATTACAGTTTCCCATGCCTGAATGATGTCACTCATTTTGATATATTATAAACACAAACATCTGTGTGTTTATTAATGGCTGCCCAGCAGTTTAAACACCATTTACAGCTTTTGGCCACATTCTGAACACTGCAGCGTTGAAGTGTGGTCCTCAAGGATCCCACAGGGTTCTCAGATGTTTACCTGCAATGCAAATACACTCAAAATGAATATGAATATCCGACTAAAATTCAAAAGGGAAGGACACGATTAATTACAAAAAAACAGGCTATCTGATCCTGGAAGGACTAACAAATGATGAAATGACACAAAACATTAATACAAATGAGAAGAAATACTTAATTATCTCAAGAAAGTAATTAATCTATCTCATGGAAAGAATTAACTGCTTCTTACAGGTTGGATATCACTGCAATTAAGAAAGAAAGAAAGTAGTCTCCATGATAAAATGTTTGGGGAAAAGACAAATAAATGTTTTTGTTTTGAACACTTTTATTTAAAAGGAATTTTGATAGAGAGCTGGAAACAAAGAGGAAAACCCAGCAGTCCTCGCAGCCCATCTTAGTTTGACCTGGATGATGGAGCCTGGTGGAGAAAGGACCGTTCTGAAAGGTTCCAGGTCTCTGCTGCAGCAGGTCGATGAATGAGCTTCATTATGACGTATGTATTAGATCCATGTGTTTTGGAGCAGGAAGATATATTAAACAGTTATTCTACTGTGGCTCTTAAATGTAGTTTAAGCAAATCATTTTATGTAAACAGAGGCACAGAGTGATGTAGTGGTTAGTCGTCTTACCTTGGACGACAAAGATTCTCAGTTCAAGTCCAAGGTTTCTCTGGATACTTCCAGGTTCCTCCATGGTACAAATTGTGTGTGTGTGTGTGTGTGTGTGTGTGTGTGTGTGTGTGTGTGTGTGTGTGTGTGTGTGTGTGTGTGTGTGTGTGTGTGTGTGTGTGTGTGTGTGTGTGTGTGTGTGTGTGTGTGTGTGTGTGTGTGTGTGTGTGTGTGTGTGTGTGTGTGTGTGTGTGTGTGTGTTGGATGGATGATCTGTCCATTTTACAATCCTGCTTTTAGTTCTTAGCTGCAATTCACTCCAGTGCGCCACAACAAAACCAATTTCAATGGATGGATATACAGCATGTGTATATTCACACATTGATTGCAAATAATTGTATTAATATACTTTAATAAAGAAACAATTCTAACAATATTTTTGGAATACCTTGAAATACAATAGTTTATCTCATCCTAATGATGTACTTTAGTATCCTAAGGCCACTTTTCTAATGAAGCTTTCTGGATGATAACCACATGTCTGGTGTTGGCCACCATTCAAACCACATGACAATAAATGTTAAATTTGGTCAGTTATGATTATCTAAAGTGTGTAGAAGTGAATTCAATAGAGGTGAAGGGGGTCCTCATCTAATATGTTAGCAATGCTGCAGGATTCAATGGAGCATCCTCTCATATACATCCATGATTTCAATCCCTCTAATGCTCTGTGTGAGGTGGACTGAGCAGATTGTTTGGCCATGTTATGTGAGGTCGAGTTAAAGTGGGAGCTTGAAATAGGCGGTGCTGAAGTTGACAAACGAGCTGATCAGCTGCCTCAGATACGACCAGGTGCAAACAGGTGCAAAACAGGTGCAAATATACTAATGGAGTAAAATGAGGGCTGACTCTAACAGATGCACAAAATATAACACACAACATTTAATGAATTTGCCTTTATGAATATAAAATAAAATCAGGTTTGTGTTTCAAGTCATGCATAATACCGGGAAATGTTGATGCTAATAGATGTGTAAACAACATATTGATTGACTCTTACATTGGGTTGTCTTGGGCTTTTTTTTATTGCAACTGCCTCCACCACATTTGAAAATTGTCTCATCCAACAGAGATGGTGCTTTTATTGTGGTGAGAAACATTTCCTCAGCTGGCTCTCTGTAAGTTTTATGAGCTGATTCTTCCTCGAGCCTTGACTTTGCCCATGCTGCAGTTTTTTTCTTTTAGGGGGGTTTGGACTAAAATCACATATACAGTATTTGCTATACAGCTCCAATATATTGAATAAGTTTGTCACCCCAAAAAGTTCCTACTCCGTATTTTTGTGGTTTTTGGTATCTAATCACTCCATGGTGACGTGGAAACTTTGTACTTGTGTGAACAGGTTAAATCATGCCAAACCCTCATTGTGGTACTCATGTTGGTGCGTGATTTCACCTGTGGTGTAATTCTTAGTAAATCACCTGCAAAATGCATGCAAACTGACAGCAGTGCAAGCTTGCAATTTAACAGTTTATGCATAATCTTAGTAATTCATGGAAGTACAAATGGAGAATCAGTAACAAAGAAATATATTTGTTGTTTCTGTTACCACTTTGAAGCAGGAAGCAATTGCAGGTTGTTCCAACTGAAGATTTCTTATGTAGAGAGAATGCTGCGATAAAGAGATAGGAGGGACAATTCAGATGTACCCCAGGAGCCTGAAACAAGAGACATGTTTTCACCTTCCCAGGTTTTTACTAAAACTGACATTTTTCCCTCTACTTTTACAAAAAAGAAAAAAACCTTCATTGATATGGACCCACATACACATACAGCTGGTTCAGAGCTACCATGAGCATGCCAAACCTGAAGGGGGCAGTGTAACGAGAAGTATGACGCCATGCTACACCAGTCAGAATCCTGGAAAAAACACCACAACACAAATTGTGATATAAATATCCTTTAGATGCAAATGGAGACACTGGGTACCTCCGAATTGTCCTTCCTATCTCCTTATCTGTGGACTTTACCTGAACCCTGTGGAGTTAAGGAGAGGTGTTAGGTGGCTTCCTAAAGGAGTTAAGGAAAGGTGTTAGGAGGCTTTCTAAAGGAGTTAGTGAAAGCCGATCACGTTGGTGTGGCACTTTCACGTTGTGACGTCATAATAATGTGACGGCGGTGCAAGTTAGTGACGTCTGCCGTGGCGGGGAAAAACTACAAGTTGCTGAAAATTGACTATAAAGAGCACATTTGGGTTTTAGATGATTTAAAGTCGTTCAATCCAGATTATTGCTTTGGTAACTTATTTGATCTGCTCCTTTTTCTGACATTCTGAGTTTCCCTGAACGCTCCGATGAGCAGGTCCCTTTAAATGTTGTCACCGCATCATTTAATCCTGGCTGGGATTTTCAGGAATCCTCCTTCGTGGTGACTCATAGCTGCGATTATGTGTGAATGCAAGGCTCAAATGTAGAGAAATATCATGGTTTTTAAAGAATTCCGGGGTACGTTTAAATGTGCCTTGAGTTACACTCTCAAAAAAAACAAGACAGAACTTAAACCCTGACCCACTGTGGATTAGAATGAACAAAATCCTACACAAAGTGAGTTTATTGCTCCTCCTCTGACTTTACTATTCAATAATTTTATACTACACAGGCCTGATCTATGAATAAATACACAATCTGGTTGATGTGAATCAGTTGCTTGTGACCTGAGTCACCTGGCTCATTACAACAAATCCATTTGATGACCAAATTATTGTATCATCTATCCAATGCTTGTCCGTCACTCATTTGATGTTATGTCATCTGTAACCACAGAGCTTTGAACCATCGGAGCTCATCCTTCACTGTTATTGAACTCACTCTGCCTTGTGCTGACTTTTTTTTTTTTTAGGAGGAATAACTTTACGACTGACTTCATCATCTTCTGTATCCCAAATGAATTCTTTCATAAAGCTGTAAGTTATTCAATCTGCTGATTAAAAGTGGAGGAAACACTTGAGTTATACGGGGTTGTTTACCAGCTGGTAGTGATAAAATCGTCTGGCAGTGCCCCAACTGCTTTTTTTTATTAAGATGGAGCTGGGTGCCAGTAAGCCAGTGAAGAGTTTTCACTTGTTAAATGGGGCGATACCAAGACCATCAGTTGCCACCTACTTTGCCTTTATGCTCTGCTAATGTATCGTCCCTGTCAGCGACGGAAGCCAGTGGACGAGACGGACACTTCTGGTTAAAGTGAGGCTGTTTGCTTTTACCCCGAAGAGTTGAAGACTTAAAGAAGTTTCTTTTTTTTTCCAGGGTAATAGTCTGATACTCACCTACCTCTTTGTGTTGTTGTTTTTCTCAGTTTTTTGTTGTTGTTTTTTTTATTTTTGCTGTGCTCTACAAATGATTGCGTAGCTTTCTGCAAGTTTGAACCAAGGTCAAAGCGAGTTTCTCACCCTGTATGGTCATCCCAGGACGACTGTTATGAAAGCCACCTGATAGCTCGCCCCCGGGGCCCTTCCTCTCCCATTTACCCGCTCTCCTAATCCACAGCTAATGGTTAGCAATGGAGGCCCAGAGGAAGATTCAACCGTCGGTGTGTGGAAATCCCTGCTGGAGTGGGAGTGTCGCGCTTGAGGAAGTGCTCAGCGAAGCGCACCAGAGACAGCGGCGGGACCCTCATGCCATGTGCAGCGCAGCGCTCAAGGTGACCCGGCAAGACAAATTTACCAACCTCCACCACACACACACACACACACACACACACACACACACACACACACACACACACACACACACACACACACACACACACACACACACACACACACACACACACAATCATGATCACTGAAGGGAAAGCTGTGCAGTAAAGAAGAGATCCTCCTTTTGGAAAATATTTCAGATCGTGAATTTCATTTGTTGTTTTCCCCTCTCTGTTGTTGGAGGTGCTATGACTTTTGGTTGTGCTGTGAAATGAGGATATCTGAGACAGGAAATCAACTTTTAAGTGAGAGCTGACAATGAAACGGAGACAGAAGCCCGACGCCGGCAGAAACAAAAGAGCTGAAAGGAGCGTTCAGTATCAAACCCCTCGCAAACTGCTCTGGGCCTTTGGAGCAATTGTAGAGAAGTGGTGGTAGAGATGTGATAACGCACAATAGTATATAAACTGCTAATTAAATGTTTCAGGGTTGCAGCCGTGTAATTTCCTTCATCAGCTGATAAGGGACACCAATGTTTGTTCTGGCCTGCTCTCCTCCTCTCCTCTGGCCTTGGCTTTGTGGGCTCTTGATGGATGGCTTCATGTCATTTCTTCCCAGGTCCAACTTTTCATTCAGAATCATTGTCTCTCGGAAGCACAAATGGTTTAGAGAACAGCAGCGTTTCAGCTCACTGCCTTAACCCCCGGGGCCCAAAGTCATGTTTAGATGCTATTTGTTAGCGTCTGCGAGTGTCTGAGGCATGAACTTTGACCCCACTTATGTCTGAGTGGGACGCTGGTGTCAGGGCAGAACAATGGTGGGGTGACAGCGCCGACTGATGTGGTGTGGTCGAGGCTGTTGCCCCAGGGCTTTAGGTGTAACCTTTGGCCACGGGACAGAAGCTGTGTTTTAATTTAACGCTTCCTCTGCATTTCATGTAATTTCTACACTTTTCAAAAACATTTATTTCGTAAAACTGAAGCTGCTGATTAGCCTGACGCATAAAGGGGATGTCTGTATTACTAATGGTTTAACACTATGACAATGCAATAGATGCTTTTGACACTAACTTCTTGTTTTGACACTTATAGTACAAATCAATTTGTGATTTTAGAGCAACGGGGTATCACTCAAGCCAGGCCATTGCCAAGGCTCGGCCTTGGAGTTAAAACCTACACCCTGGATAAGACATAAATAAAAATGCAAAAATCTTTTCACAAGTAGGTCACAACTCTTCATGTTCACTTATCAACTTTGTCTGTTTCAGCAGTAGTTGATTTGAAAGGTTTAAACTAAGCGAGCAAATAAGTCCATTCTTGATGGACATATTCCATCGGCTCAAAATGCCTTTCAGTCTGTCCTTATTAGATCGAAATGGATGTCAGGATGGTGTGGGGAAATAAAAAGGAGTGGTGCTAATCTCAATGTAGAGAAGGTTAAAAAGAAGATTGATATTAATAT